>NC_090922.1:266633141-267258141 GCF_040938575.1 Ambystoma mexicanum
AACAATCCATAGCATGGCGTTAGCTCACAAATAAAAGAAACAGAAGCTGAAGATGAGCAGTGAAGCTGTACCAGAACCGATCTGTGCACTAACAAGGGTGGCGCCTAGGAAATCAGGAAATTCGGCACTGGAATATACCTCATCAGAAACAGCGACACAGAGCGAGTGCTACATGAATTTGGATGAACACAACAATGTGCTACCATTGTGGGAGAAGGTTGCATGCGTCACACGCTAGAAATTGTCCTTCTTGGGGCAAAGGCTGCTACGCTTATGGAATAGATAACCTTTTTGCATACAATATCCAGCAAGTGAAGAGGAATGCCCAATCGCCTGGTGCAGTCACCCTCCTAGACTACCAAAAGGAAGATTCTTGCAGCATAGTTGACCTCACCGAAAACCTACAAGTTGCAGCCCTCATGGTTCAAGGAATCGAGGTGCAAGAGTGACCTCGCAGACCTAGTGCCCTCATCACGACCCCCAGTGTCAAAGTATCTCTACTAGTGGGTTCCGGTTCCCTATACACTGTAATCCTTCAATGAGAAGCTCAAGGGAGCCGTGTTCAATCTGGTTCCCTGAACATTTTCCCAGGAGGGTGTTCAGGACTTGAAATCTACCTTCAAGTGTGCTTCCAAGCTAAAATGAGATGCAAACACAGAAGTATAACCGGAAGGATATTTGTGGCAGACATTGGAGTGCCATAAGGGTAACCCCCACTCCCCAAAAAACGATTCAGAAAACGAGGCTGAAAAGATCAAGTTTTTTTGGTTGAATTTTGTTGGGATTTTTTAACTCTTTTTTTTTTTAAATAAATAGATGGGGCTGGGTACGGGTGAAATTAAGTTAGGGGCAAGGGGAGCGAAGCGGTCACTTCTCGCATTATTAAAAATAAAATGCGAAAACCCCAAAAATTAGACCCACAAAAACGGAGTCTTTTGGGCCTCGTTTTTTAACCAGTATTTTAACATATAAGCGCCATTCCTAGACTGAAAGCACCAAGCCGATTTCAAAATGACACTCAAACTAGGCCGCAGATAACGACTTCTCTCCTTAAGCAATCCCCCAAAGGAAACCATCATCCCTTTTGGGATAATGACCGGGTTCAAACTTTAAATAGCCCTGAAACCCAACGCAGTCCCTGTCAATCACAGCATGAAGCAGGTCCCCTTGTGCCTTGAACCAAAACTTTAGGAACATCTGATGAAACTAGAGAGTGAAGGAATCATAGAACCAAGTGAGGCGCCGGAATAGATGACACCCATTGTGTGAGACAAAGTTCATCTATACATGGACCTCAGATTTTTGAATAAAGCATTGTCATCGACAGCTAGCCATTGCCTTACATGAAGGAGATGGTCAACCGCACCAATGAAGCGTGCGTGTACACATCCCTTGACTTCAGATCAGCTTCCCATCAAATCGAGATTACGCCTGTCTCATGACACGAGACCGCTTTCGTCACCCCTTTCAGCACCTTCAGACTTCTGCGTACGCTATTCGGACTGGCACGCGCAGCAGCTATATTCCAGTGCCTTGTGGCCATGACTAAGTCAGGTCAAGCATGTGCTCTGTTTCCAAGATGACATACTAATATAGTTAAAAACAGATGAAGACCAAAAAGCACTCTTAAGACAGAATAGAGGCCTCACTTGCAAGCTAGCAAAATGCAAATTATTCTGCAAAGAAGGTGACTACCTAGGTCACACCATCTTAGAAGACTGTGTGAAGACGAAATCAGACTTGGTGGAAGCAGACAAGAAGGCCAGCGCACCGTCGACAAAATATTCATTTTGAGTATTATGCGAATTTCATTCAGAATGTGTACAAATATTCTCTGCAATGGCCCAATCACCTAAAGAGGGGTGTCACATTCTATAGCAGTCCTTCCCAACACAACACCTCCATGGACATCAAGGAGGCAATTACAAAAGCTGTCCCCCTCAAACAATTTGACAAAAATTTACCAAACAACAGTCACTGGTCACGCCAGCAAAATGCTTTGGAGCATGGTTGTTGCTAGGTCTGGAAAATATCCGGGGCTATGCTAATGTTGAGACTGTCAGGATTCGGGGTTAGCTAGCCTTTTGGTTGTAGCCCCTGAACTTCTATCTGGGGCACAACCAAAAGACCCAGGGCTATAGCCCCCTTAGCTCGAGTGCCAGCAACGCCTCTGGTTGGGAGCAGTGATGTCCCAGAGGGCAAGAGGGAGCACAGTCACCTTTTCATTATGGGCGCTGAAAAAGCACTGAAAAAAACGATTCCATAATTGAAAAGAAGGCCCTGGCGTGCCTTTGGCCCGTACAGCACTTTAGTTTGTTTTCATGGGGCAATCCCGCGACATTTCAAACAGATCACTGCCCCCTAGTAAGAATGCTGACAGCTGGAGGGGACAGTAAGGTGACCCATAGACTATCCTGATTATCAGCTGGACTAGGAGACAATACGTTCGAGATAGTACACAAACCTGGAAAGCCCAACATAGCTGCAGACTGCCTTTCATGACTCCCTCAACCGCTGGAAGACACAGCCAGTAAATGAAACAGACACAGCAACAGCAATGAACATCTTGGAATCAGAATAGGCTGGTCACAGGACCCAGATCAAGTGATGGCAAATCTCAGACAACAAGCAACTGAGGGGTGGCCTTCAGCAAAGGCACTCAGTGAGGCACTTAAGCCATATTTCAGAGTAGCAGATGTACTCAGCGTAGTGAACAAACTGGTGCTAAAAGGGCACCAACTAATTCTCCCTGTGGCAGTGCAACATAGGATCATACAAAGTGCCCACAAGGGCCATCCTGGCATTACATTAACAAAGAGGTTGATCCGCGAGGATTCTAGTGGCCCGTGATGGATGCAGCGATGCACCCTTACATCAGGTCCTGCCAAGAATGCTATGGAAACAACAAGGACCTGGTCACTTATGGCCCCATTGATCCCAGTTGAAGTCCCGCGGGGCTCATTGCAACAGGTTACTCTAGAACTCACAGGTCTGTTTCCCAGACTGCCCAGGTACAAAACATTTGCCATTGCCCTGGCAGACTATTTTTCGAGAGGGCCAGAGGTGGAATTTGTTGAACAGATTGCTATGTCATCTGTGATCACTTTTCTCAAAAAGGTATTCACCCTTGACAGGCAACCTGAAACTATAGTGACCAGAATGCTGTTGGTTTCCCATGAGATGAGACATTCCTGAAAAAAGGGGGCATTAAGAATCAAACGGTAGCAATTTACTACCTACAATACATCAGCCTTGCACAGGGGCTCTAACGAATTGTGAAAGGTGGCCTCAAGGCCGCCTTACTCAATGGGTACCTGGTAGAGGAGGTAATTTATGACATCACGGAAATGCATAGACTACGTGGCCCAGTAATTTATTGCTGCATACAGCCTAGAGGCCAATCTGGGCCGAGTCACCGGGCTTATCAGTCCGTGCAGAACCGGTGCAATAGAGGGTTCCCTGGGAAAATCTGCAAACTTATCTTTCAAACCCACCCGCAGCCTAAAATAGACAAAAACATCTAGTGCCAATACCACCCCCATGGCCTTAAATTCTTATTCTTCCAGCGCAAGGAACTGCCCCTTCGGGAAGAGATCCTGCCATTATACGAAACACAATCTATTCATACACTGTGTAAAAACCTTCTCTCCCGTAAGTGAGATTCACGGGACACATCCCTCTATGAAACGTTTCCGTGATGCCTGCACTGTGTTGGAAAAATCCAGAAAGAGCTGAATCTGGTCACAGCAATAGCTGAGGGCACCCAATTCTGTGGAACGGTGAAGTGCAAAGTCCCTGTCGCAGTATTTGAGAAGTCTAGCAATGATGGCCCTGGGGGTCACTCCCAGTATAGACAGATTCCCGTCAGGGATACGTTGCACCCTCTCCACCACAAACTGGGATGAGAAGCCCGTCTTCCCCAAGCATCTTGAGAAGCATCGACTCAACCCACTGCTCCATGTGCCCCCTATCCGAGGCCTCTGGCATTCCGACTATTCTACGGTTGTTTTGCTGGGACCTGGATTCCAGGTCATCCTGTTTCTCTAACAGCTCCTTGACCACCTTCTTCAGCTGGACCACCTCCCGTGATGTCCTTGCCAATTCATCCTCCAGCGTGGACAGGCACTGCTCTGCTTTGTCCAGCCTGTCGCAGTGCCCATTAAGCCTAACCTGCATGTGGTCAACCTTGCAGATGAGGTTGTACAATTTACTGTCCAAAGAATTGTTACCAGATTGTAGTTGTGTCAGGATTCCCTTAATATCTCCCAAAGTGTATGATGAAGGTTTGGCCTTGGGTTCCATCACATCCTCCATGTCTTGTGATCCTTTTGCTACCTGCTTTGACTGAGCGGCTGTGCCATAAGGGAGCTTGGACTGTATCTTTTTGTTTTTCTCCATTCTGCCTGCAGCCCAGGAAGACAATCAGGGTCTCGAAGAGGTGCCTGACCTTGATAAACCAGGTTCAGCCCGCAGTAGCAGCCCACCACTAGCTGAGCTGCAGAGACCACTCCTCAGTGCCCAAAATCTCTAATAGACCAGGCTCCAAAACCAGGTCCGCAGCCTGGGCTGTTGAATAAACTCCAAGTTTCTTCCTTCCAGCCCCAAATGCTGTGCGCAGGGCTCTGCCCTGACTGGTGCTGGGGCAATACACACAAACACCCACGAGGTCAAGGCAGCGCACAGCACCGACTGCACCTGTCCTTCTCTGGGTAGACTGACGGTGGCTGCTCACCCCTCAAGACTGTAGTTCCCAGTCCCCAGGGAAGGCCTCCCCAGCCACCCGGGCCCAGTATACACGGTGGTTGCATCACAGATGAAGGCCACTGCATTCACCCCAAACCAGTGGCCTCCCTTCCAGGGTCCTCCTATCCACTGCCCAAAGAGATGCAGGCATGGGCCAAGCTGCTTCCCCCGGGGCCTGCCTGATAAAGGTTCCAATGTTGCTGGGCTACCAGACTGCCACCGGACTCACAATGGCCTCTCCCCCATGTTGTCTGCCCACCAGGCCTCAGATGAAACAAGCACATGCCTGCCGCACCAGTTGGTAACCCGGGTGCTCACCTCCGCTCTTTGGCTCCTCCATGTTCACCGCAGCATCGCGGCTGGATAAGGATGCTCAGCCCGGGGCAAGGGAATGGCAGGCAGCAGCCCCCAGCAAGTCGCAGCACCTCAACAAGGCTCCCTCCACTCCGCAGGGGTACAGCAGTAAAGCCCAAGGTGGAGCACCCTTCCACCCAATATGACTGCCATCCAAGCACAGAACTGCTCCCAGTTGCCTCGCCTTATTGATGTTGGCAGACTGCTCCGGAGCTCACCACAGGATTCTCTGCCGGGCTTCGCCACAGACTTGCGCCAATGCAGCTCTTGAAGCTGCAACCCCGCTGCAAGGCTTCACTATGTGTGCGGTTGTCTCCGGACAAATAAGCACCCGCTATGAGGAGCGCAGTAGGGTGTTCTGCTCCTGAGGCTGCCGCCTGGTCCTCCACGGTCCCCTCCTCAATTTTCACTTGCAGCCGAAGTTGCTGCAAGCAACCTGCAAGTTGGACCCGGGCTGCTGACAGTCTGTGCCAGAGGCCCTTCATGCTGTGCCAGGATCTCGATCGCAAGGGCCAGGCCAATGCAGACCACAGTGCAGGCAGCCCCAAAGTGTCACCTACAGGGCCCAGTGGACAGCTCTACCTCCACCGCTGCAGTCCCTCTGTGCCTTGCGACAGTACAGCTTAACATTACCACTTCCCAGATAGTCAGAGTCTGGCAAAACTCAGCAGGTAGCCCTATATCACGCCAGCAATGCCCATACAGGTAATACAGGGGCAACCAAGCATCGATGGTCAGGATTATGACACGATATCCGGCAGGTGAACGGGAGCTCACATTAGAGCAACCATCTGGGCTCGGCTCTCGAGTGTCTCCGTCATCTGCGTATTGTTGAACGCAGATGCTGTGTGAAGAGAGGAGGGTTCTGAACGGTCCCATGCATTTGAAGATCAGGATGGATCCTTGTGGAACTCCACAGGCAATGGGTAGAGTTGGTGATCTGGAAGAATCTATTTGTACAAACCGTTGGCAATTTGCAAGGGAGGCTTTGAACCAGTTGAGGACGATCTTGCTAATTCCCATGCAGCAATATAGGTGGTCAGTGAATGTCTGGTGGTCTACTGTGTTAAATGCTACTGAGGGGACAAGGAGAACTAGGAGTCAAGGATGGCCATCATTGAGGATTTTAAGGGCATCGTCGATCACCTTAATGGTTGCAGTTTCTGTGCTGCATCTTGGTCTGAAGCCAGATTGGTAGGACTGAAGGAGGTTATTAGCATTGATGTGTTGGAGGAGTTGTGTGGCTTCTCCTTTTTCAAGGATCTTACCTAGGAAAGGAATGGGGCAGTAGTTGCTGAGATTGTCATAGTCCAGTAGTGGTTTGTTAAGAATAGGGAGGATTTGTCCAGTCTTGAGGGTCGAGGGGAAGATGCCGTGAGTTAGGGAGCTGTTGATGATTGTCAGGTAAGGGAGGATTGCTTCCGTCGGAAGGGTCTTGAGTACGAAGGCAGGGAGGATGTTGTCCTACACAATGTGGCCTTGAGGGATGTTAAGGTGGCAGTGAGGTCTTCCATAGTTAGTGTTAGGGTTAGAAAGTTAAGATCTGTTACATTGTGTTGAATTTTATTAACCAGTAGCTATGGTCATATTTAACCTTACATGAGTTAAGAATGTTAAGATGTGTTACAATTATGAAAGAGTAGGATGCGTTGTATTCTATCACTTCTTACTATGAAGCTTGATCAGTTGTCCCTCTTTCCTTTCTCTCTGCTTCCTTACACGATCCAAATTAGAGTTTGGTAAGTGGCAGTGTGCTTCATATAAGCCTAGGCGTGTAGGCCTATCCTACTAATACAAATAAATAATCTTCGGTTTCTCCAGCCAGTTGTGCAAGTTAATAATATAACCAGGTTTTGTTGTTGTTCAGAGTGACAATCATGCATGTAGAACAGGCCATATGTGGCTCTTAACTGTTTCCTGCTTCTAGGTATTTGCAGAGGTTCTCTCTTAGGCTCCTTTAGGCTGACCATAGAGTCTAAGATTATTTCATAATGCTCTATTCTCCAGGCACTCACTCTAAACCTTAAGTTAGTGGATCTGTTTATCTACTATAGTGACCTTTTATGCTCACCCTATGCTCCAACTCCTCTATTGTTTTTTTATAGTTGCTCAGTTTTCCTCAATGACCTGTGTTTCTTAAAAGGTTTCACTTCTCTATTTTCAAGGTAAAGAGTATCTAATACTGTACCTGGCAGGTATTTGCAGAGGGATTGGGCAGTCAATTTTGAGGCACTTCATTGTTGTCACCAGTGCTGCCATTATGTCCACTTTCCCTATAGCTGTGGTGAAATCTGGGTTCATAATGTATTAATTTAAGTATCTGCACAGTGAAGAGCAAGGGAAGGCCTGTATAGAGATCAATGAGGCTTACAGTGGTGGAGGAATAAGTTCAAACACTGTATTGCACTTCAGTGCTTAAGACATTAATATGAGCAGGACCCACTACACTGATTTTCTGTGCGATAGAAGATAGCCAGGCTTAAAGAGTCTGAGGAATGACTACTGGTTGATTGGAAGATCTGTGATATTTGGAAGGGAAAGTGGTTGCTGAATGCCGAATTGACTACTGCCAAAAAATTGTTTAGTTTGTGCATACGCACTGAATCAGAATATGTGCAAAAGCTATGTGTGTAGGCATGAATGTATGAGGTGATACACATTTCTATCTGCAGGAAAATCAGCTGCCATCTCCACCTTAGTGATGAACTGACTCCCAGTGATTGGTCTAGCCCATTGCCACCATGCAGAAGCCCCACACAAGCTCAGTAGAGCACTGCTAATCTCACCCAGCCTATGGCTAGAGGGCTCAGGTTTAGACAGGAGAGTTCTTATACATGTATCGGTCATGTACAGTGGCTCTCTCTCTTCAGTGAGAATCAGACCATCAAGACCCATGAAACAGCATAAAACGCCATGAAACGCTTTGGTTCTTGGATCAGGCAGTACTATGTCATTCCATCGACACCCGTTTTTACAACAGGTGTTTTTCCATGCAATTTTTGCCGAAAAAACGTGTCTACATTTAAAAAATATATATTTTTAGGGGGGTCCCCGGATCAAGCTCCCCGTCATTTAGCTATTTGTTTTTTATTCCTGACCCCTCCTAAACCTTTATATGCCCTTCCCCACCCCCCAAAACAGTTGCGAAAATTCTTTTCGACAAAAATTCAGCAGAAAAACAGCCATCATAAAACCGGTGTCGATGAAAGGACGTCGTACCGATCAGGCCAAGTACCATGGATTCATTCAGGAATGCTCACCGATCAGGGATAAGAATCCACAGGCTTGGTGAAGCGAGGGCTTCAGGAATCTTCTGCTCAACAGCCACCATCTATCTAGGGCTCTGCAGCACACTTGTCATATTTTTAAAAGTTTTAATACACTTTTTTTCAGGATCTGCCTGGACCACCTGGGTAGACAATATACTTTTCAAGGGGTTCCATGTGAGTCCTTGGAAAAACAACTATGTTATTTCCTGCAACAGAGGGTGGGCCCCCTCAGCGTTTGTAGCTTGTTTCTACTTTGCAAGAGGTAAACAGTCTAATTCTTTCTTATCAAATGGACTATAGGCTGCAGCACTACAATTACATTTCAACATCTATAACACATGCTCCCAAATGCATATCATATAGAGCTTCTGGCTGTATGATGTACAAACATGAATGTTCCCTCTAAAATCAGTGGGGCCACATTACAGTACATATTGGAAGAAATGTGTGCCATTATTGCTTACATATGCAAAATAAGACTGACTATTGAGGTGTGTCGAGTTTGAGAGCCTTGCTGCCGAATACTGTTCCAAGAAGACAGATGCGCACAACCGTTTTTTTCTCTTCGCAGTATAAATAAATGTTGTGTTAGAGAGGATTTCGACTTTTGGCATTTCACCAGCATTGACAGAGAAGATCTGGAAAGTTATCAACTTCTCTGAAGTTACTGATTGATCTGTCATAAGCCTATTATGTTTATAGCAGCCATTATGTGGTATTTCCTGTAACCTTTCACGTAATGAGAAACGGTGCTGTACAATCTTATGAGTTTCAAGCTTGGCATGGTGCAACCACAGGACATTTGGGTGGCTTCTGTAGTCTCATGCCATAGTGAAAAGGGTGAACATAGGCCCGTTTAGTAGCTGATTTAACGTCTGTGCAGTTGTTTGGTTTCAAGCAAATATTGTGTTTCTTATTGAAGCACCAGATATACAAGGGAGGGATTGGGAAAATGAGCAAGCCAGCTGCAATGCTGGAAAACCATGCCGGCATGCAGGCCATGCATGGGATTGGTTAGTAGGAGATTGTCAAATATAACTGACCAGGTCACACACCATTCATTGTGAGATTGGGAAGACTTGGATCTGAATATCTGAACTAGCGTTCTAATTCCCGGCAGTCCTAAAGTAATACCTTTTTAATACGGTCAGAAAGCAGTCTGGTGGAAAATTCTCACCCCTTCACCACCCCCTTTCGATTCTTCCACTGACTATCATGCCGCTTTTCCCATCGTCTTCTACCTACTTTACTCCCCGACACTGACCATATTGCTAAGCATTTGTGTTTCGTCTTACAGAGCATCCTCAGGACTTCACACCTCCAGGCCAATGTATTTGAGCGGCCATTGAACCTCTGCAGAACTTTAACCAATGGTTATTACTGTGTCTGCCTCCTCTTTTAATAAGTCTGGAAAAAAGAGAATGAGGTGGTGATCAATCATGGGTTTATCCCAAATGAGATCCCACTAACTGGATGAGGGTTTATCAGTTTATGGAAGGATGAATGTTCAGATATGTAGACCGAATGCGCGCAGCTGGATGAATGCAGTGACGTGCTACTGCTGTCTTCTAACTGGCACTGACATGGGTGTACTCCCTTGCTTCACCACTAGACCATTGTAAACTGAGTTCATCTGGTGTGGCAGCTTTTCGAGACAACTGGGATAAAAATCGAACAAGCGATTTATTATCCTACTCCAGTCCTTTTAAAATCTTAAATGAACAGTGTAATATGGGACGATAGGCCCTGGGATGATACTTCAGTCTTTACAACTCGAACATACGTTAATCAAAGTGGCAATGCCACTATAAAGCGCCAAGTACTTTGATGAATGCGTCTTATTCCTGCTGGTTTTCGATGTAGATATATTTTAACCTAGTTTGAACATTGCTAGTTTACATTATGTCCAGTTATTAAATGACTTTATCCCGATTTGCTCATGTACATTAGGACCAGTTGGCACACAATGTCCCATTCTCAGAATACCCACTTCATGCAACATGCTAGTTCACATTCTGCATGTTTTGCATAATATCAAGTTTCTATTAGGCCCATATTTAGTGTAATATAATGTAAACTAGTCTTATATAGAACCTTTCCTCCAATAATGGCTGCATCGCAGCACATATCATGATTGCTTTCCAATATGTTTATTTAACCCATCACTGCCCAGGCTTGCCTGCTCTCACCGAGCAGGTTTTACATTCTGTTCTGTATTGAGGTCTAGCAATGATTCAAATGACACACAAAGATCTGTGGTTCAATGTGCAGTTTTAGTACTGTGCCAGGCAAGGGATTGGACCATTCACATATTGGGCCTATGGGCATCTCCCCAAATGATAAGGAAGATCCCAATAATAGTGCCAGAGATGGGTCAGCACAACGTGCAGTGTCCAATAACTTTAATGGTTTTCATCAAAAGCATAAAGTTCACTCCTAATCTCACAAGTCCTTCTCCGCTCATGATCACCTAATGTATAAAGCAATGTTCAAAGATGTGGGCAAACAAGTTCCAAACCAATGCTAAGACTCTTCCAGGTTTTTCTCAGTGTGTCGCCTCCTTTGTTATTCCTGCTTTCAATCTCTTCCTCTAGAGCTTTCTTCTTCTCGGATATCTCTTTGGCTTCACCGCAGCCTCTCTGTCTTCCACCCTATATGAGTTGCCATCCCTTGCTGCACTTTTGGGTTCCTCCCACCCTCTTTTGATCCATTTTACCTGCCAGCTCGCTCCCAGAAAATAGCCTTCAGGACTGGACATTCACCAACCTCTAGTTCATTCCACAACTTGTGCTTACTCTGGTCAGGTCTGTCTCTAGATCTTGGGTTTATCCAAAGTTTAATGTTAATTTGATCAGGTCTGATTCTGGACCTTCAGTTCCTTTATAACTTGGTATCCATTTGGCCCAGTCTCTCGAGACCTCTGAACTGGAGGCTTCCAGCCCTTCAAGATGAGTAGCGGTACCTTGGAGATAGATGGGGATGCAGATTTTATTCATACATCAATAATCAAGATGACACAAATAGTTAGGCAAAATGTGTCGGTTTTAATGTAAAGTATCTTAAAACAGGGAGTACAACGAACTTCAGCAATCGCTCGATACTCTGACTCTTGCTTCATAAAAAAGTTGGGTTCTTATACCCATAATTGGTCATAGCTGACGTGTTGACCTGCGTCATTACCAACGTCATCCTACGTGGCAAACTACTAAAACCCATCGGGAAGCGGGATTAGATCTAAGTGAATAGCTAAATATAGGTTCTATATCTGTATGGACTAACGGAGAGTAGTAATAGGATATTTAACATCAGGTGGGGCAACTAAGCCCTCCCTTCAAAATGGCCACTATGATCGTCACTAAATGTACGACGTCCCATTGGCTACACATACTACTACACAACCCCCAACTATGTGGTCCCCTACAATTGGTTGGCTCTAACCCCCGTCAGTAATTTTCCCACCTAAGTTAGCAGCATGCAGACTGAACAACCAGGTGCAGATAAGCTTGTTGAAATACCAGATTCCCACCAATTAAAATATCATCCATCATCACCTCAATGGTCCAGTGTCAATTAGTGCTTTAAAGTTGGCCTTGAGTTTGTACTGTGTTCTCTGAGAATTGTTAAGGAGTATGTGCCATGAACCACCGATTTCAGCCCTTCTTGCCTTCATGGTCCATGATGCACCGTAACATCAGGTCGGCAATCCTCCCAAAATGGCCGACAGAACGGGAACGCTGCTCTCTAGTGTCTACGCGCGGCTTCCTAGAAATTAGGCACGCACCCGCGGCTCTGCGCCTCTCAACGCTACTGAACCGAGTTGTTTCGGCGTGTGCATCGTTTCCGTCTATCTTCCAGTTCCCTTTTCTTGCTCATTCGAGGAATCCCTTCTCTTTCCCACCTCACTTCAGCAAGGCCATTCCCCCTTCTTCCCGGAATCTGTCTCGTGCTCGGTGCCGTGGGCCCCCCCGGGCCCCGTTGAGTACTGGACTTCAGTTTCCTTTCCTTCCTGGATTTCTCAGTGACACCTTCCTGGATACTGAACGCAACCCTGCCTAGGCAGTCGGTACTCCTCACACTGGAACCCGAAGACTCGCGTCCTTCCCTGTACAAATCGTGATCGATGAGGAAGAAGGAAGGAGTACCCAAGAAGACCTCAATAAAGGACAAACAGGTGAGAAGGAGGGAAGGGTGTGACAGTATGGGCACTATCCGGCTTCCGTACGTAGGTGTGATCATCTTGCTCGGCCAACTTTCTTCCATCACGTGACTGGACACCATGAATTGAGCCTTTTCGTGTAGTTGATTTTATTCTTCAATAGTCCTCTGACATCTTTTGTTTTTGCTTGACCTCTTTGAACAGGAGCTTCTGTTCGTTTACGTTAATTGTGTCTAATGTCAGCCAACTCCAGGTTGATAAGACCCTGGCATTCTCGGCTCAGTGAACTCATTCTTTTATTCTGTTTAATTCAAATGGCTTTTCTCAACTGCGACACTAGACTGAGGCCTTCCTCGTTTGTTCAGAACTGCTTATACGTAGTGGAAATATTCATCCTTTACTTGTCCATATGCTATCTATGAGGTATATATGTGATCTAACTTTTTAAAACGCAGGTTTACTAGCCTCATGATTACTTTGCTGTTTGCATTCCATTGCATCTATACACATTTAAACTAAGTTTCTTCATCAGGTTTGTGGCATACGTTTCTTCATCTTGATCCCAAGATATCACTTATCCTTGGTGTTTCTTTGTTCTTTATAAATCGTCTGCCTCTCTGGTCTGGTTATCTTTTTGTATGGGTGTCTATTCAACTTTGTATGATGTCACCATTCATCCTGGTCATTCAGTTTATTTGATTCCTCAGGAATCTCGTTCAAATGGCCAACATATTGTCTTGGGTGCAAGTATGGTTTCTTCAATGGGTACTTTACCTCCCATATTCTCTTAGGTATAGGTTCACCTGTTCAGTATATGTCACATATTTTGGTTCATACGCTTCAGGTGATGTAGGCGGGGCAGGTGGAGTGGGGGTACTTGGCTCCTCCTCTATACTCCCCCCTCTGGGCAATTTATCGACCACTCTCACATCATCTTCTGTATCTAGACATCCACGTCTGAAGAAATGCTTCTTGGGAATCCATATTTTTATTACTCCCTTCAAGCATCCATCTGATTTCACATGCTCATCCTTGTTCCATGTCATGAGCATGTACTGTCCACTTGGATTGCATTTGATCCATCTTCCCACATATTTCTTATGGTCCTTTGGATACAGGAACTTTGTTCCCTCTGGTGCATGGATACTGGCCTTCACAAAGTCTCTGATTTCTTCATCCGTCAGATCTTTAGGCTTCCATCCTGGTTCAACATCAATCATGATTTTCATCCCTATGGCTTTCTAATAATAACAAATTTCCTAAAATCTTGAACATATCTGCCATCCATTGTGGAACCCATGAGAAGAGTGATCCAAACCAGCTGTCATCAGCAATGTCTTTGACCTCTTCTATCATCTGGCCATGGAGCTTCGTCAACTTGCCTCTGTCAATGTTCAATTCTCGTCATCATGAGAAAATAAACGTGCAACAAGATTCTCCAATCTTGGCACAAACACATCCATCAATTGCTGTGATCATGTTTAGGATGTATCTGTTCTGGAGGGTCATCAATCTTACAGCTCTCAGTTCTTCTCTGATTGCATTGAATATTTCCTTTTATTGCAGTGTTAATTGTCTGCAGCAATTCCCATCTGGTGATCTGAAGCCGCTTGGTATTTGCTCCAACCTGGATCCTTGGCATGAAGACCAACATGAACACTGAAGAAGTCATGCTTCATATGGTATAGCATCAAAGGCTTCCATTGATTTGGCTGAAAAGTAGTTCTCTCTCTTCATTCGATTTATCAGTTCCACAGATCTCTTCCTCCTTAAATGAGCATCTGCTTTCGGGAAACTATCAATGTTCAGGTCACCTTTAGGAATCACCAATGAAGGAACATGGACATTCACCAATGTGCATATTCCTCCCCAATCTTTAGGCCCTCTGATGTAGGCCTTGCATCCACAAGCCCAATAATGATCCATGATTTCTGCTATTCCAATATTCATTCCTGGTGCAGCGAAGATTCGTCCACAGTTCTGATTCTCCCCCATTTTTCTTGTACCACTGTTTCTGAAGCATAATTTGGAACTTTCCATTGGTACTCTCTGCAGGGGTCCTCCCCTGTCTTCGACCCATGTTAGTAGTTTAGCAAGTTTTGGCCATAATGGTTTACACAACATTTGTGCATTCTCGCTTTGTTGGTAGGTGGTGAGCCATTATATGCAGTCTCTGCAGATCACTACTCCTTCTTCCCAACCTTCTGGTGATAAGACAGTTCCCCAAATCTGCATCTGACCTCTGTTTTTCCATCTGCGAATGTCATCTGAAGAGCGTCCTGGAACTTTCTGTTTTTCTATTCAATTCTCTTCTTATTCCGGTTCCTTTTATTCTGGGCTTTTCGTATCTTATCACAATGTTCTCTGTCTTAGCATTGTTTCTTGTCTTTATGTCTTGAACATAGTCCTCTTCATTTGGATCTGTTCCTTCAGTTTCCCATTTGAGAGAGGCTGTTCGACTCATGAACTGGCCTCTGGTACTACAGAAAGCTCGGTTCACTATGCAGTGTGCAGTCAGGATATATATTTCAATAGATATGAAGATATTTGACTTCCCCATGCTGTATGGCAGGAGTGCACATACAAAGCATTCTTCATCTGACGTCCTTCTTCCAACTTCTTTCATGTGTTGGTACCATATGTTATTTCCCAAGTGTGCTGTGCTGTCCAGATATCATTCAGTTCATAATTATCTTCTTGAGTGCTTCTTTTGGTTCTCAAAGTCTTCATGTAGTTTTCTCTGACTATTTCTTTAAATGCATCACCATAGCTTTTTCTGGCTGGTCGAGTTGCAGGAACAGCCTTCCGGGTTTCCTGCATAGCAGAAAGTTCAGCAAGTCTTTCTTTATCCATCTGTCTTTTTCTAGCAACAGCTAAAAACGGACATAAAGATTCTACTGTAATCTCTGCACGTAATTTCTCAGTGGGACTTGTGCTTGGGCCTCTTGTCACTGGACCAGGTGTGTCTGCATGCATTATTTGTGTAGGCTCAACCTTTGCAAGCCCCTTACTTCATCTGATTCGCTGACCCTGTTTCCAGCGTTTAAAAGCAGTTTCTGAACCAAGTGCAATGTGTGATCTATCACTGACAATATCAATTTCAAGCTCAGGTATCTTCCCATTTTTTCTTGGGACAGGAATAACTATTTAGGGTCTAGGCTGCCTTGTAGTTGCCATGCTTACCTTTTCCTTCTGCTCAGAAACATATACAGGAATCTTAGCATCATGTACATATAGAATGTAGTTCTCACTGTCAGTGAAAGCAATATGAGTATGAATATGATGCATGTGTAGATGATGCAGTGGTAAATTAGTTGACAGCATCTACTTCTTGAACAATGTGTACATCTATCCTCATGGGGCAACACAATATTGCTACTTTGATTCCCCATCTCGAACATTTGATGCTAAGGAAGGAAAAACAAACTTTAATAGCTCTGCATTTTTAGATTGCTTTCTGGCAACTGTTGTCTTCATTCAGAATTTGTCCTCAATCAACTATCTGTTTTTCTGGATGCCTTAAGAAGTGACTTCATCATCTTTCTCTCTGGAACCAGTTTTTTCACCAGTCGGGATATAAATGTTCCTTTACCGTGAAGAAAAATGTCCTTGGTGAGCCTCTATGAAATCTGCTTCATTTATTAGTTCCCAATCGATGCCTCGAATCTGCTTCAGTCCAGATGACATGTTGCTTCCCTGTCAGCATAAACAAACAGCTTTGTCCTTCATTCAATTCCTCTATCTGTCCCTCGAAGGAATGTTTCTACACAGCTCTGTGATTTCTCCCAGAATAGATTGCCACCTGGATGATTATTCCTTTCAGGATCACTTTCAAGTTCAGTGTTTCTTGGATTTCTCAGGAAAGTTACCACATCTGTGTGTCTTTCAACGAGATGCGTGTATTCTTCAGGGATTGGGCAGTCAATTTTGAGGCACTTCATTGTTGTCACCAGTGCTGCCATTATGTCCACTTTCCCTATAGCTGTGGTGAAATCTGGGTTCATAATGTATTAATTTAAGTATCTGCACAGTGAAGAGCAAGGGAAGGCCTGTGTAGAGATCAATGAGGCTTACAGTGGTGGAGGAATACGTTCAAACACTGTATTGCACTTCAGTGCTTAAGACATTAATATGTGCAGGACCCACTATACTGATTTTCTGTGCAATAGAAGATAGCCAGGCTTAAGGAGTCTGAGGAATGACTACTGGTTGATTGGAAGATCTTTGATATTTGGAAGGGAAAGTGGTTGCTGATGGCCGAATTGACTACTGCCAAAAAATTGTTTAGGTTGTGCATGCGCACTGAATCAGAATATGTGCAAAAGGTATGTGTGTAGGCATGAATGTATGAGGTGATACACATTTCTATCTGCAGGAAAATCAGCTGCCATCTCCACCTTAGTGATGAACTGACTCCCAGTGATTGGTCTAGCCCATTGCCACCATGCAGAAGCCCCACACAAGCTCAGTAGAGCACTGCTAATCTCACCCAGCCTATGGCTAGAGGGCTCAGGTTTAGACAGGAGAGTTCTTATACATGTATTGGTCATGTACAGTGGCTCTCTCTCTTCAGTGAGAATCAGACCATCAAGACCCATGAAACAGCATAAAACGCCATTAAACGCTTTGGTTCTTGGATCAGGCAGTACTATGTCATTCCATCGACACCCGTTTTTACGACAGGTGTTTTTCCATGCAATTTTTGCTGAAAAAACGTGTCTACATTTAAAAAATATATATTTTTAGGAGGGTCCCCCGGATCAAGCTCCCCGTCATTTAGCTATTTGTTTTTTATTCCTGACCCCTCCTAAACCTTTATATGCCCTTCCCCAGCCCCCAAAACAGTTGCGAAAATTCTTTTCGACAAAAATTCAGCAGAAAAACAGCCATCATAAAACCGGTGTCAATGAAAGGACGTCGTACCGATCAGGCCAAGTACCATGGATTCATTCAGGAATGCTCACCGGTCAGGGATAAGAATCCACAGGCTTGGTGAAGCGAGGGCTTCAGGAATCTTCTGCTCAACAGCCACCATCTATCTAGGGCTCTGCAGCACACTTGTCATATTTTTAAAAGTTTGAATACACTTTTTTTCAGGATCTGCCTGGACCACCTGGGTAGAAAATATACTTTTCAAGGGGTTCCATGTGAGTCCTTGGAAAAACAACTATGTTATTTCCTGCAACAGAGGGCAGGCCTCCGCAGCGTTTGTAGCTTGTTTCTACTTTGCCAGAGGTAAACAGTCTAATTCTTTCTTATCAAATGGACTATGGGCTGCAGCACTACAATTACATTTGAACATCTATAACACATGCTGCCAAATGCATATCATTTAGAGCTTCTGGCTGTATGCTGTATCACAGCAGACCATCTCTAGAAACATGAATGTTCCCTCTAAAATCAGTGGGGCCACATTACAGTACATATTGGAAGAAATGTGTGCCATTATTGCTTACATATGCAAAATAAGACTGACTATTGAGGTGTGTCGAGTTTGAGAGCCTTGCTGCCGAATACTGTTCTAAGAAGACAGATGCGCACAACTGATTTTTTCTCTTCGCAGTATAAATGTTGTGTTAGAGAGGATTTCGACTTTTGGCATTTCACCAGCATTGTCAGAGAAGATCTGGAAAGTTATCAACTTCTCTGAAGTTACTGATTGATCTGTCATAAGCCTATTATGTTTATAGCAGCCATTATGTGATATTTCCTGTAACCTTTCACGTAATGAGAAATGGTGCTGTACAATCTTATGAGTTTCAAGCTTGGCATGGTGCAACCATAGGACATTTAGGTGGCTTCTGTAGTCTCATGCCAGAGTGGAAAGGGTGAACATAGGCCCGTTTAGTAGCTGATTTCAGGTCTGTGCAGTTGTTTGGCTTCAAGCAAATATTGTGTTTCTTATTGAAGCACCAGATATACAAGGGAGGGATTGGGAAAATGAGCAAGCCACCTGCAATGCTGGAAAACCATGCCGGCATGCAGGCCATGCATGGGATTGGTTAGTAGGAGATTGTCAAATATAACTGACCAGGTCACACACCATTCATTGTGTGATTGGGAAGACTTGGATCTGAATATCTGAACTAGCGTTCTAATTCCCGGCAGTCCTAAAGTAATACCTTTTTAATACGGTCAGAAAACAGTATGGTGGAAAATTCCCACCCCTTCACCACCCCCTTTCGATTCTTCCACTGACTATCATGCCGCTTTTCCCATCGTCTTCTACCTACTTTACTCCCCGACACTGACCATATTGCTAAGCATTTGTGTTTCGTCTTACAGAGCATCCTCAGGACTTCACACCTCCAGGCCAATGTATTTGAGCGGCCATTGAACCTCTGCAGAACTTTAACCAATGGTTATTACTGTGTCTGCCTCCTCTTTTAATAAGTCTGGAAAAAAGAGAATGAGGTGGTGATCAATCATGGGTTTATCCCAAATGAGATCCCAGTAACTGGACGAGGGTTTATCAGTTTATGGAAGGATGAATGTTCAGATATGTAGACCGAATGCGTGCAGCTGGATGAATGCAGTGACGTGCTACTGCTGTCTTCTAACTGGCACTGACATGGGTGTACACCCTTGCTTCACCACTAGACCATTGTAAACTGAGTTCATCTGGTGTGGTAGTTTTTCGAGACAATTCGGATAAAAATCGAACAAGCGATTTATTATCCTACTCCAGTCCTTTTAAAAGCTTAAATGAACAGTGTAATATGGGACGATAGGCCCTGGGATGATACTTCAGTCTTTACAACTCGAACATACGTTAATCAAAGTGGCAATGCCACTATAAAGCGCCAAGTACTTTGATGAATGCGTCTTATTCCTGCTGGTTTTCGATGTAGATATATTTTAACCTAGTTTGAACATTGCTAGTTTACATTATGTCCAGTTATTAAATGACTTTATCCCGATTTGCTCATGTACATTAGGACCAGTTGGCACACCATGTCCCATTCCCAGAATACCCACTTCATACAACATGCTAGTTCACATTCTGCATGTTTTGCATAATATCAAGTTTCTATTAGGCCCATATTTAGTGTAATGTAATGTAAAGTAGTCTTATATAGAACCTTTCCTCCAATAATGGCTGCATCGCTGCACATATCATGATTGCTTTCCAATATGTTTATTTAACCCATCACTGCCCAGGCTTGCCTGCTCTCACCGAGCAGGTTTTACATTCTGTTGTGTATTGAGGTCTAGCAATGATTCAAATGACACACAAAGATCTGTGGTTCAATGTGCAGTTTTAGTACTGTGCCAGGCAAGGGATTGGACCATTCACATATTGGGCCTATGGGCATCTCCCCAAATGATAAGGAAGATCCCAATAATAGTGCCAGAGATGGGTCAGCACAACGTGCAGTGTCCAATATCTTTAGTGGTTTTCATCAAAAGCATAAAGTTCACTCCTAATCTCACAAGTCCTTCTCCGCTCATGATCACCTAATGTATAAAGCAATGTTCAAAGATGTGGGCAAACAAGTTCCAAACCAATGCTAAGACTCTTCCAGGTTTTTCTCAGTGTGTGGCCTCCTTTGTTATTCCTGCTTTCAATCTCTTCCTCTAGAGCTTTCTTCTTCTCGGATATCTCTTTGGCTTCACCGCAGCCTCTCTGTCTTCCACCCTGTATGAGTTGCCATCCCTTGCTGCACTTTTGGGTTCCTCCCACCCTCTTTTGATCCATTTTACCTGCCAGCCCGCTCCCAGAAAATAGCCTTCAGGACTGGACATTCACCAACCTCTAGTTCATTCCACAACTTGTGCTTACTCTGGTCAGGTCTGTCTCTAGATCTTGGGTTTATCCAAAGTTTAATGTTAATTTGATCAGGTCTGATTCTGGACCTTCAGTTCCTTTATAACTTAGTATCCATTTGGCCCAGTCTCTCAAGACCTCTGAAATGGAGGCTTCCAGCCCTTCGAGATGAGTAGCGGTACCTTGGAGATAGATGGGGATGCAGATTTTATTCATACATCAATAATCAAGATGACACAAATAGTTAGGCAAAATGTGTCGGTTTTAATGTAAAGTATCTTAAAACAGGGAGTACAACGAACTTCAGCAATCGCTCGATACTCTGACTCTTGCTTCATAAAAAAGTTGGGTTCTTATACCCATAATTGGTCATAGCTGACGTGTTGACCTGCGTCATTACCAACGTCATCCTACGTGGCAAACTACTAAAACCCATCGGGAAGCGGGATTGGATCTAAGTGAATAACTAAATATAGGTTCTATATCTGTATGGACTAACGGAGAGTAGTAATACGATATTTAACATCAGGTGGGGCAACTAAGCCCTCCCTTCAAAGTGGCCACTATGAACGTCACTAAATGTACGACGTCCCATTGGCTACACATACTACTACACAACCCCCAACTATGTGGTCCCCTACAATTGGTTGGCTCTAACCCCCGTCAGTAATTTTCACACCTAAGTTAGCAGCATGCAGACTGAACAACCAGGTGCAGATAAGCTTGTTGAAATACCAGATTCCCACCAATTAAAATATCATCCATCATCACCTCAATGGTCCAGTGTCAATTAGTGCTTTAAAGTTGGCCTTGAGTTTGTACTGTGTTCTCTGAGAATTGTTAAGGAGTATGTGCCATGAACCACCGATTTCAGCCCTTCTTGCCTTCATGGTCCATGATGCACCGTAACATCAGGTCGGCAATCCTCCCAAAATGGCCGACAGAACGGGAACGCTGCTCTCTAGTGTCTACGCGCGGCTTCCTAGAAATTAGGCACGCACCCGCGGCTCTGCGCCTCTCAACGCTACTGAACCGAGTTGTTTCGGCGTGTGCATCGTTTCCGTCTATCTTCCAGTTCCCTTTTCTTGCTCATTCCAGGAATCCCTTCTCTTTCCCACCTCACTTCAGCAAGGCCATTCCCCCTTCTTCCCGGAATCTGTCTCGTGCTCGGTGCCGTGGGCCCCCCCGGGCCCCGTTGAGTACTGGACTTCAGTTTCCTTTCCTTCCTGGATTTCTCAGTGACACCTTCCTGGATACTGAACGCAACCCTGCCTAGGCAGTCGGCACTCCTTCACTGGAACCCGAAGACTCGCGTCCTTCCCTGTACAAGTCGTGATCGATGAGGAAGAAGGAAGGAGTACCCAAGAAGACCTCAATAAAGGACAAACAGGTGAGAAGGAGGGAAGGGTGTGACACTATGGGCACTATCCGGCTTCCGTACGTAGGTGTGATCATCTTGCGCGGCCAACTTTCTTCCATCACGTGACTGGACACCATGAATTAAGCCTTTTCGTGTAGTTGATTTTATTCTTCAATAGTCCTCTGACATCTTTTGTTTTTGCTTGACCTCTTTGAACAGGAGCTTCTGTTCTTTTACGTTAATTGTGTCTAATGTCAGCCAACTCCAGGTTGATAAGACCCTGGCATTCTCGGCTCAGTGAACTCATTCTTTTATTCTGTTTAATGCAAATGGCTTTTCTCAACTGCGACACTAGACTGAGGCCTTCCTCGTTTGTTCAGTACTGCTTATACGTAGTGGAAATATCCATCCTTTACTTGTCCATATGTTATCTATGAGGTATATATGTGATCTAACTTTTTAAAACGCAGGTTTACTAGCTTCATGATTACTTTGCTGTTTGCATTCCATTGCATCTATACACATTTAAACTAAGTTTCTTCATCAGGTTTGTTTGGCATATGTTTCTTCATCTTGATCCCAAGATATCACTTATCCTTGGTGTTTCTTTGTTCTTTATAAATCATCTGCCTCTCTGGTCTGGTTATCTTTTTGTATGGGTGTCTATTCAACTTTGTATGATGTCACCATTCATCCTGGTCATTCAGTTTCTTTGATTCCTCAGGAATCTCGTTCAAATGGCCAACATATTGTCTTGGGTGCAAGTATGGTTTCTTCAATGGGTACTTTACCTCCCATATTCTCTTAGGTATAGGTTCACCTGTTCAGTATATGTCACATATTTTGGTTCATACGCTTCAGGTGATGTAGGCGGGGCAGGTGGAGTGGGGGAACTTGGTTCCTCCTCTATACTCCCCCCTCTAGGCAATTTATCGACCACTCTCACATCATCTTCTGTATCTAGACATCCACGTCTGAAGAAATGCTTCTTGGGAATCCATATTTTTATTACTCCCTTCAAGCATCCATCTGATTTCACATGCTCATCCTTGTTCCATGTCATGAGCATGTACTGTCCACTTGGATTGCATTTGATCCATCTTCCCACATATTTCTTATGGTCCTTTGGATACAGGAACTTTGTTCCCTCTGGTGCATGGATACTGGCCTTCACAAAGTCTCTGATTTCTTCATCCGTCAGATCTTTAGGCTTCCATCCTGGTTCAACATCAATCATGATTTTCATCCCTATGGCTTTCTAATAATAACAAATTTCCTAAAATCTTGAACATATCTGCCATCCATTGTGGAACCCATGAGAAGAGTGATCCAAACCAGCTGTCATCAGCAATGTCTTTGACCTCTTCTATCATCTGGCCATGGAGCTTCGTCAACTTGCCTCTGTCAATGTTCAATTCTCGTCATCATGAGAAAATAAATGTGCAACAAGATTCTCCAATCTTGGCACAAACACATCCATCAATTGCTGTGATCATGTTTAGGATGTATCTGTTCTGGAGGGTCATCAATCTTACAGCTCTCAGTTCTTCTCTGATTGCATTGAATATTTCCTTTTATTGCAGTGTTAATTGTCTGCAGCAATTCCCATCTGGTGATCTGAAGCCTCTTGGTATTTGCTCCAACCTGGATCCTTGGCATGAAGACCAACATGAACACTGAAGAAGTCATGCTTCATATGGTATAGCATCAAAGGCTTCTATGGATTTGGCTGAAAAGTAGTTCTCTCTCTTCATTCGATTTATCAGTTCCACAGATCTCTTCCTCCTTAAATGAGCATCTGCTTTCGGGAAACTATCAATGTTCAGGTCACCTTTAGGAATCACTAATGAAGGAACATGGACATTCACCAATGTGCATATTCCTCCCCAATCTTTAGGCACTCTGATGTAGGCCTTGCATCCAAAAGCCCAATAATGATCCATGATTTCTGTTATTCCAATATTCATTCCTGGTGCAGTGAAGATTCGTCCACAGTTCTGATTCTCCCCCATTTTTCTTGTACCACTGTTTCTGAAGCATAATTTGGAACTTTCCATTGGTACTCTCTGCAGGGGTCCTCCCCTCTCTTCGACCCATGTTAGTAGTTTAGCAAGTTTTGGCCATAATGGTTTACGTAACATTTGTGCATTCTCGCTTTGTTGGTAGGTGGTGAGCCATTATATGCAGTTTCTGCAGATCACTACTCCTTCTTCCCAACCTTCTGGTGATAAGACAGTTTGCCAAATCTGCATCTGACCTCTGTTTTTCCATCTGCGAATGTCATCTGAAGAGCGTCCTGGAACTTTCTGTTTTTCTATTCAATTCTCTTCTTATTCCGGTTCCTTTTATTCTGGGTTTTTCGTATCTTATCACAATGTTCTCTGTCTTAGCATTGTTTCTTGTCTTTATGTCTTGAACATAGTCCTCTTCATTTGGATCTGTTCCTTCAGTTGCCCATTTGAGAGAGGCTGTTTGACTCATGAATTGGCCTCTGGTACTACAGAAAGCTCGGTTCACTATGCAGTGTGCAGTCAGGATATCTATTTCAATAGATATGATGATCTTTGACTTCCCCATGCTGTATGGCAGGAGTGCACATACAAAGCATTCTTCATCTGACGTCCTTCTTCCAACTTCTTTCATGTGTTGGTACCATATGTTATTTCCCAAGTGTGCTGTGCTGTCCAGATATCATTCAGTTCATAATTATCTTCTTGAGTGCTTCTTTTGGTTCTCAAAGTCTTCATGTAGTTTTCTCTGACTATTTCTTTAAATGTATCACCATAGCTTTTTCTGGCTGGTCGAGTTGCAGGAACAGCCTTCCGGGTTTCCTGCATAGCAGAAAGTTCAGCAAGTCTTTCTTTATCCATCTGTCTTTTTCTAGCAACAGCTAAAAACGGACATAAAGATTCTACTGTAATCTCTGCACGTAATTTCTCAGTGGGACTTGTGCTTGGGCCTCTTGTCACTGGACCAGGTGTGTCTGCATGCATTATTTGTGTAGGCTCAACCTTTGCAAGCCCCTTACTTCATCTGATTCGCTGACCCTGTTTCCAGCGTTTAAAAGCAGTTTCTGAACCAAGTGCAATGTGTGATCTATCACTGACAATATCAATTTCAAGCTCAGGTATCTTCCCATTTTTTCTTGGGACAGGAATAACTATTTAGGGTCTAGGCTGCCTTGTAGTTGCCATGCTTACCTTTTCCTTCTGCTCAGAAACATATACAGGAATCTTAGCATCATGTACATATAGAATGTAGTTCTCACTGTCAGTGAAAGCAATATGAGTATGAATATGATGCATGTGTAGATGATGCAGCGGTAAATTAGTTGACAGCATCTACTTCTTGAACAATGTGTACATCTATCCTCATGGGGCAACACAATATTGCTACTTTGATTCCCCATCTCGAACATTTGATGCTAAGGAAGGAAAAACAAACTTTAATAGCTCTGCATTTTTAGATTGCTTTCTGGCAACTGTTGTCTTCATTCAGCATTTGTCCTCGATCAAC
The DNA here is from genome assembly GCF_040938575.1 of Ambystoma mexicanum. NCBI lineage: Eukaryota > Metazoa > Chordata > Amphibia > Caudata > Ambystomatidae > Ambystoma > Ambystoma mexicanum. Next base: position 266,658,308 of record NC_090922.1, read on the forward strand.
TATCTGTTTTTCTGGATGCCTTAAGAAGTGACTTCATCATCTTTCTCTCTGGAACCAGTTTTTTCACCAGTCGGGATATAAATGTTCCTTTACCGTGAAGAAAAATGTCCTTGGTGAGCCTCTATGAAATCTGCTTCATTTATTAGTTCCTAATCGATGCCTCGAATCTGCTTCAGTCCAGATGACATGTTGCTTCCCAGTCAGCATAAACAAACAGCTTTGTCCTTCATTCAATTCCTCTGTCTGTCCCTCGAAGGAATGTTTCTACACAGCTCTGTGATTTCTCCCAGAATAGATTGCCACCTGGATGATTATTCCTTTCAGGATCACTTTCAAGTTCAGTGTTTCTTGGATTTCTCAGGAAAGTTACCACATCTGTGTGTCTTTCAACGAGATGCGTGTATTCTTCAGGGATTGGGCAGTCAATTTTGAGGCACTTCATTGTTTTCACCAGTGCTGCCATTATGTCCACTTTCCCTATAGCTGTGGTGAAATCTGGGTTCATAATGTATTAATTTAAGTATCTGCACAGTGAAGAGCAAGGGAAGGCCTGTGTAGAGATCAATGAGGCTTACAGTGGTGGAGGAATAAGTTCAAACACTGTATTGCACTTCAGTGCTTAAGACATTAATATGTGCAGGACCCACTACACTGATTTTCTGTGCGATAGAAGATAGCCAGGCTTAAGGAGTCTGAGGAATGACTACTGGTTGATTGGAAGATCTTTGATATTTGGAAGGGAAAGTGGTTGCTGATGGCCGAATTGACTACTGCCAAAAAATTGTTTAGGTTGTGCATGCGCACTGAATCAGAATATGTCCAAAAGGTATGTGTGTAGGCATGAATGTATGAGGTGATACACATTTCTATCTGCAGGAAAATCAGCTGCCATCTCCACCTTAGTGATGAACTGACTCCCAGTGATTGGTCTAGCCCATTGCCACCATGCAGAACCCCCACACAAGCTCAGTAGAGCACTGCTAATCTCACCCAGCCTATGGCTAGAGGGCTCAGGTTTAGACAGGAGAGTTCTTATACATGTATTGGTCATGTACAGTGGCTCTCTCTCTTCAGTGAGAATCAGACCATCAAGACCCATGAAACAGCATAAAACGCCATTAAACGCTTTGGTTCTTGGATCAGGCAGTACTATGTCATTCCATCGACACCCGTTTTTACGACAGGTGTTTTTCCATGCAATTTTTGCCGAAAAAACGTGTCTACATTTAAAAAATATATATTTTTAGGAGGGTCCCTGGATCAAGCTCCCCGTCATTTAGCTATTTGTTTTTTATTCCTGACCCCTCCTAAACCTTTATATGCCCTTCCCCACCCCCCAAAACAGTTGCGAAAATTCTTTTCGACAAAAATTCAGCAGAAAAACAGCCATCATAAAACCGGTGTCAATGAAAGGACGTCGTACCGATCAGGCCAAGTACCATGGATTCATTCAGGAATGCTCACCGGTCAGGGATAAGAATCCACAGGTTTGGTGAAGCGAGGGATTCAGGAATCTTCTGCTCAACAGCCACCATCTATCTAGGGCTATGCAGCACACTTGTCATATTTTTAAAAGTTTGAATACACTTTTTTTCAGGATCTGCCTGGACCACCTGGGTAGAAAATATACTTTTCAAAGGGTTCCATGTGAGTCCTTGGAAAAACAACTATGTTATTTCCTGCAACAGAGGGCAGGCCTCCACAGCGTTTGTAGCTTGTTTCTACTTTGCCAGAGGTAAACAGTCTAATTCTTTCTTATCAAATGGACTATGGGCTGCAGCACTACAATTACATTTGAACATCTATAACACATGCTGCCAAATGCATATCATTTAGAGCTTCTGGCTGTATGATGTATCACAGCAGACCATCTCTAGAAACATGAATGTTCCCTCTAAAATCAGTGGGGCCACATTACAGTACATATTGGAAGAAATGTGTGCCATTATTGCTTACATATGCAAAATAAGACTGACTATTGAGGTGTGTCGAGTTTGAGAGCCTTGCTGCCGAATACTGTTCTAAGAAGACAGATGCGCACAACCGATTTTTTCTCTTCGCAGTATAAATGTTGTGTTAGAGAGGATTTCGACTTTTGGCATTTCACCAGCATTGTCAGAGAAGATCTGGAAAGTTATCAACTTCTCTGAAGTTACTGATTGATCTGTCATAAGCCTATTATGTTTATAGCAGCCATTATGTGGTATTTCCTGTAACCTTTCACGTAATGAGAAACGGTGCTGTACAATCTTATGAGTTTCAAGCTTGGCATGGTGCAACCATAGGACATTTAGGTGGCTTCTGTAGTCTCATGCCAGAGTGGAAAGGGTGAACATAGGCCCGTTTAGTAGCTGATTTAAGGTCTGTGCAGTTGTTTGGCTTCAAGCAAATATTGTGTTTCTTATTGAAGCACCAGATATACAAGGGAGGGATTGGGAAAATGAGCAAGCCACCTGCAATGCTGGAAAACCATGCCGGCATGCAGGCCATGCATGGGATTGGTTAGTAGGAGATTGTCAAATATAACTGACCAGGTCACACACCATTCATTGTGTGATTGGGAAGACTTGGATCTGAATATCTGAACTAGCGTTCTAATTCCCGGCAGTCCTAAAGTAATACCTTTTTAATACGGTCAGAAAGCAGTATGGTGGAAAATTCCCACCCCTTCACCACCCCCTTTCGATTCTTCCACTGACTATCATGCCGCTTTTCCCATCGTCTTCTACCTACTTTACTCCCCGACACTGACCATATTGCTAAGCATTTGTGTTTCGTCTTACAGAGCATCCTCAGGACTTCACACCTCCAGGCCAATGTATTTGAGCGGCCATTGAACCTCTGCAGAACTTTAACCAATGGTTATTACTGTGTCTGCCTCCTCTTTTAATAAGTCTGGAAAAAAGAGAATGAGGTGGTGATCAATCATGGGTTTATCCCAAATGAGATCCCAGTAACTGGACGAGGGTTTATCAGTTTATGGAAGGATGAATGTTCAGATATGTAGACCGAATGCGTGCAGCTGGATGAATGCAGTGACGTGCTACTGCTGTCTTCTAACTGGCACTGACATGGGTGTACACCCTTGCTTCACCACTAGACCATTGTAAACTGAGTTCATCTGGTGTGGTAGTTTTTCGAGACAATTCGGATAAAAATCGAACAAGCGATTTATTATCCTACTCCAGTCCTTTTAAAAGCTTAAATGAACAGTGTAATATGGGACGATAGGCCCTGGGATGATACTTCAGTCTTTACAACTCGAACATACGTTAATCAAAGTGGCAATGCCACTATAAAGCGCCAAGTACTTTGATGAATGCGTCTTATTCCTGCTGGTTTTCGATGTAGATATATTTTAACCTAGTTTGAACATTGCTAGTTTACATTATGTCCAGTTATTAAATGACTTTATCCCGATTCGCTCATGTACATTAGGACCAGTTGGCACACCACGTCCCATTCCCAGAATACCCACTTCATACAACATGCTAGTTCACATTCTGCATGTTTTGCATAATATCAAGTTTCTATTAGGCCCATATTTAGTGTAATGTAATGTAAAGTAGTCTTATATAGAACCTTTCCTCCAATAATGGCTGCATCGCTGCACATATCATGATTGCTTTCCAATATGTTTATTTAACCCATCACTGCCCAGGCTTGCCTGCTCTCACCGAGCAGGTTTTACATTCTGTTCTGTATTGAGGTCTAGCAATGATTCAAATGACACACAAAGATCTGTGGTTCAATGTGCAGTTTTAGTACTGTGCCAGGCAAGGGATTGGACCATTCACATATTGGGCCTATGGGCATCTCCCCAAATGATAAAGAAGATCCCAATAATAGTGCCAGAGATGGGTCAGCACAACGTGCAGTGTCCAAAACCTTTAGTGGTTTTCATCAAAAGCATAAAGTTCACTCCTAATCTCACAAGTCCTTCTCCGCTCATGATCACCTAATGTATAAAGCAATGTTCAAAGATGTGGGCAAACAAGTTCCAAACCAATGCTAAGACTCTTCCAGGTTTTTCTCAGTGTGTGGCCTCCTTTGTTATTCCTGCTTTCAATCTCTTCCTCTAGAGCTTTCTTCTTCTCGGATATCTCTTTGGCTTCACCGCAGCCTCTCTGTCTTCCACCCTGTATGAGTTGCCATCCCTTGCTGCACTTTTGGGTTCCTCCCACCCTCTTTTGATCCATTTTACCTGCCAGCCCGCTCCCAGAAAATAGCCTTCAGGACTGGACATTCACCAACCTCTAGTTCATTCCACAACTTGTGCTTACTCTGGTCAGGTCTGTCTCTAGATCTTGGGTTTATCCAAAGTTTAATGTTAATTTGATCAGGTCTGATTCTGGACCTTCAGTTCCTTTATAACTTGGTATCCATTTGGCCCAGTCTCTCAAGACCTCTGAAATGGAGGCTTCCAGCCCTTCAAGATGAGTAGCGGTACCTTGGAGATAGATGGGGATGCAGATTTTATTCATACATCAATAATCAAGATGACACAAATAGTTAGGCAAAATGTGTCGGTTTTAATGTAAAGTATCTTAAAACAGGGAGTACAACGAACTTCAGCAATCGCTCGATACTCTGACTCTTGCTTCATAGAAAAGTTGGGTTCTTATACCCATAATTGGTCATAGCTGACGTGTTGACCTGCGTCATTACCAACGTCATCCTACGTGCCAAACTACTAAAACCCATCAGGAAGCGGGATTGGATCTAAGTGTCACGACTCGCTCCCCTCGCTCCCGTTCCCACCATTTGGGGGCATGATTTGGGGTTTATTCCCTACTGGACTTTTCCTCCGAACTTTATGCTACAGTGCTGTGATGATTTGGGAGCGCTAAATCCCTATTTTCCCAGCTACTTCCCTTCCGGATCCATTCCAGGTTTTTGGCAGCCAGCATGCTTCTTTAACCAAATGACTATGCTTCCCAGAATGCCTGGCCCACTGCTCCACCTCCACCCTTGCAACACAAGGTTGGGTGGAGGATAGGTAACAGCTGTGGCGGCAGGTGCAGCAATCAGCACACCCGAGGCGTGTGCTCGTTAAGCAGCTTTAAAAGCCTCAGTCTTACTTCAGTCCAGCGCTGGTCATCGTTTGCAGTGTTCCTGTTTTTGACTAGTCCCTGGTTCCTGGTTCCTTGCCTTTGTACCTACTTCCTTGTTCCTGTTTTCTTGTTTCCTCCGCCCTGAATTTCGGATTCATGCGCTAATTGATTTCTGCTCCCTTGATTTCCCTTTTTGTCTTCCTCTGTTTGCAGGCAGCAATTCTCAGTGCTTTCCCCTTTTAGATGCAGCCCAGTTTGTCTGTGTTCTATATTTCTTTGACTCTGTCCTTTGCTGCTGTTACCCATTTGCCTTAGCCTTCCTCTTAGTTTAGTTTCCTATCTTTTCCTTGGAGGGGTAGGGAGAAGTTTGCATAGGTTATTTCGTTTTTCCCTGCTCCTGATCCTTACTTTCTAGAGGATCCATTCCATGTTTTCCACTGCACTTCTGCAATTATTTTTCCTTTGATTATTAGGTGTGGTGTGCGGTAGTAGCTAGCTCCTGTGTGAATGCTTATGTTTTCCTCACTATTTTGTAAACACTATTCCCACTTAGGTATTTCGTTTTCCTTCCATTGCTGTACTAGCCTTTCGGGGTCCCAGTTTCTTCAACAGGATTTGTGGGCTAGCTGACATTCAAGAGGTTTATCTCGTCCTCGTGAGTACAGTTCTTAAGTTCCCTTATGTAATACCATCAAGAGTGTTAGTACACAGATCCTGTCATTGCTTGCCCTCCACGTGGGTTTAGCGCTGTCAGTACCTGTAACAGCAATTGGGGGTAAGGGCTTGCCGACTTTCCTCGCGGTCAGGTGCTTACCCCACATCCCTTTTCATATATTGGTTTTGATGTCACACTCTATTTGCACTCCTGGGTTCTAGCATACCTGAGTCGTAGTTCCTGGGTGCACATTTCCCTTGCCATATTCACTGCCTTTGTACTCGCCTGACTAATCCTGACACTAAGTGAATAACTAAATATAGGTTCTATAATCTGTATGGACTAACGGAGAGTAGTAATAGGATATTTAACATCAGGTGGGGCAACTAAGCCCTCCCTTCAAAATGGCCACTATGAACGTCACTAAATGTACGACGTCCCATTGGCTACACATACTACTACACAACCCCCAACTATGTGGTCCCCTACAATTGGTTGGCTCTAACCCCCGTCAGTAATTTTCCCACCTAAGTTAGCAGCATGCAGACTGAACAACCAGGTGCAGATAAGCTTGTTGAAATACCAGATCCCCACCAATTAAAATATCATCCATCATCACCTCAATGGTCCAGTGTCAATTAGTGCTTTAAAGTTGGCCTTGAGTTTGTACTGTGTTCTCTGAGAATTGTTAAGGAGTATGTGCCATGAACCACCGATTTCAGCCCTTCTTGCCTTCATGGTCCATGATGCACCGTAACATCAGGTCGGCAATCCTCCCAAAATGGCCGACAGAACGGGAACGCTGCTCTCTAGTGTCTATGCGCGGCTTCCTAGAAATTAGGCACGCACCCGCGGCTCTGCGCCTCTCAACGCTACTGAACCGAGTTGTTTCGGCGTGTGCATCGTTTCCGTCTATCTTCCAGTTCCCTTTTCTTGCTCATTCCAGGAATCCCTTCTCTTTCCCACCTCACTTCAGCAAGGCCATTCCCCCTTCTTCCCGGAATCTGTCTCGTGCTCGGTGCCGTGGGCCCCCCGGGCCCCGTTGAGTACTGGACTTCAGTTTCCTTTCCTTCCTGGATTTCTCAGTGACACCTTCCTGGATACTGAACGCAACCCTGCCTAGGCAGTCGGCACTCCTCACACTGGAACCCGAAGACTCGCGTCCTTCCCTGTACAAGTCGTGATCGATGAGGAAGAAGGAAGGAGTACCCAAGAAGACCTCAATAAAGGACAAACAGGTGAGAAGGAGGGAAGGGTGTGACACTATGGGCACTATCCGGCTTCCGTACGTAGGTGTGATCATCTTGCTCGGCCAACTTTCTTCCATCACGTGACTGGACACCATGAATTGAGCCTTTTCGTGTAGTTGATTTTATTCTTCAATAGTCCTCTGACATCTTTTGTTTTTGCTTGACCTCTTTGAACAGGAGCTTCTGTTCTTTTACGTTAATTGTGTCTAATGTCAGCCAACTCCAGGTTGATAAGACCCTGGCATTCTCGGCTCAGTGAACTCATTCTTTTATTCTGTTTAATGCAAATGGCTTTTCTCAACTGCGACACTAGACTGAGGCCTTCCTCGTTTGTTCAGTACTGCTTATACGTAGTGGAAATATCCATCCTTTACTTGTCCATATGTTATCTATGAGGTATATATGTGATCTAACTTTTTAAAACGCAGGTTTACTAGCTTCATGATTACTTTGCTGTTTGCATTCCATTGCATCTATACACATTTAAACTAAGTTTCTTCATCAGGTTTGTTTGGCATACGTTTCTTCATCTTGATCCCAAGATATCACTTATCCGTGGTGTTTCTTTGTTCTTTATAAATCATCTGCCTCTCTGGTCTGGTTATCTTTTTGTATGGGTGTCTATTCAACTTTGTATGATGTCACCATTCATCCTGGTCATTCAGTTTCTTTGATTCCTCAGGTATCTCGTTCAAATGGCCAACATATTGTCTTGGGTGCAAGTATGGTTTCTTCAATGGGTACTTTACCTCCCATATTCTCTTAGGTATAGGTTCACCTGTTCAGTATATTTCACATATTTTGGTTCAGGTGATGTAGGCGGGGCAGGCGGGGCAGGTGGAGTGGGGGAACTTGGCTCCTCCTCTATACTCCCCCCTCTAGGCAATTTATCGACCACTCTCACATCATCTTCTGTATCTAGACATCCACGTCTGAAGAAATGCTTCTTGGGAATCCATATTTTTATTACTCCCTTCAAGCATCCATCTGATTTCACATGCTCATCCTTGTTCCATGTCATGAGCATGTACTGTCCACTTGGATTGCATTTGATCCATCTTCCCACATATTTCTTATGGTCCTTTGGATACAGGAACTTTGTTCCCTCTGGTGCATGGATACTGGCCTTCACAAAGTCTCTGATTTCTTCATCCGTCAGATCTTTAGGCTTCCATCCTGGTTCAACATCAATCATGATTTTCATCCCTATGGCTTTCTAATAATAACAAATTTCCTAAAATCTTGAACATATCTGCCATCCATTGTGGAACCCATGAAAAGAGTGATCCAAACCAGCTGTCATCAGCAATGTCTTTGACCTCTTCTATCATCTGGCCATGGAGCTTCGTCAACTTGCCTCTGTCAATGTTCAATTCTCGTCATCATGAGAAAATAAATGTGCAACAAGATTCTCCAATCTTGGCACAAACACATCCATCAATTGCTGTGATCATGTTTAGGATGTATCTGTTCTGGAGGGTCATCAATCTTACAGCTCTCAGTTCTTCTCTGATTGCATTGAATATTTCCTTTTATTGCAGTGTTAATTGTCTGCAGCAATTCCCATCTGGTGATCTGAAGCCGCTTGGTATTTGCTCCAACCTGGATCCTTGGCATGAAGACCAACATGAACACTGAAGAAGTCATGCTTCATATGGTATAGCATCAAAGGCTTCTATGGATTTGGCTGAAAAGTAGTTCTCTCTCTTCATTCGATTTATCAGTTCCACAGATCTCTTCCTCCTTAAATGAGCATCTGCTTTCGGGAAACTATCAATGTTCAGGTCACCTTTAGGAATCACTAATGAAGGAACATGGACATTCACCAATGTGCATATTCCTCCCCAATCTTTAGGCACTCTGATGTAGGCCTTGCATCCAAAAGCCCAATAATGATCCATGTTTTCTGTTATTCCAATATTCATTCCTGGTGCAGCGAAGATTCGTCCACAGTTCTGATTCTCCCCCATTTATCTTGTACCACTGTTTCTGAAGCATAATTTGGAACTTTCCATTGGTACTCTCTGCAGGGGTCCTCCCCTCTCTTCGACCCATGTTAGTAGTTTAGCAAGTTTTGGCCATAATGGTTTACACAACATTTGTGCATTCTCGCTTTGTTGGTAGGTGGTGAGCCATTATATGCAGTCTCTGCAGATCACTACTCCTTCTTCCCAACCTTCTGGTGATAAGACAGTTTGCCAAATCTGCATCTGATCTCTGTTTTTCCATCTGCGAATGTCATCTGAAGAGCGTCCTGGAACTTTCTGTTTTTCTATTCAATTCTCTTATTATTCCGGTTCCTTTTATTCTGGGTTTTTCATATCTTATCACAATGTTCTCTGTCTTAGCATTGTTTCTTGTCTTTATGTCTTGAACATAGTCCTCTTCATTTGGATCTGTTCCTTCAGTTGCCCATTTGAGAGAGGCTGTTTGACTCATGAATTGGCCTCTGGTACTACAGAAAGCTCGGTTCACTATGCAGTGTGCAGTCAGGATATCTATTTCAATAGATATGAAGATCTTTGACTTCCCCATGCTGTATGGCAGGAGTGCACATACAAAGCATTCTTCATCTGACGTCCTTCTTCCAACTTCTTTCATGTGTTGGTACCATATGTCATTTCCCAAGTGTGCTGTGCTGTCCAGATATCATTCAGTTCATAATTATCTTCTTGAGTGCTTCTTTTGGTTCTCAAAGTCTTCATGTAGTTTTCTCTGACTATTTCTTTAAATGCATCACCATAGCTTTTTCTGGCTGGTCGAGTTGCAGGAACAGCCTTCCGGGTTTCCTGCATAGCAGAAAGTTCAGCAAGTCTTTCTTTATCCATCTGTCTTTTTCTAGCAGCAGCTAAAAACGGCCATAAAGATTCTGCTGTAATCTCTGCACGTAATTTCTCAGTGGGACTTGTTGTAACGCTCACCTGATTCCCGTAGAGGCGCCAGTCTTGACTGGGCGTATACCGTATCTTCAAAGGTGATGTGTAACACACGGCTGGCTCTTTGGGCTGGACCTCTGGGCACTGTATGTCTGGCTTGAAGGGTAAGATGTCTGCAGATAGAAAATGTGGGATTAATGAACTGGGTTATTGAATGTCTCTCTCTTCTCCCCTTTCTCTTCTCCTGTAGAACCCCAAAGGTTAACGCTCTCACCTTAGGTAAGTGAACGCCGTGCTCTCCATCTGCCTCGAGGCAGGGTACTGTAACCAGTTTCTTCACTGGATAAGGGGAGCAGGCCTCTTGACTTCAGAGGACTGCTGTCCGTCGTTTACTGCACGAACGGTAAGTTTCGAGTAATTCTAATGTCTTTAAAGTCTTTAGTAATGATGTCTCTTGTTTTGCAGGGTTCCGGCGATGGCAGATGACGGGCTGAAGTGAGTTGAAGATGGAGCCCGTGTGATGAATAGAAGCGCCTGGAAGCACGTAAGTAAGCGCTTGTTGCCTGCTTCACGATGCGCTCTAACTGTCTTTTTATTTTGCAGGTACAAGTTCGGGGCGGCTGCAGGGTGCCGGAATACCCACTGGGTTAGATGTGGAAAGGAGTAATGGCACGTGAGTATTAAAGTTCCCCAATGTCTTTAAACGCACCTTGTTTTGACTTTCAGATGCGGGATGCAGCGCCGAAGGCCTCCGGAGCGTGCGAAGAGTTGGTAAGCTTTTGTCTTTCAGATGCCGGAATGCAGTGTGAAGACCTCCGGAGTGCACGAAGAGTAGGTAAGCCTTTGTCTTTCAGATGCCGGAATGCAGCGCGAGGCGTTGGTGACAGCCGATGGACCAGGTAAGTGAAGAGCTGTCACTGAAGACCGTATTGCTAACCTGTTCTTTCTTGTCTTTATAGGTGTTGCTGAAGACTGGATTCAGGATGGTAAGCCTTTTTCCTTAGGCCCAGGATCAGATGCAGAAGACACGATGAGCGTTCTGCTGCTGAGGATGCAGAATAACGCAAAGCAAGATTCATCCATCGAGTGTGGTTTAAATAGCCTCCTGTAGTGCTTAGGTGTCTCCTTCCACAGCCACGCCTAGGTAAGAAAAGAGTTCCTGCTTTCCAGAAGAGTTCCAGTGTTCTGAATCTAGGGAGTGGCTCCTGCCCCACCCAACAGGAAAAGTAGTTCCAAACAGAAGAGGATCAGAGACTCAACTGGCAGGCAAGTAAGCAGCATGGTCTGCTGCAGGTAAGTCCACCCAAGCATTATGAGCCCGGCGCTTCCAGCGCTGGGACTGGGCATATTTATGAGCCTGGTGCCACTGGCGCCAGGACTGGGTCCAAAAGGTCCCAATTGGGACTGGTTGGCACTCGGAACCTGGGTTATGGATCTGCTTCCAAGGGAGTTGGGAAAACCCTGACCTTTTGGAAGCAGAGATCATGACAGTACCCCCCCTCAAGGCCCCTCCCAAACCGGGCTTCTCCGGGGTTTTGGCTTGTCAGGAAATGTTCGGTGAAATCTTTTGATTAGGTGAGGAGCGTGGACATATTCAGCAGGTTCCCAGGATCTCTCTTGGGGGCCGTAGCCTTTCCAGTCAATTAGGTAGAATAGTTTAGATTTGGAGATCTTGGAGTCCAGAATGCTTTTGACTTCAAACTCGAGTTCTCCATCAACTAGGATAGGTTTTGGAGATTTGGTTAGTCGGGTTTGAGGTTGCACGGGTTTTAATAGAGAGACGTGGAAGACCGGATGTATCTTCATGTGGGGGGGCAAGTCCAACTTGACCGCTACTGGGTTTACTATGGTAGTGATGGAATAGGGACCAAGGTATCTTGGGTTGAATGTGCGTGGCCCTTTTAGAGGTAGATATTTGGTGGATAACCAGACTTGATCCCCTACTTGATATTGAGGGGCTTCCTTCCGATGTTGATCTGCTCCTTTCTTGTATTGTTCTTTAGCCCTTTGAAGGTGAGAAACAGCTTCCTAAAAGGCTTGGGTGATTGTAGAATGCAGTTAGTCTACTGCTGGTGTTTCAAGATCTTGGAGGTGATCCAACTCCGAGGTTCGAGGGTGACTGCCGTACAAAAGAAAAAACGGGGTTTTCCCAGTTCCCGAATGGACAGAGTTATTGTAGGCATATTCGGCTATCCAAAGGATGTCTTTCCAAGTTTTTTCAGTTTGTTGCAGCATGCAGGGTAAATACTGTTCCAGAGTTTGATTGGTCCTCTCGGTTTGTCCGTCGGTCTGAGGGTGGTGACTGGTCGATAGTCTCACATCAATTTGAGCCGACCGACAGCAACTTCGCCAAAAATGAGAAATAAATTGACTACCTCGATCCGAAATTAGAACCGAAGGAAAACCTTGCAGTCGGGCGATGTTTTCGAGAAATTCTCGGGCCAGAGTTGCTGCTGTTGGCAAGCCTTTGAGCGGAATGAAATGCGCCATCTTGGAGAATAAGTCCACGATTACTAGAATCGTATTGTATCCGGAGCATGGAGGTGGATCGGTGATGAAGTCCATAGAAAGCGTATGCCAAGGGCGAGGTGGGATGTCAATAGGGCGTAAGAGGCCTGCTGGCCTTTCCTTTTGACTCTTGTTTTGGGCGCATACTCCACAGGACATTATAAAGTCTCTGATATCTTTTTTCCAAGACGGCCACCAGAAGTAGCGCTTGATCTTTTCTGAGGTCTTGGCCATACCGGGATGTCCTTCCATTAAAGAATCGTGATTACAAGAGATTACTTTTTTCTGTAAATCTGTGCTGGGTAGGTATAATCGTTCTTGGAAATACAATAAGTTGTCCTTTACTGCAAAGTCCTTTCCCTGCAGATGCCAATTCTGTATGTCTGCTGGAGTTACAAGTTGCCTGGCTTTATCCTTAACTTCCTCTATGGATTCTGTGGCGATTACACCCAGAATTCTTTGTTCGGGAATGATTGGTACAGGTTTAGGGTTGATCAAGTGTTCATCCACTCCCATCCGAGAAAGGACATCAGCTTTACCGTTTTTTGTACCAGGTCGATAGGTAATTATGAAGTCAAACTCGGCAAAGAATAATGCCCAACGGAGTTGTCTAGAGGATTGGGCTTTTGCGGTTTTCAAATATTGCAGGTTTCGGTGATCCGTAATCACAGTAACGGTGTGTCGGGCCCCCAGCAGATAATGCCGCCAAGCATTAAAGGCAGACTTGATAGCCAGAAGTTCCTTGTCAGTAATCCTGTAATTGATTTCAGGAGGCGAGAATTTGCGGGACCAAAATGCCACGGGATGCAACTGATTGGTTACCGGGTCCTTTTGTGATAGAACTGCCCCCATGGCAAGGCTTGAAGCATCAGTTTCCACGATGTAGGGGAGTTCGGGGCGAGGGTGTTTTAAGATTGGTGCAGAGATAAATTTAGTCTTCAAATCCTGGAAAGCTTGTTCCGCCTCGGTAGACCATTCAAAACGTTTGTTTTTCTTTAACAAGGCAGTGATGGGCTGGACTATTCGAGAGAATTCGGGGATAAACCTGCGGTAAAAGTTAGCGAAGCCTAACATGCTTTGCACACCTTTTACGGAGGATGGTGATGGCCATTTGAGAACTGCATCGACCTTCTTTGAATCCATACGCACTCCGCCAGGTGATAATATGAATCCCAAGAATTCAACTTCAGTCACGTTGAAAAAACATTTTTCCAACTTAGCGAAAAGTTTGTGTTGACGCAATATTTCGAGGACCATTTTCACGTGTTTCCGATGTTCAGATTCCGATGAAGAATAAACGAGGATGTCGTCAATGTAAACAACAATACACACATCTATGAGCTCTCTGAGGACATCGTTCATAAAATATTGAAAGGCGGCCGGGGCATTACAAAGTCCGAAGGGCATGACCTGATATTCAAATAGCCCATACTTGGTGCGGAAGGCCGTCTTCCATTCATCGCCCTCTTTTACTCGTACCAAGTGGTAAGCTCCTCTAAGATCCAGCTTTGTATATATGCATGCTTTTCTGACTTGGTCCAGGAGTTCAGGGATCAAAGGTAACGGATATCTATTCTTAACGGTGATCTGGTTCAGGGAGCGATAATCTATACAAGTTCTAAGGTCTCCTTCCTTTTTTGGAACGAAGAACAAAGCTGAAGAAGCAGGGGACTTGGAAGGACGAATAAACCCATTTGCCAGGTATTGATCCAGGTATTGTCGAAGGTGAAGGTTCTCAGGCTCGGTGAGGGCATAAATTCTACTACAAGGAGGAGTAGATCCAGGTATCAGGTCGATCTGGCAGTCATAAGACCTATGAGGAGGTAGAGAGTTAGCCTGATCCTTCCGGAAAACATCTTGGTATTCTAGGTATTCGGCAGGTAACTGGGGAGTCTCTGAAGAAATTGCTACCAGTGCAACACCAGGTGGAGGGTGACAAGTAGAGACACATTCTGGAAACTGGACCGTTCTTGCTCGCCAATCGATCAGAGGATTGTGTTTCTCTAACCAAGGTATTCCTAGAATAATCTGAAACTGAGGGGCCTTGATCACATCGAACACGATCTTCTCATGGTGTCCATCTTGACTTACTAGCGTCACTTCTTGAGTGGTATGTGTTACTGCCCTGGAGGCTATCTCCGTACCATCCACCGTAGTAATGACGTCCTTTACAGCCTTGGGACAAAGAGTTAGATTCATCCTCAAAACCATTTCATGATCCACATAATTGCTGATGGCACCGCTGTCGACGTAAGCTTCAATTGCATGTAATCGATCCGGATTATCAGGGCTAATGAGGACCATAGGTATCACGAAATGCGAGGTCACGGAACTGGTTTTCACGCTCGGCAAGAGGACCTCTATTCTTGTCGGGCGAGGTCGTTTCCCTGCTCAGAGTTTGTAACTTTGGTAACTGCAGCTCCTACTGCCTTCTTGGCAGGTTTCACCGGACAGTTTCGAAGAAAGTGCCCTGAGTTTCCGCAATAGAGGCATAATTGCAACTGTTTTTTCCTTTCCCGCTCCTTTTGTGTTAGAGGACCTTTCAGACCCCCTATTTGCATGGGTTTCCCGGAGTCTACTCCTTTGGAAGGAGTTGGTGGTTTGGAAAATACTCGAGCATCAAACTTGGAACGATCGGCCTTCCTGTTCTGCAGTCTGTGATCTATTTGAACGACTAAGTCTATATAGTCCGAACAATCTTGTGGGGGATTCACTACTTGGGCTAACACATCTTTGAGCTCTCCGCGTAGACCTCTAGAAAACAGCGTAATCCTTTTGTCCTCAGGCCAGTGAGTTTCCACTATCAGTCTGTTGAAAGACGCAATATAAGCCAAAAGGTCTTGATTACCTTGTCGCAACGAAAGAAGCTCATTGTCCAAGGCCTGCCCCTGTGAATGTCTTGCGAACAGTTTTTCCATACTGAGCTGAAAAGCTTGAAAATCCTGGAGGACCGGATCATCTTGATTTACTAGAGGGATCGACCAGTCTGCCGCATTGCCACTAAGGTACGAAAGCACGAAAGCTACTTTAGCTTGATCAGTTGGAAAGGCTGCTGGCCGGCATAAGAAATGCAACCGGCACTGATTGATAAATACTGCAAACCTCTTTCGGTCACCAGAAAATCGTTCGGGCGGAGCCAGAGGTACATTCCCAGGTAGGTTGATCTGCACTGGATTCATAGAGGATGTAGAAGGAAGATTTCCCCCAGATGCGGGTAACGGGGTCTGTCCGGCTTGTGACTGTAGCAATTGTCTAGCGAGATCATCTGTTCGCTCCTTGGAAATAATCAGTTCCCTTCTTAGAGCGTTCGTTTCCTGACAGGCTGCATGCACTTCTGCCCTTAGTCCCCCAAGTAACTGGGCTAGCTGGTCGGTATCCGAGGTTTCCATAGCGCCTGGACGGGAGTTTTGTGGTAGGCTTTGCGTTCTGTAACGCTCACCTGATTCCCGTAGAGGCGCCGGTCTTGACTGGGCGTATACCGTATCTTCAAAGGTGATGTGTAACACACGGCTGGCTCTTTGGGCTGGACCTCTGGGCACTGTATGTCTGGCTTGAAGGGTAAGATGTCTGCAGATAGAAAATGTGGGATTAATGAACTGGGTTATTGAATGTCTCTCTCTTCTTCCCTTTCTCTTCTCCTGTAGAACCCCAAAGGTTAACGCTCTCACCTTAGGTAAGTGAACGCCGTGCTCTCCATCTGCCTCGAGGCAGGGTGCTGTAACCAGTTTCTTCACTGGATAAGGGGAGCAGGCCTCTTGACTTCAGAGGACTGCTGTCCGTCGTTTACTTCACGAACGGTAAATTTCGAGTAATTCTAATGTCTTTAAAGTCTTTAGTAATGATGTCTCTTGTTTTGCAGGGTTCCGGCGATGGCGGATGACGGGCTGAAGTGAGTTGAAGATGGAGCCCGTGTGATGAATAGAAGCGCCTCGAAGCACGTAAGTAAGCGCTTGTTGCCTGCTTCACGATGCGCTCTAACTGTCTTTTTATTTTGCAGGTACAAGTTCGGGGCGGCTGCAGGGTGCCGGAATACCCACTGGGTTAGATGTGGAAAGGAGTAATGGCACGTGAGTATTAAAGTTCCCCAATGTCTTTAAACGCACCTTGTTTTGTCTTTCAGATGCGGGATGCAGCGCCGAAGGCCTCCGGAGTGTGCGAAGAGTTGGTAAGCTTTTGTCTTTCAGATGCCGGAATGCAGTGTGAAGACCTCCGGAGCGCACGAAGAGTAGGTAAGCCTTTGTCTTTCAGATGCCGGAATGCAGCGCGAGGCGTTGGTGACAGCCGATGGACCAGGTAAGTGAAGAGCTGTCACTGAAGACCGTAATGCTAACCTGTTCTTTCTTGTCTTTATAGGTGTTGCTGAAGACTGGATTCAGGATGGTAAGCCTTTTTCCTTAGGCCCAGGATCAGATGCAGAAGACACGATGAGCGTTCTGCTGCTGAGGATGCAGAATAACGCAAAGCAAGATTCATCCATCGGGTGTGGTTTAAATAGCCTCCTGTAGTGCTTAGGTGTCTCATTCCACAGCCACGCCTAGGTAAGAAAAGAGTTCCTGCTTTCCAGAAGAGTTCCAGTGTTCTGAATCTAGGGAGTGGCTCCTGCCCCACCCAACAGGAAAAGTAGTTCCAAACAGAAGAGGATCAGAGACTCAACTGGCAGGCAAGTAAGCAGCATGGTCTGCTGCAGGTAAGTCCACCAAGCATTATGAGCCCGGCGCTTCCAGCGCTGGGACTGGGCATATTTATGAGCCTGGTGCCACTGGCGCCAGGACTGGGTCCAAAAGGTCCCAATTGGGACTGGTTGGCACTCGGAACCTGGGTTATGGATCTGCTTCCAAGGGAGTTGGGAAAACCCTGACCTTTTGGAAGCAGAGATCATGACACTTGTGCTTGGGCCTCTTGTCACTGGACCAGGTGTGTCTGCATGCATTATTTGTGTAGGCTCAACCTTTGCAAGCCCCTTACTTCGTCTGATTCGCCGACCCTGTTTCCAGCGTTTAAAAGCAGTTTCTGAACCAAGTGCAATGTGTGATCTATCACTGACAATATCAATTTCAAGCTCAGGTATCTTCCCATTTTTTCTTGGGACAGGAATAACTATTTAGGGTCTAGGCTGCCTTGTAGTTGCCATGCTTACCTTTTCCTTCTGCTCAGAAACATATACAGGAATCTTAGCATCATGTACATATAGAATGTAGTTCTCACTGTCAGTGAAAGCAATATGAGTATGAATATGATGCATGTGTAGATGACGCAGTGGTAAATTAGTTGACAGCATCTACTTCTTGAACAATGTGTACATCTATCCTCATGGGGCAACACAATATTGCTACTTTGATTCCCCATCTCGAACATTTGATGCTAAGGAAGGAAAAACAAACTTTAATAGCTCTGCATTTTTAGATTGCTTTCTGGCAACTGTTGTCTTCATTCAGCATTTGTCCTCGATCAACTATCTGTTTTTCTGGATGCCTTAAGAAGTGACTTCATCATCTTTCTCTCTGGAACCAGTTTTTTCACCAGTCGGGATATAAATGTTCCTTTACCATGAAGAAAAATGTCCTTGGTGAGCCTCTATGAAATCTGCTTCATTTATTAGTTCCCAATCGATGCCTCGAATCTGCTTCAGTCCAGATGACATGTTGCTTCCCTGTCAGCATAAACAAACAGCTTTGTCCTTCATTCAATTCCTCTATCTGTCCCTCGAAGGAATGTTTCTACACAGCTCTGTGATTTCTCCCAGAATAGATTGCCACCTGGATGATTATTCCTTTCAGGATCACTTTCAAGTTCAGTGTTTCTTGGATTTCTCAGGAAAGTTACCACATCTGTGTGTCTTTCAACGAGATGCGTGTATTCTTCAATTAGACGAAAGAACACCACACTGACTAGTCTATGTAATGTGTCGGTTGACAAGGGCATTTGTGTTTTCATCACTGAACTCAGGCAACTTCAAAAACTCTTCAGTGATGATTATGAGAAATCTTCTTATGAGCTTTTCATTGTCAGGATTTTGAATATAAGCGGGAATGCGACATGTTCTCCCCACCAACGTAGGATTAGAACGTAACACCCACTCAAGATAAGTATAAACCTAGAAAGGTCATCACTGGGTAACACCATGAGTAGAACCAAACAAGAACTCTGTGAAAAAAGAAGCAGGGTACTGAACCCTCTTCCAATTGCTGTGTCCATGATCACAATTTATCAAGGCTTAAGTATGCCTCAGTCCAAAGTCAATAAACTACTGTGGCTTTTTAAGAATGCAGATCTTCTTTTTCTCTGCAACTAGGATGCACAGAGTGTTCAAATGTGTCCTTTTACCCTTTTATTTATAGCTCAAGAGGGAGTGTCCAAAATCAAGCCACAGTCCAACTAAAGAGTTCTTCACGCTTTCCACTTGTCAGGTTATGCGTCCTTCTTCCTCGTCATGAATCTCGTCAGCACGTGCTGAGGTTCTTCCACGATGATTGTAGCTTCTTCGTGGTGGGGTGCAGGCAGAGGGGTCTCTCTAGAGTAGATTTTGATGTCTCCCAGGAAGATCCAAGCTCGCCTACCCTGCAATTTGACAGCAGATGGCATCTCATCCTCCATGACAAAAGGACCATTGAATCTGGGCTCGTCCCACTTTTTCCGTGTGTGGTTACAGATTAGGACTGTATCTCCTGGGTAAATTCTTGCACATAGCAATTCAGGAGTTTGGGTTGTTGAAGCATCTCCTTCTGTGTTCTGTACTGCCCTACACCCTCGTCTCTGCAACTGTCCTGAAATCACAGAAAAACTAGATGTTAAACAGTTCAAATAGTTTTGCAATTCAAGTCCTAAAATTTCTGACGGTGGATGAGAATCACTTCTAACTCAGGATGGAGGCATTGAAGGTGTTCTAATTTGACTTCCTGTCACAATTTTGTGTGGCGTAAGATGGTGGTCAGAGCCTAGTTGGTTCCTTAATGCATACAATGCCAGTGGTAGGCAGTGCAACCACCCTTTTTTCAAAGTAAGCTTCAATTTTGCTATTCTTTATTTTAACAGGCCATTGAGCTTTTCACAGATACTGTTTCTTTGTGGATGATAAGCCGAAGAAAACTTGTGTTTTATATCAAGCAACGAGGTGATCTGCTCGAGAACTATATTAACAAAGTCAGGTCCATTTCCTGGTCTCATTACTTCACACACTCCCCATCTAGGAAACACTTTGCGCACTAAGAACTTAACTGCACAGGTAGAGTCTGGGTGTGTGCATGGACCCACCTCTATCCATCTAAAGAAAGGACATGCTACAAAAAGTAGGTATCTATATCCATTGCAAACTTGTATCATGTCGACATAGTCGATATGCAAGTGCTGAAAAGGGCCATTTGATCTTGGGATGACTCCCCTCAATATGCGCAGTGTATGCTCAGCCGTGAATTGTTGGCAAACAATACAATTTACCATAAAAAATGCAACATGCTTCATTAGGTTTGGTACGAACCAATCCTCAGCCATTGTTACAGCAAGATTCTCCCTAGTTGTATGCGCTGGGTAGTGTAGCTGTTCTAGCGTCACCCTTAATAAGGCTATAGGCATCACTGGTTTACCAGTGCTGTCTTGTCGCCACAATGCTTCAGAGGGGATTAAAGAACACCCTCTTCGCTTCCACAAGTTCTTTTCCTCTTGTGCTGCTTCTCCTTTAAGCTCCACTATCTGTGTTTTAGACAAATGATTATATCCCTCATCCACAATCCTCACCACTGTCATTCTTTCATTCACATTAATTGTTTCAATATTCATCATCCCTGTATCTGTATTTGCTATGCGCTTGGCTTCAGCGTCTGCTGCTCGATTTCCACGCAAGATAAAATCTGTCCCTTTCATGTGAGCTGCGCATTTAACGACTGCTATGCCCACTGGGAGTTGTAGTGCCTTAATGAGCCTGTCCAATAAGGCTGCGTGCTGCACTGGCGTGCCATCCGCTCGGAGGTAGCCCCTCCTTTTCCAGCACACTAATTCTGCATGTACCATCAACATCACATAAGCGGAGTCACTGTACACTGTTACTTCCTGGTCTGCTTGATTCTCAATTGCGAGTATCAATGCCAATTACTCTGCAGCTTGTGCTGAATAATGAGATGGCAATCAGGTACACACAAGCACTCGAATTCTCCATTTGCCAGATGTTTCACTGCCGTGGCGCCTGTATATCGTTGCCCATCATTTTGATCGATCCTTGAAGACCTGTCAATGAAGACAACCTCTCCTCCTGCAAGCGCATTCTCGTTTACTCTAGGGAGCTCATCACAGAACTCTTCATAGTCTGTACAATCGTGTATAGGCTCTCCTTCGGTGATTGGCTCAACTATAAACATAGCTGGATTCACTATTTTACATCAAACTATTTTAATCGCTAGAGTTGATATAATTACCTCATAGGCAGAAGCCCTTTGAGTAGTCAGCATGCCTTTTGGTTTTTCTAAAATGGCAAATAATGCGTATTCAACAAATAATGTCATGGAGCATCCCATCACTATGCTTGTAGCCTTTTCTATGGCGAACGCGTTGGCTGCCAAACTTTGTTCGCATGGAAACTGACCTATCATTACTGGGTCTGAAATTCCACTGTAATATGCAAGGGGCTTGTACCCCAACATTGTTCTCTGTGTAACTACAACTGTCATAAAAGTACCATCTGTATGTGAGAATAAAAAGAATTAATCTGCATGATTGGGGATCCCTAGACCTGGGACTGTGCAGATTGCTTTTTTCAATTCGTCAAACCCTTCTTCCATTGCTTCAGTCCACACAATTTTTTCTTTCGTTGCCTGTGCTTTTTTTCAAGGCCTGTAAAAGGGGCCGTGTATACGAGCTATAGTCAAAGACCAATGCCCTGACATAACTACATAGTCCTAGAAAGCTCTGCATCTGTTTTATTGTGTGTAGTTTAGCTGTTTTTAAAATGGCCTCAGCTCTTTCAGGGGTGACCTTCTTTCCCTCATGTGAAATCAATTGGCCTATGTACAACACTTCTTGTTGACAATATTTTAAGTTTTCCTTGTCAACTTTGTAACCTTTGTCAGCAAGTATAATCATCATCTGAACAGAATCGCGTCTGCACTCTTCCTCTGTGGTACTGCAAACTAAAACATGTACGTATTGCAGCACAATGCTTTCTAAAGCAATATTGCTCAAGTCCATCTGAAGGACTCTGTTAAAAATTGATGGGGACTCACAGTACCCCTGGGGCATCCTTGTGCTTTTTAATCGCACTTGTCTAAAAGTAAATTATGTCAAATCTTGTGAGTCTTTATGCAATGGGATTGAGAAAAATGAATTTTTCAAGTCGATCACTGTGAAATATCGTGCATCAACAGGTATATTACATCAAATTGTAGACGGGTTCAGGACTAGAGGGAACTCGGCCTCTACAATTTGATTTATGCGGCGAAGGTCTTGCGCTAGTCTCCAAGACCCCCCTTTCCCTTTTTTCACTGGTAAATTGATGTATTACATGGTGACTCTGACGTCACTAAGATACCTTGGTCCATCATGGCGGAAATCGTCTTAAAAATGCCTTCATCTGCCTCTCGAGACATGGGATATTGTCATGCTCGAGCTAAAATTGCTCCTGGTTTCAATTTAATCTTCACTTCCCCAACTCCTTTCTGTAAGCCTACGTCATAGGGGCCAGTAGTCCACAGTGAAGTTGGCACTTTCCTCATATCTTCATCAAAATATTCAGGACGCTTCTTTGCTAGCATCATTCTCTGCGAAACTTCTCTCTGATTGCCTTGACCCAATAAGTAATGCACATTTCAAATATCACAAAATCGTCAGATATGTCATCTCCACACAAGTCCTCATCAGTGATGTCAGTCACTCTGCAGCCTTCCTCAATGGCAATTATTGTGCTCCATCGTCTACCTTTATCATCAGTTGCATCAAGCAAAGCCATATTTCCTCTGACTATAGCTGCTTATATGTCTAAGGGGAAAATTCGCCCCTCCTCTTCGTCCATGGGTATCTGAGTTTTAAATAGAAACTCATATGGTATTCTCATGGTTCTGCCTACTAGACCTGGCAGCCATGTTAACTAAACACATATCCCATAATGGAACACTTTAGGTTCCAATGGTATAGCTCTAGGCGCTATTTGCCCTGCGTATGCCCTGATCATTTCGCACACGTTTAAATAATGCATTCCCGGTGTTGAGCATACTATGCCATCATCGGTAAACAAAATGGTCATATTCATTTTTGTCATTAAATCTCGTCCTAATATGTTGACAGGCGTTTGACTTGAATAAAGCAGTGGCACTTTCACATCGCATTCTCCTTTGGAGACTGGTAATTCTTCTGCAAAAGGAACTCAACTCCCTGAGTATTAATCGTATCGCCAGACAAATTTGCCCTCACGTGTACAGAAGTGCATTGCACCCGTGTCCACTAAGAGGGAAAATGCTTTGCCGCCTATAATTACGTCTACCCTTGGCTCCTCATGAGGATTCAGCATAATAGATAGGACTGAACACATCAGGTCTCCCAGTGAGCTGTCCTATTTTGGGTACACTTTCACTCCATCACCCGTAAATGGATTTCCTCCAACAGTATCACCTCTTATTCTACGGTTCTGTGTGTGTGTTCTGCTGAAGTTGCAAAGGAGATTGCTGTGATTGTCCTTGCATTTGATTACCTGTTACTTGATTTGATTGCAAGCCTTGCTCCTCTCAGCACTCGCTGCTGCACTGTTTGATCTCGCGCAAATCGATTTCCACCTCTTGGCTTCTACACATACGGGCTATAAGCCCTGTCAGTCCAAATGTCCAACATACAAGCAACTGTCTCCCCATCTGTCCATATTGCATGTTTTGAAAACCATTTTACATATTCTGGAACCCTCCCTGATTATTTTGCCAATACCCTTGATTACCTTGCCAACCTCTCCCTCGATATCCCCTTCCTCGTGGAGCATATCCATTATTTGTCTGATCATACTGTCTTTGGTTATTTACCTATGGCATGTTCACTGCCTGCTGCAAATTTGATCCACCTACGTTAGTTAACATTGCCCCTTCAATGGCATACTTGGATCGTTTTTTCGGAACTAATTTTGCTTCTTCTCCTTTTCGTGCATCGTCCCTTTTGCGATTCTTTTGCTGCAGGGGTCTGCAATAATGTGCAATGGTTAACTGGATTTCCGACCACAGTTTGGCTTCAATCCCCACTAATTTCTTGACCTGTTTCTGTACTTGCACTGGCAGCCATTGGCATGATATATGATAAAATGCATCAGCTCTTTCACCAAGTATGGCGATTAGAAGACCTTTAATATCCCCTATAGCTATTGTGTTTCCTCCCATCATTTTTTCTAACTCATGTATCCATTTTCCAGTGGCGGATGTTAAATTCGGGAGTTTACATTTGAAATGTTCTCTGTCCATCTGGGGCCATGGTATATATTGTGGCCTGGCCCCTCCCTTTTCCAACAAGGGGAATTGTGACGATCCAAACTCATTCTCATCTTGCATCATTTGTCTATCTACTGCCGAGTAATATTGCCACATTGCTGTCTGCCTGGCAAAGATCTTAGTCTGCTTACATAAGGCAGGGACTCGCCCCTCTGACCATTGGTTTGCCCCTTATGTCGGTCTGACTGTGTAAGTTGCTCTGGCGCCCTAAACATAGGTATTTTTAAATCCAACCATCTTACTCCCTTATCCACAGGCGAACATCCTTCTGGACCACATATATCACTTCCCTCTTCCCTCTGGAAGGTTTCCCTTTCTTCGTCTGATACTTCTTGTGCCCAACTCTTGCAACTTCTCTCATCATCATCTCTGTTTAATGTTCGTCTGTCTAAAGACAGTTCTTTATGTCTCGCACTACAGGAGGCTTCCTCCTTGTCATACAACTGAGTGTTCTCGAGACGATCATTTTTTCCCTTCCCTTGTGATTCTTTCTGGGCTTGCATTTCATGGTACACCTTATCAATTGTGTCCCCAATGTTTTGTGAGTCAAACTCGTCTTCTAGATTTGCTCTAGACATGCCTGGTAATGACTCAGACTCGGGAAATAATTCTTCTGTCTTCCCATGCTACCCATGGATTGGGATTTCTTACTTCTCTTTCCAAATATTCGAGATTGCGTGCTCTGTCTTCTTTTACGTTCCATGTCTTCATCGACTTCGCTGCACTTTCTCACTTCTTCTCTTACTCTATCTTCCTCTTTCTTTTTCATATCCCTTCGTTCATATGCCCTTCGTATTTCCTCATCCCTTCGCCTCTGTATTCTTTTCTCTCTTATCCTTTCCTGTCCATCATCTTCTATTCTTTTTTCTCTTAGCCTTTCCTGTTCATCGGCTGTTCTCTTTTTGTTGTCACGTTTTCTTCGCTCCTCTGTTTTCTCTTGTTTTTTAGCCTGCTCATCTTGATATAACTGTTCTCGTCTTTGTCTGTCTTTTCTTTTCGGTCCTTCATCTTTCAATCGTTCCTCCCTCTCTTTATCTTTTCTGTCTTGTTCGTCTTGATCTCCTCTTTGTCTTACATCTTCAATACTTTTTCCGTCAAATTTAAGTAAAATCTGACCTCCCAACCATTCGTTCTGTAAGAGCGCTATCTCATAAGTTTTATCCTTATCTCCTTTCCAACTCTTTATTTCTCTCCTTATATCTGGAGATATGCTTGGTCGATCATTTCTCTCCTTATCGCGTCCTTCCTTGTCCCTTGGGACTTTGGAGGTTATATCTTTCTTGGTGTCTTTCTTTGGGCCCTCGTCAATACTTTGCGTAGGTGACTCATACAACGGATTACTATATCCAGTCGCTGCTTTAAGTTCTCTTAATGGGTATAACCCTTCATCTTTTTTAATTTCGTCTTTCATTTCAGATGGGGCGGGCAGAGCAGAAGGCTCTTCGCCTCTCTCTTTGCATATATTTAGTATTCAATCCTTTTCGTGTTCATACATTTTCCAAAGCTCTAGACTCACTTGGCGCTTTTTTAACTTTTTTCCTGTGTACGCAGCATGCAAATATGTCATCATGTGCTACAGAACTGCGCTTGAGAATGACCCGCATTGTGGCCATGGCATGAACATTTTGTCTGCGTTCCCTTTAACCCATTCTGCACTGTATTGTTTAAGTTTAAGCATGTGCTTTGGTAGCTGTTTGCAAAGATGCACTAATGGTGTAACTTCTTCCATTTCTAAACTTCACTTTTCTCTTTGCTACCATTTGCTTATACTTTAATTACAGTTTCCAGTTTACGTCTCAATCAAAATACACTTATGAGCAAGCACCAACCGTCGCAAGCTCCAATCCTGACACAATGCAATTTTATTTTTTTACTTTAATCTTGCTAAAAAAACAAAACAACCATCAAAGTTCAATCTTAAAACAATCAATTTTCGCATCTCAACTTCATGTTTTTCTATTACTACATTTTTCTGTTCAACTCTGATGTCATCGCACCTTTTTTTTTTAACCGCATAAAACAAAACAGACAGACTTGACCGGTCACATGTACGTACTACTCATGATCTTTTCTTAAGACTCGCCTTAACCTCTACATCTGCTCCGATTTGTAATTTAAGCTAATTCCTTTAAGATTGTCTTTAATCAATCTTGTTGTCTATATGTCCCACATAAAGGGGCTCTAAATGAAAGCTTCTGATAGCACTCTTTAAATCCTAGGAACAGGGCGTATCCTCATAGCGTGGCTACACTCACAACTATTTTTCCTCATATATAACTTGGCCACAATCAAGTCAATAAATATCTTGTTTCCCATATACATATATATATTACACTTTTACTCTTGCATTATATTTTATGCCGCTTCCCTCCGTTACTCTCCGTTATTTACTACGCATGCATCCCTTTGCCACACTCTTTGGTCTATTCACTCATCGTTCACATATTTTTTGTCATTGGACCCTCGGGATCACCGCCTTTGTTACCGCCTCTTCGAGCCGCTTTCCGATCCACTTCTCGTAGATGTGGGAGGGGTTTCTATCTTAAAATAGGGGTCCCGTAAAACCTTTCCTTGCAAGGATTTACCCATTCTAACCACTATCTACGGGGAGCTTGACATCCCAACAGCCGAATGGCAAAGGTCATGCAATATTGCAGAGACTCTAATCTTATCTAACCATCAAAACTCTGCTACCAAGTGAACTGGAGGCTTGTAGCCCTTTAAGATGCGTAGATGGGGATGCAGATTTTATTCATACATCAATAATCAAGATGACACAAATAGGCAAAGTTTGTCTGTTTTAATGTCAAGTATCTTAAAACAGGGAGTACAATGAACATCAGCAATCGCTCCATACTCTGACTCTAACTACTTCATAAAAAAGTTGGGTTCTTATACCCATAATTGGTCATAGCTGAAATGTTGACCTGCGTCATTACCAATGTCATCCTACGTGGCAAACTACTAAAACCTCTAACACTCTAACCCTCGTCAGTAATTTTCCTAACTTTTAGCATGCAGACTAAACAACCAGGTGCAGATAAGCTCGTCTTGATACCAGCTTCCCACCAATTAAAATATCATCCATCATCACCTCAATGGTCCAGTGTCAATTAGTGCTTTGAAGTTTGCTTTGAAGTTAGCCTTGAGTTTGTGCTTTGTTCTCTGAGAATTTTTAAGGAGTATGGGCACTATCCGGCTTCTGTGCGTAGGTGTGATCATCTTGCTCGTCCAACTTTCTTCCATCACGTGACTGGACACCATGAATTGAGCCTTTTTGTGTATTTAATTTTATTCTTCAATAGTCCTCTGCTGTCTTTTGTTTTGCTTGACCTCTTTGAAGTTCATTGTATCTAATGTCAGCCAACTCCAGTTTGATAAGACCTTGGCCTTCTTGGCTCAGTGAACTCATTAGCTGCACTTTTATTCTGTTTAATTCAAATGGCTTTTCTCAACTGCAAAACTAGAATGAGGCCTTCCTCGTTTGTTCAGTACTGCTTATACGTAGAGGAAACATCCATCCTTTACTTGTCCGTATGTTATCTATGAGGTATATATGTATATGTTGGCGCTTGCCGCGATCTAGCTATTTAAAAAGCAGGTTTCTAGCTTCATGATTACTTTGATGCTTGGGGTACATTGCATCTGTACACGTTTAAACTAACTAAGTTTCTTCATCAGGTTTGTGGCATAAGTTTCTTCATCTTGATCCCAAGATGTCACTTATCCTTGGTATTTCTTTGTTCTTTATAAATCGTCTGCCTCCCAGGTCTGGTTATCTTTTTATATGGGTGTCGATTCAACTTTGTATGACATCAGCATTCATCCTGGTCATTCAGTTTCTTTGCTTTGTTCAAATGGCCATCATAGTGTCTTGGATGCAAGTATGGTTTCCTCAATGGCTACTTTACCTCCCATATTCTCTTAGGAATAGGTATTCTTATAGGTACTGAAGAGCCCACGCTCTTCTCTTTGTTGGTTCACATGTTCAGTATACGTCACATATTTTGGTTCATACGCTTCAGGTAATGTAGGCAGGGCAGGTGGAGTGGGGGTACTTGGCTCCTCCCCTGCACCTCCATCTTCACATAGTCCTGTCTCTGTCCAATATTTGGATTCCTGACACACTGGTTGCAGCTTCTTCATGGCCTGGTTGCTCTCTCCCTACTGGGCCTGGCCTTTCGAGGTCCTGCTTTTCAGTTGTCACTTCATTAGGTCTCAAAGAATTTGCTTGATTAAGACTCCCCACACCTTTAATTCTCAGGTATCAATTGGGCAGTTCACTCCATGACTGGGTAATCATCATTCACTTGACTAGGTCTTTCCGTGACCTAGTTCTCAGCATTCACTTCGATAGGTCTCTTCACAACTTGGTTTTACTGCATTCACTTGGATCGTTCTGTCCATAACCTGGTTTCCCAGTATTCAGGTCATTCCTAGCCCTTTGTCAGGCTTCACACCTTTGTATCAGGGTGTAGGTCACCAGTTGTTACTACCACAAAGTAGCCATCTTCTTTCCCAGTGGTGCTCTATCTGCTATGTCAAGAAGCAGCATGGAACAGATCCTACTGCACATGGACTGCTGCCGCTACTGGACTGAGCCAAGCTTGTGTACAGGGCATACATGTTCTCCTTAATTATAATGCCCTTAGTGATTGGATCTGATTGCTACGGTTGTGCCTCGGGGTCTTTGATTAGGCTCTTTAGTCCCTTTCACTAATGGTTCTTTAAATTCAAAGTAATGAGCCTCTCCGCACTGGTCAATTATTTGATTTAGCTCACCTGTGATCTCTGCGGCCTTAAAGCTACTACACAACATCAATGCTATCTTGGATGCTCTTTTGCAGCAGCTCTTAGGTACACAGCATTCCATATGCTCCAGAACCTGACAGACCGTCTCCTGCAGGATCTCTGTCTGACTGCGTAACTCAGTCACTCCATTTCCTCAAAATGCAGCAGGTATGATAGGGAACGGTCAGTTTAGAAATTCCCGAACTCTGCTTGTTTGCTATTTGCGTCCTGACCATTTCCTGGCCTGACACATGCTCTGTTTGTGCTACACTCAACCGAGTCTTTGCCTGATAGTCCTGTTTGGGAATTGGGGGTTTTAGACAACTGTGATGGTGGGGTTTTGGGAAGCCCTGATGGAATGATGCCATGCCTTGGTGAGAGTGAAAATCCTGTGGGATTTCACCCCTTCCACCTTCTCGAAGCAAATTGGGTAGTGGCCGGACCCACTGAGTCCCTTACTGCTTACTTCGCCCTGTAAAATACGAATGGAGAGTCCTGCAAACTCATAGCAAAGACTGCAATAAGTACCTAAAGTAATTGTAATATTCAATTATGCAAACATATCAAGAGAACACACATAAAT
Organism: Ambystoma mexicanum; assembly: GCF_040938575.1. NCBI lineage: Eukaryota > Metazoa > Chordata > Amphibia > Caudata > Ambystomatidae > Ambystoma > Ambystoma mexicanum. The sequence continues at coordinate 266,687,469 of NC_090922.1, forward strand.
TAGACAGATTCCTTTGAGAAGTTTAATGAAACTGCATCCTTGCATTAGATAGTACGGAAAAGGATAAATAAGTGCAATTCAGACCAGACACCTTCATAAGGGTGGTGGTGTTTCACTTCCAAACTGAGTATCCTAGTTACTTTGTAAACTTACTGTGTATTTATTTTACCCATTGGGGTGCACCCTGTACCTAGAGAGGGTTCACCTTGGTGTTTGCTTGTAATTGGTCCACTTTGTGAAATAGTGGACCCTTGTTGGCACGTAGCTCTTGACTGAAGCTATTTTTATGTTGAAAAAGAGACTCAAATATTAAGTGGTGACCTCTGGTCTACTGGTTTAAGTTCTACCACCTCACCACAGTTGCCACTAAGAACGTATGCCAATGTTTCCCATGCTGATATAAGACCTTGACTGGCAGTAAAGCTGCAGTCAATGGTGGCCACAGCAAACTGACTAAGGTGGGGTAAACTGACAGCCCAGTCTGTACCTGGCAGTAAGTGGACCGTTCTGGGTGTGGCCACTGATCACTCTTCCCTCTAGGAACTTAGTAATGACACATGCACATTATTCATACTGGGACTGAAGCCCACATTACACAGTTTATAGTGCTGGAGCAGTGAATGGATTTTTACTGGTTGTAATGTCTAGTGAAATGGCTGATTATGGCTGGGTTGCACATCGTGAAATGCCAGGATTTGCAACAGTGAATGCACCACCACAGTGACCAGATTTATGTTGCCAATAACACAATTTCTAACATCCACAATTAGGTGGTCGCCGTGCTTCCCCTAGCATCCCCACAATTCCTGTCTTTCAGATAGCACAGTGGCATCACCAATTGGGCCATTGCATCTGCATTGCATGTTGTTAACCAGCATAATATTAAAATAAATCTGGTATTCATCTTGGTGCAATGCCAACATTTGCACCAGTATTGGCATTATAACTAACGTCAGAGCAACTGTGGTCAAGGTGTCAGCCCTAATCCTCATCCAAATTGTAGAGGAGCAGGTGGATATGTTATCCCCAGCACCTGGCCCCTCACCTCCGTCATACTGGAACAGTAGGAGAAGAGCCCTATGTGGGACACCAGGTATCTACCCAATACTGAATTGAGTGTATGAGAGACGATATGCACTCAGACAATCGTATCGAATGTACCCACGCAATGAGAGGGTAGAAGGATGTCTGCACACACCAATTGACATCATAGAGTTATAAGTGAAATATGACATGGACAGAGTGATGTCATAGAGGAAGGATACTGAGAATTACTGAAACGATATCCAAATACTCATATAATAACTCTTTAACTGAAGTAGCAAGAGAAACATGTAATTGAATATGAATTAATCCTATATGCAAAGAAGATAAAGTAACCTGCTGATTAATAAATGTATATACGCAGACATTCAAGGTAGATGCAGGATATAGAAGTTTGCTGCAGAGGAAAACATAACATGGCTAAAGTGGCCATGATGGAAAGATGGACGTTCTACTCGTATTTTTAACAAGCTACCTTGGAGACAGACCAGGGCTACAGAGTTGGGAGATGCTGGAAAAACCGCTTTGTGTGAGGCATAAAGAGGAGTCTATTATTCTGGGAGCAAGGATGCTACTTTGAGGAATAATTGCAAGGCACAACATGAGTCAAAAGGATAAGCCATGCACGTAAGACATATTTCTCTTAGATTAAACAAAGAAGAAAACATCTGCAACAGCCAAGTATTACACAATTAAAGATGCGGAAAACCCATGTAAGATGGAGTGAGACAATCTCTAGAGGCCAAGAAGGGTAATGACAGCCAATTCAATTGAATCAAATAGCAGTAAATCGATGGTCGAGATGGACAAATTTGTGGTCTCCCCAGACATGATTCAGAAGTTAAATACAAAGGCTATTCATTCAGCCCAAATGAAGATAATAGTGTGCCTACACTCCCTTGAATATCCCAAAACAGAGAGCAGGCTTCGAGGTCAACTACAAAGGAGAAGTCTTGACTTAGGGCCTGACCGCAGGGAGAAGATATGGACTAATTTGGAAAGTGGTGAGTAGTCTGACGTTTCGTGCGGTACCTGAGTTTTGTTTTGTTTATATGCTGCTAACGAGCTGAAAGTCCAAGGTTGAGAAAGCATGCCAACCAATCCGAGGGTGTATGTATCAACATGATATGCAATGTTGCAAAGACCAACCGGCTGCCATTTTATCCGCTATAATCAGTATTATACATATTTACAGGTGGTTCGAGCCGTGCCCACTAGATAAGGGTCAGCCAATGAAGTTATTAACACTTATATATACTATAGGTACATATGTTCCCGTAACCAATCCCTCCCTTCAAAAAGTTTTAGTTTGCAACATCGGATGACGGTACAGGTGATGCATATTGAGGTATAAAACCTTTGTTTAAACACATGTGTGTGTTCAGTGCGTGAATTGCTGCCTGGTATTCACCAGATTGCCCTGCTTTATTTCTATGCTGATAGTAAAGTAGTACTTTGCCATTTTCTTTGAGTCTGTCCGGTTATTTGGGTTTGAGATCATTATTGGTAGTTCCATCTAGCACATGAGACGCTTCAAGGTGCTACAGCACAATATCCTTTCCACCATTACACGCTTCTGACAGACTCCCAGTTTGCCCAAGACATGATGACATATCACCAGCATATTCATTTAATTCATTTATTGACCAACATGATAGCCATTACGATAATACAGACATTTTTAAAACATTCAAACACCTAAAAAGCAATGAATCAAAAATAGATAAGTAATAATTCTAATATGTGTAGTCCCCCCACCTTCATCTCCTTCTCACATTGAAGGCCCTCCAGGTATACTGCGCTACTGAGAACACCACTAGAGAGCTATCTAGCTGTAATTTGTGCCCAAAGTATGGCATTGCTTTCAACCAAGTAGATCTGATGGAATTCTTCAAGGCACACAAAAACAAAATGAGCATTGGTCTCCACTGCACCTCCACAATCATGTGTACACTTCAAGGGGGCCAGATACTTCCACCCTACCACCACTGCATTAAGTGGAAGAATGCCAATGCGGAACTCAGTATATATGAGTGCATATTTTCATTTTGCATAATGTCTTTGTACTTCCCACAGCTTCTGTCCACCTTCAGCTCTAAATAATGGGTTTGTCTCACATGTAAAACAGCCCTCTTCAGAAAATCTGCACTTTTAAATTCCCAGTACCTAGTCTTAAAATGCCTTAGATCGGTCTTGGAGATGTCTTCCAGGTTTGCCCAGAAATGTGCTAAAACAAACAGCTGCATAACCTGCCTAATATTCATAAACCAGCACAGATGTCCATTCCCCCTTTGGTTAAGCTTAGATCTTATGTGGCACGGCGGGGCTCTCAGCTGTGCATAATCAAACCCAAAATGTCAAGGGCCTTAAGGCAATGTCATCAGAGATATATTACTCCCAATTCTTCATGAGTTAGAACATACGAACATGCAAGGTGGATTGGGTGATGTTGGTCATGTTAAATAAAAATACATTCTCAGCTCTCTGTATCTGGAGAAGGAATGAAATCCCCACAATTCAGCTCCATAAAGCACTTTTGTGACACCTTTTGTTCTACTGACCTAGATTGAAATCTTTAAGCTCCTTGAAAACCACATAACTTTTGTCTTACCTATCTACCTGACAGATCAGGACTGTAATGATGTTCAGCAGGTCTTTGCCGATGAACTAGCCTTGGCCCATAACAAAAACAAGAATGATCTGAACGGCAACACATCATGTGCTTCTGTGGCTCAGATAACATCCCTTCCAAACAACAACATCAAGCTATTGATGAATAAGGATCAACCTGAATTACTTTTCAAGCCCATCACAAACCTAGATAAGGAACAGACCCTGGCCTTAATGCACCCTACGTCGTGTCTGGAAAATATGATTTCAGATAAACTTATTTTGGACAACAAAAGCATCTTTGTCCCTTTTCTCACCAGATTTGTAAATTCTTTGTTTCATCATAATCATGTCCCGAATATCATTAAGGTGGTAACTATTACCCCACTGGTCAGGAAAACAGGGTTGGACCCAAAAGATGCCAAAAAATCTGAGACCCATCATGAATTCCAACTTCTTATTGAAAATCTTAGACAAAATGGCAACCCTAAAACTCCAGACCTACCTTGATGCCACCTCCAAATTACTTACCAGACAGTCGGGTTTTAGAACAGAGCACAGCATAGAGACAGCCCTGCTCAATCCTCAGTCCCATATGTGTGAGCTTTGGGTAAAGGGAAAACAGGACTACTGGTCCTAGTAGACCTATCGGCTGCGTTCAACCTACTTGACCATGAATGCTTGATCCACACACTGGCAGACCTGGGGAATTGTGCCCAGCAATCAATCAATTGGATCCAATATTTCCTATCACATAGAAAATCCACTTTATGCTGGGGAAATGCCTCATCAAAACCAGCCCGATCCTATGTGGTGTGCCCCAGGGTGCTGGCATATCCCCCACTCTTTTCAACCTGTATATTAGACCACTTTGCAACCTCCCAGAGGGACTCGGAGTCTTTTTTACAAACTACGCGGCTGATAACCAGCTCATCCTGAAAATCAGTGGGGAGTATGATATCGACACCACAAATGATATGATATGATATGATAGGTTATTTATAACTTGCTTAATACCCAGAGGTTTCTAAGCGCGGACCCGGGGATCGAACCTGTGTTGCTCTGTGTCATCTTGCTTCCAAGACAAGCACTTTGCCCCTGAGCTATTCTCCCGAGACAAATCTTCATTTCATTTATAATACGATCAAATGCTGGATGACCGAGAATTGGATGTGCTTGAATGGAGGAAAGACGCAGCTGCTGATTTTTGGATCCCCTTTGGCCTGCGCCAAATTAGATATCAACTATTCCTGCTTCAACATCAAGGATTGCATTGTCCCGATTGTAGGGAAAGTTAAGACCCAGGCATTTTTCTAGAATCCTCACTCAGAGCAGAGACTCCGGTGAATCAGATTTCCAGAAATTGTCAACATTACCTCAGACTGCTAAAAAACATAAAACCCCACATCTCGGAGACAAATTGTTTAACGATTTCACAGGCTATCTTTCTCTCTCGTGTAGACTACTACAATGCCCTTGTAATAGGCACTAACAAAAGGTGCCTGCAAAAACTCCAAACCCTCCAAAATGATACAATCCGCATCATCAAGGGGATCTCCCGGCGAGGGCGCATCTCGACCCGCTGACGGGCCTTGCATTGGCTTACTGTCTCAGCACGGATACAGTTTACACAAGCGTTTGTATGGGAATGCACCAGCTTACCTGAACGCTTGCTTGACGATACATGAGCCCAAAAGAACTCTATGCTCTTCTAACCTGGCCCTGGTTAGCTGTCATAGGGTTAAACGTACAAATGGTCTTGGCAAGGCCTTTCCTAGGTTAGCAGCCCAATTGTGGAACTCCTCACCACCCAATCTTCTATTGGACACAAGCATAAGGACCTTGTGCAAATCACACAAAAAAAAACGTTCAGTTAAGGCTGACGTTCCTTAGACCACTCAAACTTTTAGCTGCTTCCTCCTGTCCCGTTCCTATTCATGTTTGTCCTATTGTGTACCTGTGCGCCCTGTTACCTGCGGGTTTTCGGTGCTATACAAATGAATAAATAAAATAAAACTGGGGAGAAATTGATTGATTCACAAAATGCCATGGGAAATGCAATATCACAACCTTAATTTGTTTTAGAATTAAAACATTTTTTATACCTGGGCCTGAAGCAAACCATTACTAGAAAAAAGAAATTGTCCAGATAGTCAAAGTATTGGACTTGATTGAGAGTTGTCCTCTGACATGACATCATTACTTCATGATATGACTTCATGGCCATTTAACATGAACCAAAATAACAATTGTGCAATGTCCGTACACTCCAATGTTGACATTCTCTGTATGCTCCCAGTTTGACAGTTTTAATGGATTGCCATATGTTGGGTAACACCTGCTGGGTGTTTTCAAATGAAAGGAGCTCATGCTAAATGGATTCCTCATAGGTTAGATCTAAGAAACAGACTCACGTTAATGACACGCTTTTTGCCCGAACAATAGTACCAATGGTTTCTATTGGTTGAGCCGTCTGGCCCATGGGATGGTTACCTCAGTTGGCATCTATGTAGTACACACATGTTAAAATCAAGCATTGACAATGCAAATAGTTTGGGCATTTACTGCTGTTCTTTGCAAGTTGCATTTGTGGGAACCAGGGTCTTTGGAGGAGAGTGCACAGTTTCAAAGGAGGATGCAAAAGAAGTGCCTGTGTGCAATAGAATGAGAAGGCAGGATGACATTGATAGAGGTTGCCATCGATGATGAGCAAGAGGAAATATGAGTGGAAAAGGGTGAGAGTGAGACGGTAAGAAATAAACCAGTGTGAGAAGAAGGATGAGAGGGCATAGGGAGAGGGGATAAGGTGGGTGGGTGAGAATAGAGGGGTAGGGTGGGTGGGGGGAACTGGGGGTTTAGGGTGGGTGTAGCTAGAGAGAGAGAGGGTGTAGGTTGTGTGGTGGTTGGGGTAGAGAGAGTTGGTAGGGTGGGTGGGGGTAGAGAGAGTTGGTAGGCTGGGTGGGTGGGGGCAGAGAGAGCTGGAAGGCTAAGTGGGTGGGGGCAGAGAGTTAGGAGGCTGCGTTAGTGGGGTTCGATAGAGTGGGATTGGGCAGGAGGGGGTAGAGCGAGTTGGGCTTTTAGAGAGGGTTGGGTGGGGTAGGGTGGGTGGGAGTAGAGCGAGTGGGGCTCATTGGGTGGCAGAGAGAGTGGGGGTAGGGTGGGTAAGTGTGGGTAGAATAGGTGGGGGTAGAGAGAGTGGGGGTCGGGTGGTTGAGGGCAGAAACAGTGGGGGTAGGGTGGGTGGGGTTGGAAAGCATGGGTGTAGGGTGGGTGGGGATAGAGAGAGGTGGGCGGTTGGGGGTAGAGAGATAGGGGGCATGGTGGTCGGGGGGTAGAGAGGGTGAGGGCAGGGTGGGTGGGGGTATAGAGAGGGGTATGCCAAGAGAGTGGGGGGTGGGTGAGAGTAGAGAAACTGGTGGTAGTGAGAGTGGGTGTTGTTGGGTTTAAAGAGAGTGGAGGGAGGGTAGGCAGGTTGAGGTCAGAAAGAATGGAGGTAAGGCAGGTGATTGGGGGTAGATACAGTGGGGGTAGGGTGGGTGTGTGGGAGTAGAAAGAGTGGAAATAGAGAGAATGGGGGCAGGGTAAGTGAGTGCTGGTAGGGTGGGTGCAGGTACAAAGAATGAGGATATGGTGGGTGGGCATAGAGAGTCGGGCAGTAGGTGGTTGATTGAGAGAACGGGGGTAAGGTGGATGGGTATGATATGATAAGTTATTTATAACACGCTTGTACACATGTGTTTCTAGGCACAACAAGAAAGGGGAGGGAAGACAGAGGGAGGACAAAACAAACGATCTTGCTAGGCCTTGTGTCATTCAGATTGCGCAAGTGTGATAACGCAAAGTGCAGAGGGGGGTGGAGAGGGGAAGTGCCATGGGGAGTGAAGGGGAAGTGCAATCAGGGCAGCCTTGCTCTGAGTAAGTGCAGCCAGGGCTGCACGGCTCTGGTTGAGTGCATTGAGGCAGTTACAGTCTCTAAGTGCGTGGTAGGCCCGGAGGCAGTGCAGGGGCTACTGATCATGGAGGAGCCTGGTACCCAGTGAGACTTTGAGGGTAGCCAGGCAACCAGTCAGCACAGCAGACAAGTAAGTCAGCAGGGGAGAGAGAAAGCAGAGGCGAAGACGAAGGTCTTGAGCGGCTTCCGGAAATGTAGGTGGTCTGACTCAAGTTTGAGATGGGCAGGCAGGCCATTCCAGAGGGAGGCATCTGCAGAGGAGAGAGATCTACCCCCACTCTCTGCCTGGAGAAACTTCTGACCCTCAGAGAGTTTGAGGTGGCTGAGCGAAGGGCTCGAAAGGGAAGGTGTTTTGGAAGAGAGAGTTGGATGTAGTGCAGGCTCCAGCCCCAGAAAGGCTTGTGGACCATGCAGAGGGTCTTGAAATTGATCCTTGCATTCGCCGGGAGCCAATGGAGAAATTTCAGGTCTGGAGAAATATGGTCCTGGGCTTGAGGCCAAGGACAAGTCTCACAGTCCTATTCTGGATTAGTTGCAGAGGGCGGAGAGTAGAAGAATGCAGTTTTAGAAAGAGGATGTTGCAGTAGTCCAGCCTAGAGAGAACCAGGGATCTGGAGACAGCAAGCCTCTGGGAGAAAGTGAGAAAAGGAAGAATACCTCTGAGGATGTGCAGCTGGTAGTGGGCCATCTTGGCAAGGTCTGTGATGTGAGGAGAGAAGGAGAGAGTGGAGTTCAAGATGACACCAAGGTTTTTTGCCTAACAGGAAGGTGAAGGAAGAAGTCCCAAGGAGGGAGGCCAGAGTGAGAAAGGGAAAGCTGGAGCAGGAGTCCCAATGAGAAGGATCTCAGTCTTATGGATTTAAGGCAGAGATTACTGGAGGCACACCACTCCTGAATCGCGGATAGACAGTCAGGAATGAGTGCTAGAGGAGGGGAGTATGAGGGGAGCCTGAAAGAGAGCTGAGTGTCAACCGCATAACCCTGAAAGTTAGAGAAGAAGGTAGAGATAAGGTGGGCCAAAGGGGCCAAGTAGGCGTTGAAGCCAAGGGGAGAGGTTAGAGCCCCGGGGAATACCAAATGTGGAGAGAGAGGTGGTGGAGAGAAAGGACCCAAGTTGGACCTGGGAGGGTCCGTCAAGGAGGAAGGAGGTCAACCATGACAGGGCCTGATCTGTGATGCCCAGGTTATCACAGAGACGATTGATCAGGATGACGTGATTGACCATGTCAAAAGCAGAGTTAAGGTCAAGGAAGATGAGAACAGAAGGAAGGTTAGAATTGAGATTAGTGAGCACATCTTCACGGGTATTCGGGAGAGCAGTTTCCATTCCTCTGCCTGCTCTGAAGCCAGGCTGATGGTCATGGAGACAACTAACAGATTCAGGTTTTAGAGTATGCTGGGAGATGGCCAGCTTTTCCAGGTGTTTTCCCAAGAAAGGAGTGTTCGAGATCACCGGGAGTTTGCTGGAGAGGTAGGATCGGCAGAAGACTTTTTTAGGAGGGGGTGCACAAGGGAGTGCTTGAGGGGAGAGGGGAAAGTTACAGTGGCAAAAGAGTGTTTGCAGAAATCAGCCAAGGCTGGAGCAAGGGTGTCAATGTAATCCTTGATGGTTCTGGAGGAGCAGGGGAGCACCTGTTTGGACAACACTTTCATAGATCCGACTTGTCTAGAAACATTGGCAGGTGTGGTCAAAGAGAAAGAGGAGAAAGGAGGAGGAGAGGGAGAGGCGGCCAGAGGGGGGCTTAGAGAGATAGAGGGAGAGGAAGAGGAGAGAGAGGACAGGATGTCCTGAGATGTAGTGCTAAAGTCAGAAGCCAGATCCATTCAGAGGGCCTGGGAGGGAACAGGAGAGAAGGAGACTGCAGATGGATTGGCCAGCACCTTGTAGATTTCAAAGAGTTTGGCCATGGTGTTAGAGGTGCAGAGATGCGGTCTTGGATGTGGGCTCTCTTCTTGGACAGGACAAAGTCTGCATTGCCTTTGGAGCCAGTTTGTCTGAGGATGCACCCAATGCCCTGCACTTCCTCTCAGCCACCCTACACTTGCGTTTCAGGGTGGCGAGGTCAGAGTCTTACCAAGAGTTGCACTTGGAGGTAGGCTTCAGATGGATTCTCATGACAGAGGCAAGGACATACAGAGTGTTGGGGATAGAAAGATGCAGGTTTGAGAGGGCTGTGTCAGAGTGTGAGTCAGCCGCAGGCGTAGGAGAAGCAGAGAAAGTAGCGGCATAGGCTTCCTGGGCCGAATGACCGGGAAGGTGGGTGGAAGCGCTGGGGTGGGCTTTGCCTGGGGGACTTCAGGTGAGAGGAGAGCAGAAAGTGGTCATTCTAAGAGAGAGGAGTAATGTGAGGGTTCGAGAGGGGGATGTCTGAGGAAATAAGAACATCCAAGTTGTGACCGTCAAAATGTTCTGGACCAGAGGGTAAAATGAAAAGAGTGTTACAGAGGTTGCAGAAAAGCCCAGAGGAGGGATTAGAAGCATCCAGGTGGATGTTGAGGTCTCCCAGGAGGAAGGGTTGAGCTGTAGATACAAGGAGAGAAGAGGAGAGGTCAGCCAACTCTGAGAGGAAGAGGGTGACCTGGCCAAGTGGCCTCAAAATGGTGGCAACAGTCAGAGAGAGGCCAGGAGAGATTGAGAGACTGCAGACCTGGCATTGATGGCTGGGGGAGAGAGTAGGGATAGGGTGGATGGGTGAGGGTAGAGTGTGGGTAGGTTGGGTGGGTGGGGGTGGGGTAGGGTGGTTGGGTGTAGAGAGAGTAGGGGTAGGTTGGGTGGGGTAGAAAGAGTGGGTAGAGGGTAGATGAGTGTGGGTAGGGTGGGTGGGCTGCAGAGAGTGGGGGTAGGGTTGGTGGGGGAAAGAATGAGGTTAGGGTGGATGGGTGGAGAGAGAGTAGGGGTAGGGTGGTTGGGTGGGGTTGAGAGAGTGGGGGTAGGGTGGTGGGTGTAGGTAGAGAGAGTGTGGGCGGGGTGGCTGGTGGCAGAATGAGTGGGGGTTGTATGGGTGTGGGTAGAGAGGGGTAGGGTGGCTGGGTGAGGTATGATGAGTGAGTAGGGGTAGGGTGGCAGAGAGTGAAGGTAGGGTGGGTGAGTGTGGTAGGATATGTGGTGTAGAAAAAAGTGAGGGGTGGGTGATGTTAGAGAGGGTGTCGATAGGGTGGGTGGTTGGGCTAGAGGAAGTGGTGGTAGGATGAATGGGGTAGAGTGGTGGTTGGGCGGGTGAGAGTAGAGAGAGTGATTTGGTAGAAAAAAGTGGGGGTAGGGTGGGTGGTGATTGAAATAGTGGGGTTCAGAGGGTGGGGATGGAGAGAGTGGGGTGTGGGTGGATGTTAGAGAGAGTGGCTATAGGGTGGGTGCTTAGGCTAGCGAAAGTGACAGCAGGGTGGATGGGGTAGAGTGAGGATAGCGTGGATGGGAGTAGAGAGAGTGGGGATTGGTGGGAGTAGAGAGAATGGGGTAGAGAGAGTAGGGGTAGGGTAGGTGGATTGGGGTTAGAAAGAGTGGGGGTTGGGTGGTTGAGTGGGGGAAGAGAGTGTGGGGGCAGGGTGAGTGTGGGGGATTGGGTGGTTAAGAGAGATAGGGTAGGTGGGGGAAGGGTGGATGAATGGGTGTAGGTTGGCTGGGTGGGGGTAGAGAGTGGGGTAGGTTAGGTGTGTGGGGGTAGAGAAAGTGGGGATAGAGAGAGTGAGGGCAGGGTGGGTGTGGGGGATTGGGTAGGTGAGAGAGATAGGGTGCGTGGGGTAAGGTGGCTGAATGGGTGTAGGTTGGCTGGGTGGGGTAGAGAGTGGGGGTAGGTTAAGTGTGTGGGGGTAGAGAAAGTGGGATAGAGGGAGAGGGGTAGGTGGGGGTAGAGAGTGGGGACAAGGTGGACGTGTGGGGGGGAGATATGGGGTATGGTGGATGGGTGGGGATATAGAGTGGGGTTTAGGATGGATGGTTGGGGTAGAGAGAATGGGGGTATGTTGGGTGAGTGTGGAGAGAGTGTGAGTAGGTTTGGTGGTGGCAGTAGAGAGGTTGGGAGTATGGTGGGAAGGGGTAAACATAGTGGGGTTAGGGTGTGTGGGGGTGGAGAGATTAGGTTAGTGTGGGTGGGTGTAGAGAGAGTGTGGGTGGGGATAGCGAGAGTGGGGGTAGAGAAAGTGTGGGTAGGGTGGGTGGGTAGGGGTAGAAATAGTGTGGGGTGGCTGGGGGTAGAGAGAGTGGGGGTACTGGCGAAAGAGAGTGGGGTTAGGGGTATTGGGGGTATTGAGTGTGGGTGGGTAGGTGTTTGGGGGTCGGGGGAGCGAATGGGGGTAGAGATTGCAGGGGATGGGGTTGAGAGAGTGGGGTATGGCAGTGGGGGTTGAGAGAATGGGGCTAGGGTTGGTGAAGGTACAGAGAGTGGGGGTAAGGTGGGTGGGGGTAGAGAGAGTGGGGGTTGGGATGGGGTGGAGAGAGTGGGATGGGGCGACTCAGTGGTGGTAGCTGGTTGGGACAGAAAACATGAAAAACAAGCAGCCTTGGGATGACTTGTTAAATGTAGCCCAAAATAATCACTCATAACCTAACCAGCACATGTATGTGGTCGAGTCTGTGGGGGTAGAGAGAGGTCGTATGGGGTGGATGAGGGTAGAAAGAGTGGGGTTGGGGGTAGAGAGAGTGGACATGGGGTGGGTGGCAGAGTGCCAGCCTCAGGAGGAATACAAAACAATTTGTATGTGAAATAGCCTAATGAGGCCAATCATTGTGCAGCTGGGAAATGCAAAGCCTGACTGACTTGCTTCTTACGAAGTGGCTGATTCGAGAAAATCATGTTAGGGAGCTCCTCATTGGGTAGTACAGCGGAGGAGTTTGGAGAACTTTTATTGAGATTGCCATTTCATGAAGTGGCATTGCTGGTTGTTATGGCAACCAGATCATTTGAGTTCAGAACCCCATTTCCCTCTCTCTCTTTTGTAACAATGTTTTCGTCAATTATCTGGCTTCCGCCACAAAAATTCACCAAAACAAAAAATCGCATGTATCATTTGTCTAATGATAAATGAGTGGCTGTTGGGCAAGACAGCCACATCACAGAAATAAAGGTAGGTGCAACAGGACAAATGTGCACATTTGCAATATTGTCATTATTGGCACCAAGGGCATTAGGTCAATGAGTTATTATTATTCAGTTGTCTATTGGCACCCCTGAAAGTATTGCCACTAAAGCTATTGGTCAGAAAATGTATAGTATTGATCCAGACAATTGCTAGCCCCAAAACCTTATCTAGGCAGAATAGGATTTATTTTGTTATTGAAAACCCAAATTAAAACTCCATAGGCATTACTGGCAAAGCAATATGATGTGGTGTGGAGACAATGCAAGTCTAAAAGTACTAACACTTGCCTGTCTGTGATTGCAGATATGGTAGTGTATGCTTTGGTAATGGTTTATCCTACAGTCCCCCTCACAGAAGTGAAAACTGGCTTACGCCCAACCGAGGACGGGTCTTTTGTTCTAACAAGTGACCCAGTGACCTCATTTCGGTTTGAAGAAAGGGCCAAAGCTTAGCGTGAATCTTTAACAGACTAATGGAGCCAATGGGGCAGGGAATTAAAAATTGCACCTGGGACCTTTTTCTTCAAAAAAAGGCGGGACAAGGACAGAGCAGAGACCAACAGGGAGTTCAGTAAAGTAACAGTGAGGATCACTTCAGCCATTCTTAACCGCCAAGCATGCTCAACCTCTGCCACCCAGCATACAAAGAGAGACATTGATTCAAAGGATGGAGTGCATTCCATGAGGGATTTATCCCCACTGGACCCTACTGGGGGCATTGGATCTGACAAAACCCCCATTGGGATTTGGATTAACCAGTGTGGAAAGGATCACATCTATGTTCAGTGTGGTTTAAGGATTTAGAGCCTCCATCCATTGGAGTAAAGACAGGAGAATCAATAAGGGGGAAAGACCATTTCCTGAATGAGGCAATATGCCCTGAGGTGGCGGGCCGACCCTCTAAGTAACGGCCTACTGCCGAAGTTAAGGGCCCAACTGCACGAGGGTCCCATAACGAAGGTGGCGGCGCTGTTATGAAAGGGTTGGCATACTACTGTGGGGCATATCGCCATTGGCACCTGTGTAGTTCCCTAAACGGATGCTAATGGTGTCTTTTAAAAAGACAAAAAATATAATAAAAATACCTTTCTTGCGCGGCCCAAAAGATGACTATGACATCATCAACATGAAAACGGACACCCGAGAGCAGCACTGCGCAACGCCGGGCGCACAATAAGGGTATCAGGAAACCACACTGGTGCTAATTGCTGATGGGGGAACGGGAAAGGAAGGGGGTGCTCCAATGCTCGCTCCCCAGGCAGCTCGGAACGCGGGCACATACCATACAGTACAGCCCATGTTCCGAGCATTCGAATAGTGATTATCCCATAGATTTAAGAATACAAGTCATGAGGCTTTTAATCATGAATGCCGCCAACATTGTATTGCCATCCCATCAATTGTAATGAAGCAGCAGTCCATCCGACATACTTCAGGCATGTCCCTTTTGCGATCATCAAGAGAAAAGGACATGAACTAGTTGCAAGTGCTCATCCAGCCATTTTCAATGCAATCCAGCACTCAAAGTTGAAAACCGAGAAAGTTCACTGCAAACCTTCAAAGCCGCAGAACTAGGCTGCAAGTAAAATCTTGGCAACTCAATCCGCCAGGGCTTACTGCACACGAAAAAGCAAGCGACGAATACACGTGGAGCTCTCTTTCCACATTTGAACTCGGGCGCCGCGGACTCAACATGATAACGAAGCTCCACTTTCAGGCCTTTCACTAAAAAATCCACGAAACGAAACAAAAATGTCCTCTAATGATAGAGAGACTGTGAAGTAGTGCCTGTGATTCATGGAGGAAGCCCCACCACAATGACCCAGGCAGGGAGCTTCTGAGTTTCAATAAACATAAACGAATGGAATGGGGGAAAGGCTTCCCCTGTAGGAAGTGTGTTATGAAACATTGTTTTAAAGAGTTCATTTTTGTTATCCTGGAAAAAAACAACAAAACAAGTAAAATGATAAACACCGTTTTTGAGAGCAAAAAATACGTAGCATTTTATTAGGACACAGCATTCTCTCTTGAAATCTTATCTATAGCTCAAAGATGGGTAATCAGAAAACACTTCTTACCACGGCAGAGAGCCCAATAATTGAAATCTGTATCTAACAGTTAAAAACATTAAATACATTCTGTATTTAATGGGAACAAAGAACGATTACATACAAAATTGAAAAATCAAAACAAGAAATTGACCCAAAACTATAAAAATGTTTTTCAAATGATGGTTATGTAAAACGAACTGAAATAATGGAGAAAAAAAAGAATTTGTGTGAAAATCTATTTAAATGTCCCTCTCATTCCCTCGCTCATGCGGAAGGGTTGACAAGTTTGAAATGCGCACATTTACTATGTTTACATGATCCAACAAACCACTAAGTGGAGTGATGCCTTTTTACAGCCATATGCAAAGTGTGCGGTTTGCACCTCTCTTCAGTGTGCCTGTGTGTTTTCATTAGTGAGACTCTATATCATCTTCCACGTAAGAAATGCCTCTAGTGAGGATCATTCATTCATATCAGTGAGAGATAGATCGCTCTGGTCTATCCACCAGAGCGAACCCCTACCCCCACCACCCTTGCTCACCTCTACAATTATCATGCTTACGTACCGACTTGCAAACATGCCTGCAAGTTCGTTTTTGCTGACATGTAACATTAGTAAAACACATAGTAAAAAGTCTTCTATAGAAGGCAGGGAAAGGGATTCTTTCTTCTAGATCTATTACTAAATGTTATTAATCGGAAAGCACTAACTTGCAGACATAACTAGAATTACTGGGTAAGCAGAGCCCATGTATCAGCAATACTTGTAAAATTCAATAAACCACTGGAAATTCGAAAACTATTGGCTATGGCAGGGTTTGCTTTGGATCTTTGGGGCATTTGATACATTGAATCACAATTTGCTTGACTCTTCCAGCTCGTTGGAGTCAACGGGCGTGTGTTGGGCTGGTGTTGTCCCTTCTTCGCTAATCCAGTGCAAATAGTTCATTTTTGCCCTTTGAACCCCTGCTTGTCCAAGACCGGTGGGGTTCCCCAAGGTTCTCCCCTGTCACAGCTCCCGTTTCATGTCTATTTGATTCATTTATTGAAACTGATTTATTCTCTGTGCTTTCAGTGTCACTTTATGGCAGATAATATACCAAGATCCTGCTGGAAGTTGCCTCTGGAGGATTTCACTGGGCTGGAGCTTAATTCAGCCAAGAATTAGGTTATTTAATTTGGACCACATCACTTAATGAACTATCTTGCGGTCCTCTCCCTGCTTCACTTATTCTTTTGCACCACCAAGTTACTTTTTGTAGCAAAGTTATACATTTTGGGGTGCTTTTGGAGGCTAATCTGAGTCTTATCTCTCAGGTTAGATTGTTGAGAAAGTGTCTTTCTTCGCTTTTCACCATAATAAAACACATTTTCTATTTCATTCCCAGTAAAAGCCATCTAATGGTGGGAGGGGTGTTGATCAACTCTAGGTTGGACTATGTCACACGATGTATGGAGTGCTACCTGGTGTTCAATTGCACTATGTTCAAAATGCTTCAGAATTATCCAGTCAAGCTAACTTTAAGATTGGAAAAATTGGATTTTAGTTTCTGCTCTCCGGAGGGAGTTGTGATGGTTGCTGGTTCACAGGGTATGTTGGTTGGCCTATATATTTCTTCATGGTCTTGCTCCGTCTTATCATTCCAAAAAGATTTCTTCCTGTGTTGCTTGCAGGATCTTCCATTCTCTTACATTTTATTTCTGGGTGGTTCCTCGCTCTAAATGCAAAACTACGGGATAAAGGAGTTTCTCTGTTCAGGGCCCTCTGCTTTGGAATCCTCTCCCTTTTAAGATCAGTTGCCTTAGCTGTTGGGCCTGACTACGTGCCCCTCTCGTATTCTTTCACCTAGAGGCAATTTGGATTGCTTGGCTATTGACTTCAATAGCACAATATTGATTATTAAGTCAAGTCAATCACCAGATGAAATCCTTTCTAGAGAAGGGGTGCAATGCTTGGCTTAGGGGAGTTCTCTGGCAGCAGCTCCTAGCCATGGATATCATTTGGGGGTCGGCAGGGGTTCGCAGATGTGACTGCTGGTGACTTCACTGCCACCTCTGGCCATGGGTGTTGCTAGCTCTGGAAAAGACCCGGGGCTAGACTAATGTCGGAACTGTCGGGACTGGGGGCTAGCTAGCATTTTGTTTGTAGCTCCTGAGATTCTATCCGGGGCTACGACCAAAAGACCAGGGGCTATAGCTCCCTTAGCCCCCCCTAGCAACGCCTCTGCCTCTGGCCCTGCCTCTGCGACCTCTGGTTTAAGAATGTAGGAGCAAAGTGAAAAAGAAAATAACACAGATTCTTAGAGTCCTCTTTAAATTTAGAATTCACAGAGTGAAGTTTGACTTTCTCATGTGCTTTATTTGAAAAGGTGTAGCTCTAGGTTAGTGTTAGTCTATTTGACCAGGTAGAGTCAATGCCCAAAATGCAGAGGTTCTTATTTGGAGTCAACTTGATGGTTTTATGTTTCTGAGGCCTATAATCTTGTCGAAAAAAGTTCCATGCTATGATGTTACTGCAGTTTAGAATTTCCAGTATCCAAGTAAAATAGTTGGCATATCCTATTTTTATGTATAACACTTCATATCTGATTCGGATTCCTCCTGTTTCTAAGCACTGTAAACATAGGTATTACTATGAAATGCAATAGTATATAATCTATCAACCTCTTATGGATGAAGGGCTAATTCAGCCCTGCTGAAATATGAACTTGGAAAGTGTAGGCTAGAATGTGTCACTGTTTAATCAGTTGTGCAGTTAAAATGAAACATTTATTAGGTTCTCTACCCAAAACCCTCTCCTGTCCCCTCGAGTCCTTTTTGAAACAAAATATGCCACTGTGTTAGGTTTACTAGTGGGCAATGAGATACTCTTCCTGCTTAGAAGCACCGTAATAATAAGTGGTATGTTAATAAGAAATGGAACCCTCAGAGCCAATGTATTAGCAAATGCTGTGGTATGCACATTTAAGGAGACATAGCTGGCAAGATAGCTTAGTGGCTTAAGTGTTCACTAATGGGATTTATCTGCGTTCTTCAAGTCACAAGTTCTACTCCTAGCAAAGTCTACTCAACCATTTGCACCACTGACCAAATAGCTCCGACATGTATGGTCAAAGGCATGCATGGTTAACAGCATATATCAGCACAATGCTTTGGGGTGAGCCTCTTGATCCTTCCCATTATGATCCATTTACGGATCCAAAACCGTTGAGCAGGCAGAGGTTCCTTTCAGTTTGTTTGTTTTGAACTTTTCGGTTCAAATTTCATGGATATTTCCTCTAAAAACGTGACATTATGATGAAAGTCTTTCTCTGGTAAAAAATAAATAAAGGGTTCTTTGTTACTTATTAAAGTGTGTGGGGTGTTTGGAGTCAGTTGGCTATTTCTCTGACTTTATCCAGTACTGGTGTATCAGGAATTGTTTTTGCATGGCATCACTGCACCTTCATTGATGCACTTGGCATATGAAAGAAAGAACTGGATTTCTAAAGCTGCAACTTACATATTTTGACCATACCTGGGCTGTAAGGCTGTAACAGACATGAGATGACACTATCCTAAAATAGAGGCTACATTTGGCATACTGTACTTGTCATACAATCACTAGAACTGACCTGTGCAGCTATAATTGGTATAAGGTAAGTCTGCAGTGCCATATGTGTAGTAGTCTTGCTCTGAAGGTGCAAGTACTATGCATGGGGATTGCAGTGAGGTGCCCTGGAATGTGGTGAGGTCATGATAGACTGTGGTGTGTGTGTGTGTGGGTGGGCGTTCTATACGGGGCAGCTACATCAGGGAGCTGGAAGGTGTGGATGTGCCAGTGTCTTACTTTCTGGATACCTACTTATGTCACTTACCTGATGTGTACCTGTGGACGAATGAACATACCTTAAGTAGCCTGGGTCACTGTCATCATGGCTAACGAACCTACACCATTTTGGTGAAGAGGATGGTCTTAAAAAGAGCTGCTTAAAAAGAGCTGGACCAGGAGCCAGGTACCAGAGCTGGGGCGGAGGGAGCAACAAGGGGACAGCCACTGCCCTTCACAAGTCATCATCTATAGTGAGAGGCCAGCAGGAGGCAGAGACCATGCCGTGTGGTGGTCCCTGGGGGAGTCTAGCAGGCCGGGTGGTGCCAGCACCAAAAGGCCAGCAGGAATCTGGCTGAACACTGTAATACAGGGCAATGGGTGGCGCAGGAGATTATTTCTTGAGCTGGGGTACAAGTGCCTGTGGTCCGGGCAGAGCAGGTGAGAATTGCCAGACTGTTGGTGTCCTGTTTGTCTGGGTGGGAGCAGCAAGGTGACAGTCACTGCCCTCCTCAACTCTGGCGGAGGTCCAGACTAGATGTGTCTGCGGACAGGTGCCGGCTAAAGGGGGAGCTGGGGAGTTTCAAGTCTAGTGGAGTTTTCCGTGTCTGTGAGCTGGGCAGCTCGGTAGAGGCAGCCAGGAGTGCTAGGGGCATGTCGTTGGGCAATCGTATGTTGGTGGCTGGTGAAGAGGTCAGACAGGATGGCGATGTGCCTGTGTCTGTTGCCGGCAGCCAACTGGTGATGTCATTAATGTCTGAAGGAGAGACGCAGTTGCGTCTCATGGAATGCAGCATCATGCTGGAACGCAGTATGTTTGGCGCAGAGTATTCCATTCCTGTTTGGCGTGATCATGTGAGTGAGGTGAAGATTGCGGAAGGTCCCTCAGCCGAATGACGGTTTGTCATGGTGATATTCAGCAGTAAGTTAGGAGGTGTATGAAGAGGCAGCAGTCGGTTGTTTAGGATCTTGGCCCGGAAATGAGAGCAGAAGAAGTGGTGTGTCTCCATTGTGTCTCTGGATGAGGGGAACTGTGCCATTTGTACGGTGGGTCAACTTTGGAGTCAGGAGTATTGCGTACGATTTTGCGGTTTTATTGAGAATTTAAAAGAATGTATTCCTACATTGTGGAACTTGTACATGCAGCTTAAATGTCTTTTTTTCACAGATGAGGAATAGGTTAGGGTGCTTTCTTGGGGGAGGTTGGTTGTTTTGTTTGTGATTGTATGTTGTGACCTCAGGAGTAGTTAGTACTTGGTCAGATGTTGGCATGGGGGGATGTTTAGGCTCTAAGGCCTGTGATTTATTACTGTTGTGTTCATGTTGTGGCCTTTGAGGTAGGTCAAGGCACCTTTGTGGTTCCTCATTGGACGTGAGGATGGTGTTGGGACACTAAATGATTGGCATTTATTTTGTTCACACTCCTCATGTTGCTTAACATGCTTTCCTTTTTAGGGGTAAATGGACATGCAGGTGCAGGGATGTACGAGATTTCTGGTGGACAGGAGGGTGCAGGGTGCACAGGACTGTTTTTGGGACTCATATGGACATGTGGGGGCAGGGAATCACGGGTTCTGCGCTGGACCTTTTGTGTTTTCACCATTGTGAACATGCAGGTGTAGGGCATGCACTGGAACTCTAGTTTTGGATTTTAGGACCCATGTTTTTAGGCAAAGCATATTAAATGTGTTTACATGTCTCTGTGTATTGTGTATTGTTCGTAGGGGGTTTCCCCCTGGTGGTTTTGTGATTTCCTCAGAATGGCTGGGCGGGTTCTGTGTGTTTTCTGTGTTGTTGCAGTGAGGTGCTTCCGGGGTCCGGAATGGCTGGGCGGGTTCTGTGTGTTTTCTGTGTTTTTGCAGTGAGGTGCTTCCGGGGTCCAGAATGGCTGGGTGGGTTCTGAGTGTTTTGCAGTGAGGTGCTGCCGGTTGGGTATTTTTGTGTCTTGTGTCACGCAATTTGTCCCTTAATCTTCTTTGCTAGACGTCAGGCTATGGTCATGGACTTGTTTGGGATGTGGTGTGTGCGTGACATTTTTTTCATAATCCATTGCCTGCTTACTGGGAGTCGCATTGTGGGGTTTGCTTTGTGTGTTGGAGTTTTGGTTTCAATTTATTTTTTGTTTCGGAATGCAGTGAGATACTGAGTTTACTGGCATCAGAGGGCGTTTTGCCTGTCAGTAGTTGGTTCGGGGTAATGGTTGCAGTGGGGTGCTGTGCCGTTTACCAGTTCTGCAGTGAGGTTCTGCAGGGGTTGGTCAATAGTCGTGATCAATGTTCCCTCTAATTATTGTTCTCTATGTGCGGAAATGGTTTGCTGTTGTGCGCACATTATTTTCCATGTGCGCAACTGACTAATGAGCTAAGCCACTTTGTGAGCATGTTTATTTAGTGAACTACCGTCACCGAAGAGAGTTCGGAAAGGAATTTCCCTTTGCCAACCACTGCAATTCTTGACAAATCTTACAACACTTTATAAAACACATAGGCTAAAACAGAATATGTCATATGTGATTAAACAGAAACTCATCAACCAGTCCAAGACTTGAACATCTGCCATAGTACCTTGCAACCATTTTACGCCACTGGAAAATCACTTGTGTACTACAAAATACAAATCTCTCTTGTCATAAACTGATGTGGCCGTCAAGAAATTCAGACAGAATACCACATTTGTTGATGGATTAATGGCAATTAAAAGCAATGTGTCAAAAAACATGCTGATAGGAGTTCAAGTGACACTTTTATTTATTTATTTAGTCATTTCTAGGGCCAGGAGAACATGCTTCTAATACTTTGTGTGAGGATGATAATTGCATCAGAATAACTGCACTTCAGAATATGATGATCAAATATTCCTGTGCCTCTTCTTACTATCCACATTACGTTGTCCTTTGGGTAGTGATAACACCAGCCCTACAGCTGAAAGGCATATACACCATCAATGTTTACTCCCTAAAAATGAAAATGTGCCCAATAAAAACGAGAAACACCATTTTGTTGCTTCAACCCACAAATCTCCACTGATATTTCTTTGAATTAGTGACCTGTAGAGAGCAGTGGCATAGGAAGGAACTATAATAATATTAATGCCTGATCTCAACAGGAATTCTAAGGGGAAGAACATATTTTAATAAGCTGACAGTATCCCTATTGGCAAAGCTAATTACTTTTTTACTCCCTGAAAAATCATTGGACTCCAAGTAAGGAGAAAAATCTGATTATAGCCATGCTTGTAACCCTGACATAGAAAGTGAAATGACAGGGAACATAATGTAGTCTATAGTTTTGCCCACCCTAGACAAATTGAACAAAAGCTTTATTGATGTTTATTATGGATCCCTGTGTAAGACAATCACATATATATGCCTTTTAAGTTAATGGCATAACATCTCAAGAGATACAACAGATTGAGTCCCTTCTTCTGTAACTATGGATCCCTCTCTGTAATTCTTTGCTATGAGTTAAGGAGATGCAAGAGACGATACAGAGCACATGTTTATATTGAAAAGCCCTCAGCAGTTGAGCATAGAAAGAAAAAGAAGGTGCTGTTGTCTAGACGAGTACTAGAATTTCCTATCCTTTAGCAAACGAGCAATACATTTCCTTCAATGTACTGTAGAAACGTCTGACTTGCTTTTTGAAATGTGCTGCTTTGTTCATCACCCGCAAGGAGTTATGACCTATGATCTTCCACCGATACCCTTCCCCGGCCTCTACGCTAGCCTTCAATACTAGTTGATAGAATACTGTAAAAAGTGAGGGATTTTAGCAGTAAACACTCACTGTGATATTTGCAGACCCACAATACTTTGCAAGCAATGTATTTTTAATCCCTCAACATATGGACATTTTAAGAATGTCATGACTCTGCATGTATGCAATTCTTTTACAGTGCATACAAGACTGTTTGCAACATACCACACCCTTATATCATTGTGTAGGATTACACAGTGCCCAGTGAAACTGTTTTTGCATATTAGCGAGTTACCATATAATGTGTGAAGGTCTATGCCCAAAGGAACTCTGAACACTTGGAAATGAGGCAGACTGTGTGAAAAGCATTCTCCTGTCTGAATATCCGGTGCCCTGATACTATGGACACGTAATCTCAGGCATATTCCATTCCCATTATCCCTTGTAGGCAAAGAAAAGGATATTGCAATGTTGCTCTCCACATATAGGGTAATGAAACACTTGTGTATAGGTGCGTTACAAATGCCATATCATATCATATAATATCATGTAAGTAATGCAAAGTAGGAGATACAAATGAATATTTGAGTTTTATAATGCGTTACCTTGGAAGGGGACGTCTTCAAAGCACTTGCGTGACATATGTACAAAGAAGAGGAAGTATGGGATAAGGTTACATATCGAGGTAGCCTGCTTACAGTCAGTATCCAGTATTTTAGCTGGTAGTTCGATTGTATCGTGTGAGTGACGCTTTAGGTAAGGCACAATGCGTAACAGAAATTCTGGCATGTGGACGTTATTAATATTACAACAAACATAAAACAAATGAATGTAGGGTTCACGTCTGCTAACCTTTTGCAGAGCCAAGAGAGGAGGAGTCAAGATTGTCCAGTATTATCTTAATGTGTTCTGGGGCAGAAGTTAGAGTGATACGGTCAAAGTGTGGTAGAATCAAATTTAGTTGTCATGGGTGGGGAGGGAACATTATTTGGTTAATGTGTGAAGGTGTATCTTGGTTAGATTCTTCTGTTCATGGAGTCAGTTTTTCATATTAGTTTTTAACCTCTTATGTGTGTATTTTGCTGTCAGGAATTTCAGTGTTTATGGTCATTCCTTGCATAGTAGTGTAATGCAAATTAGCAGAATACCAAGACTAGCAAATTTCAATTAATTGCTATGGCTTGTGCATTATTAAATATTTTTGAATAGATAATAATTGTCTGTGTGCGCTGCTAAACATCCTCTGGGTGGCACCCAGAAGGAAGCTGGGCAAGCGCACATGTGCACAGCTTAGAGGGAACACTGGTCGTGATGCATTTTATGTTATCCTAGGGGTTTTCTGCAGCTGCTTTTTGCCCTTTTGCTGCACTGTAGGGTTGGTCCATTTTGTGTTGTGTATTCTATGCTGCACAGTTGGTTTTTATTTTTTTGCACTGTGGGTTTAGTGGGGTACCTTCTGGTTGCAGTTGTGGGTCGGCCCATTCGTTTTTTACCTATAGTTGGTTCTCTCATTTGGTTTGCGTTGTGGCCACATGTTAGACTAGCAGAGCAGGGTGCTCAATTGTGTCAGAGGAGGAAGAGGAGTGCAGGAGAAAGAGGAGTGGGTGGCCCTGGAGCTCTGTGGAAAGGGAGTTAGGGAGCTCAGAGTTGTTGTTCTGAGTTGAGAGAAGACAATTGACTTGTGGTTCTAGGTGGTTGAATGGGGTGTAGGTAGAGGATGGGTCACATGAAAATTAGTCATTGTAGGGTCTTCTGAGGGGGAGAGAGGGATGTAGTTGTAGGGTATTGTGTTGCCAATGGTTACGTTTGTCATACATGTCTCAGAAGGCGAAAATCAGGAGAAAATGGGAGGTTGTCTCCTTGAGACTCCTCATAAATCGATCACATTAGTTTCAGGGCAGTAAAGATTTCAAACAGCTATTGGGGAGCATCTGATGGGATATGTAATCAGCATACCAAAAGGTTTGAGGATTAGCAAATGTCCTCTGTGATGTAGGCCCAATCAAGCACTCAGTGGATTTCACCACATAACCCATTGGCATAGACAGCCACATTGTTGAAAGAAAAAATAGCCACATATTGGTTGGAGACCTTCTGACCTATTGCGCATTGCTATGACAAAAATGAATTATCAGGAACGAATGGACTGTGCAGTTCCCAGTTCATGGATTACTTGCCTTACCTTTTTGTTGTTGGTGAGCTGCGGCCTGACACGCTCCTTCATATAAACAGCACAGCACCCAAAGCATCAGACTGGTCAGAGAGAAGGAAGGACCATCTGAAAAATGACATACACACAATTCATTATGGTTTATCCTGGTAGGCCTCGCCCCTTCTGCTGGACTCGGGCATGCGAAAGGCAAAGCAAAGGCTCTATCAGGCTAAGACCGTTTGAAGGCAAACTACTTTGTCGATGCAATATTTCATGGCAATTCCCACATATTACCTGAGTTGGTAATATGGAACTGTTGCTCATCACATTAATGGCAGTGCAAACGCATACAGAAAAAAGGCAGGGGGCAGATGTGGCGGCCTAGGCTTTCCTTTGTTAAAATGGTACCTTCACATATTCAGAATCAAAATGGAAAGGTATTTAGGGCATGTTGCAGAGTTACTCTAACATTCAAACTGAACCTCAACAGTATCTGCCCCCAACGAATGTGGCATAGACTGGTGTTCTCCAGATAACCTCACAGTCTGGTAGACTATCGGGTTTTCAAGTCAAGATTCTATAGTAAACTGAAGCTGTATGCCCTGCAACAAGGAGGCATTCCAGTGGCTCTCTAGATGGGTCTCTAACAACAGTAGACATGTGTGGGGGTCTATGTGCTGTGACGTTGTGTTGTCTTCCTCTTGGGGAGAGAAGTGTCGGCATCGTCCTGTTGTAGGAGTGCCTGAGAATTGTGGTTTCCTTAGTGCATACTTGCCAACCCTACAGATCTAGACAGTAGGCTACTGTTTTTGAAGCAGTCCTACCGCCTACAGACTTGGGTGACAGATCCTACTGCTTTTTACAGTGGCAGGTAATGTATGTGACTCTAAGGCAGGCTGCAGGACAAAGCATGCAACACAGAAATTAGTCTTTATGTACAGTGGGCTGGTAGGTGATTACTTTGATTGGGCTCAGACCAATCCACTGACCTGACAGCTATGTGACTCTGTCCTGCACTCTTGCCTGTACAACCCTTAGGTGAACCACCAGTGAACGCAAGTTGCAGAGCATAAAACCATCGCACAGAATCTGCCTATCAGACTGAGGGGGGTATCAGTCTCCATGTCATTCAATGAGTTGCCTGCGTGATGGAGCACCAGTGGGTTGGTCCAAGTACTGAAAGACTCTTCGCCACTGATTAGGCTGATTTCACTGGGGTAGCATTTCACCCCATTATTGCAAGAGACCTTACAAGAATATATGGCAGACTTACAATTTTTAGACTCCTTATAAGAATAATAACTACATAGCATGATGATATACAGTATACTAAAATACTAATTAAGCTAAGAGACGAATTTTGATTGAATCAGTACCTGGCACCAAACCGGTCGGGACAGCATATGCCTAGACCCATTCTGTTTATACATGGAATTCATGTTTATTTAGATGATTTGCCTTGACAAAGACCCTTTGGTTGGACACGAGTTGGCAAGGACAAAAGTTGTGCGACTGCATGGTCTATTCATTACAGTACCATTGGGATCACTATGCAATGGCCAAAGATTATTAAAGAAACTGAATAATTTCTAAAATCTCGAATATAATTGTGGATATTTATACATTTTAGATGAATTATTGCACTAGTCTAATGAGGCGATATGCCCAGAGGTGCTGGGTCGACTCTGTAGGTAATGGCCTGCCGCCCAAGTTGAGGGCCCGAGTGCAGTTCCCTACATGCACGCAAAGGTTTAAAAAAAACAAAAAAAATACCTTTCCTGCGCAACTCCATCTGGGCCGTGCAGTGCTGCTGAAAGCCCCAGTCTGTTTTTCATGTTGATGACTTTGATGCCATCAGCATGGAAAACGGACTAAAGGGACAGCTGCACTGCCAGCGCCAGGCCGGGCAAGAAAGATAAGTTTTGTTTTCTTTTTTTGAAGAGTCCATTAGCACCCATGTAGGAGACTACATGGGTGCTATGGT
Source organism: Ambystoma mexicanum (assembly GCF_040938575.1). Taxonomy (NCBI): domain Eukaryota; kingdom Metazoa; phylum Chordata; class Amphibia; order Caudata; family Ambystomatidae; genus Ambystoma; species Ambystoma mexicanum. Next base: position 266,713,840 of record NC_090922.1, read on the forward strand.
GAAGGGGAAGGAGAAACGGGAAGGGAAGGGGGCACTGGCTGCTCAGGCAGCTCGGAACGAGTGCTTGCACCATGCAGTACAGGCCACGTTCCGAGTCTCATTATTGTCTGGCGTCCCCCTTCATGGTGCTAATGCGCAATAGTACACACCCCCAACTTGATGTTATGCAATATATAATATAATTTTGCAGTTGGCCATTGTGATGTGTACAAATGCAGCTTTGAAAATGTGTTTTACAAATGTAAAAATCTTTGCTAGTAGGACTGGAGTGTCTCTGACGACGAGAAAGCCCAGAAGAAAATGGAGGAGGCAGCATTTTAACCGCTGCAGGGTCCTGTCCTCCTACAACGGGGTACGCTCCCCCCCTGGGAAAGGGGAGGGCAGGGGGCGGAACGGCGCCAAAATCAACCCAAAGCCCGCAAAGGGTAAAACAAAGGAAATGGGCGGGGCGAGCCGCCTTATAAGCAGCAGGGTCCGACTGCAGAAACATCTCACTCCTGCAGTGGGACCCTGCTGACTCGCCGTGCCAGAGGAAGGATTTCGTTCGAAGGTGTCGTGAGGTTTTCGTGCTGAAGGGACTTCGCTGGACAAGGGACTGCTCATCTTGGAGGAGCTCAACAGCTGGAGAAGAAGACCAGCGCGAGCAGCGAGGATCGGCAGGAAGTCATCGAGGGCCAGGAGCCGCGTCACGGAACCGCGCAAAGCAGAGGCAGCGACCGGGGAGCTGGCAGACGAAAGCACCGGCGAAGAAAGGAGGCGCAGGGCAGCGTGGAAGCTTCAGCGGCGGATAGAGGGGCGGAAGGCCTGAGTAAGCATCACACCGGCGGAGCAGTGGGAGGCACCAGGCTGCAAGGGCTGGCACAGTCGGAGGCCGCAGCCACATATGGAGACCCGGACGGCATGAGCAGACTCCCGCAGGCGGGCCGCTGAGGGATCCCGGCCGCAGGTACCGGCGCACTCGTCTGCCACCTCAAACAACAGAGCGGACCTTCGCAGGCAGACGAACTGGTCTCATACCGGAGCCAACGGCGACACACAATTTCAACAGGCCACAAGGGAAGCAGCAGCGGGGGGAGTGAGCAGGCAGGCGGTCACTGCACACCCCGCATAGCTGGCCTGACAGACACGCTCTCTGGAGCAGGGGGCAAGGGGCTAAGAATAAGGCCCGTGGCAAGCAGGCTGCCAGCACAGGCGCCACAGAGGGGAAAAAGAAAGGGCGGTTGGCCCAGTGGTGGATACTCAATCAATGGAGCTGACAGCATTTTTGGAGATGGCCAGGGTGGCAGCAGCTACTCATGGGCCAGATTGGATGACAACAATGGTGGCCCGACCAGGCCAGGAACGGCGCGGACACAGCCAGGAGGTAGAGAACTCACCGCTCTTGTTTCAGGATAGTGCCAGTGAGGCAACGGTGGTGGAGTTCGAGATTCACAGTGTGGAAGAGGGCGTTGAAGAAGTCCAGGAGAAGAAAAGAAAGAGGACATTGACGGCAAAGGCCAGTGATGGAATGCATGCAAGCATGGGGAAAAAATGGGCAAGTGCCAAATGTATTTAATAATGCCAGTATAACGGATAGGATGGTTTATAGCAGGGGAACATCAACTCAGCAAGGGTCAGCCCAGGGCATTGGGGGGCCAATGGGCGGAAACGGGGGTCAGGTATGGTCCCAAGTAGGGGGGATTAGTCAGTTGCCTCAGAGAAGTGGGATCCCACCCGGGGGGTTTCTATCAGTCGGCCTGCCTAACGTGGGTCCACCCGGGGGGGACAGTCAACCATTGCAGATGGCCAGTGCAGCAGGGGCGCAAAGGGGACAGGAATGGTGGAATCAAGGGCCAGGGGTGACTAACATCAGTGGGACGACTCAAATACTGGTGCCAGTGGCCGCAGCAAGTGCGCAAGCGGGCCAGAGTGGATGGGGCCTGGGGCCTTGGGCAGTCTTGGCAGGGGCGCAGAGCGCAGCACAACCGCCAGCAGCAGGCCCGTGCAGCTTTGGTGCAGGGGGAGTTTGGGGGCAGGCGACTCAGTATGGCAGACCAATGCCAGGGTTTGCTCCTATGCGGGCAACAGCAAATTCCTTGGTATGGATATCCCATGGGCGGTCAAAGAGAAGTTGTGGTGGAAAGAATTTATAGAAATCTTCGACTTATTAGGGATTGTGCCGGTGGGAGGAGGGCTGAAAGAGCTGTCTGAGAAGGAAAAGGAGAAGAGGGACAGGGAGAGCACCAAGGTGGAGCACTCCATTAACAATTGGTTCAAAGCGTATAGGATGTACATGTCAGTAATGTTGGAGAGGTATCCACAGGATGCGCTAGCAATGATGGCTTATGAGCATTATGTGCTTGACCTGTATCAGAAATATGGCGGCGAGGGGTGGTTGGACTATGACCGGGGGTTCAGGCTAAAGATGCAAATAGGGCCAGCAATGTCTTGGGACGAGTTGGATGTTGGGGGATACATCGACAAAGTGGTACCCTCCCGGGAGCCAGAGGACAAGCCACAAGGGGAGAGGTCCGGGCAGGGAGGGGCAGAGGGGGGTACATGCAGCAGGGGAGGGGGTCCTTTCGCCGGCCCTCCTCCTGGGTGTATCGGGCGGCAGCCCACCATGGGGAGCAAGAGAACTGCTGGAGGTTTGCAGAGGGGTAATGTTCATATGGCAAAGCCTACAGGTACAGGCACCAAAGGGGAGGCGGTGCCGGTCCTCGTAGATCCGCCAGAGGCGATGCCAAACACAAAGACAGTAAGTAGCAAACCGAAAGAGAAAGCAAATAGTGAGTTAAGTACCAGCAAAGCAATGCAATGTGGGGGAAACTGTGATTGACTAGATTGTGATTAAATGGAACGTACCCACGCCGGTTAACCTCCTTGCCATGACTCCTTTTCTGAATATATATAACAATAAGGCTGATGCGAAGTTGTTGTGGCAAGGGTTCAGGTGGGGTTTTCAGATCCCTGGGGCAGGTAGCCAGGGGGGGAAAGAGGCGGCCAACCTACGGTCAGCTTTAGAGAAACCAGAGGTGGTGCAGAGGAAGGTGGAAAAGGAAGTGAGTTTAGGAAGAGTGGCAGGCACATTCCCTGCTCCACCCATGGACAACTTGGTGGTATCCCCACTGGGGTTGGTACCAAAGAAAGAAGAGGGCCAGTTCCGCCTGATCCACCATCTCTCTTTTCCTGAGGGCCAGTCAGTGAATGATGGCATGCCAGAAGAATTGTGCAGGGTACAGTACGCGTCCCTAGAGGATGCGGTGCAAATGGTAAAAGCGGCTGGAGAGGGGGCCCTGTTGGGGAAAGCAGACATAGAGTCAGCATTTCGGTTATTACATATCCACAAGGACAGTTACCATTTGTTGGGTTTCAAGGTGGGCAGCAAGTACTATTATGACAGGTGTCTGTCAATGGGCTGCGCTATCTCATGCGCTTATTTTGAGGCGTTCAGCACCTTCTTGGAATTCTCAGTAAGGATAAAAACGAAGGAGGGGGAAATGTTGCATTACCTGGATGATTTCCTCTTCATTGGTAGGAAGGGGACAGAGGAATGCAGCGCCCTGATGGAGGGGTTTCAGGAGATGATGGGACAGTTGGGGGTGCCGCTGGCGCCAGGGAAGACTATGGGTCCAGCCACTACATTGACATTTCTGGGGATTGAGATTAATTCAATAAAGGGCGAGTGCAGGCTCCCTCAGGACAAAGTACAGAAACTACAGGTCATAATATGGGGCCTGTTGGGAAAAAACAAAGCAACCCTGCGGGAATTGCAGTCGCTGGCGGGAAACCTCAATTTTGTGGGTAGAGTAATACTATTGGGCAGGGCATTTGCCAGAAGTGTGGAGCTGAAAACAGTAGGGTTGCAACACCCCTCTCAGCACGTCCGGTTGGGAACGGAGGTGAAGGAGGATCTCAGGATGTGGGACACCTTCCTAATAGAGTCCAATGGGGTGGCAATCTGGAGGGAGGACTGGGCGAGCAGTCAGTGGCTCAAACTTTTTACCGATTCCTCTGGGTCCCTGGGTTTTGGTGCAATCTTGAGGGACAGGTGGTGTGGCAAAGCATGGCCACTGGAATGGCACAGGGGAGGGATCACAAAGGACATTACGCTGTTGGAGCTATTTCCCATAGAAGTGGCATTCAAGTTGTGGGGGGAACTCCTGGAGAACAAAAAAGTTGCCTTATGATCGGATAATTTGGCGGCGGTCCAAATTATCAACACGGGGCCATCCAGCAATCTAAGGGTGCTAAGGCTACTCAGGGAACTCATCAGAAGTCTGTTAAGTTTGAACATTGAAGCCAGGGCATGGCACATTCCCGGTATAAAAAACACGGCCGCTGATTCTCTGTCTCGTTTACAGTGGGACAGGTTCCAGGAAAGCTGCCCCGAAGCAAGGAAGGAAATGGCCACGTTCCAGGATCAGTGGTGGGGGATGATTGGGGCGATTTGAGCTCCTTGGTAGAGACAGCACTGGCGCCAGGTACAGGTAAGAGGTACAGGGTATGTTGGGAACGCTTTACGCAATTCCGAGAAGAGGTGCTGCCAGGCGACCAGGGGGAGAACCCGGTACGGGCCTTTGTGGGCTGGTGCTGGAAGACAGGGAAGACCCGGGCATGGGTATGGTACCACCTAGCGGCCATAGCACATTACGCCAAGCTGAGGGGAGAGAAGGATCCCACCAAGGAACACTACATCACACTGGCCATGAGACGCTGGGCAAAGCAAACGGTAACAAAACCAGATGAGAGGCGGCCAATTGATATTTTAAAACTACATGGGTTAATTAAATGTCTGGACACTGTGTGTAACGACAAGGCTGAGAGGGTACTGTTGACGCCTGCCTTTACGGTGGCATTCTTTGGGGCTCTCAGGGTCAGCGAGCTGGTGCCGGAGAATAAAGAGGGCAAGGGGAACAGGTTTTTACGGTTAAGGGATGTTCAGGTGAACAGCGCCCAGGTGGTCATCTATGTGAGAAGGTCAAAAACCGATCAGAAGGGGAAGGGGGCAGCATTAACACTGCAAGCCATCCAAACGAGCAGAGTATGCCCAGTGGCGGTGGTGGCCAACTTCCGCCAGCAGCGGCAGCCGTCAGAGGCAGATGCACCATGGCTCTTGCAGAGGGACGGGTCCGCACCAAGCCGCTTCCAGTTTAAAAAAGTGATGGGCCAGGGCTTGGCAAAGATAGGGTTGACGGAGGGTCGGTTTGGGACACACTCATTTCGAATAGGGGCCGCCACCTCCGCGGCAGCCGGGGGCTTGGGGGCGGAAGACATCATGAGATTGGGGAGATGGTCTTCAGGGTGCTACAAAAGATATATCAGGCCGGAAAAAATATGAGTTAACCATGCCGCTCCCTCCAATTCCCATTTTCCAGCAGTACAAGGAAGGAGGAAGCGCACCGTGTGGGAAGTGGGGCACTCGTTTGTCTCAAGGGCCAAGGCGAGCTGGACTCAGCAGCAGGAGGAGCTGACAGCCGGTGAGTTCAGGATTGAGTGGCACGGGGTGCCAGTGATGAAGTGGGCGCAGCTAAGGGGGCTGTTGCGGAAATTGCTGAGTAGGCGACAGAAGCCGGAGGTGTTGGTGAAACACTTGGGAGGGAACGACCTGACCAGCCTAGGGAGGGGGGTTTTGTTGATGGACATTACGAGCTCATTGCAGGAGATCTCGGCACAATTGGGTGAAACTGAGATCGTGTGATCAGAAGTAATTCCCAGGGCAGAATGGAGGGGGGCCGAGAACCATTCGGCAGTTGAAAAATCGAGGAGGAAGCTGAATGGGGCCATTGCCAAGTTCTGCAGGGGCAGAGGCTTCCATCAAATCAGGCATGGCCTGATCAACGGAAAAACTCCCGAGTACTTTCTGAAGGATGGGGTACACCTCTCCGCAAAAGGGATGGAGCTCTTTTTCTGGAACATTTGTACCAAATTGCTGGAGTTGTGAAAGGAAGACAGGAAGAGGGGGAGCCACAGTGGGCGGGAACCCACTTAGTGACATGGCGGTGTTTGGGCAACCAAGCACAAATGATAGACTCCGGATGAGCCAGAAGGAAACCGGAATGGGTCTTCGCTCTTCCGGACCAGCGCCTCTTGGGGGCCTAAACGGCGGGGGCGTCTGGTGGTAACGACTAAGGCTCAGCTTCCCCCAAAAAGAAACGGCGCTCTCCCCAGCCACAGATGCCTGCACGGGCAGGATAGGCTCAGGTACAAAGGGTCGGGGGAGTTGGGGGCCTACTATACAAAAGTATAGGGGGAAGCAAGGGAAATCCGACACGGAGCAAGCGCCACACTTGCAGACTGGAGTTCACAAATGTGTACAATAATTCTGTTGTTATGGAAATAAAACTGCGGCCAAGTTTGCCATATGAAATACTGTGTCATGCCAATTTATTGTTGGGAAGTAATAAAGCGCAGCCGGGAGCATGCGCAAAGGAATAATTGGCAATAAAAACAAATGGACAAATGCAGGGGTTATGAGCGACGCATACACGGCACCGCAATATCACGCAATTATAAATCCATTCATATGTACGTGTTCAATAAAGTAACTTACCTTGATACAGACACGTGTGCGGCTGGTCTTTGGACCTACAGCTTCACTTCTTTTGCAACAGCATGCGCTGCAGTAAAGTGGTCAGCATTCACACACCAAGCAAACATTCCATCCCCACAGCCATTATGTTGTAAGAACGGCTTGGTCTTCACCATCACTGATACAAAGTTAGATGCTAAAGGCTTCATCAGTTCGGACAATAGGGAGTGCTCTCAGATACATGAGGTCAGTGCTACTGTTGCCATACAAAACATATTCTGCCATGATCTACAATCACCCATGTATTGCGCCACCCTCTTATTTGTTTTGGCACCCCATCTCAGAATCGCCCCTTTACTATCAGCACGGGTGTGTCCCTTTTTGACTTTTAGCAAAGCTCAGTAATTGGAGGAGCTAGGGCAGACTGAACATTGCTGCTTCCTTTAATGGGATCCCACTTAGTGTGGATGGCTGTGAACTGGGAAGTCTGGAGGCTGAGGTGAAGAGTAGAGCTTGCATGGCTGAACGCAGATTGACTTATCGAGTTCTTTTCTCTGCACCCAGGGGAATGTCAATGTATTTTCAACTGTTTGCAAACACTCTCATTGGTGGGCGTGCTTGTTAGCAAACATTGATGCTGTGTGCGGTTTACAGCCCAGACCACGTTCCTTACTCGTGCATGAGGGCAAGCCCTACACATTATAAAGGTGCTTTTTGTGGTTCAAGCTAATAAATCTATGCAAACTTCACATATCCCACATATATATATATTATCACACATTCAGTTTGGCAGGATGTTGTATCTGCTCATTTATGATCACTTGCTGACTTAATTATCATTGGCGACAAAGCCAATTGTTTATGGCGCTGTCAGGTCAAGTCACAGGCGCCCCAATAATGCCATCATATGTCAGGCTTAGTCACCGCTGGCTAAGATAAAGCCCTACATGTGCAGGGCCTGTCATCATATGCAAATTAAAGCTGTGCATGCCCCAGCGATGCCATCATAAGCCTTGCATAACCAATGCATGTATGTATGGTAAAGCCTCACATAGAATTGCGCTGCCAACGTATGTCAAGTGCACCCTCAGATGCCCTGAAACCAACATCAGCAGATAGAGTCACCATAAGTTCGGTGAAGTTTCCAATTAAGCTTTTTATTGATGAAGTTCCTTCTGCTTCTAATGAAAGGATCACCAATAAAATCATTCCAACAACAGCCACTGCACTTTGTGCTGAGCTAACTGATAGGCTATTCTCAGATAACATTCAGTTAAAAATTACTGAAGAACAGCAATAAAGATCATGCGCTTACACCTGATACTTAACACAAAACCAGGACATACTTCAAGCACACAAATATTATATTGTCAAGGCTGTCCTATGTGAGGCGACTGTTACATTGACAACTTGGAACCAAGGCCTACACAATATTTTCACCTTTCAACAAATACCAGTCCTAGAAAACTACAAGTAGAGGCCATGATGGGCAATCTGGAAGGTGCATGTGTGTCGCCTTCCAGTGCTAATCACAACAGTCATTTGCTTGCTCCGATTGGTGTCGCAAAAGTGGAACACATGAGCCAAAACCGAACAATGGGCATTCAAAGAGAAATAATGTAAAATGTCATCTAAGTCAGCTATGTTCATTGCTTTCGTGTTTTGGGGATTTCTTAGGCACCACATGCTGCAGCGCACCTGTTGCAGTAGCAGCAACCAATGCGTCCAAGCTAGATATTGCATCCAGTAGTTGGTCCTACCTTCGGTATGCAACAGGAGGTAGGTTAATAAATCAAAATGAGCATGTGAGTTTCTCTGGTATTACCTTGAACCACACATATTGTTTTGAAGACTCTCTAGTTCAGGAAGCTTTGCCTTATGTCTGAAATGTGTATTTGTATTTATTGTTTTATATAGCGCCTTAATCCAAGGCGCTTTACAATGAACAACAAAATATACAATAAACATGGAACAGTAGAAGCAATAACGGTAAACATGAGTTAAACCAGAAAATCAGCTTGAAGAACAATTAACATATGAGAAAGAAGAGGAGAGGAGGGGGGTGGAGAAAGAAGGAGAGGGAGAAAGAATAGTGAGTTGGTGAGTAGTAGGAAGAAGGGAGAAATGTGGACACTATTTCAATATCAATCTTTAAACTACCTTTAGTGCACGCAGCGCAATGCACTGGATCGGAGACTTGATCTAGTGCAGATTGTGGATACTTTTGTGACTCTCACATATGTGCTGCATTTGCGATCTAAGATGAGGAAAAACGTATTTGCGAGTTTACCGCCCATTCGAAAAGCAGGTCATTTTCTTAAACACTCTATTTCTCCTATAGGAAATGTATCCCTACTCCATAACTTAGACACATTAAAATAATTGTCCCAAGATTTTCACTTGTGTGTGAACACGGCGCTCCATACTGTAGATTAGGTTCTGTGGGAAGATTTGTTTGACACCTTTTTGACCACCAGGAGTTAGGCAGAATGAGCCGTCCCATCTGCAGGCTCGAGATCCCCCCCTTCACCACCTCGATGCTACGGTGAGTTGAGGCTGGCACCTTGCAGCACGCTGCCCCACCCGAGCTGCGAGGCTTGTGGTGTGCACATTCAGTCACCCAGAATTAGCGCACTGCTATCCCTGCAAAGCACTCTCGTCTTTTGTGCCAAAATTGATGCATGTGCTTTTGTTTGTCGGGCAAAATTATTTTCAATCTTCATTTGCCTGAATTGCCACTTTGACCAATACAAAGATGGCCGCCATGGTAGTGTGCAGCCCTTTGTTTTAAGGGAGGCAGCACCAGGCCGCCTGATTGGCTGTCTGCCAGTACTTTCCAACCAACAGCGGACCGGCAGGTGAAGCCGGCACACCACCAAAGGACTTCTCCAAGGGCGCTGTATGTGCCTGTCTGGTTCAAGGAGGGCACTGGTGGGCCTCTGATTCCCTGCTCAAACTATAATCCGTCCTCCTGACTTATTACTGGACTGCTTTCTATGTCACTGGATCCTAGTCTATCCACAATGCCTGCAGACATGAAAGTGTGTTTGGCTGATCTCCAAAACTAGCTCTCCTGAAGCGTCCACTGTGCCTTTCACCTCTTTGATTTCCGCCTCAACTAAATTCATTTCTCTCACTGCACTTGCAAATCCCATTTGTGTTTAGCATTAGCATTATGTTTAGCATTAGATATGTCCACCATCTGCTTGCATTGTTTTGTTGCCTCTGTTTTCAAAATCGAATTTAGGTGTGTTTAGTTCATACATTTATGTACCACTTATCTGATGTAATTCTATTCCTTCTGGTTTGCACTTATTCATTTTCGACTTCATCTACAAGCCTCCTAGTGAGTTTAGCTAGAACTGTGCTGTGCAGCCACTCATCCTTCATTCCTTGTCTAAACCTCTGGTGACCTATGGCTCTCTCCATTTCTCCTATATTCTCGAACTGCTACACTATCACTTATCCCCCTCTCTCTCAAAGTCTGGTAGGATACAGCATGAAAAAGACATCTTGAGTGCAAACCCTGGACTTCCCATTGCCGACACCTATGTCAGCGCTACCTCTAGAGAGGTTTTCACTGATATCCTCTTCTCTGTCCCCTCTCCAGATCTATGCCTCCCATCTCATCTCTACTCTCTCTCCTTCCACATGCTCTTCCATTAACAGTGGCACCAAGTGGGAAGTCTTCTTGGCCGGTTTCCCATCCTCACGTTGCTTCATTAATGTCTATCTCACTGGCACCATCCTGGTTCAGGGTCCACAACCCATTCTCCTTCTCTTTGACCAGATCCTGCCTTCTCTCATTAACTTGCGTCCTTCTCCTGCATCTCTCCCATCTACTCTCTCTCTCCTTCCTCTGACTGGTTTACCACGCTCCTGTACTCCACCTCAGAAAACATTCAAAGGCACAGACCTCCTCCACCTGGCAACTCTTAACGCCCGCTCAGCCAACACTCAGTTGACATCTGTCTCCTTGAAGTCTATGGTTGGGTAGATAAAGTCGAGGTCAACCTCTCTGGCCTTGCGCCCCTGTAAATATCACCAATGAGTGTGTTGCTTCTGTGTAAAAAAGGGTTTTCGGAGGAACCACTACCACTCCTCCTAGGCTTTTGACAAGTTGTTGAGGATTTCACACTGTGCCACATCTATTGTTGAACTGATTTGAACCACTGAAATAATGTACTGACTACAATTCCAGGTCACATGTCTCCCGGAGGAGACATGTGACATGGAGACATGTCCCGTAGGAGACATGTGACATGGAATTGTAGTCAGTACATTATTTCAGTGGTTCAAATCAATTCAACAATAGATGTGGCGCAGTCACAGTGTGAAATCCTCAGCAACAAATCCTTAAAGACATTGACATCGACATTCTCGCTCTTACCGAGACTTGGTTGAATGCCAGCTCAGTCACTGCATTTGACTTCCTCCTCCCTGATGGCTTCAAGATCATCTCCAAGCCTCGACCTCACCACACTGGCAGGGGGGTTGCCTTAATCTTCCCCGAGTGGGTTCCAGCTTCCATTTTACCTACCCAGTTCTATTCTTCCTTTGAAAGCCTGGTTTGCAAGTTGGTCATCTCGCCCATCTCCTCCCTGACCTTGCTACCATTTACTGGCCTCCAGGCACCACCACCCTGTTCGTCTCTGAATGGGCTGACTTCTGTTCTTCCTTACTTTCATCCACCTCTAAACTCCTCCTATTGGGTGACTTCAACATTCAACTAGACTCCCCTGGCTCTGCATCCATTCTTTTCACTGACCTCTGCACCTCACTTTCCCTCTCCATTCTCCCTTCTAGGCCAACCCACTCAGCTGGACACACTCTGGATTCCCTCATACGCTCTGACCTCTCTCTCCCCCCCACTAGTCACCCCTCTCTCCTGGACAGACCATTCTCTCCTCTCTGCCCACCTGGGTCCCTTTGCCCCCCCCCCCGACTGCCACCCCTAAAGTCCTACCAACCTCATTTGCTAACATCTGCCCAATGAAACGAGTGACTGCGGCTATCTTCACCTCCACCTTCAATCCCCCTCAACCCCCCCTACCTCTGACTTTACTTCTGACTCTGCACTCAGCAACCTCCACCTGTCCATCACCAACACTCTTGACATATTTGCCCCAGTCATGAGGATCCACCTGACACCTGCCTCTAAGCGCAACACCTAATACGACACCGAACTTGCGGCCCTGAAACGAAAGTGCAGGGCGACAGAATGGAAGAGGCTAACCTCAGGCTCATCCTCTGACAAACTGGCCTGCCATCTGCTCCATAGGCAATACAGACTTGCCATGTGTGCAAAGAAAAGAGCCCACATACATGCAGGGGTCTCCGTTGCATCTAACAACACGGCTGAACTTTTCAAGATCTGCAGGGAACTAGCCAAACCTTCTGCAGTCTCCTCCTCCACTTCTCCTTCCCAGGCTCTCTGCAATGCACTGCCTCACACTTTGCCACCAAAACTCAAAACATCCTGACCAACCTTTCTACTCTCCCTCACAACCCATTCCACACCCCCTCTCCTCCATCTCCCCTCCCTCCTCCTTCCTCCTTCTCCTCCTTCACCCCTGTCACACCTGAACAAGTTGCCAGAGTTGTCCGCTCCATGAAGGTCTCTTCTATACAGGTCTCCCCTTGCTCATCCAGGACCAACAAGGCCGAGGGAGGTAAAGAATGTTTGTAATAGCAACAAATCACATTGCATGTGTAGTTCATGGCAAGTGGAATTGTCAACCTTCTGTCATCTCAAAGGGCCTTTGTTAGGATGGTTTTTTTTGTTGCTATAATCATGTGACTCTTCGCTTTTTACTTCATGGTTAGCAAACGCCAGCAAAGTAATGGTGTGTTTGAAAAGGCTTGTAAAACCTCTTCCAATTGAAATGTGAAAGTAGAATTAGCCATTTGAGCCAAGTCACACAGTCCACAGTCCCATCCACTAGCCATCACTAGAAGTTCACCTCCAGGTCAGAGCAAAGCATTGTGGGAATGCAAATGAACCCAAATGCAAGCAGCACCAGAAAAATGCCTGTCTTCTTGGACAGTGGTATTTTGAGTCCACGTTCTATTTTATGACATGCTACACATGTCCTTTCTGCTCAAACCACTGGGCTGCCAGACTATATGTCACTGATTGTCCCTAATAAGGGTAAAACCGCTATTCAGTTATCTTCAGCCCTGAGAACTGCTTGTCTTGTGTTGAAAACTATGTATATACTTTTTCCTTCACAAAAGAATTCTGAAATGGAAGTAATGTTTGCCATCCTGCATGCTTATCTCAACATCTCTGTGGAAAGCTGAGCTGCACTTATTTGACAATGATACTTGTTTGATTACAGGACTCTGGGGAATAATCCACAATGCTGGGGTGCTTGGATATGTGGGAGATGGAGAACTGTTACCCCTCAGCGTTTACAAGAAGTGTATGGATGTCAACTTCTTTGGAGCTGTTCAGATTTCCAAAACCTTCTTCCCTTTACTCCGGAGGGCCAAGGGAAGGCTGGTCACCATTTCCAGTATGGCAGGTGAGAGCTCTTCTTACATGGGTAACCAGTCAAAATGGAAGACGGCCTTCCATGCTCTATGTTCACTTACACAATTGATTAAGAGCCCATGCTTGCATTATGAATGTAATGCCATGTTTTTCAACCTGTAGACCATAATATGAAGCACTGCGTGACACGTTGTCCAAGGAAATGTTACATGGGGACAAATATTGAATATCATCGCCACATATTCTAGGAGGGCTCCCCCCACTCCCAAATAAATGAAATATCTGAAAAGCAGCAGGAACTGTTGGTGTATTGAAAAAAACAAACAACACGCTTTTTCTCTGGTTTTGAGGGGCCACTATGGTCATAATTCAGCATTTACAGCGCAAAAAAATATATAGACAAATATATAAATGATATAATGAAGTATATATATCTCACATTACATTGCCCATCACATAGGTAGAAATTAAAAAAAAAAAAAAATATATAAGGAAAGAAGGATATTGCTTAGCGAAATAACGATATCACAGACTGAAAATTCCTATGGTATAAAATGAAAAGACATATACTAGTAATTGAGTCCATTAGTTCATATTGTGAGTTTTGTATACTCACTGGTAAAAACAATGTGATTTATGTTGAAAATTATATAGTATGTGGTGAATATCATTTCTACATATTGAAATCTTTCTGCGCCATTGTACAATTTGCATGTATCCTTACTGAAATGCACTTAGTGACAACTACAAATAAAAGCAACTTTTTACTGCTTGAATTCTATACAATATAGAATGGAAGCACGCGCATTCGGCTGACTGGAACCAAATACATGTGTTACGGACTGAGTTTCAGGCAGGATAATGACTCCATTGTTGAATGAAAAAATCGATTTTCAAGACGTGAGCAGTCCTCAGTCACATGACCCTGTCACGTCTGTGACCCTGCCACGTTCACGCTGCTTCCTGCAGCTCAATGTAACTTTGGAGCAGCAGAGATCACTTTAGTTTCACGGTGTAAGGTGCTGTGCAAGCAGGACGCATTACTCGAACACACCACAATTTACGTTAAAAGATAAAAGAATTCCTCCTAAAGAGACCCAGAACCGAGCATTGCAATGCTGTAAAACATGCCTCTGTTCTCTTTTTTTTTAGGCATGCATTTTAACTTTTGAGTTTCAGAGAAGCAGATTCATTATTTTCTTGCTGAACTCTGCAGACATCTTATAAGTCTTGGTGCGGTAAAATAAGTGTTAAAAACAAGGTGTAAAGACTTATGGCAGCATTTAACCTTGTGTTACCACTCAGGTATTTTAGAAATAATTTATAAGTGGAGTGGTAGACAGGAGGGGAAATAAGTTTCTGCCTCCACATTGCCGTTCCACCTACCAATGTCCTGGAGGGGTGCAGGAAAAATGCTGGTAAACGTGGCATGAATACCACCACCAACACTTTACCTGCACCGGGAAACTACAGGTTTGTCGATGGCGGTGACTGATTTACCTCTAGCCAAGAGCTGGACCTAAATCAGGCCCCCACTGGCAAAAAAATGCCAGAACTACCCGTTGAGATAACTCCCCCCATGAAGTCCCATGGGACTCAATGGAATGGGGAACTACCGACATTTTCGTCACCTGTAATATCTTGGAAATCCCGGGATATCAGGAAGTGGGAATGCTAATTCCAATACTAGCAGGAAACCACCAAACTCGTAATGCAGGCCTTTTCATGCAGGCATAAAACAAAAGGATGCCTATGTAATCCACCTGAATTTACCACCTGCGAAAAGCAAGTAGAGCACATAGGAATCCATTGTAAATGCTGTCTGCAAAGCAAACTTTACAGTTGGCTTTTACATCCTTTGCAAAACTGAGCGTACAATTAAAGAGTAAAGGTGATGTTGCCTTCCTGTAGTCTTTCATTTTCCACTATATTTTATTAATGTGGAAAATGACATGCAGGTGGCCCAACAGTACGTAAGTGCTGACATTGGCGGTTCCATGCATGCTTCTAATAATTTATTTATTTTTGTATTGTGATTTTTATTAACATTTTCAAAAAGCCAAAACAAGTGATAACAGTTCATCATTCATTAACATTTCATAATCAAATCGTACAGCATTCCATACTTTCTTTCGTAGAAGTTCGAGAGCATTCAAAATAATTACAGGGTAGTGCAGACCCGCCCCCGAAGCCACCACCGCAAGGGCTTCAGCATGTAAAGCGTACCAGTCTGGCCATAGGGGAGGGCGCCATATCCAACCCTAGGTTGGAAATTCAGGCACTCTATATAAAGGTAAGGAGCCATCGCATCACCCCCCAGATCCGCCCCCCCCCAAACCCTCTATTCTGCTGGCCCCCTCACATGACAGCCTTTCCTATTTGCCGCCAGTTCTAAACAAAGACGCTCCCATATTATCCTTTATTTCTCAATCTGGATAATATAAATGCACTGCACCCTATCTGTGCAGTGTGCAGTTCATTGTCAGTGTGGTGCAGCGGACCCCCTGGGTGTGAGGTGAGGGAAATGGAAAACATGAAAAACAACCTTGTAACCTAGAAGCAACAATCGCTACTGTTAGTGCCCAAATGTGGCAGCACATTATATTAAATGCCCCTGGAATTGACGCGTGGGGAGGGAGTTGGGACCCTCTATTAATGCGTCATGTTCTGTTTGGCGCATCTGTTGTGTTTTCCCTCTGCGGGGGCTTGCGCCTGCGCAAATCGCAAGAAAAGGCCCCAGTTTAGCTTGGAGTCTGCCTCTTTGACTAGGGACCATTAGATAATGCGTTCGTAAGTTGCAGCCTTAACCATCTCTTCCTCCCAGGTCTGGACTAATGGATGCATGTTGCCTCTTCCACAATCACAGCACAATTTGCTTCGCTACTAGCAGGGCAGTATTTAGCCATTTTCTATCCGGATCAGTGAGAAGACAGGTCTCGGATGTATCATGCAATATAGACAGTTTTGGGTTGGCTGAAATGATTTTGCCTAGGGTATCCTGAAATTTCTCTAAAATCCCGACCCACAATACCCTTAGCTTGGGCCAAGCTCACAGAGTATGTAGCATGTCCCCACCTGTGCAGAAACACCTCCATCATTCAGTGCTAGCCCGGGGGCTGCGAGTTTACGGGGTGCTCAATACCAACCCTGGAGAATCTTGAAGTGTGTGAACCTGCGCCTAGCTTCCCGGATTCCCAGTTTGAAGTTGTTTAAGATGTGGTGAGCAGACCCATCTGAGAACTGCTCTCCCAGCATCCTCTACCTCCTAACTATTATGCCTGCTTTACTTTGGTCTGCAAAAGCTGACTCAATCAGAGTGGCATAAACTGCCCTAACTAGCTCTCTACGCCCCTCTAGTTGCTGAGCATCTTGTTGATGGGTGAGCTTTTAATGAGGACCTGGTGCACGCCTGCATCACCCTCATAAAATGCGTTGTCTGTGCTTCCAGGGCTCTTTATTCTGCAGTCCCAATTTCACCATGGCTTCATTAAAGTGTGTAAGGCGCTTGCCCTCCCACATATCTCTAACTTCTGATATATCACGATTGGCCCAGCTTCCCCAGGAAACCTCCCTATTCTCAATCCTCATTGCCGGGTTATTCCCTATGGGGGCCTCCAGATGCCAATGATTACCTATCTTAATCAATGAGTGTGCTCTCACCCAACAACGCAAAATAGTCCCCACTATGGCGTGTTTCCTCATCCACTCATCTGCACTTAACAGTAATGCCGGCCCAAGTTTCTGACTCATCTCTTGTACCCAAAGTGCAGAGGCGGCCAGTCCCCTGGATCCTTAAAGAGTACCACCACTTGAGAAGGTTGTTGGGGGAGATAGTATAGTTCTATGTTAGGCTGCCTCAGCCCCCTGTTATTCTGGGGGCATACAGCTTTTCAATTTTTAATCTCGGTCATAAACTGCCCCAGATGAATGATTTAATCCCACTGATCATTTTTTCCATAAGGGTGTGCGGTACCTGCAGAGGGAGGAGCCCAAAGACATAGTTCAGGCATGCTATTACCACCATTTTGATTGTCTGGTCCCTACCCCATACAGATAGATTCAGTGCTGACGGTTTGGTGAAGTCAACTTGTGTCTTGGACCACACTTTTTCCAGCGTGTCCTTAATAAATTAAAATCATATCCCTGTCCAAATCAATTCTCAGATACTTAAGGCGTGTGTCTACCCATCGCTGCTTTGTTTCTTTTTTGCAATGCCTGTACGATCTGTCATTTAGGGGCATGTTTTTCACTTTTTCCAATTTATTTTATAGCCTGAGAAGGTGGAAAAATTGTGGATTACCTCCATCAATTCTGGCACAGAGGTGTCAAGTCTGGCCACTGTCAGCATGATGTTGTCTGTGTACAAAAAATCAACTGGCATCTCAATCACCTTTATCTTTCTGTTCTATCTTTATGGTTAGAGAAAGGGGTTCTAGCGCCAGAACAAAGAGGAGGGGGAACAATGGGCAGCCCTGCCTATTCCCTCTAGTGATGTTAAAATAGTCCAACATATAACCCTCTCATCCTACTTTGGCACTTGGCTTGTTGTATAAGAGTCTTACTTAATGTATAAAGTCCCATCCGAGACCAAACCTTTCCAAGATTTGAAACAGGAACCCCAATCCACCCTGTTGAATGCTTTTTTGGCATATAGGGAAAGCGCAATGGCGGGCTCCTGATCATCTCTCTCCTGACAAATCACATGCAACAAGAGGTGCATGTTGACCCTCGCTGATCTGCCTGGCATAAAGCCCACCTGTGTCCCATGTACAATCTGTGCAATCACCTTCTTAAGTCTGGAGGCCAACATCTTAGCCAATATTTTAATGTCTATATTTATTAAGGAGATCAGTCGATTGCTGCTGCATAGTGAAGGGTCCCTGCCCCCTTTATGAATGACAGTGAGAATCGCTGTGTTGAATTCCATTCACAGTGCCCCCTTGTCAAGGACCTTACTAAACATTTCCAAAAGGATTTCTGCTACCTTAGCGCATCCCGTCTTATAAAATTCAATGGGAAGACCGTCTTCCCCAGTGCCTTCCCAATGGTCATATTCACTATGCTTTAACACACCTCTTTAACTGAGATGTGCCCCCCTAACATATGCTGGTCGTTTTGGTCTAGGCCGGGTAGTGGTAAAGCTTCCATGAAGGCTTCTTCTGCTGAGCCTTCTGTTGGTCCCTCTGCTGTATAGAGATTTTCGTAGAAGCTATGGAATTCATGAATTATGCCATTAAGGTTGGTTATGCATTTACCAGAGGTTTGAGATTTAATCATGGAGACCCTGTTCTGTTCCTTCCTTTGCTTTAGTTGGGAAGCAACTGTCGTCCCGCTTTTTCTCCCTGTTCGTATTGGGCAGCTTTTAACCTGAAGAGGGAGAATTTCACTTTTTTCGTGAAAAAATTATTCAAGTCGAATTTTGCGCTGCGCAGTGTCAGCAGAGAAGTCTATCTGGGGTGTCGTTCATATTGTCGGGTCAGGTCATCTATGTCACTTTCCAGGGCTGCTGCTCTCTCTCTATCGTCCTTCTTTTTTTTTCACACTCTTCTGGCCGCCAGGACTCATCTGCCGGTAGTCCAGGCCCCTACCGGCAGACAATTGCAGCAATCACCTCACTGGCAGCGGTACTACCTGTGCTGGTGATTGCGGCATCCCCAACCCATGGAGTCCTATGGGAATTCTTGCGAATGGGGATTTACTGGTGTCTCGGGCAGCGGAGATGGTATGGTAGTCCCCCGGTATCCCGCCGGAATTGTCAGTGGGATACCATGGGACTTGTGATGAGCCCCAAATGCTTCATTGGAGCTGTAAAACTGCTACTCGCGTAATAGAAATGCCTTAACCAGTTCTGCCTTTAGACAGTCGATGTATAAGCATTATGCGTGCCCTTTAGTGAAGTGCTGTTAAAACCAAGCATTGGAAAAGCCAACAGTTTTGGCTTGCGTATAGGTATTAGGTAATTGCCAGGCACTGCTATTAGATGCCCAGGTACTGGCACCATTTTCCATCTGCTACTATCAATGACAAGGTAGTACCACTACGGCAGTGCATGGCAAGTGCCTTTCCATGCCTACACAAAAGCCCAAACTGTTGGCATTGCCAATGCTTGTTTTTTTGTGAACTCCTGTCAAAGTCAATTGGTGTCATTTTATTAAAAGTATTAGTAGCAGGGGCATGGCTAGCTGCCCGTAAGATGGCCACATATCCCTGAGGCTCCCTGCATCGCCCCCTCTCCCTCCGTATTAACTCCTCATCAGGAACATCGGAAATAACCGCTAAAATGTTTACACTTCCCTTGAAGCGCATAAGACTCGTCGGAAGACACTGCTGGTGCGGATGGATGAGCTGTGGGATATTTTACTCTGGGCCGAGTCGCCACCGCCACAGTCAACATGGCAGGCGGAGCGCAATAAAGTCTGCTGGAAGCAGGCCGTGGTGGGCCATGAGTCATTGGAGCTCAGTTTCCTGGTGGCGGCTGAGGGAGTCCAACAGTCAAGATGGCAGGTGGCAGAAGGTGACATGCAGGGTCCCACCGCTCGGGGACCAGGAGGATCTCGATCACGCTACTCTGAGCATACAACGCATCAGGTCCAGCGCCCAGATCAGCGTCAGCGCGAGACACTCCGGTGTAATTGACACGGGGGAGATCGAACTGGCCCGGCGTTTGGGAGGTATAGCCACAGGCAGTAGCCCAGACTGGACTGCCTCTCTCAGGAACAAAACGACGACCCTACATTGCTGCCATATTGGAGAGGCTGCACCACGGTCCACACACATGCACTATCAGTCAGCATATGAATAAATAGATGACGAATACTTAAGAAATGCAGATATAAAGTAAACAAACAAACAGAAAGAAGGCGGAAAGCAGGAAGGACTACACAGGGGCAATCAGCATCTGAAGGCAGATACATGAAGGCTGGTTCAATGGGGCTTGAGCACAATTGAGGGCCCGCTACTGATCCATTGTGTGCTCGTAGGCATGCTCTTAGGTTTTGGAGGCAGTGTCAGCAGCGATATCACAGGGGGATGTGATCCACAGACATCAGCAACAACACACAAGCAGCGGAAAGGGGGAACGCCCCCGCCCGTCCAGCTAGCTAGCATGAGCGGATGCCATGCTCGCCTCCCAACTTTCACCACTGGCAGTCGACAGAAACATGGAGGAACAGAAGCAGTTGGCAGATGCATTGAGGATAGATCTTCTATTCCAACAATTCTCCAAGTTTAGAGAAACAATCATGTGCATTGACAACTGGGTGGAGGACACGCACGTGGAGGAGCTGACGTTAAAGTCAGATATGTACAAGTACAATGACAGGCTGTTGTAGGTGGAAGAGAGAGTTGGATGAGTAGAAGAAATAGCAGATA
Organism: Ambystoma mexicanum; assembly: GCF_040938575.1. Classification (NCBI taxonomy): domain Eukaryota; kingdom Metazoa; phylum Chordata; class Amphibia; order Caudata; family Ambystomatidae; genus Ambystoma; species Ambystoma mexicanum. The sequence continues at coordinate 266,734,218 of NC_090922.1, forward strand.
AGTTCTTCTCCCTCCAGTTGCAACTGAAGGAATTAAAAGCAGGAAGACTGAGCCTGAGGACCACAGCAAGAGATACAATGTTCATTGCTTTGGCTTTACAGAAAAGGTAGAAGGTGGTGAGCCGACTGTCTTCCTAGAAAAATTGATCATCTCTACACTTAAATTGGATCTGGTACGACCACTGGAGATACAGAGAGCACACAGAGTTATGATGCATGATTCATCTACACAAAATCTCCGAGGCCCCTTATAGCCTGCCTCTTGAGACACCAACATATATGGCAAATGTTTACAGCGGCCAAGAAGAGAAATCTGATCTTCTGGGAGGGTCATAACATATATGGCAGATGACTTTTCCAGGGATAGGATGGCGGTGAGAAGGAGATTTCTAGCCTGGAGGCAACAACTGAAAAAACTTGAGATGAGGTATGGGCTGCTGAACCCTGCAACGATTTTGGTCAAGAAAGACCAAAAAACAAGGGAATTCACCGACCTGGAGGCACTGTGGGACTTTCGTCAACAGTATGACACGCATCCTTTGGACACATCTCAGGCCAGACAAGGCAGTGCTGAGAGAAGAGAGGAGAACCTGCACAGCATTAGAGGAGAATGGAGGCCGCAGGCAGACACCAAATATGCCTGCGGTAATGCATGCCAGACAAACCCACACAGCAGGATGACGCAGGTGGAGATAGACTCAGTGAGAACTCCAGATCCCCGATGAAACCCCACACATGACCAGGTGAGAGCCATAGAAATAACAAGGGGGCGGGGACTGAGGGGAGATGCTCCTGAGGGCACACGCCAAGTGGTAACTTGACCTGCAGACTTAATAATCTATATGATGTAGGGGCATTTTGAAGGCTCTGTGCCAGGGTCAGGAGGTGGGGTAGGAGGAGGTAGGGAGGTGTGGGGAATGTCTTTACAGGGAGATACAAAACAGGTAGGTACTTGGGTCCACGTTTATGAGCTTACTTTGTGAGAGGGCGGGGTTTAGTGGGGTGGCATGTGGCTGTGAGGTGGCTGGTCGGTGGGCTTGATGGGACCCCTGGTTAAAGCTAAAAGGGTTCAGGTGGGGGAGGAGAACTACTTGGACTCGTTCTCACTGCCATATATAGGGCTTGCAAGCTGTGGAATTAAGGGACTGCCTAAGGTGAGATCGGAGCCAATAAGGGCGTGGAAGGTTGACCTTTTCACTGTTATGTCATCAGTTGAGTTGTGACTTGGGACGCAACTGTGGTGTGTTTAATGTTTATATGATTTAGAGGACGAGGCAAAAAGGAGCAAATTACTACAGGTCAAACGGAGGAGGTGGGGGTGTGGGGGGATATACTCTGGAGCAATCTTTCAGCAGAAAAAAAGTCACCCAATATTTAAATGCTCAACAGGTGGATATCACAGTGGTGCAGTAAAGGTACCTCAAAAAAGCAGAAGCGGATAAACTGCATAGGAGTTGGCTGGGTAGAGTGTATCATAGCTGTCTGGAGGGGGGAGGGGGAGATGCTGCCATACTGCTCCCAAAATCCCTACCGACCAGAGTCACTAAGACTTGGTCGGACAGCGAGGGGGTTAAAGCTCATATTGGAGGGAAAAAGATGGTGATCGGTTCAATCTACGCGCCAACCAATGACAAGCAGGCTGTCCTTTCGTTCTTGCATAGGTCCCTGACAGAGATAAGAAGACAACTTGTGGTGTTGGGCGGGGACTGGAATCTGCCCCTTGACCCCTTTATCGACAAATCTGAAAGACACATTGACGGGAACAAAAGGGATAGGGGAATCCTGAAACAGGTGCTCATAGACCACGTTTAGAAGAGCCATGGAGGTTAGCAAATCCCACAGCTCGAGAATACGCATTCACTTCATGCGTTCACAGCACTCAGACGTGAACTGATTACTTCATGCTGTTGTGTCAACTGCTCTTCAAGGTGTCTCTGTGTGACATTCTACCCATGGGGATATTGGACCACTGTGCCATCTGTCTAAGCTTAGTCACGCTTCTAAAGAGACAGGGAGCTAATAGATGGCGAATGAACACCAACCTTATTAAGGACCCCAAGGATAAAACGGAACTCCTAGGTATTGTCAATGAGTACTTTACTCTGAATGAGGGCTTGGTGATCTCCATGGCTATGCTTTCTTTGCCGGTCCAGAAAGGTGCCGGTAGACATTACTTATAATGAGCCCCTTAAACTCCCAGAAGACTGCTTTGAAAAAACACTGGTAGGCACTTTGAGTGCACATTTGGATGGTAAGGCTTGATTAAAGCGAGCTCAGAGTTCCCAGAAGGTGGTATTTTGGGCAGGGAGGTGCAGGAACTAAGTCGGACTTTCCATAGGGATTAGCATAGCTATGGGAGGTGAATGGGTGCACAAATACCCCAACAAGACCTACAAGCTACGTATCCTTCCTCGTATGCCATTGCTCCGTACCTGTGCTCTAGAGCAATATTTTCAGCCGATAGATGCCGCAATAAACACCTATTAGCCCAAACTAAAAATGAGACGGCTGTGAGTGTGTTTGTGTGTGTGCACTCATTAGGAAGTTCAGTAACATACTTATGCCTCTCAATCACTGGAGGCGCTGGGAAAGAGTCCCTCCTATGTCAGGTGAATGGCTATTGTGCAGCCCTACCGGCCCTTCTGATGCACAACCTATTGGAAAGCTACTCTGTGCCTGTCTGTGTTCCTCTGGAGGTAAACAACCTTATTTCTGCCCCTCCAAATACCCCTGATTAGACGTCTACATGTTGGCAAGCTTGCTTCAGCTGTGCTGCGATATATTGCTTTTCTATGAATGGTAAACATACCTGGGAACATTAGGATTTTGGTTTCCCTGAATTTCTTTTCTTGGAGCAGTTCGACATTTTCTTTATAAAATAAGCTGTACAATGTGCTCTGCTCAAGGATAGACATTAACCTATAGGCGTGAATATGAAGCCTGGTGTGGGCCAGTGATGGCTACTGGGCTGTACTGTGTGTGACTTGGCTGGAATGGCTAACTCTGCTTTCACATCTCATATGGAAGGTTTTGTTCAAGCCTTTGTAAATGCAGCGCAAGAAAACCCAAAGTACCGGCACTTATTGGCTTGTGTGAACAACACAAAAACCAACATATTTATTTGATTTGATTTGTTTATTTGTATAACGCACAAAGCCCTCAGGCATTTAGGCGCTTTAACTTAAGAATATGGTTACAGTAAGTGCTAGAAGAATACAGGTTACAAAAGATACAAACAGGCATACATTAGGCCTGGATAGTGCAGAGGGAATACATACTAGGGAGAGCATGCCTCTTCTTGCAGGGATCTACATCAAGATATATATAAAGGACATGATAGGTGCATAGAATAAATACTTGGGAAAGCTCACCTCTTGTTACGGGGAACTACATCCAGGTACATATGTGGGGCATAATAGGTGCATAGAATACATACTTGGGAAAGCTCACCTCTTGTTACGGGGAACTACATCCAGGTACATATGTGGGGCATAATAGGTGCATAGAATACATACTTGGGAAAGCTCGCCTCTTGTTACGGGGAACTACATCAAAGTATATATAAGGGACGTAATAGGTCACAGAATACATACTTGGGAAAACTTGCCTCTTGTTACGGGGAAAATGGACATAGAATACATACTTGGGAGAACTCACCTCTTGTTACACGGAACTACATCAAGGTACATATATGGGACATAATAGGTGCATAGAATACCTCCTTGAGAAAGCTCACCTCTTGTTACGAGGAACTACATCAAGGTACATATGAGGGACATAGTAGGTTTACAGTCTTCCTGCCAGGGGAGGCTTGTCACATGTTCCAGGGAGTTAGGATATGCATGTAATCGTGAGGTGTGTAACATTAAGAGTGGTAAAGGTACATATATAGGGGGGGCACAATCTAGGATAAGAATGCCCGTATGCCAATAGAGATTGCAAGTAGACAGCATCAGTATGCTATTATTTGAGTAAAATATGGTACAGTAAAAACGTGTTGAATTGGTTTTTGCAGAGGCAAATATTGTGCACAAATATTGTGATATGCAGAACAGCTGACCTTACAAAGGAAAGTTGCAACGATATTGAAAAAAGAGTTCTTGACACGGGATGCAGAGTTATTGAAGGAGTGGTGTACGCCGGTTGACCCGGTGGGAGGTGGCGCGTCTGGTGGACCCGGTGTGATGTGATTACGTTGTGCATTCCTAACGATGAACATCAGATCAGCAAGCCTAAATAGAACATTGTCAAGAAAGTCGATGTGAGTTGTAAGTTGGCTCAGTGTTTGTAGAATAGGGGAGCAGAGTGCTGTACTCCAATGGGTTCAGTAGTGTTCCAAGCGAGAACGGAAAGGGGGCAGGGAAGCAGGCAACTACGAAGACACATACCACGGCGGGCAGAGTGTTAGTTTCGCACTAGAGGGAGCGTCAGGAGTACAGGAAGAGAGCTCTTGCCACAAAGTAGTCAGGACAGCAGTACAGGATATGTAAGAGGGCCAAATAGAACCTATGGAAACAGCAAGGACGCCCCAGGCGTACACCAGTCGTGGAGTCTAGATGATCTCATGGCAGGCAATTCCCGGGCAATGACAGGGTAAAGACAGTGTGGCCTTAAAAACGGACCTTTAACACCGAGCACGGCTTCACCTCACGGCTCAGCCGGGCCTCTGTATTTGCTGGGTACTAGGGCCAATCAGGCAGCTGCCTGCAATCATGTGCTTCTCTCTCACCAGGCACGTCAGGCATCCAGAAATCCATGAGTAAAATGGTGGCCATCTTCAAAACTACAAAGTCTGCTTGAGATGAATGGTAAAATGCAGACGTGCACCATGATGTTCGGGCACCTCTTCCTGGTTTAGAAACCATGATGGTGTTTTTTTTTTTAATGTTATGCTGCAACCACATGCTTTAAGCCTGCAGGTTAAGCTTTAAATTCACTGGAATCATTTAATGTCCATCCCATATTGTACAGCTTAATTTGTTTGGAGTAAGTGACCATCTGGCTCACAAGATGAATCTCAATGTAACCCACATCTAAATGCTGGTGATATTGGATCATCAGAAGATGACAAGCCAGCCATGTTATCATCAAAACACAACAACTTTGGGAAATTTGAGTTTTAAGGAGCCACTCAACCATGCGTCCCGTCAATGATTTGCTGGTGCTGTCTTGCATGTTGTGCCATGTAAAGGGCTCACCTGGCTCAGTGCCATCTCAGCGACTTATGCATCAGGGTTGATCAAGTGTTAGTGATTCATCCTTCTTAGGTCATACAAAGCCTCCTAATCCATGTGTGGTGTTTTCTACTCATTTTATGGATGGTTGTAATCAGTATTACCACTGGCGGTAATCTGATGCATTCCTCTTGATTACAGAAATACAGTAGTAATGGATGCAGGTGCTCGGAAATACGGCTTGCAATATGTCAGTAGCTCTTCAAGCTCTTTAATAAACGTTTTTTATGCAACCTACATCATCATAATACGCATGAAAATGAATTATGCAATCTAGCGAATAATACCGCTGTCCATTTTTGATAATGCAAAGAAAGGTCCTTAATGACTATTCTCTACACCAATGGCAAAGAGGATGATAAAGTGGGCATTAGAGATGCACATCTTCACCCTATTTGGAGGTCCTCCTTCCAAAATGTTTTTCTTTTCGGTGAAGGCAAGTGCCTCACTTCCCTTTCCTACTGTAAAAAAAAAAAAAAAAACAGGAACAAATGTCACTGGTCATTCAACATTTATATTGCAAGTGTTTTACAGTGTATTCTACTTCATGATAAGATACCATTTACTGTCAGGGGTTGTCCCTTTGAAAACCACCGGCAGGAAATACCTCTAACCTTTCAATATGGTGGCCAATAGAAAAGGCATATTTGCAGTTATCACTTATCTTCAGTTACTGGCACACTTCCAATGAGGGCCAAAAGGTACTAATAATTTGGATACAAATCCCTTTTATTAACGTGCATTGAGTAATTGTTTGTGGTGTGCTATACTAGAATAATCATTTCATCAATACATGGTCTCTGAAATTAATTGTCCTTGTAAGCATCAGAGAAACCAAATTCACAACATCATTCTTGGTCAGCAGAAGAGTCAGAGACAACTTTTTTATCTTGCATGGCAGTCAACAGAGCAATGTGTTTACCCTTCCCGAACAAGACCTTGGCAATCTGTCCCACCCACCAGACCTTCACCTGTATAGATCCAAACCTTGTGACCTGATCAAAACCATCCAAGAATCGTCCACAAATTACACTCAACTACCACAATTAGGGGAGAAGCCTGATTTGGCCAATGTCCAGTTAGATGAATTGGTCTCTCATCGACGCAGGAGTCTTACACAGGAATCACATAACCGAGTAATTCTAGAAAGTTGCTGCCGAATGGCAATCACCATCTTTCCTTTTTTCACTTGGCTTCACATTTCCATTATTCCACCCTCAAGTTCACAGTCCAAGCCGTTCCACATCATGGAATTTTCACAAGGCTCTTTTCAATAACTCTGAAGTTGCAGTCACAGAATATGGATGAACACAAGAGAAATAGATAAGCACAGAAACTATGATTGTATGCAAAGGAATCAGTTCACACGATAGAAGTCCAGGTATATTGTGCAAAGAAATGGTTAGCGTGTCATATGCACTGAAATATTTCATGGGTTGAAACAGAATAGGTTTCCCAAGGTGCTTGCAATATAAAGGTGAGCTGGTGGATCACACAGAGAAATTCATTCTGTATGTCCACCACTGTATTGACTTCTGGGTTAGAATAAGGATCTTGAACTTGATTATCTGTTAATGAGAATCGCTGATGTCTGCTAGGAAGGGGGTTGATAAGTGGGTATTGATTAGTGTAAGTGTTAATCTTAATTGCACACTCAACATCTGTAGTCCATCCAATTCTAAAATCTAAATCCAACTGTAATCTTTAGCTCTAAAGTTACAAGTCTGTCAGTAGTTATTCACAGATTATTCAAGTCGCATAAGGTGTAAAAGACATATTGCAGTGCAGTAAAGAAAGTGTTCTAAACGTAATTGTTTGATGCCCATACAAGTATGTCAATCCTAATCTTGTAGACACTAGTGGATCATCTGATCCTGGACAATCTATGATAGAATAAGCAAATAGAGTACACCCGATATTGGGTGGCCATTAGCAGTAGTGTGGGTGCTGTCTACATAGGTGTGATATTTCTCACGTAGCCAAGAAGGCAAGTGGGGAATGGGCTTAAACCTTCTAATGAAATTTAATGATTAGAAATGATGATTCCTGCAGCATACTACACTTCACCAGTATTCGCTAAGATCTAAGTCTGTCAATCGCACTGGCTCCCGGCGGCCGCTAACTATATCCTGATATATCTTCCCCTTTCACTGAATAAAGGCACCCCAGTGGCGCGTGGGTGGTGGCGGACGTGGTAGGCAAGCAGTCGCCACACCCCCGAAGTGAATCAGAGCCGGGGAAACGAGGATCGGCCTGAACCTGCAGGCGGGTGATCCGCGGCCATTGTGGAGTATGCGGTGCGACCGGCCACCCCTCCGCGGCACGGTGAACGCTGGGGATCTGAAAAAAAAGGAGACGAGCTGCAAACACACTGCCGAGCTGACTGCAAGATCCGGCAGTGACTTGCTGACGCAGCCGGACAACCAATTGCGGTCTCCTGCACTCGCCCGACACTGGAGAAATCTGCAGAGGGCGAGACTGGGGGCAGCCGCAACCGCCGCCATCTGCAACACCACCCTTCTCGGCCCCAACAGTGCTGCAAATAAGCGGGGCCCTGAAGCAATGAAAGGTGGAGGGTGAAACAACACATCATACCCCCTCTATGAACTCGGACGCCAACCTGCATATTTTCCCGTGGCCCTGGCCCACATTATCTGCCTCCCCCCTGGAAATCTCCCCCCACATCTGCGAGACTGCAATGCTCGGGGTTGAGCAGCAGCACGACAAGGAGAACCGCGTACAGCGCTCTCCTGCTGGTGGATGATATGCCGCAAACGGACCTTACAATACAAGGTATGGGTGTGTGTGAGGTGGGGGACTCTCGCCCTATACCCCCCCATGGCACCTTATACAACTGGACGACAGCAAAGCCCACGGAGCCCGCGAAGGCCACTGTATACACAGGGGATGGACATAGAACAGTAATACGGTCCTCCCCACGTGGCATACGCGCAGTGGAGCGGAACTGGAAGCGGGGTGGCGGGAGGCACCTCTCCTCACAAGCAACTGAACCACCCCCTGTCCACGGTGGACCCCCAGACTCACTTCTCCCCTGTGGGCAGCGACCCCCATGGGGCACAACTACCACAGAGGCGTGTTCTTCCCTGCCCGCACTGCACCCTCCCCCCACGCGTCCGGCAGCCCTCAAGGAGAGGCCCATACCCATAGAGTCTACGCTTCTCTGCCTTTGGCACAGCCCCCGCACGGACACACGACGGGCACCCTGTGCTGCTTCTACACAGTCATCCGACCTACACAAGATTTCACCCAATCCCACATTCACCCACCTGGGGTGACTACGTGAAGCACTCAGACCTCCTGCCATACCTAGCGGATCATTCGCGACATGGGAAAAGAAAAATCCAAACGGCAAACTCTACAAAGTAAAATGGACCTCTACACAATGGGGGCTCCTCCCCGTTGAGGGACCCAATCTCCAGAAGAGGAAGGGGCCAGAGAAGAGCACCACGACCCCCCAGTCTCTTTAACAGAGCTCATGAAAGCGATTGGGGACTCAAGGACATCATTGGAACTTAAAATAGGAGGCCTATCCACTGAGGTGTCCCTCATACGCCAGGATCTACGCAACCTCTCGGCTACGGTTGGTGAGGCAGAACAGAGGGTGTCCGCCACAGAAGACACTGTCCATCGTCTGGAACAACAACTCACCACAATCTCCCAAAAAGTCACCCAATTCGGAATATCGCGCTGAGGATAGCGAGGGGAGAGCATGACGCAACAACCTTAGGATCCTTGGGATACCGGAGAAAGAGGAAGGCCCCAGCGCTGAACTCTTCCTTGAAGATTGGCTTGCTCATGTCTTTGCTCCCAAAAAACTTTCCAAAGTCTTCTCCATAGAAAGGGCACATAGGGTACCCACAGGCCAACCCACCCCAGGTGCCCCGCCTAGAACAATAATTGCACGACTATTGAACTATCGCGACCGCGATGCGATCCTACAAATGGCGAGGGCCTCTGGCCCTATCACATACAATGGATACAGGATCGGGTTGTATCCTGATTACATCAAGGACGTCCAAAAGGCCAGCCAGTCGTTTGACTCTGTCAAGAGGAAGCTCCAATCGTTATCTGTCAAATATGCCCTGTTCTTCCCAGCACTGCTTAAAGTCCACTACGAGGGCACCACGCACCTATTCTACAACCCCAAAGATGCATGGGTCGGGCTCGAAACACAAGTCCTCATGCACCCTAGAGCACGGTGCACATCGCCAGACCCTCCTACACAGAAACCCTGGTCCGGGCAGCCCTCGCCTCCTCGATCTCCGACCAACACAGATGGTGACACTACGCAACACCTGGCAACGAGCCCCACGGAAAAGGGATAGGACTCCCGCAAAGTGAGGGTCGATTTCCAGTACAGGAACACGGGAACGTCCACTTAGCGGCTGCCGCCCCTCATGCGGCACAGGCATTACCCCAGTCTGGGTCATCCCGAGGGAGTTTACCAAGTTATAAGTTTAAGGAAGTTTACTAAATTCCCCTGCGTAAAAGGGATAAGGCCCACGCAATATGGAGACTAATCTGCAACACAATAACATGGGAGCGCTCACCTAGCGGCCGCCACCCCAATGCGGCGCGGGCGCTATCACAGTCCGGGTTATCCAGAGTAAGTTTACCAAGTTATAAGTTTAATGTTTGGGCGACAGGTGCTCCCAGTTGGGGGGGGAAGTACAGGGTGAGGGGAGTTTTAGGAATGTAAGGAAACAGAATCACGGGACAAGAAGGCACGATACGGACAACCGCTGGCAAGGAAATCAAACACTGTCTAGGGGCAAGACCGTTGACACAATTATCATCCATTCAGCAGGCACACACCTACGAGGCGACCCCTGGACATCCCCCCCGAAAGAACATCGCTGCACACCTCCGGAAAATACGCAACTCCCACTGATCCTTGCAGATGCCCTGACAAGAGACTCACGCATGTAGAATGAACTCCAACAAGGTAACCATACTGTCCTGGAACGTTAACGGCCTTGGCTCCAGCATAAAGCAAAGATTGGTGCTACAGTATCTTAACCGGTACTCGTCAGACATTGCTCTCCTAAATGAAACACATTTGATAGGCACGAGCACCAACTTTTTCAAAAGATCCAACTACTCGCACACTTACCATGCCGGATTAACGAAAGGTGCCAGGGGCACGATGATACTCGTCCACAAGCGAGTCCCCCTGCAGCTTAGGAAGGTCAAAACGGACCCCGGGGCCGTTACGTGATGATACTTGCTGACATCTGGGGCGAGAAATGGGGCCTCGCAGCAATCTTTGGCCCCCCTCACGCTTACTTAAGAACTGCTCTCCGAACTCCAGAGCTTGCTCCTGGAAGAAGAGGCCGATATATGGGTGATTGGTGGGGTCTTCAACGAAGTGATGGATATCGCAGTCGATAGGTCTCATAGGAGATCTGGAAACTGCCCCACCTCCACACCACTTGCCATGTTCGCCAAAGCCCTGGGATTGACGGACACATGGTGCTCACTTCATAACGGCGAGGCTGGCTTTTCCTTTTTTTCTGGCGTCCTCAAGTCGCTCTCCAGGATCGATTATGCCTTCATCCCCCGCAGCATAAATCACAGACTCCTTGACGCTGAATTCCTTGCAAGGGGAATTTCAGACCACTCTCCGCTCCTTCTAACTATGAAGAATTCCTGCCGATGTCCGGATCGTAACTGGTGCCTGAATACATACCATCTACGTCTCCCTGAAATTGCGGAGGAACTGGAAAAAAAGACAACGGAATATTTTGAAATCAACGAAGGCTCAGTGGGCTGCCCAATCTCAATCTGGGAGGCGTACAAGACTGTCCTCTGGGGGGGAAGAAATCTCGCGGTTTCCGCCCACCAACAACGACAAGTACAAAGGATCAGAGAAGCAGAAGCACAAGTCTTGGAGTGTGAACGGCAAATCCTAGAACACAGCAACCAAGAGGCAAAAGAGGCTCTGTTCATGGCACAAGACGCCCTTAGCAACCTGTCTCTAGATAATGCATGAACAGCCCATCAACTAGTCCGGAGCCAAATTTATGAACGGGGCGACAAAGCAAATAAGACCCTGGCCTGGTTGGAGAGACGCGAACAAAGCAGGGGACATGTCCGGGCCATTAAATCTCCGGATGGAACATTGCTGACATATGGCTCTGATATTGTTGAAACATTTTCCGCCTACTACAAGAACCTTTATAACCCACCCACCAGGAGCTCACCATCCGAACTCTCATGCTACCTTGACCGGATTGAGATCCCGAAACTCTCACAGCGCCAATCAGAGCTCCTGAATGCTGAAATCACTGACACTGAGGTGCAAGAGGCGCTTGCACAGCTCCAACCCGGGAAAACTCCGGGTCCCAACGGGTTCCCTACAGAGACATGGAAATGCCTCTGAGGTACACTATCTACCCACATGCACTGCATGTTCCTACGCAGCAAAGAACTAGGAGCACTGCCCCCGGACCTCAGGAAGGCATGCATAGTAGTCATACATAAGCCTGGGAAACCCCCAGAGGAATGTGCCTCCTATCGTCCCATATCCCTGATCAACGGCGAAGCCAAGGTCCTCACCAGAACACTTGCTAACAGACTACTGCAGGTGATAGAGACCCTCGTCCACCCAGACCAATGTGGATTCATGCCCAATAAATCCACTCACATGAACCTACGCAGAGTCCAACTGGCGCTGAGTAGAGCCAAAGAAATACCAGCCCCACTAGCCCTCCTGGCGGTGGAATTTGAAAAGGCATTCAACTCTGTGGGGTGGGATGCTCTGTGGGCAATCATGGCTCGGATGAACCTGGGGCAAACGACTGTACCGTTCTTATTAAAAATACTGGACAGAGCGGCTTATCTACAAATACAGGCCTACTTAGAATCAAATAATCTCCTAGGGCTTAGGCAATCAGGCTTCTGACCGAGACACGGTACGGAAACTGCACTAATTGACCTTACTACACAGATCCAAAACCTGAAAGACAATGGCAAACTCGCACTCCTCTTGCTGCTTGACCTGTCAGCAGCGTTTGACTTGGTCAACCATCAAACACTCTGTCACCACCTGAAATCGGCAGCACACTTTTCAGACGCAGCCTCGGCTTGGATTAGCTGCTTCCTGGCAAACAGAACCATGAGGGTCTTCTCTCCCACGGATTCTGCTGAGCCTTCACCAGTACCTTGCAGAGTCCCACAAGGCTCTTGGGTGTCTCCGACACTTTATAATGTCTTCACGAAACCCCTCTTCGATATCCTTGACTATCTGGGTGTCACATATACCAACTATGCGGACGACAACCAGATACTCATTCCTATCACGGGTGATTACGAAACTGACAGCACCACCCTCAATGAAATCTACTCTGTTATACAAGCATGAATGGCACACCATGGCTTGTGTCTCAATGACGAAAAAACCGAGTTGATCATCCTGGGCACTCATGCCAAACTCAAAAATCTTAATCCCTCATTCAAAGCCTTTACCATAGATGGCAATCTCATCTCCGTATCAAATAACACTAAAACTCTTGGTATTTACATCGATGCTACCTTATCCTTTTCCAAACAAACCAATGCAGTAGCATCATCAGCTGCATACACCTGTAAGCTGATCACTGCATGCAGACCATTCATTTCCGCACCTAATTGCATTACTCTCGCCAGAGCATTAGTCCTTTCCAAAATAGACTACTGTAATGCCCTTTACTTGGGCACTATTCACAAAAATATCAATAAACTACAAGTAGTCCAAAACAATGCCATCAGGACTGCCCTCAACATTCCCAAAAAGGCACACATATCTGAGACCAGACGCAATCTTCGCTGGCTCCCTGTCAAGCATAGAATATCCCTTAAAACGCTAGCCCTTACACACAAAGTCAGAGCTAACCTTGCTCCAGAATACCTCACTAACCAACTTACACCTCACACTTCTTCGAGACCACTTAGAGCAGCACAAACTAACACCATGACCATACCGAGATTCAAACTTCATAACTCGGGTGGAGTTAGCTTCCCTGTACAAGCCTCCAAACTATGGAACACCATCCCCGCGCCTTTACGAGCAGAACCCTCATTTAACCGGTTCAAACACAACACGAAGTGCTGGCTCCACAACTTGGACTCCATAACAGCCTAACGTATCGATCCCAGCATGATGGACTGCTGCCAGCTCACTTTGCAATTTAATGTATCTTTGCATGTACCTGCTTCTATTTTGTTTGTTCCTACCTGTAACTGCAACAGAACTTTTGTTGACTGCTCTGTTTGTATCCTCCTGTAACTGCAACGTAACACCTGATTACTGCTCTTATTTGTAACCAGACCTAACTTATGCGCCCATATGCCCCTGGACCTGGCTGCACTTTATAAATAAAATAAATACAAATACAAATACAAATATCATGGGTTAAACTTCTCTATGCATCCCCGGATGCTACCGTAAGGGTGAACGGCAGGTCCTCTAAATCATTTCCCATGGGTCGAGGTATGAGACAGGGATGCCCGCTGTCCCCACTTCTCTTCCTCCTGGCCATTGAACCACTCGCAATTGAGCTTAGAGCTATCACCAACTGGACCGGTTTCGTTTGGCCGGGAGGGGGAGAGGACCGCCTATCACTCTACGCGGATGACCTCCTCATATACCTCAGTAACCCGAGCACTTCATGCCCGGCTGTCTCCCTCATTCTTAGGGAGTATCAGAACTTTTCAGGCCTAAAGGTCAATGAAGCCAAAACCATTTACTTCCCGATCCAGGGTGGCGAGTCTGCGATCCCTGAGACCTGCCCATACCATGTCTCTATTAGGAAATTTAAATACCTGGGCATACGGCTCGATCCGACACTCGAAGGGTTCCTCCAACTTAACCTACAACCAATAATTGAGCGGTTCAATAGAGATACCTCCCACTGGCAATCACTCCCCCTATCGCTAATGGGTAGAGCCGCGCTATTCAAGATGATGACCCTCCCCAGACTGTTGTATGTTCTCCAAAATGCCCCATTTCTCATCCCCCGAGAAACCTTTGCACTTATTGACAGAAACCTTTGCACGCTGTTATGGGGTGGGAAACAATTCAGGATTGCCCTTGACACGCTCCAGAGATCAATATGGGAGGGTGGCATCGATTTACCCTGCATACGCACCTATTACCTTGCGACACAGGTCGGGGTAGTAAACGACTGGATACACGCAGACACCACACTACCACACATCCGTATTGAACTAGAGAGCATAGCCCTGTTAACCCCGCTGCAGATCCTGTATGCCACCCACAACCAGCTCCCGACGTTGCCCAAAATGACGCACCATATCTGTCGTGCCTGGCGGGATGCACACAAACTATTTGGCTGGAAAGGAAAGCCAACACTATCCCAACCCATATGGCACAACGCGCTCCTCCCAGAAATAGTAAAAATTGGCTCTTTTGGTCACTGGCGCAAAAAGGGATACATACACTAGCAAATGTGATACAAGGGGGTTACCTCCTGGACTTTGAGACCATACAAGAGCAATTTGACCTGGCACCCATGTGTTAAGGAGAATTCTCTCTTTAGGCTGAATTTCCTAACCTAGTGAGTCCCTCAGCAGCTTTGCTGGATTTCTGGAGTTTGTTTTTTCCTCCTGCCAAGAATGAGACTCTTTTTCTCCCACTCTTGGACATGATTTATGGTGTTCCTTTGACTGTTAATGTGTTTTATGGGCTATGCGGTCCTTTACTCTATAGGGTCTCATGTGTTTTTACTATGTGTGTTACACAGCACCCTCCGTGCAGTAACACAGGGGTGTCATAGTGACAGCTCACCATAGACTCCATACCCTGGCACTGACTACTGTCTCCCAGGGCATGTAAAGTCACCATTGGCTTTACTAGTACCAAATTATTAACAGAAACCAGTACAAACCATCATATTGTGGACGTACTGGTCGGGGCAATTCGATTGCCCCGGGGTCTGTTAGTCGAGGGGGCACGTCTCTGTCCCCCCTGATCGAGTTTTGGCTGGTGGCAGTGAATACTACTTTTTATATTCGACCTCGAATATATCCCTATGGGATTTTCCCATTGTTCGAGGCTACCAACTTTAATTATTTAATTCTCATATCCTCGAACATACCGCCGGTTTATTTATTTAATATTAATTCGCCGGTTGGTATTTTTTGCCAGGACTCAATTCTAAAATGGCGTTTGTGTTCTCTTCTGTGACTCCAACCCAAGTCGAGCCATTGTTCCACTTTTTGGCGGGCTTCTCCACAGAAGCCTCCAAAAGTGTTGCCACTCTGTCTGGGTACCACTGAGGGGGTTTAGGCAACCTGGACTGAGTTACCTTGGTAACTCAAGTCGCACTCTTGTGTGATTGGCCCAAGTGGTGAGCCGGCTGGCTCATCACTTAGCATGTTTGATTGACAGCTAGGCTGAGTGAATGGGGGTGTGCTGCATAAAAGCAGGGCTTTGGGGACTGGAACTTCAGAAGTCGCCACAGGACCTGAGAATCCGATGAGGGAGAAGCTGAGCCAACCTACCACGACGACACCACCGGTGGAGCCCTGCGGAACCAACTCACCACTTCCCGACAACAGAGAAGATCTCCCAGCTGGAGAGGCTTCTTCCCCTGACTGATGGGCACAACCAGTTTACCTTCTTCTCTTCGCATCCCAGGCCGTCTTGTGGTCGAATTGCCCGTGCCAAGCACCCTGGCAACCGGATAGCCACTTACCACTGGACTGCGAATAAAAGGACCGCTCCTTTTACCTGAGAACTCTGCGGCTGGTTTCTTCCGTGGCAGTGCAACAGACTCCTGTCTTCCTCCCCGACGAGATCCTCTCTTCCCCCGGAACAAAGAACCGACTTGCATCCGCTGCCAGGAACAACTGCCCCCGCTGGAGTATTCTCACCACTTTAAGGTACCGTGTCCGCCAGGCCTCCCTTTCTAAAGATTGCTACAAGGTAATAATAACAACCCCTTAACCTTCTGGACTGGGCTGGCCGCCTTGACCCTCTAACTGGTCCCTTTCTTTTGGTCCAACTCTTTTTGAACCTTTGCAAGACTCTTGTGCACTGCAACCGTGCGACCTTGGACACATTTCGTTTTGATCCTCTTAAAGTGGATCCAGCCTACTGAACTCTAAACTCACGGTTTTACTTTGCCTTCCTCTCTTGTTGTGTTCTTAAAAAAAGTGTTGGGATCCGTTTCAATTTATACTGTTTTTTTCTCCCTTTTAAAACAAATTATTAGAGTACCATCTGCGTTAAGCGCTCACCACTGTCTGAAAATAAGTGGGGCTTTACTAAAGAATTGTCTAATATTCTTTTAAGGGAGTGTATATCTTTTAGTGACCGTGTTTTTGAATTGCTTACTATTAGTGACTGTGTGTTTTTCTAGATGTGGTTTTAAATAAATAATTATATCTCTTTTACACCAAGCTCTGGTCAGTGTTTACTTGTTCTACTGTGTTCTTTTGACCTATTTTGAATACTCTGTATACTGCCTAACTCTTCTTGAGGGAAGTCTGACTGCTCAGCCACAGCTACCAAGTGAATCTGTGTGGCACAGACTGCTACCAAATGGGTTTACTGCCAAACACCTGTAGTCTTAAATCTTTTGCAGTGGTCCCAGAGGGAACTGCACAGGTTTCTGCCTAACACCATGGACCGGTTTTGACATGCACAGCTGGCCCACACCATCCGCATCCAATTCCCTGACACAACAAACATACCCCCCTGCTCTCCCATTGAGACCAATATCCTCCCGCAACGCATCTCCTCTAAGGTAACCTCCACTCTCTATCAGGCCCTTAACTCCTTCGAGGCTACACAGCTTGATGGGCTCAAAGCAATGTGGGAAAGAGATGTAGGTCAACTGGAACCAGAAGACTGGGTTGATGCATTAATGTCTCGTATAGAAATTGGTATAGAATCTAAACTCAGACTCATACAATTGAGAATCCTTCACCGCTCATACCACTCACGTACTGCAATGGCCAGATGGGGGGGATTAGAAGACGGGACATGCATTAGATGCAAAACAGAGCCTGCCACCTTCTACCATATGATATGGGACTGCTAGGTGTTACAGGTCTTCTGGGAGAATTGTATTAACATGATCTCTGCTGCCCTGGTGACGCCAATCCCTAGGGATCCCAAAATGGTACTCTTAGGCATCTGGGGTGAAGTAGTCCTGTCAAAATAAGAATAAATGTTTCTGGCGATCGCGTTGGGGGCAGGCAAAAGACTTATTGCGGCTAAATGGGGCTCTGCCGACCCACTGTGCCTGAACCGCTGGAGTAATGAGCTGGACCGATGCGCAGCCTCAGAACGCCGGATCTATAACGCACGGGGCTGCCCCTGCAAATTCGAAAAAATATGGGGCCAATGGCTTGATGCTCACTGAAATCTGCTGGTGGAAGTAGATCAGTACCACTGCTAGTATTGGTCACCTGCCCTGTCTCGTAACTGTTACGTTCCTCTGCCCCGCGGGGCCCCTCTCGCTTTTGATACTGCCATGCTGTCTTCATCTGATGTATGCCTATGATTCATGTTTGTTTTTACGTTGTGTTGTTTAAACTCAATAAACAGAGTTATAAAAAAAAAAAGATCCAAGTCTGTCCTGATGGACTTGACAAGCCTTCAACTGTCACAAGTCTCTCCCCTTCTCACCTGCTTTTGTTGTTTGTTTGCAACCTTCTGTGGCGTCTTCTTTCTCACGGTCCGGGATTTGTATAAACCCGTGTACTGGTCCTCGGATTCCAGCGTGATGTTCACAATCAAACTCCAGGATACGTTCAGATGACCAGGACGGAGACCAGGAAGAAATGATGCTCGCACTCGGAGGCACGGAACGCCGTGACCCGAGTGTGGGTGAAAATCCGGGAAGATTGGAGGTAGGGCAGAGGAAAGGGCAGAAGGAAGGGGAATTCAAGGAACCGGGAACCAAGAATCAGAAGAAAGCTCAGAGCGAACTCCGGCAACACACGTCCAACTACAGCAAGCAGTAGCGTTGAGACGCTCAGAGCTGCAGGGGCATGTCTGCTTTGTAGAATGTAGAGCGTGGAGCGCAGAGACTGGCAAGCAGCATTCTGTATCAAGCGGCCATGTTGGAAGAATTACTGTATTCAATCCCCTATGGGTCAGGGACCACGAAGTCCAGAAGGGACGCAGACGAGAGTTCATGACATCAACTCTGTAATCAACAGAACAATCAATGTCTGCATCTGAGGCCATCTAATCCTCTGCTGATCTGCTTTAACGTGGTGTGATCCAGACTGATGATAGTTGTCAGGTCCATGTTTGTGCTGGCTTAATCCTGACTACGTTCTTGCAGATTTACAAGGGTCCTATCAGTCTCTGCCTCTGGCTAATTATCATTTGCTCCAGATCTCAGTTAATTGTTATAGAGTTCACATTTGGCCTTGTATTTGCTCAAGGTATTTACAATGAAATGTCTGCTAAAGATTAATATTCAATTAAATGCGACCAATGAATTCTGGGTTGGCCTTTTCACCTGAAGAAGCAAAAAGTTTGTTTAATAATTTTGGTTGATTGCTCTTGCGATGGGAATAAGCAAGTTGGCAGAGAGTATTAAATTCCCTGCTAGTTATGGAATCATCTCTGTACATTCCTTTTTGTAATAAATGGTTCAAGTTGAGATTGATTGAAAATTCACCATATTGGATGGATGTTAAATATTTTTGGCACGCTCATCAATTAGAATTTGTGATTCTCACTGGTGCAGCACGTTTGGCATGTTGGTTCTGTTTAGTGTATATAACCTTTGTTGCTCACTGTGTCCATCATTGGATGCAAGCATAGCAGATGATGTTGATGTGCAAGAATGGAAATGTGCTTTTTCTATGACCATTTTGATCAATTTGGCAAAGGTAAAAAATATGTTATAATAAGTTATGTTTGTAGCTCCAGTGTTCTAAAAATCAATCGTTGTTCCTGATACTCTTTTTTTAGAATTAGAAGTACACATTGTTTATTGTGGCCAAGGAAACTTTGTTACAGGTGTTTACCAATACTGATGGGAAAGGTTCGAGTGTTTTGAGAAGATAGTAGGTCATGATCAAGTAGAAGCCCTCCATGTCACCAAGGTTGGTCAAGAACACTGCCTTTTCCTGTCATAACACAAACACTTTATGTGGCCAGGTACCCACAGACTTGCAACGGGAGGTTGTTTCAACTCTTCCTTGATTTGTCCTGTGGTGGGGGGGAGACCACACTGATAGGTAGGCTGCTTATACGGAGCAACCTACGCCATGAGGTTGATAAACACTATTGCCTGCTTTGGTACCTCATTGACTAGTACCTGGATTTCTTTACTCAGTGACTCTTACTTTATGCTGCCTCCTTCTCGTTCCGCGATGCGGCTGCCATTTGTAATGATTAATTATTGGGAATGGAGGATTCAAAATCGTTTGAGGTTTGCATTTTTAAAATGGCCTAAGTCACATTTCCTGTATTGTGCAGGTGCGAAAATATAATTACTGCCTGCAATAATTGTCACCCAAGTAGTCCTGATTTAGGCTTGCACTAATTCCCCCACAATCCCCTGAAGTCCTATGGACTCCAAAAATGGGTATGTACACTGCCCTTCTACTACTTGTAATCCTGTGGTAAGTCCACAGGACAGAGTGGCGATAACCGTAAAGGTGTTTGGTGGTAATTTGGCAGATTTAGAGCCTAATTACAAACAGGCTTGTAATGAGGCTCAAAGTCTACCGCAGTGCACCATGCAAAGAAATGTGCTTTTTACAGTTAAGCTGCCTTTGACAATCAGATGAAACTTCTTTGGATGCCACATGCTTTTCTTATCTGAAATGCAAAATTTGGGATCAGAATTGAAGAAAGAGTGTCGAAATATATGGTTAAAAGTGGTCAGAAATGGCTATTTTTAGTTTTGTCTGAGAGGCGAGCAAATCAACTTGTTGGTGAGGTTTCTGCATTTGTGGAAAGGATACATCAATTTGGCATGCTGCTCTCCTCCTGTTGGACATCTGTTTAAACAGGTTTTTCTCAGTGGTAGCAGTGTGGCAAAAACAGTTAGTGGAACTATGTCACCGGTGGGGGACTGGGTAGGAGGGATGGAGCAAGGTGCAACAAATGTTTTGAGGGGTTATCGATGGGCCAGGTTAACAGCTGAGTATGTGCAACATGCAGAAGGAGGCCTCCTGTATTGTTTTTCATTTATTTCCCTCAGTTGGTCAGTCAGATCGAACATTCAGATATGGCAGTTGCAAAATCATTTGCCTCTGTGCGCTTTACCTCTGCTGGAACCCTTACTTAATACCCACCTGAGCAGCAGCTGCTTCAATAGGGGCATGCCACTAGAATCTGTGCCATCATGAATAACAAAGACTTGATGCCAAGATTGACCATTTTGTATCTCCTCTGGTCTGATGAAGTATGAGGGGTGAATTGTCTGTGGCTCTGAAGTCTCCCATAGGAGTGCATTACAGTAGTACAAGTGACTAGTCACTAGGCAGCTACTATAACTGTACACTTGTCCAGTGGCGTGAAGGGGCAAATACCAAGTAGTCACCTATTGTTAAAATAACATCTGCGCAAGTGGCCTGGACCTTTATGAACTGTAACATCTGAGCATTTAACCTGAGATGACAATTTGATAAATTAGGGGTAGATGGGGTGGTGTGAGAGAATGTCTTAGTGTTAGCAGAACCTCCTCTAAGTCAGATCGAGTTCACCAGGGTCTGATGTCATGAAGGCTTTGTAAATGTACAGTGAAACAGATTTCCGTTTAGCTGTAACTGCTATGGGGTGGGAAAATGAAGCAGTGTTCTTTGACTTCCAAAAGGAACAGTTCTGGAATGGTGACAATGGTTGTAAAAAGTAGGGAAACGCTTAAAAGTAAAAAAAATAAGTGTACTGCTACTCCACTCCCATTAGCTCCTGTGCACTTCGCACTCTGGTTTTACTTGACCTTGACTAGGAACAACCTGATTGAAGGAAAGCTGCTGCCACCATAAACGAAGGAGCGGTGCAATTGTCCACGTCCTTACTGACAGTCTAACTTTAATCCCTACTTGCTCCCATTTGAAGCACAGTGGAAGACATTGGCCATGCAGCGCCTCACACCTCCCTAATCCTTTACTAATCCCCTTCTTGTAAAAATAAATGGGTCCCCTGATGATGCACTCCAGCACCAAATAACATGGGTAAAATTACAGCCCAACCCAACTCTAGCTGTAGGAGCGAACCCCAACTGAGCTACTTCTGTAAAAGCGGCACTCTCCGACTGAAGCACGTGTGCAAAAGCCTTGCTATCCTATGTTGTTGCTACTACTATCTTCCTTTCTCTTTCCTCCATGACTGTTTTTAAATGTTTAATCTTTGCTTGTGGCTATGGAAGCTGTGCATGCAGGCTCACGGCCTCAAGGCTAATCTGCTCTGCCTGATTGTGGCTTTTTCACATCTGATTGCCTAGGCTTTTTTTATCCTAAGAGCCAGTCGAAACTATCTGATGGAAGTGGAGTGGAAATGCGGAAGTTGCATGCTGCCCATTACCTAGCTTGCACGTGACGGATATTGAAAATCCCCTTCGGATTTCCTCTTCCCCACGTGAGCAGGGCTGAGCGTGCCAGCGCGTTAGAAGACAGGATAGATAGTTCAGTTGTTGGATGGAGAGGAGCTAGCCGAGCTGCATTGTGAAGCTGCCGACTGAAAAGCTAACTTCAGGTTTGTGAGCTGCAGCCAAGATAGTGAGTCAAGCTCTGTTTCTACTTTCATTGTCCTGTTGCTGGGACTAGCCATTTTTCTGGTGCCGCACGTGGCACCTGATTGGAAAGGAATGTAAGGAAGGCAGAAACACTAGGACACGTGCAATTAAAGTCGCGTGCAAGCTCAGAAAGGGCAAACTGCAGGCTCTAAAAGGTACTATTACAGAAGTTCATGATTGCTGGTAGTAGCAGTAGTCCACCCTTCACTCATTTCTTTGTTTTATTTGGATAAACAGAATGTGTTACAGTAGGTTTGCTTAGTTTTTTTTTTTTTATAACTACTGGTGGCGCTTTGCCGTGCAGTGCAGGCCTTTACTCTGGCAATGTGCAAAAAACACTGGCAAACTGTGCGGAGGCAGTGCAGGGAGAGCATGTGCATGGAAGTACTGTATTTGCCCCAATGGATCGGATTTTCCAAACAGGTCATGTGCAGCCTCCTCCCCCAAAAGGCAAATTCACTCTCTTCATGCAGATTTCCAAACGCAGATAGAATCCACTCTATTGGAGGCTGAACTGTCTTCTTTAATGTGAAATTATCCTTTCAGCGGTCTGGTGATTTTCTTTTTTTTTTGTTTTTTGTTTTACAACGGTGCAATCCAAAAACAAGTTTTACAAAACTTAAGAATTCACATTTTGATCCCACAATAAACATGCAGATTGCCATGGACATGACGTTCTTTACACAAGGCTGCCTCAAGAGAAGACTTTGAGTAAACGATCCCCTTTTGACACGAGGGAGGCTCATTACTTGAGGTACCAGGTGAATTCTCTCCCTGGTGCACATAAGATTATCTCACAAAGAGGGGACCCCCTAGAAAGGAACAGAAACCAAGCTCAATGATCCATTCCCAACCCGGACTCACTACATAAAGCCAACTACAAAATGGCCTGGATCATTACTCCGCTGTACAGTGTCAGGATACCACCACCTCTTACAATTTTCATAAATCACATGAAATATATTGATACTCCAGTACACAAATGCAACACATGACAAACAACAAAGTAAAGTAAGTTGACGACTAAAAAACCATTTTCATATACCAAATGGAAACGCACGTCTACACCCCAAACCATAAATGAATACAAACATAACCACCAATGTATAACACTTTCTCATTACAACCATGCACCCAACAAATTATGTATTCTACAAGGATTTAAACAAAAAAAGTCTTGAAACACTTGTCAGCTCAGCTCCAAAAGGGAAACTTTCAAGTCTGGTAATAAGATTTGTTTCATAAAAGTACACTTAATTGTATGTACATGAGCCCACAATTGGGTTTCTTTCTTGAATGCACACTTAATAATATGCACATGAACCCGACATAACATGTTATGTTTCTGTTCCCACTGCCAACAGGGCTGAACATTCATCAGGGGTTGTTTGCAGTATTGTCACAACTGAATAAAAGCAAACACAACCATCGTGATGGATAACCCAATCTTATGAGTTTAGCTGGGGAAGGTGTCGCCCAAGGCATGTGCACCCAATACATAAATAAATCCTGTATCTTGGATGGCTCTCAGCAAGGATCACCTGTTCACAACGTTCCTTTAAGCTTCTTCATATGGCCCTGCACAGCACGAAAATCTCACCATCTGATATCATGGCATATGCTATCTACAGGTCAAACAAATCGATTCAACTGTGAACCACAATGAGCCATACCTATATAAACCCTGATTAGGAATTATTTTTAATCTCAGGGGACATTTTACAAACAGAAGGGATTGCCATAGGGGACACTGTGACCCCTAATTCTGCAAACCATTAGCTTCCAACCTTTGAGAAGACCATGTTAATGGCAACTCTAATCCAAACCTTAATAGTATTGTCAAGTAGAAGATATACATTATTGATGTTAACGTAATTTCACAAGAACGGAAGAGAAAGCCATGCAGCTCCATCAATGGATTGAAACGCACAATGATCACCTTAAATTAACATGCACAACTAGTAAGCATACTATTAATTTATTTGTCTTAACTATAGACCATAAGCATGTAAAACTATATACATGTGTCTTTTATTAGCAGCCGGGGCAGGGGGAGCAGTCAATTAGGTTCCTTAGATCACGGGCTGAAATTTCCAATCGCAGCCCATGTTCCATGGAACCAGGAGGCTGCTTCGCCTGCTCTGCAGTGTCATTTTCACCCCAAACTCCCTCATCTTTTTGTTTACGGTTCCTTCCACCGCACCTGCCCCACTTACCTCTTCATCTGCAGTGGCCGCCCCTCTGCCTCCGTGCTTCTGCTGTCGCTCCGTGGCCACTATGGAAATGGAAGGTAGGGCTTTGTACGGAGCCCCACCTTCCATATCCATGGAGGCCATCTTTTGACAGTATTTTCATTCAATGAACAGAGTGCTACATGCGTCCAATTCGTTGAATGAAAATTCAGTTTTCTTAGCACCCGTTCCAATGGCTGGAACAGGTGTTCATGTTTTACTACTGGAGTGATCCCTATCCCTTTAAAGTATTGTTAAGGATTTCAATCAGGCACACACCCAGGTCTCGCCAAGCATGTAGTGCACAATAAAACCCTTATTTATTTCTGTCTATAAGTTCAATATTCTGAATGATATACCACTCATATCACACCATCTCAAAATACCCCCCAGGTCACAGTGTACCAGGAATCAGGCTAGTTTGTAAAGGTAAATATTTATTTAATTATTTTAATATTCAAATCAGACATACTTTAATATAGATATATATGGGGCAGCAATCACCAAGCGGTGACAATACAATAAAAAAAATAAGTAAAGCAATTGATTTCACTTATAATAATGCAGAATAGAAAACACAGGAAAAAGAACAGTTTTGGTTTGTGAACAGATAGCGTTTAGGTTCATATTTCCGCCTGCAAGGTTCTTAAGGTACAAATGAGCAATCCTACACAAATGGAAGTTAATTAGCAGGTATTCAGGAATGAAAGATGATGTCTAGAGTTGAATGCAATCTCCCCTCCCCAAACAAGAGAGAAAACCGTTTTTGGAAATTTACACTTTTAAAAATGACAGGTGAAAAGGGCTTTGTAAAATACTGCAATAATGGTCAAAATTCTTAAATGGGGAAGAATTCTTAGGAAAGCAACTCTAAACAAGTCCTAACACACATGAGCTACAAGATAAACAACAGTACACACTTTAGATCAGGATGGGATTGAAAAACACTTTGAAGGGGAAAAAGACACATGTAAACTTTTACAAAAATGTTAAATCGCTGCAAAATTTCACTATGCGATATTGGGAGAAAATGTCTCAAATACACTGTTCTGCGATGGTTGTGGGTGTAGGTAAGGGTCTTATGTATCAGTGAGAATTGAAATTTCATTTCTATCTTTAAAATTGAAGAAGTTATAGAGGCTTTAGTGAGAGGTGTTTTTGCAAAATAGGTGCGAAAATGAAAACCGGAATGTGGTTTTAAAAATGACAGATTGGGTTGATTACACTATATTATGACTATGAAAAAGAGAATGCCACACATGAATCTTCAGTTACGTGGCCAGCGTAACCCTTCACGTGGTTTATACTCGATTTCTGGGATTTACTTAAGTTACTCAGAATCTCTAATGACTTAGGGTTTGGAACACAGATGAGAGAAAATCAGCACAAGAAATGGTTATGAAATTAAAGATGGGATGGGTTTGATATGGGATAAGACAAGCAAATATACTATGGGTCCCAGTTCTTCCTATTAATACTTACCGTCCCTTGTAATTAAAATTGGACCGTCAAAGTTCTGGACATCGGATCGCGTCAGGTCTACCGGCAGCAGGGCACTTCTGGAGGGATTGGATCAGCGGCGCGGTTTTTGGACTGCACCTCAGACTGGATTTGGATGGGCCCTTCTGGTCACGGCAGATTAGCAGGATGCGAGTTTCAGCGGGCAAGCTTTTATGGCAACAAGCCAAACTGGATCAGTATTAAATCCCTTCAAGTTTGGGATGTTTGAAATTGGGACTAGCTAGAAAGAGTTCAGCAATGCTAAAGTCTGGATTCTGTAGCGAAATCTGGATCCTCAAAGGAGTCTGGAGTCATCTACAAGATGAAGAGTTCTGGAACAAAATGAAGAAGTCAGGAACAAGACGCTGCACGGAAATCTGGAGGTGTTCTGGAAGCAGTGTGTCCTATGTGTTGTGAATTTCCTATATTTATACTGTCAAATGACATCAACCAGTTTATGGTGTGAGCAGAATTTCAAAAACACACCCCCACGGCTGTGAGTGGCCACATGCACTTGCCTTGTCCTGGTTGGTGGTCTAAACAGCGCTGTCATCTTTATGATGCGATTTAGGAACTCCCCCATTGATTTTGACCAAAGCTTAACTTTTGCACTAATGTACGTTTCTAAAATTATGTTCCCTAATAAAATCGGACATATACATTTCATATTTGATGGGCTATATTCACCTTCAATCCCCTCTCTGCGAGCTGTCTTTCTCATTCTATAGAATTTTCTAAATTTTAATCATAACAGTTTGGATTAATCATTTCTAATTTGGTACATCTCTGGACACTTCTCAGTGGATCATGTACATACAATCATAGACTTGCAACATTAATAGTTCTGCTACAATGAGAGTTTTTTTCGTAACTTTGGTCCCTTAAGTGGTACAGGTGTCATCAATGTCTTCAAAGCAAAAGCCTGAAATTAGGTTAACATCTACTAATTTTCAGATGTATCCTTCTTTCGGTTGCACAGTTAAAGAGTTTTAAACTTAACCACAAATAAAGATTTAAACATCAAAGTTCTCCTTTGCAACTTCCCTTTCACAGGGAACAGCTGTCACAGTCCTTTGATCAGGGAGGCGTGTCCTCTTCCTGAAGAGGGAAACATCCTGCCCCTCACAGCAGAGGTCAATGCTCAGACTGTCCTTTGTTCTTGGCTCAGCCAGAGATGAATGTCTGATGCTCTCTTTGTTGTCAATATGCAGGAACGATTAAGGCCTCCAGTAGCCATTGCATGTCAAGCTGAGATGTGAGATGTGAATCTTTCCCAGGCTAGTACTGTCAGGCCACTGTCCAATCAGAATTAAGCAGTTACTTAACTCCAATACTGGGTTGCTTTAAATTAAAGTCTTTTCATTTCACACATATAAAATATAAGCACAGTTTATAAGGGATTTAGACATTTAAAAGAATTAGCCCTCCACAAACTTGCTTTAAAGAGGTGAATTTTGCAATTTTAATCAGGAAACAGAAACACATTTAAACTGGGTTTGACATATCATTTTCTTATGCAGCTGTCAGTCAGTGAGGCACACCTTTCTCTGAGCCACGTGTAGAATCTGTGATTTCAGCAACTTTTCATTGCAATAGCTCACTGGGGAAATGACTGAAATTAGCGCCAAAACAGCACTTTGAAGGTTGCAATGGATTAGTAAAACAGGATTTTAAGGGCATTTTCAAATGTTAGCCCTTCTGTGTTCTTGCTTCATGTGACTGGTAACAGCACTCACTGGCATTCTCCTGCAGGGAGTTCTGTTTTGACATCAACTTTGCATGCAGATTTAGCACGCACAGGGGTTAGCGCCTCCATTTTTGGCAGTTTTCTTTCCCTCATTGGCAAAGGGATGTAGTGTGGCACATTGGCATGAGTTGAAATATCCCACAGAATGCTGTGGTCTCTCTGCTTTTGAACAAGACTCCTTTCAATAATGCTCTAGCAGTTCATTTTTGGCCTATTTCTCTTTTACCAGTCCTTATGAAGCTGATGGAAGCTATTGTTACTCCACAATTTACTAACTTTTTGGAATCTCAGCATCTTCTTCATCCATTTCAATCCAGCTTTAGACCACTCATTGGGACTGAATCAGTGATGATTTCTCTTCTTGATGATATTGCTCTGTTTCAGGACTGCACTGAGGTTGGAGTCTTAATTCTCCTGGGCCTCTCTGTGGCCTTTGATACCATTGACCATGGGACCCTATTGCGCTGTTTGGAAAGGGTCGGTATCATTGGCTGTCTGCTGATGTGGTTTTCCTCCGTTCTTTCTGACCACTTTCAGACAGTGTCTCTCCCTCCTATTAAATGTTGTTCGGTGGCATTTACGTGTGGTGTTCCTCAGGGCTCTGCCCTGTTTCCCCTTCTTTTTAATCTGTGCCTGCGCCCATTAACTGATCTTATAGCACAGCTGGAGTGCATTTCTACACCTATGCAGATGACACGCAGGTCTTTTTCCATCTTAATTCCCTGGTGACGGACCCTCCTACCAAACTACGTAACTTTCTTCTATTGGGGGTTTGATGGCTACAAATTGGTTAACATTGAATGGGGACAAAACAGAGGTTCTTGTGGTGGGCTCCTCTAGCCCCAGTTCCTCCTGGAGTGCTGACTACTGGCCAGATTCTTTGGGAGATATGGTGTTATGTTTCATTTGGTGGCTGGTTCACCATTAGCTTCATCTTATGTACTAGGCGGCTTTTAAAAAAGCCAATAAGGCCCAACTTGATCTAGGGGTGTTAGCCCAGAGCAAATAGATCAATGCTGGGTGACATTTCGTGAAGTACAGATCCCGCAGTACTGGCTGCAGAGTCCTGGCTCTAATTGAAGTGTTGGCCGGGCAAAAAAGAATAACATGTAGGAAGCCTTCAGTTGGGGCTTGGCATAGCATACAATGGATCGTGTTAGGGTCACCATTACATGAGGCATAAATCACTCTAAGCGGGAGGCAAGGTCAAATTATATATACCAGTTTGGATATAACTTATAAGGAATAAACAATTATTGAATGTTCATATTGCATCTGCATGCAGTACTTGCCATAGACATTAGTAATATCACCCAATATGCAATGTACCAGTTTACGCAATACGATACACTTTAATTTATTAATTTGTACCATGCAGCCAAAAGACCCGGAGGCATACGAGCGCTAGGAAAAGGACAACCTTTTTGCTGTAAGATCACAAACGCAAAACAATACAAGCAAATGTACATAACAGAGAGGGGAGGCCTAATCTAATATGGGGATCCCTAACAGTATCTCCAACATATCCAAATGGAAAGGTTTTCAGTTTCTTTTTGAAGATGCCTAATGATTAACTGACATCTGGTTGTATAGAGTTCCAGATTCTTGGAGCAGCCATAAAGAATGCACTTTTGCTCACTTGAGATAACTTTGCCCTGACAAGCGCAGTTGTGGAGCAGTTGCTACAGCCGTTTTTGCAAACTGGAACTTTGCTGCAGTGTTTTTTCACTGTCTACGCTAAGGAGGAGGGGCATCTACACCAAAACCCCCCAGCAAGCTAGCACTAGTGAAGCTCTGACAAGCGCAGTTGTGGAGCAGTTGCTATGGTTGTTTTTGCAGACTGGCACTTTGCTGCAGGGTTATTTCGCTTTCTACACTAAGGAGGAGGGGCGTCTACAACAAAAACCCCTAGCAAGCTAGTGCTAGCAAAGCGCTGACAAGCGCAGTTGTGGAGTAGTTGGAGCCTAGTGACCGGCCAGTAACCACAGACTTGCTCCTACGAACAATGAGACTTCAGCAGCATAGGAGCTCGGACGATAAGCTCTGGTGGGAGGAGGTCTGAGGATGAAATCCGAGTGAGCTATCTTCCATTATATCCAAATAGGCAGTGTACCGGCAACTATTACGCCCCAGGACTGAGAGTAACTGCGTAAAATTGGAGGACTAGACAACCCCTGAGTCTCCCTCACTCCACTTTCCTCCTATCCCCCCAGGAGAACTTTGAAATAACAAAATGCAGACCATATCAACGTGATGTTCCACCAAACCCACAAACTCAGCATGATATTCCCCCATGACTCTAGCCTCCGCCACCTGCTGACTAGCGGATTCCTAGTGCCTTTGGTGGACCTCTGGGCATATTTGCGATGACTTTTTGCCAGCTTACCCCACCCCCCCTAGCCAAGACATCACACAGCAAGATCTTTAAATAAGCTGGAGGGGGGGAGGGGCGAGCAAATCAGGTATTTGCATGGTGAAAACAGCTCATAGAAATGGGAAAATCTACAATCACTCAGCGGGGGACCCTCAGAAGTGACAGCTGCATTTCAGAAAAGCGCCCATGAGCCCTCAAAGTAAAATTGATCTCACCCCCCTGTCGGAAAACAGACAAAACGAGAGAGAGGGGGGGTTCCTCCGATCCCATGGAAGCAAAAATAGAGGCTTTTTTGGATCTAGTGTATCTAGACAAACTAATGGGCTAGTGGAGCAGCCGCAAGAGACCCAAGAGTCATTGGAGGTGGAGGCTTCCATGGAGAACATATCAATCGACAAAAATGGCTCTTTGCTGATACTATGCAAAGTTATACAAAGAAAATTCCATGGGTCCAAAAGACTTCGCATATGACAATCATTTGGCCTCAAACTTATCACAGACCCCAGATCTGGCAAAATGACTAACTACTTATGGCTCATCCTCTAGCGAAAGTGATATGGAGGAAGAATCGAGGCTTGAGGTATCAACGCTTTCTCAGGCCACTCAAGAAGTTTTCTCTGCCGCTGGGCCATCTCTGGAAACTTTAGAGGCAAAAATAGAAGCAGTCCTAAGTCTCTGCTCTAAAATTGCTGAAGACCAGCGGGGGATCCAAAAAACTTTGGCAAGAGTGGTAGATGTGATACTGAGGACTGGCCAAGAACCGGAAGTGACCAGAACTATACACCAGCCCGATGCCATGCCAAAACACACTGAAAGTGGCAATGGACAGCTCGTGGACCAAACACAACATCGCAAGATTAGAAATGACGTATTGATAGGAGAAGAGAAGTCTAATCCTGAAGAGGAAAATACCTACCACCCCTTGTCCCTCTAACCTTTGTGGGAAGGCTATGTGGTGGCGGCCTCAGAGAATGACTCCCTCGAGGCACTTTGTGCCGGAATCTCTCTATTGGCAAATACCCTGCCGCCTTCTAGTAGATCCCAAAACAAACAGCAGCTATTAACAAGAAAAAAACAGCAAATCCACCCACCCAGAACAAATACAGAAACTAAGAAAAACAAGGGAGTAGAGAAGGCCCTTAAAAAGACAAAGTGAAAAAGTAGGCGGATGAGGGATGGCACAATTAGGAGGGTACAATTACAGGGCCCACTGGATAATTGGGTGGCCTCCATCAAGAGGACTGGAAAATTGCCTCTCTCCTGCAAATACATCTGACCACTCACATCAGAGCAGAAGCCTCCAGTAGGTGGAGCGGGCCGTCCTGCTCATGTACTGCATACCAAATGCAGTGGAGAGCTACACTCCGAGCCAATCCCTGGTGCCACATCCATAGAGCGGGAAGAGAATAATGGAGCCCGGGGAGATGGAAAGCAAAACTCGCTGATACCACTGCAGTCACCATTTTCAGCGAATGCTAATATGGGGGCCCCCAGCACACGAAACCTCACAGATGCATGGAAGCGAAGAGTGGAGGAACTCCACCCACCACTTCAATCTAGAATGGCAAACAGAGATAGAGTTGAATACTATATAGCCACACACTATGTGAAACTGATTGAGACAAATCCCACTACCTCTAGTCCATTTCTTAATTGTTCATGGCTCTTAGAAATATTACATCTGGTACCAGACTTTAAAACCATTACGTCAATGGACATAGGAAAGCTGGAGCTCCCACATTTTGACAGTCTAACCAACTGGTTACTTGTTAACTTTGTATCCTCTTTTGTGGTGGAAAATGTCTGGAAAAACACCTCAGCATTTAAATTTGTGGTTTGAGATTTTGGTGTTTCGCCCGCTTACCCAAAGCATCCTGCCCGTAGCACCACCTTCAGAAACAAGAAGTCCCCATCATCGGAAATGACTAGAGACAGCCAGGGAAAGGAGAGTCAGAGGGGGTATTGGTCCCCAATTAAAACATCAAATGTGTGACCATTGGAAAGGGTAGAGGACTGGCAGCTCATTTCCTGGAACAACAGGGGGTTTTGTTCCTTCCTTAACTACCAGCCACTGCTGGAAATGATCATGAGGGTCGAACTATTCTGTTTCCAGGAGATCTGGCTGATGACCCGTTTTGAGCTTGATGATTATACTATTCTATTTAATCTATTAAAACACCCTGAAAGAGGTCACCCGAGGGGAGGTTTGTGCATTGGGGCAAAAACATACCTGAATCTAACAGAATTCCAAACTGTGATCACCCACAAAAACTTAACATGTGGTCAAGTAAACAATCTGTGGCCATAAGTGCGACCAACATTGGTGGCAACGTTATATGAACTCCTGGGTGGGGAGCTCACAAAGGGCCTTAGAGTGGTTCTGCTAAACACTCTCAGAAACTGGAGTCACATCTCCCCAAGGGGGTATCATTTTGACAGGAGATTTCAATGTGGACTGTATGCACAATCACCTAGGCCATATTAGCTTGGGGAGAAAGGATGGCCTAGGAATCAGAGCATGCCATTAGAGAGTGGCTTTAGATTAGTTTGAACTCTCTCCCTTGGTAGTTGAGGATGGAGAAATGCAAACAACATGGTCCAAGGTTATGTATAAGAGTAGCATTGATTTCGTAAACACGACCATATGGAGAGGTTCCCTTAAGTTTGAAATATTTCCTGCCTCGAGGGGTGACCATGCTACAATCAGCATGAAGTGCAAAGGAAAAACAGAGAGACCAACCATTGCAGGGTCAGCTAATCCCATGGTAAACCAGCAAGGAAATAGATTATTCTGATCAGGGGCTAGGATATCCCAAATGAGCCAAGCAGTTAGAGCACTGGGTCAGAGTGAAGAAGAAATCATGTGTGACTGTAATTGGGATTTAAAGAGACTGGTGTCTACACTGGCCATAGATCCCCCACACCAGACATCCAGTGGTCGCCGATCACTTGGGAGAAGTAAGACCCATTTTTGACATAGGATTATACAAGGGAAAAATGGAAGTCAACTCCCTAATACGGAAAATCAAAAGATCTCTGAGCACATCACAGGTAGGTAGACAAGAGAGAACTGCAGACAAGGGTAAGTACCAAGCGTGGCTACGGAATTACAAACATGGGGAAAACTCAGCCACTTGGAAATACATAGATAAACTGATAAGGACAAATGACACAAAGAAGTTCTGGCATCTCATCCGCAGCAGTGGGGTGGGTAGTGTGGCGCTGGAGGTGTGTGGTGTAACAGGGAAACAATGGGGTGTCTTTATTGGGAAAACCTTTAGACGGGATAGGGAGCTTGGGGGCCTGAGAGAGGCTAGTTCAATGAGGGACACAGTGGTGGAAAATCACAAAAGAGAAGCCAGCATCGAGCGGTTGCTAGTTAAGATGAAACCCTCGATGGCAATGGGGCCTGATGGTCTTTGTAATATAGTTATGAAGAGTGGTCTTGCATTGTGGGGCCCACTATTGAAATTCCTCTTCCTCCATATTTGAGAGATAGGAATCCTACCCATGAGCTGGAGATGTTCCATACTCATACCAGTGCACAAGAACGGCCCCCACAACAAACACACTTTAGATTAGTGGCGATGTTGTACCCTAGCGCCAAGATCTTCGCCACCTCACTGTTAGAACTCCTGGCTGAGTGGGTAAGGAGAGAAGGCCTGCTTCCCTACCACCAGACTGGTTTACAGGAGGGATGCAGAACTACCCACTGTAACATGTATCATGCACTCGGGAGTTACCTTTCTGCTTTAGAGCTGTGATGTGCAATACATTTGTTATTTCATGTGTGTAACACATCAAGCTATTCATAGAAATTATACTAAAAGAAACAAAACACGACATGGCCATGCCTATCTCTTACCTGTCACATCATAATCACAAAAGGTTACTATCTGTCATCTGTCGGCTTCTTCTTCCATGTCGTTCCTGTGTCGGTATGACAGTGTTTCATGTTCCCTAAATCCCTATGCCTTACAGTGAAGGCAGTGTTCTTCTCCCCCCTTCATATTCTCAAACATCTTTAGTTCCATCTTGATGCATCTCTTTCTAATCTTTAGCAGGTCTTTCTCCACAAACCTTCATCTCCATTTAAGACATCTTATTAGAGATGTACACTGCAGTTTTTTTTTAAAGTCTGCTCTTAATATTAGAGCCGTCTCCCTTCATTACCTTTACTAGTTAATGGGGTTTTGTTGCAATACTTAATGAAACCAAAAACAAATTAAATGCGTAGGTCAAAGGAAAGGGTGGCTTTCCCAGATGCAACTTTGGCTGAGTTCCCACTCTCGCCACACTCGTGTTGTGCAGGCATTGCTGGCTTACGGCTTTTATTATTGTTTGCTATCTTTCAAAATTAAAGGCTTTTGAAGAGCATTTGCTTCGTGGAATGCAACTTGTTTACCTAACAGACCTGCCTAGTCTTGATGTATGTCTCACTAACGAGCTACAGAATTGTTAGAAGTCGACCATAAGGGAACCGAAACAACATTTTAAAATGTTAATTGTTAAACTGAATTCTCCTGTACCACCTCAGTGTTTAGTAAAAAATAACATATGAAAAAATAACATGCTTACTGAGAGACAGCCTCACCGGTTACTTTCAGCGTGTTCACTTTTTTAGTTGAATAATCATTCCACAGGCCATCTGCCATGTGTCCTGCGTTGTTATTGAAATAAAGGTGCTGAAACCTACCTGTTGTCTGTGGTTTCTCTGGACGCCAGCCTTCACAGTTCCTATGATGAAGAGTTGCCCCTTTCTGTAGATGTGGCCCCTTGTAGCCTTCCCCTGTAATCATTCATAGGATTAAGCTCACAGCTGTCTTTATGTATTTGGATAGTGGCTGTGATTTAGAGGAAAGTATTCCTTCCGTGTTTGCGAATGTCCTGCCGTATGTTGGCTATTGCTGTGAAATCATTTCAATGTCACAGTTCCTCTTCATCAAGCACTAACGGATCTCCATTGCACTCAAGTGTCGAGATTCCGCAGTTTCTTTCAGATATTTTTGTGTGCTGTTGCTTTGTTGCTACATTGTGTGTGTTGTGGTTATGCTGCATTTTTGCATGTTTTAGTTATTCTATAGTTATTCTGCCATGTCAGGGGCACTTCTTGATCGTGTGGCAGCAAAAAGAGGATATTGTGACATCCCACCATACGCTTTGAAGGGCCTTTTGGGATCAGTACCGTGGCTGATAATAGGGTGGCGATCGCTGACCTATAGTTAAGCTGAGTCAGAGACACATAGGAACCCCTCAAAATTCTATTGTTAATAACTTTTGATTCGAGTAACAGATTTGGCGGAAATTTCAAAAGTGATTAAATGTCTGCGGGCACCCCCACAGACTGCAAAGTTGCATAAAGCTTAGTTAAAAAATAAAGACGTTATTAAGCATAAAAAAACAAAATCCAAAAGTGAGGGCTATTTCCCATTCATTTTCCCATAGACAAAAAGGTCAATTTTTGCCAAGTGCTCAGCCCAAACCACTGGACGAATTTGGACCAGGTCTGAAACAACTTGGGCACGAAGCGATTACTTGCGATCCATGCATGGCTTGGGGTTATTCCATGCCAAAGTTTTTTAAAAATTTGACAGACAAGGGGGTGCCCATTCCCCAAAAATTATAGTTATATCTCCCCTGGTGCATTTGTGCCTCAGGGTTATCTTTGACTCCAGACTTTCATTTCTCCTTCCTTTCCCCTCACTCTCTGGCTGGCCTCCCTTGGCCCTCCTCCTACACCCACCTGCGATGCTAAGAACCTCTGGGTTATCTTTGACTCCACACTTTCCTTCTCCGCACACATCTCTGATATCTTCAAAAAGTCAAACTTTTCATTGCACCTCCTTAGAGGTACTCTGCCTTTCCTCTCCTTCCCTCAAACGCTCACCGTCTCCCAAGCTCTGGTTCTCTCTAGTATGGATTACTGTAACAACCTAATTCGAAATCTACCTGCCTCCACTCTCTGCCCTTTACAACTAATCCAGAACAGGACTGCAAAACTTGTGCTTGGCCTCAAGCCCTGGGATCGTATGTCTCCAGCTCTGAAATCCCTTCATTGGCTCCCAGTGGATGCAAGGATTACATATAAAACCCTCTGCATTGTCCACAAGGCTTTCTGGGACCTGGATCCAAAATACCTTCAACTTTCCCTCCGTAAATACCTCCCCTCTCTAGCCTTTCGCTCCTCTACTTCTAACTCCCTTTTACAAAGAAACAAGCTGGGGTAAATCTCTGCCTTTGGCTGGGGCCTCCCTTTGGAACAGCCTCCCGGCCACCTTGAATCTTGAGGAGAACCATCTCCAGTTCCGGAAGCACCTCAAGGCCTTCCTCTTTGCCTCTGCTTTTGCCCCCCTTCTCTCCTGTTGATCAGTTTTCTCTCTTGGAATCGTGCACCTGCTCACCCTCTGTTATTCAGGCCCAGGTACCTGCTCACCCTGCCACCCTCCTGCACTGCCTTTGGGCTACCCCTTGCACTGGGGTTCTGTATCTGTACCCATACAGTCTCCCTCCCACTTTTCTTCTGCACTTATCAGATATACCCTATATGACTAACCTATCACATGCCACTTGCTGGTTGCACTACCATGGTTTATCACATTTATTTATTAATTTTATTCAGTATTTATTCTGTTCTCTCCTCTGTACCGCACTTTCCACTTCTCCCCTTTCCATGCACTTTCTCCCTCTTCCCTTTTCCATGCACTTGTGCTTTCTTAATGTCACTGGGTCTAGTAAGATTGCTGTTTTTTGTTTGTTCTCCCTTGCTCCCTTTCCTTTGCCTGGTCGCGCTCTGAAACACTTGTGTACGAGCGCAATATAAATAAAATATCCATTTAATTTAATTTGCATTGCAGGATCATGGTTTTCCGAAATAAAACGACTGCCATCTTGGTTTTCTCTCGATGCGAGAGATATTTGCGTCTATAGCCGCGGTTATAGGAAAATGAAAAGCAGTAAAAAGCTATTTGAGGGTCAAAAAACATACAAATGCCACCAGGGTAGAGTTGGGGGATGGCTAGAGGGCACTGAGTGAAATTTGGGAGTTGGAAGGGGTACAGGGACAGAGTTTGCAACACACAGATTTCCATAGCCTCTGCTATATCCGCGAATAGCTGACATCTCATAGCAAACTGTATCACAGAAGCAGCGTGTGTTGTGGGGGTAGGGAGAGGGCAGGGGAGGTGAGAAAGCCATCTGGGGATTGGGGAAGCTGGCACAGATGAGGGGGGCCCTTGGTGAGGTGCGGGGGGCAGGAAAGCATTTCTTTTGCCCTTTTTGCCAATATTCGTTGTTATATCCAAGGCTACAAAGGACTACAGATAGCCAAGGATATGTGTAGTTCGGTATCTGAGGCTATATAGTTTGGGGTGTCAGTGTTTTATATATTTTTTAAAGTACTTTGTAACCTCGTAGGTATTAGAGAGTCTTTTTTATTTTGGATGTGTGTTTTCAGACTTATGAGCATGTGAGACTTTGGAGAAAGATCGAAGGAAATAGTTTAACAAAATGAATACAAAAAGGAGTAATTGTAGTCTAGTTTTAGATGTGCCATCCAATGTATTTTAGGTTGTGTTTTCTCACTCATGGTATTATGTTGTGTGGGTGTGCAATGTTTGCCTATCTAGTTTACTGTTATGTATTTTTCTATGGTTTCTTATTTTTCATTTACTGAGTAGTGTTGTTCTGTATTGATCATTTAAGTTGGATTGTAGTATAACGCTTGAAGTCAGTCCCTTGTCAACTAACTTTTTGTAACCACGGTTATGATAAAAGTCAATGAACTGTAGACGTGGTTATAAAAAAACATGTTTGTATTTATTGTATTTGTGTATTTTTATATGATAAGTAGTCCTTAAAAGGACTGTTTTGGGGTACACTGAGTGTACAACCTTAGCACATTAGAAGTACTGTTTGATGTTATGAAGGAACACTGCATTTCCTTCATCAGTAAGGTGTACTACATCTATAGAAATTGGCCATGTAGAACTGTATGTTGTTGTTTGCAATCCATAATTGGTATTTTTATATGAAACCATGAATGCTGTCATTAATGCTGAAACTGCTTTATTAACATTTCTCCGGGATTTCTCAATTTTACCCTTAAATCTGGTGGTCCATCTCCATCTTTGCCTCCGAGTGGGATAGGAAAAGATAAAGATTGTGTGAGGAAATAGTTCCATTTGTTTTCCCATGTCTTGTTTCATCATTAAAGTAAGGGACACCCCTCGTACATTCCCCAAATCATTGCCTCCGCAATGAATTAGTATGACGTCTGGGTGCTCTGTACTTCTCAGACTTAATAATTTTGGAAAAACCTGGAAAAAAACGCATTCCCCACAATCCAAACCATGAAATGGTTCCCACATATGTTCCACATATGTCCCACACTGATTACAAAAATGTGCTCTTCCATTCTTATTAGCACACTGTGCAAATTTGTGAATACCTTGTTTAGTGAATGCAACGTTCCTGTATCTACCAAGAAAACTTGTATTTCGCCTCTATTGAAAAAGCCAGGTCTCTGTCCACTCGATCCCTTGAATTATAGGCTTATTTCCAATTTTTTGTTGAAAATACTCGATCGAGTAGCCCATACTCAAGTTTTGTCACACTTAAAGAATAACATTTATAACAAGTGGCAATTTTAGGGAAAACCATGGTATGGAGACTGCTCTTCTGGACTTGAAGTTCAAACTTCTCTATATTATGGATAAGCGACAATCATCCATCTTGATGCTGCTTGATCTCTCTGCCGCCTTTGACCTGGTAGATCATACCTTACTGTTTGATTGACTAGGGAAGGTGGCAGGGTTTTCGGATCCAGCGATACGCTGTGTCCAATCATTTCTGTCTAAATGTTGGTATAGAGTGAGCAGCACCCTGGCGGAGGCAACACCAATTTTAATTATGCATGGGGTACCACAAGGGTCGTGTTGGTATCCCACATCTTATAACATTTTTATTGGCCAATTTCTTTACCTTTTTGAAGAACATAAAATCAACTTTACGAATTATGCTGATGACACGCAATGTGTCATCAATCTCTCAAGTAATCAGGCAGAGGGCCAAAGAGTCATTAATCAGACATATGGAGTGATCCAACGCTGGGTGTGGGAAAGTGGACAGGCACTGAATAGTGGCAAAACAGAACTTATGGTGGTGGGCACCTTGACAAAAACTAGGAAAATGGGCTCAGAATAAGCAAAATTTTGTATTGATGACTGTGTCATAGACACCAAAAGTTAAGTTAAACCCTTGGGTTTCTATCTTGACTGCAATCTTAAGATGAAGGCTCAGTTTGGTAGCATGGTGTCACCTGCCTCATATTACATCAAACCTCTGTCGCAAACTCACCCATTTATATCTAAAGAAAATTGTGAGATACTTGTCAGAGCCTTAATTGGCTTTCGGCTACATTATTGAAGCATCTTGCTTATTGGTTTGGCTAAAAACCGAGATAGGACACCTTCAGGTAATCGGAAATAATGTGGTCAGGATTGTGATGGGCATTAGGAAAAAGGAACATGTGTCGGATGCCAGAAGGAGCCTGCACAGGCTTCCAATAGAGGCCAGAATTGTTTTTCGGCTCTTGGTTATAACTCAGAAATGCCTGACAGGTGCCTCACCACTGTATCTTAGTGAAGTGTTGGAGATGAAAGTCAATATTTGTAATCTCAGATCCAATGATACATACCAACTGAAAATCCTGGCACACAGACTGTCTCAGGTGAAAACAGGAGCGTTCTTTGCAGGAGCCCCTATGGTATGGACTACTATCCCACCAGACCTGCGGAATGAAAAATCCACAGCAGCATTTAGAAAGACTCAAGACTTACCTTTTTAGACAGTGAGCTTGGAATGTTCCCTCTTAGTATCTGATTTCTGGTACATGCCTACTTTCTGTGCTGTTTATACAATGCACCCTTAAGCCTCCGGGTCAGTGGTGCGCAATATAAATGATAAATTAAATGATATTAAATTAATTGTGAAATCTGTCAAACCTAGGTCCATGTTAATATTTAGTTTCTCACAAAAAGCCAGCAACCAAAATAGCTAACTGTCTCCAACCAGCCACACAGTTTTCAAACCAGCCA
Source organism: Ambystoma mexicanum (assembly GCF_040938575.1). Classification (NCBI taxonomy): domain Eukaryota; kingdom Metazoa; phylum Chordata; class Amphibia; order Caudata; family Ambystomatidae; genus Ambystoma; species Ambystoma mexicanum. The sequence goes on from NC_090922.1 coordinate 266,774,133, forward strand.
TGATATCTGCAGTATTTCGCTGTTTCCAGGAAAATGATTCCTATTTTGAATTTCTAGTAGTTTGTATAAGCAGGGTATGTATGATGTGTATATCTTGTACTTACTAATTGGTCGATGGTTCTGTTGTTATAATTTGTGGCTATCCAACAACTGCCCAGCATGCAGCATTGCAATTCACAGGTAGATCCTCACCCCACCCCGCATTGCAGCCATGGATATATTTGAGAAAGTGACATGTCGTCTGTTTGTGGACTATCTGAAATTTATGGTGGGGTGGCATCTTATCAGTATTGAGTGTTTTGGGGGATTGTAAGAGACTAGGGGAGTGGAGGAGGACTATGAGGAGTGGAGGGGAGCTTGTATGCATGTTGGGGACAGTTTTTGGAGTTTGGTGGAGTGGAAATGCAATTTTGAGTTTGTAGTTTTTGCGAATAGCCGTGGTTATCAGCAAACGTCGCGGATGGGCTCTTGTGTAGCCGCGTTCATAAAAAGCATGTGCGTAGGCGCGTCAATACTATTCGGTGTTTCATTTGTTGCGTCTGGAACCGTGACTGTATTTAAAGTTGCATCTATAAATATACATTTTCTGTGCAATAATCATATGTTCATGTGGATGATACAGTAAGGAATTTTATTTGTGTGTTTTTTTTATATACTTAGTTCTTCACTTATTTGATTTGAAAAATTGAAGTCCAAGTTAGTTTGATTTTGGGCTTGAAGAAAAATGTTCATGTAGCTGCGGATACACATCAAGTAGCCGCATCGAATAGCAGCGGCTATGAAAGAGGCTAGGTGGGGTAAAAATAGGTTTGTGTCCGTTTCATTGTTTGTTATTGGTTGTTGTTACTTTTGCATTTTGTTAGGGCTCTCTTTTTTTGGTGTTGTTTTGAAAAGTATAAAAGCCACAATTGTTTGCAGTTTTGTCCTTTTGATTCCTGAACTCTGACTGTGCACATGGCAGAAGTGTGGCTTATGTGAAAGTAAGTGTTAATCTTTATTTACACATTTGAAGGTTTATTTGCAGTGTTGTGTGTGTTAGTTGTAGTGACCATTGCTATCAGATAGTGTTCATTATTATTTTCTTCATTTTCTGTATTTGAGTGGCAAGTACTTGTATTTTTTAATGTGGACATGTAGCTTTTGTATTATTTGTTATTAAAGTTGAAGATCATTTGATTGTGTTTCTTGTACTTTTAATGAATTTTGAGGTATGCAGTACGTGTAGTTGTTTGGAGTGTTTTGTGAGGTAGTTCAATTGCTGGTGTTGTGCAAGTTCATTTTTGTAATGTGCTTATTTTTGTATTTTCTTGTAGCTGCATTGTTATCATCATCCCAGTGGATTTGCACTAGATGTACATTTAACTCCCGTGAAAGGTCAACCTATATTCAAAAGATAGTGGTTCTGCTGGAGATGGAAGCAGGAGATGTATTGAAAGCTTTTTAGTGAGTGACCTTTCTAGTATTTATAATCTCTCCCATTGCTTAACTGTGGCATCTCCCTTGGCTACCCATTCGAGGCATCGTCCACACATGACTTTCATCAGCGAATCTGGGACGTGTTCTGAGGCAGTGCACCTGGTGAATGCGAACTTGGTTATGATACTGCTGTTGAAGTTTATAAAAAAGGGGGGATAAATTAAATACATTGTCTCTTAAAAAAGAAAACTAACAATGGCAGGTAATCTGGTGGTGTGCGATAAAATTCTGCCTTTCACTAAATGTGGCATATTCCGTAAATACCCAGTCACAGCATTTTGTACACATGACTTTCATTATGGTTAGATTGGGTGTTGGTAAGAGGAGTTTCTGTTCTGGATACCACTGCTGATGTAGAGGCTTCATTGAATTTAATTGATATTTTATTTCTATTGTGCTCGTACACAAGTGTTTCAGAGCTTGACAAGGCAAGGGAGAGGAACAGGGGAGAACAAAACAATGATCATACTAGGCCCCGTGACATTGAGAAGGCACAAGTGCATGGGAAAGGGGGATGGGAAAAGTGCATGGAAGGGGGAGAAGTGGAAAGTGCGGAGCAAAGGAGAAACAGATAAATAATAATAAATAAATAAATAAATAAATAAATAAATAATAAAGGCAACAAACCGTGGTAGTGCAGGCAGCAAGTGGCAAGTGCTGGGTTTAAGGCAGCAGAAAGAGTTGGTCTTGATAAGTGCAGGAAGAAAAAGGGGAGACTGTATGGGTACAGATGCAGACCCCAGTGCAAGGGGTTCCCTGGAGGCAGTGCGGGAGGGTGGCAGGGTGAGCAGGTACCTGGGCACGGAGGACAGAGGGTGGCCAGGTGCACGGTGCCAAGAGAGAACAGATTATCGGGGGGGAGCGAAGGCAGAAGCAAAGAGGAAGGTCTTGAGGTGCTTATGGAACCAGAGATGGTTCTCCTCAAGTCTTACAGAGGGAGGCAGGCTGTTTCAGAGGGAGGCCTCAGCCAAAGACAGAGATCTATCCCCAGCTCGTTTCTTTGAAAAAGACTGACCCTGAGGGAGTTAGAGGTAGAGGATCGAAGAGCTCGAGAGGGGAGGTATTTGTGGAGGGATAGCTGAAGGTATTTTGGACCCAGGCCCATTTGCAGTTGGAGTTGGTGATGCACTGGCGGATGGAGGTTATGTAGGTGGTGCTGGTCGCCTTCTATGCAAGGAATGGGCCCCATGCATTTTTCTTTTGTGATGTTAATGTGCTTTACGATAGTCATCATCAACCTCATTCCAATGGATTCGCACTAGATGGTTAATCATAATAGATTTTCCCAGGCTTTGAGATGGAACATCTGAAGGCCCATGGCATACAGTTTTACTGAAAAAGGTTCGCAGTATCTACTCTGCCTCTTTTCTGGAGCATTGTTCCTTCCCTTTGAAGAAGCGCCATCTGTCAGCTGTTTTTCTCATTTTTGTGTGCTTCTTCCTTGGTGGTGAAGGATTGTCGACCCAAATGATGAGGTTGTCACTACTTGAGCTCTCATGTCCAGACATGTTGGAATGTCTTGGTAGGAAGGAAAAAGTAAAACTTTCAAAAAGACAACACAACAAAGACAATGCTACAAAAAAAGAAAAAGTAAAAAAAAAAGGCAAAAGTAGTTTGATAAACTAGATCTGTTTGGTGACTTCTTCTCCAAGTTTACTTATTCTACCTTATTCTCTATTGTTCTGCAAGTTTAATTAACCTTCCCATCTTTTGTCCTGCATGCAACTAGTATAATGTTCTTTGTTTATTTTCACCCAGTTTATATATCCTATTTTCACCCAGTTTATGTATCCCTGTTTGTTTTTTGTAGTGGTATTTTCTTATAATTGTTTATATTGTATGTTTCTTTTTATCCAAGTTGGATTTTGTTTCCCAATGACCCAATGATTGGTATATGCAAAGTGAACAACAGTATACTATGCACTAATGTTGTATCTTTTATATAGTGCATGTGATGCACTGAATATAAAATATGATGGTCATAAAAACGTGTGTAGTACATTTTGTTTATTAAAGTGTGTGTGTCATTGAACTGATTCTGTTTTCTATTTTTTCAGATAGAAGGATATTATTATTTTTTTAAACACGGTTTAAAAAATGTGCCAATGTACCATTGGCATTTGTAGATGTAGGTAATCGCAGCAACGACTGGGGGGGGGGGTGTCCTAGGCACGAATTTTGGTTACACATACCCACGGCTATATGTGTGAAAAGTGCATTCTTTGCGTACTCCTTTTTTACTGTGTCTTTCATTATTAATATTTTGCATTAAATTTATGAAAAGAAAGCCATGCAGTCACTTAGCCGTGGTTATAAGATTTGGGTTGTAATTGGATTTCTTGGTAACCACAGCTATACATAATTTTTGAAAACAAAATTAAATGTGGAGCATTTTTTTAATATGTATGAGTATAGTGTTTGTAAACAGTTATTGTAACATTTGAAATACTTTGTAATCATTAATAATTCATTTAAGTGTGCATACCAAATGGTATGTTGGGACAAACTCCCAGATATGCCAGAGGGCCACTAGAAGTTCACAGACTTTCTGAAGGCCCAACAACTTCCACAGGACAAACAGAGGACTCAGTCAACAGCAAATTCAAACTGAGGTTTTTTACAAACAAAACCAGCAGGGATCAGCATAGAGACAGAAAAAATCCATGGACATCTCAACCTCTCCTGGCTCGCAGGCCAGTTTTGATGTGGAATTACATCACTGCTCTGTCACTACCTGGGCCTTTCTTCAAAAACCTATCGACGTCTGGGATTGGCCGGCAGGAGCCTAATAACCTATATGGTCGCCTATATATGTTATTCTACTGGTTCTCCAATGTCAGGTGGCTGGCCTGGTACATCCCCAAGTAACTATCTATAACAATGTTGCAGTATGAGAGTCTTACCATTGGTTCTTTCCCATTGCTACCCACCCCTAGGATACTAAACTGTGATTGGCTAGAGCTGACGTCCCCAGGCCTGGGATACGCAAGGGTTCTCAGCTCTCTGTGTATCTTTTCAAGGTAACAAAGTTGACTATGTGTCTGCATTGTAACTTGTGTGTACCACCTTAGTCTATGAGAGTGCTCTTTTTCTCATTGCAACACTTGTCTCACATTGTAACATCTTTGTTGAGATCGACCCCCTTTCCCAGCGACGGTCATAGTCCATTGTCTGCGTCGGTCTGGTCACGTGTTCGGAGACCCTGATTTGGGGCTGTGCAGCTCTGAATTATGAAGAGTAATTTTATTTACTGCAGCTGGTGCTTTTGTTGTTCAGGGGATGGAATGTCATCCAAATCTTGTGGCCTTGACAGCACGTCCTTTCTCACACGTTTTGCTCTTTGTCCAGCCTGAATTCAGCTCAGCTCCACTGTGGCTGAGAGGCCTTTGGCCTTCTGTAACTTTCCTAAACCATTATAATGTGGTTTTTACAGTGTTTGTTCTATACTACATTCTCCATAGGTTAGTCACACTTGGTTCTGACAGGTTTCATAGGTGCTGCTGCAGTTCCTTAAGGTTATTCGCATGTAAGCATCTGCAAGCTTTGCTCAGGATCTCTTGCTTCTTGCGGTTTCTGCGTTGCTGCATTTGGTTAATGATAAAAATAATAAAAGCGATGACATTATGTATATGTGTCTGTCCTCTAACTATAGAACTGTACGCTCGTGTTCTTCATGTATTCGAGTGTGTCTTTATGTCCCGGAGTGCGGATGGCACGTGTGCTTCATGTCTAACGCTGCTGAGTCGTGGTGCTTTTTACCGACCTCAGCAACATGGCTTCTTGGCGCTTTAATCAATATTGTCAATTGAGGTGTCTTTAGTGCAGCCTGGGGCTTCTCGTTCACTCTAGGGTAAATTTTAGCACACCTGGCCTGCAGGGCTGGCTGAGTGGGTACCTTTCGACATACATTTTAATTTTTTGTTTTATTTATTTGTTTATATCGCGCCAAAGCCCGCAGGCATCAGGGCACGTAAATACAGACAAGGACTACAATTAATAAACAGGTCAGCAGGGTTACTTAGTACCACAGGGTTAAAGCTCTTACTTAAATAAACTTGTTTTCAAATTCTTTCTGAATGTCAACCATAGCTCCGTTGGGGTTTCGTCCAAGTAGAATGGGTGATTGCGGTTTTTCCTGGTCTTCTTCAATGTCATGCATTTTATGAGAGGGAGAGAAGGGGGGTAGGCTTCCCCATCCCTCTTCAGGTAAATAAATATTCAAACACAGTTTGTTGAAAACAGGTTTATTTGGGGTTTGGGGTGGCTGTGTGTTTTCTTTTTCTTTTCGTTGGAGCATGTGATACATCCGAGTTTAAAAAAGTAATGAAAACAAATAAGTAAAACAAAAAATAGACAAACTAAAAAATCAAAAGAAAAAGGAAAAATGGATTTTGGGAAAACTGGGTAAAAAGGATAAAGAGTTTAAGGGGTAAAGTGACATAGGTGCTTGCAGTTACGCATAAACCCTTTCACTAGCAAGAACAGAAATCAATGATTAATGTAAAGTCATTTTTTGTGGGTGTGTGATTATTCACGGCTACAGACGGCTGCGCCGTCTGATTGAACAGTCTTGTATGCGCAGATATCATCAAACGATACAGCGCAATGTGTGATTGGAAAGTTTGTTGATGCGTATAAAAATGTAGGTGCGGAGCTGCACCGTGTGTTATGGTTTGCTGATGCATTATGCGCAAAGAGGCATATTCACGTTACAGGAGTTTGACGTCCCATTGGCTTATTTCATACGCAGGGGTTACATCAAACGGCATGGGCATACTCGCATCAATACTTTGCAATGTGTGATTGACTTGTTTGTTGACGCGTATAAAGTGTAGGCTTGAAACCACAGCGTGTGATACCATTGGCTGGCATATTAGATGCAAAGATGCATAGCCACGTTGAAGGATGTTGACATTCTGTTGGCTCATTTCACACGCGGGTTACCCCCTTCCTCAGTCGTTGCTGTATGTAGCCGCACATGTATCATTGGTAGACGCAGCTATCAAACCTTTTTGTTAAAAAATATATATATATATCTACATACATATGGCCAATAGTCTTGAAAATATTTATTTTAAAATATATTGACAGTTACTGTAACACTTAAATAACTATTCATGAACAGTAAATATACATGTAAATACTTTAGAAAGTTAAGTACATATGCAAACTCATTCTAGACATTATACAGTGTTTTTATTGGCTGAATTGTATGCATTATTAATGTTAATAATGTATGGAATAATAAAACACTTGAAATTCAAGGAAAAAAAAACTTTAGTTGCAGGAACATTACGGTGAAAACAAATGCAACAAATGCAAAAAAACCAGGAAATTCAGGTTAAATCCACTGTAACTCAGTTATATACAATGCAATTACTGTTGCCACCAGTGATGTGATTTGTAATGTCATCATTGTTCTCATACAAGATGTAATTTGTGATGTCATCAGTGATGTGATCTGTGATGTCATCATTGTGGTCATGGTCTGCGCAACAGGGGGCGTGAAGTTACAGTGGCTTTAGCTTAATTTCTAGGGATTTGCTCACTTTTACGTCCCTGCAACTAAAGCTTTTTCCTTAAATATATATAAACACACACCAAGTTCCATTTTTGGTGTCTTCCTTGTGCTCTACTTGTTGAATGCAAGCCCCAAATAGTCTTCTTACCGTAGGTTTCTATCTTTGATTTCAACTGCAGCAGTGTGCTTGGTGAATGTCAATCTCTGCCTGGCCTGGTGTTAGGCAGCTGGTATGCAGAAACCCAGTTGTAAGGCTACAAAGTGGCTGCAAGAGAAAAGTGTCAAGCCTTTTAGGAGGTCTCTCTGCCTGCAGAGACTCAAAGCTCGGGTCCCTCTTTTGCCCATCAGTAGTACTGTTGCACTGTCTCTTAAGCATGTCTCTGAGCCTACTATCACCGTAGCAGGGCGGCAGCCTTGCCCTATCTCAGGTGGAGAGTTTGTCCATTCTGTTGTCACTCTGCTTTACGTTGGTGCCAGTCCATTTCTTGATAGTGCGAGGCAGACCACCAAAGACCATACACTGTTCGTGTAACATGTTTTTTTCTTAATTTCAATTCTATAATGCTTTATTGCCCTGAATTTTGCACTGAAAAGGGCATGGAGTAAGAGGGTGCATGTTTCAAGGAGAATTTGAATATTTGTTTATGTCCCAATCAGCCTAGCTGACCCTCAGTTTCCCCCAGGTTTCGCCGGCCACCCTCTATTTTCATCTCTCATCAGGTGAATGGCATCCAAGCAGGTTCAGCTAAGCTGACATTAGATGGTTGTGTACTGCTGAGAGACATTGCTGCTGTCCGTTCAAGACTGAGGGCCATAGCAGCAAGCAGGTAGAGTGCACCAGTGAGTCAGACTTAGTGTAGAGGTGCAGGTCCCACTATGCCTTCTACTCCTCTGGCGACGCCTCACAGTGACACCCACTCTCCAGTGGCAGCTGAGTAGTTTGACAATTTGGGCCAGACCGGAGCTGACAGGAGAGAGCAGACTTACTTACTTACTCCTGCTCGCCCCTTCTCTGCGACATCACATAGAAAGCCACCACAAGCCTTTCCTGGCCTCTGCTGATCACTGACAAGTTCAAAGTCTTGTTGCATGGTTATACTAGAATCATATGTGGGTAGTAAGGGCTAAAGGAAGTGACATGGCACAATAAGGGTGACATGACGAGATATAAGAAAGAGGTGGGAAGGGAGGTGAGTGTTCGTTTGGGGATGGGTTTGCATAGAGGGTGTAGGGTAAGGGTGGCGTGGAGGACAAGGGCGGTGTGGTGTGTGTGTGGTGTATGGAAAGGTAGGAAGGGAAGGCTGAAGTGGGGATAGGTGCTAGATGGTGTTGAATTGGGACATTGATCTATTTAGCCGTTGAACTTAAGCGCTGTACAGAATTTCACAATGATAGGAACAATCAATTTCATGAATAAACGAAAAGAAATCAACACTTTATAACTTTCTAAATGTTTTGAATAAGTGAGGAGATGAGCTGTAATAGATGAGAGGGGCGCCTGCTACCTTTTTGAGATGTAATAGAAGAGTGTAACAAAGCAAGAGTAGAGACAGTACCTCATTACAAGTTTGCTGGTATCTTGGTGGTAAATCTGCTGAGATACCAGCAAATGAAAGCAACGTACTGCCACTTGGTCTGGCACCATAAAGTGCTAGTCCACATTTATTGGAGTCCATAGAACTCCAAGGGGGATTTAAGCAGAATTGCTGCCTTTTGCTAGAAAGGTGGCGGATTTACCTCCAACTCTTCGCTGGAGCTGAATCCTCCACCTCTCTGCCAAACTTGTAGTTGAGCAGTGCGGTAATGTGGTTGTAACCGTGTTAGTGCCACATTTTTACCACACCGCCCAATTTAGAAGTGTTTTTTAATTGGACCAGGTGTTCCAGAGCTAAGGACCAAGGGGAGAAAAAAGAATGGAAAAGGGACTGGGCATGTGGAGCGCAGGTAATGGTTACTGTAGTGGACAGTAGAAAAAGGTGACTAGGATATAAAACACGAATACAATTTATAAAGAATACAAAGAAACAAACCTGAAGATGAGCAGCAAAAGAAAGGAGCGGTTGAGGGGTAGGGAAGAAACTGAACTAGAAGATGAATTGAACAATAGTACATAGACCAACAAGAAGCATAGAACAGTAGATGGGAGTGAAAAAGCGGGAGGGGAAAGTAAGAGTCTTGTTGGCAGAAAAAGTAAGAAAAGAACAAGCGTTGCAGATTATAAAGTTGAAAATGGCATAAGCATGCAAGATAAGAACTGTACGAAGACAAGGCAAGTATGGGGTAAACATGATGCTGAGGTTGCACGCAGAAGGAAAGGAGGAAAGTGAATTAAAGTATAGCCAAAAGGAGATGAGGTGGAAATGAAACAAATCCCAGTCTTGGACGAGTTAAGATGAAGAGAGTGAGTAAGCATACAGGACTTGACATCAGAAAAGTAGTCAGAAATGGAAGAGTAGAGGTGATCAGTGAAGGAAGCAAAGGAAACACAGACTTGAGTCATCAACATAGGCATGGCAGCTTATTTATTTATTTGCATTTTTAAAGTGTGCAGCTGCCCACGGGCATCGTGGCGCTGTTACAAGAAGGTGTACTTGGAAAGGTGAGTATCATGAAGGCAGTGGACATGGTTACAAACATGGTTGAAGATACGAGGTTACATGGGCACAGTGAACTTTGGTACAGTAGTATAATACAGACATTGTTTGCATTGCAGTAGAGTTATAAGAGGGATTCACTTAAATAAGGTGGTTTTCAGTGTTTTTCTGAAGGCAATGAGGGATGTTTCCGCTCTGTTTGGGCGGTAGGGAGGTCCAGGCTTTTGGCGCTAGGACTTCGAAGCTCGAGCCGCCAGCTTTAACTCTATTGAAGTTGGGGACTGAGGGTTGGTTCGCGTACAGGTCCCTTTTGGGTCTGATTGTCTGGACTAGTATCCGATCAGTAAGGTAGCTAGGGGCAGATTGGTATATGCATCTGTGGGTAATGGTTAGAGTCTTGAACTGGATGTGCTCTTTGACTGGGAGCCAGTGGGCATTTTGTCTTGCTAGGGAGATGTGTTCCCTCTTGGGAATATTAAGGGCAGCTCTCAGGGTGTTGTTCTGTGTGATTTGGAGTCTATTCATGTTTTTGGCAGAGGTGCCTAATAGGAGGACGTTGCAGTAATCCAATTTGGCACCTATGGTGGCCCTGGCTATGTTGAGGCAGTTTGTAGTGGATAAGTGATGTTTTACTGCATTCATTATTTTGGTTGTTAAGGCTGCTGAGGAGGAGATGTAACTTGCATGTCTATCCATGGACAGGGTGGAATCTAGATAGACTCCCAAGGTTTTTACAGCAGATGAGACTGAGATGACTGAGTTCTCAATTAAGAAGGTGCTATATTTGCTGTCTAGTTTGCAAATGGATTCTTTGGGGCCCACCAGTAAGATCTCTGTCTTGTCTCCATTGAGACAGAGGCCATTGGCTGCCATCCAAGCTTGGACGATGGCATATGTGTGTTGTAGGGCTTTTAGGTCTTGGTTGTAATCAGCAGTTAATGTGAGTAGAATGTGTGTATCGTCGGCATAATTGGTGAACGTTATGCCGAATTCTTCTAAGTCATTGAATAGGGGAGTGTGAATAGGTTGTATAGTTAGGGGAGGTGCAGGAACCTTGTGGTACACCGCAGTTGATGGGGCAGGGGGTGGCTGATGCTTGGTCTGAGTAGACTCGCACAGCTCTGCCCTCCAAGAAGGACCAAGAATGAATGATAGTAGAAAGAGATATGGTGTAGAGAGAGAAGGAAACGGGTCCATGTATGGAACCTTAAGAGATAGCAAAACAGAGGGAAAGAGGCACACTATACACCAGCCAAGACACAGAGTAATGGAGAAGTAGGAACAGAGCCAAGAAAGAACAGCACCAGAAATGCAGAGATGAACAGAGGAAAGAATGACCCACTGAGTCAAAAGATGCAGATGCGTGCAGTAGAATAATAGATGATTGTTTGGAATGGTGTGAAGATTTAAGGAAGTTAGTAAAATGGAATGAGCATGGTGGAAACCAGATTAAAGTGGGCGGAGGAGACACGCTCAATGTTTTGTTTGTTTGTTTATTCACTTTTTATGCGCACCAGACCCAGGGGTAGCAGGGCGCAGAGGCAAGAAAATGCAAAGCTTACAGGTTACATCAGAGCATAGCGTGCAATATAAAGTACAGTAATTACAAAGTATACAAATTCGAGAAAGGTCAATCACGTGACAGGTTACATCATGGCAGAATGTACAGTAGAAAATACCGTGAGGTCTTAGGACACAGATAATTACAAATATACATGGGACACAGTTAGTTACAAATATACAAGGTTCAACTGAGGGCAATCAGGGTTGTAGGTGACATAGGTCATGTGAGGTCAGCTGAGGTCAGTCGAGGTGAGGAGTTTGATGACATTTTTTCTAAAGCGAGGGTAGAGTGAGTCCACTCTCAAGTCTTCTGGTAGTGAGTTCCAGGTCTTTGCAGCCTTTACCTGAAAACGATTACCTCTGATCGTCTTAAGTCTAAAGTTCGGAATTGTCAGGCAGTTCGAATTGACAGCTATAGTCGGTCTGAGGGATGTTCTCCCGTGGAATTTGTCAATCAGGTATTTGGGGGCGGAGTTATTAAGGGCTTTGTGGGTCAGGGATAACATCTTAAGTGTTATTTTGTTCTCAGTGGTCAACCAGTTGTGATAGCGTCTGACGGCAGAGATGTGGGATCTTTTGTTTATGCCTAATGCTGCTCTCAGGGCATTATTTTGTAATATTTGTAGTCTTTGAGTTATAGTTTTATCCGGTCTGGTGTAGAGAGCGTTGCAGTAGTCAATCCTAGAGAGTATTAAGGCTCTAGCCAAGATTAAGCAGCTCGTATTGGAAAGGAAAGGTTTACCGGCTCTTATTAATTTGCACGTGTAAGCCGTGGAAGAGGCAAAGGATTTTAGCTGTTTGTCAAGAGATAGGGTAGAATCAAAATAGAATCCCAGAGTTTTTACGTCCTTGGACACTTGGATATTCCCGTCTATGTTAAATGAGGAGAATTCCTGACCTCGTTTTTTGATATTAGTTTGAGTGCCCAGGATAATCAACTCTGTCTTATCATCATTCAGACAGAGGCCATGAGTGGCCATCCAAGCCTGGATGATAAGATATACCTTGTTCACCAATTCTGTGTCCTTCGCATGATCCCCAGAAAGCGGGAGGAGGATCTGTGTATCATCTGCGTAATTAGTGTAGGGGATACCGAGATGGTCCAAATCATCAAACAAGGGCTTGGTGAAGATGTTGTATAGAGTTGGGGAAACGCAGGAGCGTTTGCAGATAATTGTGCAAGAGCAACAGCTTCAAGAAATTTTGGTGTGAGGGTGTGGAGTTATGGGCGTCTGAGCCAGTGGGGAAGAATGAGGTGTGTTGGAAAGCGGTCTTGGTAGTGGGGGCGGGGGGTGTTTTGCAGATGTGTTGTTACTGGAGTGTAGAAGAGACCCATTTCCAGAGATTTCTTAAATGAAATGTCCTGAATCTGGGCTCTGTGTGCACACCCAGTGGGGGAGAGTACCACAGTTGAGGTTCCAGGACAGAGAAGGTGGGTTCTCCTAGTTTAGTCTTAATGGAACAATGGGTTTGCAGCAGAAGTGTAAAGTCTACTGGAAGACCTAAGGCTGTACTTAAGAATGTATGGCACCTACTTGGTTTGTAGGAAGTTGGGCACTTCTGTATGGGCTATCCTTTGAGTGATGCAAAGTGCTTGTAAAGGTGACACAATAGTTCACTGCAAACCAGTGCAGACCATGCAGTTTTAGGTTAGTGTAATCCATAGGGCCAAGGTGAAAAAGGGGACTGGAGGCTTTCTACTGTACACATTGTAGCTTGAAAAGGATGTAGGCTGGCAAGCCTAAGTAGAGATCATACCTGTAAACCAGGCGCCATGATGATTGCCATCACTGCGGTCACTCTCTGGGCAAAACAATCCTCTGACCTAGTTAGTGCCAGTGTTTAACATGCAGTCAGTTTCATGATCATACATGGCTCTATGATTATCTTCATGGAGTAATATGCAGAAACAATATGGAGCTGCTGGGGGCAACTGGACTTTTAGAGGGGCAACAGGTATGCGTCTCACCAGGCGAAACCTGTGCCTGTATACCCACAATTGAACACATCTGCCTCTATCATATATTCTGACTGTGTCAACCAAACAACATTGTTCACATGGGGAAAAGTAGATCTGGTTTAAACTTGTGGTGTAAACTTTGTCGTGGGAGGATAGCTCTGGGGCAACACTCTCACCTTGGAAGCAAGACGAAGCGGAGCAACACAGGTTTAATTCCCCAGGTCCGCGCTTAGGAACCTCTGGATATTAAACGTATTATAAATAGCCAATTATAATTATATAAATTATAAACCTGATCCACAGAAGCCCAAACCATTTGTAGAATCACATCATAAATTGTCACCCACTATGGCTCTGAATATCGCAACCCTGGTGCCATAAATAGGTTAACATGGATTCAGCACAATAGAAAGCAATATACTGTCGGCCACATCACAGTTTGACTTTTGGTCTCACAGTGGCATTGCTGATTTTCTGGATTTACCAAAAGGTGCACTGTGTCTTCTGGAGTAAGTGCTTCATGATGCAACCCACGTTATTGTGGGGGCTAGGAAGTGTAATCATATTACTTTCATCCTGGCACACTTGCATTATCTAGATTTAGAATACAGAATCCTATTCAAACTAAACTGTTTTAAGATCCAGGCTTGTGTTCGAAAGTAATTGGACCCTGTTAGGCAGAAACCTGTGCAGCTCCCTTAGGGACCACTGCAAAAGATTTAAGACTACAGGTGTTGGCAGTAAACCCACTTGGTAGCAGTCTGCACCACCCACATTTACCTGGTATCTGTGGCTGAGCAGTCAGACTTCCCTCAAGAAGAGTTAGGCAGTATGCAAAGTATACACAATAGGCACTCAGATACAATAATACAAGCAAACACTGACCAGAGCTTTGGTATCAAAGTATATAATTATTTATTTAAAAACACACAGTTTGAAACACTCCAGCACTCTTATTGTAAAATATTCTAGGCACAGTTACTATTGTAATATATACACCCCTTTTCCCTTATCGGATAAGTCACAGTAAAACACCACTTATTTTCATACAGAAGTCAGCGCTTAACTAGATTGCACTCCAATAAGTTTGTGAGAAAGGGGGGGAGAAAGACAGAATATGGAAAGGTACACCACTCTAAGATTCAGGAACTCTATAAGCAAGGCAGAAGAGCAAAAGTCACTGGTGAGCCAAAGTCCAAAGGCTGGGCCCACTCTTAGAGAGAGCAGAGCACAAATGCGCCCAAGATCACACAGTTACACTAGGCTTAGAAAGTCTTGCATAGTGTTCAAAAAGAGTTTAGAGAGGCTTTAGGAAAGTTTAGCTAGGGTGTCCCAGGCTAACCCAGGTTCGAAAGTCGGGGGCTAAATCTACCCCGTACAGTCGGTAGCAAGGGAAGCCAGGCGGGACAAGGTAGCTTAAGTGGGAAGGATCCTCCAGCGGTGGCAGTTGTTCCTAGTAGTGGGTGCAAGTTGCATTGTCGTCCAGGGGAAGAGAAGATCTCGACTTGGAGGAAAGATGAAGGTCGTTGCACTACCAGGGCAGAAACCAGCCGCGGAGTTTTCCGGGTAAAGGTGGTACCTTGGTTTCGCGGTTGTGGTAAAACGTGGTATCCCGGTTGCCGGGGTGCTTGGCACAGGCAAGGCGGCCACGAGGTATGTCGGGAAGGTGAAAAGACGGTGAAACTGGTTATCCCCACCAGTCAAAGGAAGAAGACTCTCCGGCGGGAGATCTCCTCTGTCGTTGGGAAAAGTGGTGAGGCAGTCCAGCAGGGCTCCACCGCTGGTGGTGTCGTGGCAGGTCAGTTCAGCTTCTCCCTCGTCGGATTCTTAGGTCCTGTGGCGACTTCTTAAGTTCCAGTCCCCAAAGCCCTGCTTTTATGCAGCAAACCCCCA
This sequence comes from Ambystoma mexicanum, assembly GCF_040938575.1. NCBI lineage: Eukaryota > Metazoa > Chordata > Amphibia > Caudata > Ambystomatidae > Ambystoma > Ambystoma mexicanum. The sequence goes on from NC_090922.1 coordinate 266,789,140, forward strand.
TTCACTCAGCCTAGCTGTCACTCAAACATGCTAAGTGGTGAGCCAGCCGGCTCACCACTTGGGCCAATGAGGATGGAGTGCGACTTGAGTTGCCTAGGCAACTCAGTCCAGGGTGCCTAAATTCCCCTCAACCCCTCCTAAGTACCCCAGACAGAGTGGCACCACTTTGGAGGGCTTCTGTGGAGAAGCCCGCCAAAAAATGGAACAAAGGGCTCGACTTGGGTTGGAGTCACAGAAGAGAACACAAACGCCATTTTAGAATCAAGTTTTGGCAAAAAATACCAACCGGAGAATTAATATTAATTAAATAAACCGGCGGTATGTTCGAGGCTACCGTAAATAATTAAATAAATATAGTAGCCTAAAACAATGGGAAATCCCATAGGAAAATATTCGCGGTTGAATATAAAAAGTAGTATCCACTGCCACCAGCCAAAACTCGATCAGGGGGGACGGAGACGTGCCCCCTCGACTAACAGACCCCGGGGCAATTGAATTGGCCCAGCCAGTACGTCCACAATATGATGGTTTGTACTGGTTCTGTTCAGAATTTAAGACTAGTAAAGTCAATGGTGACTTTACATGCCCTGGGAGACAGTAGTCAGTCCCAGGGTATGGAGTCTATACTGGGGGGTCACTATGACACCCCTGTGTTACTGCACGGAGGGTGCTGTGTAACACACATCACAGAAACACATGAAGCCCTATGGAGTAAAAGACCCCATAGCCCATTAAACACATCTAGATTCAAAGAAACACACTCAAATCATGCCCAAAAGTGAGGGTGAAAGAGTCTCACTCTTGGCAGGAGAAAAAAATAAACCCCAAAAATCCAGCAAAACTGCTGGGGGAGTCACTAGGTTAGGAAATTCAGCCTAAACAGAGAATTCTCCCTAACAGACCCACTTTTGGGTATTCCACAACCTTTACATTTTATGCTTATGCTCCCCTTGCATATCCCCAGATTCAAGATAGTCGAATCCCTGAAACAAATGTACAGAAAATTCTGCCAGAAATATGGAGCTACCTTAATCACTGACTGAGGCTACCTCCTGCTCAGTGTTTTTTTTCAAATGTTCGGGGTCAGCAACTTTTGGCTCTCTAGATGTTTTGGATTATGATTTCCATCATCCCTCTCCATTGGCTAAACTGTCTTGGGCTGATGGAAAGTGTAGTCAAAAACATCTGGAGAGGAAAAGGTTTGACATGTCTTGGGCTTTGTTCCTAAATGTACATTTGTTGTGATGGCTGGTAGGGGAGTTTCAAGGGTTGTCAGTAATGTAACCTATTTTAATGGCATATTGTCCATAATGGGTGATGGGGCACCGACCGACCACCTTTTCTGCACAAGCCAATCCAGCCCAGCCAAAGCACTGAGCACATCCTCAGCTGGATATATCAGCTAAGGGGCCACTCATTGGCTGGCTTTCACTGTCAAAGGGAAACAAAATGTCCCTTTGGAAATAACTGATCCCAGGCACACATGCCCAATGAAGCAGGTCGTTTTGCTTCCCCAGCCTTCCATGGGCCATTGGGGATGCACGCTAGGGACTGCAGGTCTGCATGTTCATTGAGGGTGCTCCTGCACCTCCCCATGCATTCAGACTGATTGGGGTATTAGGTATGGAGCACTCAGGTACTGACACGCATGTGTAGGAACCAGAAAGCTCACCCCGCTTCCTGTTTCGTGCTGCATGAGAACTGGAAGGATTCCATGGCAGGAGGCTCAAAGGGCGATGAGCAGAGTCCAGACTGGGGCTGAAGGTAAGAAAAGAAAAAGTATGAATAAATGTCTATATGCATGGACTTGTGTCTGAAAGTGCGTGTTTGAAACAATGAACGGTGTATGGGTTGCTGCATGTGTGAATGAACAAGTAAATTCTGTATGTATTTGCGTGAGTGAATGTTGAATGGGTGCGCATGTGAATGAGCGAATGAATGTTGTATGTATGTGCTGCTGTTTGTGCCAGCCCAAGGGATGCTGGTTTGGGGGGGTGGTCATTTGCAGCCGACCTGGCTCTGTTTTCCTAATATTGAAAGGCATTTTTACTGGGAATCCATGGTAAAGCAAACATGGTAAGTATTAATAGATGGCTGGACTGACCTACTTTGGTGCAGCAAGTGTGGCTATATTTTCCTACTGTGGCATGGCATTTTCTACGGGGCAACAATAAGTCAAACATAAATGTTGTTACATGGTTGGACTGCCTTTCTTAGTGTGACAGGACATTTTATACTGGGCATCAAGTTTAAAGCAAATATTACAAGTGTTTTTGCGTGGCCCTCTTGGTGCACCCAGCCAGGGCATGTTTTCTTATTGTGGCATAGCAATTTTCTTGCATAAAGCATGAACATGTTTTCTTATAGTATCATTACTGGCATTATGAGTAAAGAAAATAGGAGTATATTTTTATATGGAAATACTGGCATATATTGGTGCAGCCAGAATGGAGATGTTTGGGCGCAGCCAGATTGAAAATATTTTTATACTCGCATATGTTGAGGAAAAAGGCATAATGAAACTACCTTAGTAAATGTGACTATGCATGATTTGTGGCTTGTATCTGTGGGATTTTCTTTCTGGGTTACCCTACAAAACTGATTGCAAAATCTCTGGCTTTTTACCAATTTTTTCACATAAAATGTGCTGTAAAATGCACCATTTTAAACCATTATTATTTTCAACATTTGCTTGTGGGCACAATTCCCTGTATCCTTTTGATTGGTTCAGGCTCCCTCGCTCGGCTTGGTTGCTCCCGCATATTTTCGGGAAACATTTACGGCCCTCCAATTAAATAATTCAACTGCCACCACTGATTCTTAAGCATGTCATGTGCCTAATTTGAGGCTTCCAAATATTTTATTATTGTGCTGTGTGTGCCTTTTAGGTGGGACTTTAGGATAGCCAAGTCTGTTGCGTGTAGCAATACGACACCTTTTGACAACTATTTTATTGGATTCCTCCTGGGATTTGAATTGCTAAAATATTGTTTTCGTCATGTTGTACAGCACTCAGTTTGCCAGTTTGGATTCCTGTATTAAATGTATATATATATCACGTGATCCTACATCTAGCAGATGTCAGAACTCCTCACAGTAGAAAGGTGTCCGTCACAGCCCAATTCTTAACTACCTTAATTTGCTATTTCCCTTTTTTAGACTCTTTTGTATGCTTATTGGACAACAGTTTGGATTTGACCCCAAGCTTACAGGTACACAAAAGTGGCTATGCACACTATTAAAGTAACACTTAATTTAAAACAACCAGTACAGCACCTTCAATATTGCATTTAGAAATGCATATTTATTTCACAGGGCATTAGCACAGTTCATTGTTACGGTAAGGGGAAAAAAACTGTGACTGTCGCACAAGAGGGAAATGTGGGCACCATGTGTATCCTGGTTTAGTGTGTCCAGCAACATCCGTGGGGCCTCCAGGGACCTGCGATTGTGGGCATTTGTGAGATGGGCATTCTATACTTGTTCCACAACCAGGTGCTGGATATGTGACGGGGACATGTGCTGTGGTATTGGCACACCCTGAGTTGCAGCATTGCCATAGTAGTTGCACAAGGTCTCTGAACAAAGGAAACCAATCATGAGTATTTGCTCTATGGTTGTGTGTGTGTGTGTTGATGCGGTTATCTCCATCTTTTAGAAACATCTGTTATGCTTTTATAGAGAGAACATTTTGCTTTAAGCTCTCCTAGCCACACACAACATCCACATCCACCAATACACCAATGACACACAGCTATACCTCAAGATCGACTCCATCAAGGACATCCACAGGATCAAAACCTGCCTCTCGCTGATACAGTCTTGGATGTCCAGTGCATACCTGAAGCTGAACCCCTCAAAGACCTAATTCCTACTCCTCACCAACAACACTGAACACCCAGACATGCAGACCTGGCTATCAACCATGAACATTGAGGGCTTCAAACCCGAGCTCACCTCCTGCGTCAAGTCCCTCCCAAGACTATGGAACCTCCTCCCTGTCAGCATCAGAATCGCCCCCTCACACGCATACAATTCAGAAAAGAATGCAAGTCCCACTTTTTCAAAGAGTCTCTCCTCCTCAACACCTAGGCAATCACATCGTCCCCCACGCCACCTGACTCACTCGAAGCTACCCACCCCTCTGCTCCCCACCACCCTGCACAGCTGCACCCCTCCTACGTTCTCCACTGTGTACCTTTGCATCCTACCCCGCTGTATATATGTTCTGTTGTTACTGCTGAAAAGCGCTCCTTTATCAATCTGTACTGTTGTATACATCTGTAAAGTGCTCTGTTGTGTTTCTGTATTGTTGTAAACCCTTGTAAAGTGCTCCATTGCTTCTCAAAGTTACCTGCTCAAAAGAGGCCATAATAATGTATTTTTCTGTTTTTTTGTTTGTTTGTGGCCTACCTGTGGTCCATAGTTGGCTCCCTGGTTCGGTGTGTGATGAAACCATGGTGAGCCAGTGCACTTGTGTGCTGTGCTTTCGTGTGGAGTGAAGAAATCGTTTGTTAAAAATTAATTTAAAAAAAAGATCGCCCAGAGTGGTCTTTCTAAATCAACCAGTCACGCCCCTCACTGCACATGAGTTGTGGGTGTTTAAGGTAAGTGTGTGTTGGGCGGGTGTCTGTGTAGGGGGTTGATGGTGAATGTGTGCAGTGTGGAAGGGAGGGGGTGGGGGAATGTCTGTAACATGGAAGTGAGGGGAAGGGTAGCGAGTGCTTATGCGGTGCAGGTAAGTGTAATTGTGAGTGTCTGTGGAAGATTGAAAGGGACATTTATTTGCAGTAAAGGGATGGGGCTCGAGGAGTAAAGGGTGATTTTTGATGTTGAAACCCCCGATTTAAAGCAATCCCTACCAGCCCAGGAGTGGGTTGGGGCAGGTGGGGGTCGTCTGGCTGGGGATCTCAAGGGGGGTGAAACCCCCTGAAATAGTAATAATACTTCATTTTGAAGGCCACACAAAATCGCAGTGTGTGCAGCCTTCAAAATAAGGACATTTCCCATGGAATCCGTGTTCATGGTTCAGATGGAACCTTGACTTACCATGTTGGTGTGAGGCGCGGGATATGTCTCCATGGGGACCAGAAGCCTGGAAGCATGGGGAGCATGGGGATGAGGCTGCATGGCTGCTTCCAGGCTAGGGCATGGATTGTGTTTTCATTTTCTTTTGCCAAACGGGCACAATATCTGAATAACACTGGAAAGGCCCTTGTTGATGAGCTTGGAGACCTTTTCTTCTACCAGTGGTTTCTATTGTAGCAAGCCAAACCTTACCTCCCAAACTCCAACTTCTATTCTATGGGCCTCATCAGACCACACATCGCTATTGCCCATTTTCGCTGCCGTCCTGCCTCCAGTGTCAACCCTCTTGCATCTTTTTTCAATGTAACTCCTTGTCTGGGGGTGGGTATCAAGAAATGCAATCCCCTCCTCTCCCCTCCATCTTTGTCTCTTTACACCAGATGCCTCCTCGCTTTAGATTTCTATTCAAGCCAACATACATTTCTTTCAAAGCACGTGCCCACAGGTGAACCTTTATCTCACTCTCAAACTCTACCTTCGGGTGTGAGTATCTCCGCCAATTTAAATTTTTGATGTTATTTCTGGTTCTTGTAGCTTTGCATTTATTAGAGTCCAAGGACATGAGGAATACGCAGCCAGGATATCGCAAGGACCCAGCTGGACTTGTTGAGAGCGAGGTATGGCATGGCATGACATTATAGAGTGTATGGAGAGCACAAAAGAGGCAACTGGCTCACTGCACAGACAAGTAAGATTGCTTGGTGATAACCTTCCCTCCTCATTGTCTATAGTGCTGAGACCTCAGCGTATATGTGTGCACAATAAAATCTCTTTCGAAACAAACCAAATGCATAACAAAAAGAAAATGCAGCCTACAAATGTCAAAATCCAACAGCATCTTTCAAAACCGTTTCAGTTGGCAGAATACAGCATCCAGAGGTTTTGCGAAAAGAATAATAAAATACTGAATGCTAGAGTTGCTTTGGTCAGTAATCAAAAGTCACCATGAACCTCTGTAAGAAGGCTGAAATAGTCCTGCTGTGGGAGGTCACCTTGGTCAATACATTAATAAGCAGAGATAACTCTGCAGGAGTCCCCACCTCTTTAGCACAATGATTTAATTGAGTGCATTTTCAGCCTCCTTCTGGAAACCTTTAGAAGTGCAGGAATAATGTCCTTACATCGCATGAGCTCAATAGATGGCAACTTGGAAGATCTTCCTCTTTCTGGCTGCGTGGTCGCCATTGTGACCTGACCCTGTAGCTCAGGTCACAGGCCTTCCAGTAGATCCGAACAGTGCAACGTTGGAGGAGCAGTTTTTGGATGCATGATTTACAAGAGACTCATGCCTACATATTTGAGGTCAAACTCTTCAAGAAGTCCCGCATTATGGATCATGCAACGTGTGATGTTGAAAAGTTAATTTGCCTTTTCTACGTCTCCGAATAAACTGGTACAGTGCAGAGCTCCACAGCCACAGGTGTGGAGCCAGCACATCAATCAGACTCTAGATAGCCCAAGATTAAGAAATTCAGAAAACAATGTTGAGTTTCCTACACTGCAGTGTGTCACCTTTTGTGCCTGAACTGGGTGTAGAAGGGGGTCTCTATCCCCTAATGATCCTATGCACGATTGAAACATTTAGAAGCAGGGCAATAAGGGCTGTTTTTCACATACACACGCTCATGACATTTACCTGGCCAAAACAGGGGTTGGGGGGATTACAGAGGAATACTGCACATCCTACCCCCAGGTAAACACAGGCACGCCCACAATTGCCTTCTGTAAATCCTTGGACAGAGCTCATATCATGAAGATCACACACACACCTCAGCCACACACACACACACATCTGCCATGTTAGGGCTATGCCAGGGAGCAAGAAAGTATCCTAGTGTGGAAAAAGTACCAACCATGGTGCAGCCATGGGATAAGGTATCACTGCCACCAGCCAGAACCTGTCACATTGGAGAAACACTGCAGAAGCTCCCAGTTTAGGGGCCTCAAGACTCCCCAAGGAGCAGAAAGCTTTTCAGGCTTGTGTCACCACCGAGACCTGGATTGGGTGCACTGGTGAAAAAATGGTCAGAAGCACCAAAAAATCACCCACAAGTCTAGGGGTTTACCAAAATAGGTGAAAAATGATGTTATGCCTAGCACAGATATGGTTGGCTGGAAACAAGTGTGAACTCAAGGGGACTTCTCATAAACAGTAGAAACATTGTGAATGCATGTGACAGTCACTTGTGAGTATTTTAAAAGGGATGTTTGGTGACTATGAGGGCTGACAGAAGCAGCCAGATAGGCTATGCAATTTCTGGAGGTGGTATTTGGAGAGATCATAGAGCCTGGTCAGCCTCCCCCCATCACCACCCATGCAGTATTGCCCCAGACATCGAATAAGGGAGAGTTGCCCAATGTAACCCATGATAAGATGTGTTATATGGGTGTGGAGGAAATCCCTGCCAGGGTATACCGGGTGAGGGCAATTCTGAAGTAGGGAGACTGATAGCAGCCAAGCACAAGTGAAAAGCTAGGAGAGATGCAAGCAGAGATTCAAGAGATGCAAAGCAAAAAGAGTGCCTAGCACTTCCTTGAAGCCCCGGAGTGGAATACAGATTGGAGTCCAAATGAAGGGGAGCACTCACAAATCCAGGGAGATGGGGGGTGAACACATATGATATGATATGATATAATATGATAGTTTATTTACATAGCGCCTATACAAAATGTGTTTCAAAGCGCTTCAAGGCAAGGGAGGGAACAAGGGAAAATACAATCACATTCTTACAGGCCATGAACAGTAAGGATCTGAAATTAACTATCATACTCGGCCTGACGACATTTCAGATAGTGCTGGAGGGGCTGTGGGGGGGAAAAAACAGTAACGGGAGGGGGGAGGAGACAGACGAGGTTGCTATCATACTAGGTCCAGGGACAATTCTGATAGAGTAAGTGCATAGAAGAAAGTAATGCGAGGAGATAGGAAAAGGGAGAAGGGAAAGGAGGAGCGAACAGAGAGTTAGCAGTGCTCTGTAAATCGAGTAAATGGGGAATACAGTCACCAGCAGTACCAGGAGTTGGAACACAGGGCTGCCAGTCCCCTATATCTGGTATGCTTGAGTTAAAGGTGGTGGACACTATTTTTAAACCCCCAGTCCGCGTGAACATATTTAGTCAGTCACTTAATTTTAAAGTGTCTGACTGCACTAACTAAAGAGTTTGAGCTGGCTTAATTAAATCTGGCAGCACTTAAAACCTAAGTATTTCTCCATGCTCATAAACCAATTTCAAGCAGTACCTTGCCCCTGTGCCTAAACAAAAATAATTGGGCTCCCGATTCCGCTGTTCAATTGAAGTGTAAAACCAACTCTGTAGAATTGAACATTAATTTTTAGTTAGGGCTATTAGGTGTCACTTGCGACACCTATAATAGCCCAAACTATTGCATTCAAATTCTCATTCATGTGTACATAGGGAGAAGGGCTTGTGAGACGGGGCATACACGAATGACATTTGTGAAGGGGCACACAGTGTATTTTGGTGTTGCTTGGTTACTGATCCCTCCGATTCCCTGCCCCTAGCCATGCTAATCCCTATGGCTAAACCCACCCATTCCTGCCCATCTCTGGAACTCTTTGAGCTCTCAGCTCTTCCATGGTTGCAGCCATTTTGAATGACCGTCTCTAAGGAAGCTCTCTGGAAACAAGCCAAAACTAGTGGGTAGCTTTGAATGGGAAATATACCATGCATCTTCCAAATAAAATTACACATTTTCAGGCGATAACTGCATTTTTTCCATTTATATTTTTTGATAGGTACAGTGAATTTCTTCATAAAATGTTTGTGAAAGGATTAACTTTATAAAACCATATCACAACAAAGAAATATACATATATTTGATACGATTTCACAATACCACTAATGTTTACTAGGGCTTGTCTTGGCTGAAAAAAGGCAGCTTAATTAAGTTGCCGCAGAACTACAATATAGCCTTTGCTTCAGGCTGGAGCGTCAGTGTATTTCATTGTCACAGCAGCTTCTTTAACCGCAGCCAGCCCTGCACTGATATCAGCAGGCGGAAGCATCCCCGGTGTCTGCGGAAGTGCAGCGTGTTCTGCGAGAGGCACAGTTGGTGGGAATTTTCTCCGCTTATTTTTGCTTGCATTCGTTCGTCGAGGACCCAGACTGAACCCATAGTGAAGATTTCCTGACTTTGCTCTCTCATGTGCCCAGAAACAAGAAGCTCGTTGCTTTTGTGGTATTTGGATAACCTCCTAGATGGCAGAGCAGTTATTCAAATGTTAAGCAGCTTCTACGGGCTACCACATACGCAATTTTAACATAAAGTATGGCTGTGTGATGGTAAGAGATACGTGAAAGCAGTGTCTTGCTTTTTGGATTGCATTAAAGGCAGATGCAGATAGAGTAATGGAAAGAGACAGACAACAAAAAGGCATCTCTAGAGCTTTTGCCCACCTTGTTACCTCTATTATGCCATATTGAGATGGAGGTGCTATCACCCAGCATGCTTCCCATGTAACTTCTTGCACATTGAGCACATTGTCACCCAACCCCTGCTGATGAATTAGGATTGGCAGAGCTTTTAAAGGTATACAAACCAGTTTCTCTCTCTCTCTTTCCTTAAAGATAGGCCACTTGGCGCGTGATGGTATGCACGCTGCAAAGTTCTTCTGCAGTTCATCAACGCGTGTTTGTGTGTTGCTTTAAAACACGAATGCAAAGCAGATGCCTCATTTCAGGGTTTAACCCAGCGCTGTGATCGTTTGTCAACGTGCGCATCTGATGACGGGTTGCATATGCACGAGTAATAAGAAAAGGGGTTTCCCCGGAAAGCGCAGGCATGTCGCACGCACTGTCCCAGGCGTTATAATTCACTCTTTCTCTCTGCCGGTTCTTTTCTTCCTGCTTTTTTACGTTCATGGAAAACAACGGAACACTGTGGGTTCGTTCACCCGCAAAGCGGGTACAGAGTGAACAGCCCCAGCCTGACGAAATTGTTTTGTTACTTGTATGTATTGCTTTACCTTGTCTAGGCGAACTTTTTCCACACGTAATTGCTCTATGTCGGTTGGAGGTTACCACCAAATAATGACAGTAAAGCGGTGCGCGTTGCAATCTAAAAAACCTCAGTCTTATTTAGAAGAGGGGAGTTATGTTTTACTCTGAAATGTGATGTTTCCTGCGTAGAAAGGCTACTTTGTGCGCGTGTCGGTTTGAATGAACTCTGCATTAAGGCATTTTCTCTCTGTAGAGTGCGGCTGCAGCCAGCAGCTGAAAGTAAACCTTGGTAATTTACTTCAGAATTGAAAACGAAGATTGTGTGCCTGATATCTAGATTAAGGACCTGTGGTTTTTTGAGTACCTTGAACGTGGCTGGGTGGGCAGTGGTTGTAATGTTTTATTGGTGCGCAATGGAAAGTTGCAACTTAACAAGATATATGGAAGTGCTGTTATTTTGCCTGCGCTGACCAAGTCAACACACACGTAAGCTAACAAGGTGGGACTGTGTTAATCTGTGACCACAGGTTAATTTGATATGTATTGCAAAAAACGACAGAATGCACACAAACACATAAGCAGCCACACAGCAAATATGTCAAGTCTAGTTTCGTGGAGGACCCAGACTGAACCCGGTAGTAGCAGAGTTCTGAATGATGCGTAGGTCGTGTTCAGAGGCGATACTGCTCAGATGTGCCCTCCTGGCATGCATGGCACACCTTGGTTGGCACTGCGTAGTCAGTCTTTCAGGGAGTCGTAAACCGTGACACCGCTCACTGAAGTATCAACTGCAGAAATGTCCCTTCTTCCACGTTGTTCCTTTCTCGTACTTGACCAGGGGACTTTTTTTTTTTAAAAAACATGGAGGTATTAGTCACCAGACAAATTCAAGTAATCTGCACAGGCTCTCTGAATAAAAAAAAAAAAAGTATTTCCCAAACGTTGCGCTAGCAACACACATACACTCACACGCTCTCACTCTTTCTCATCCTCTCTCACTGTCTCTGTCTTTCTCGAGATGTGCGAGAACAAGGCATCTCTCTTTCTGACTCATTTCCCTGCATAAAGACACATTCCTTGATATTAAATTTCCTCTGGGTATTGAATGTTCTCTGACCGGCTGAAAATGCTAACATTTGAAGATATACAGACATACAGATGCATTAATATCAGTCTGGTGCTCAGATGTACTGGGGCGGGTATAGCCTCTTTTTCGGATTTTAATTGTCATCCGTTGCGTTAAAGGACTCGCGAGAACATGGAGCTAGGAGAATTCTTCCACTGTAAGCAATGGAAGAATTGCTTACAGTGGAGTCCCTCGAACCTGTAAAGTCTTCCAACAATGCCTCGCCTTAAGCGCCCACACGGTCTCACTCAACCAGTCACTCAAGGGAGGAGACGGACACGAGAGAGTAAGACGACACATCTTTATTGTATCAACTCTCAAACGGAACTCCCATTTCCTCCCATCTCCCACCCCCCTCCCGCAACTCCCTGTTCCCTGACATGTGACAAGGGAGAGCTTGCAGTGTGTAAACGTCAACACGCCTGGTATTAAACAGAATGATGTCTCTAGTTCATTTCCTCAATCAATCGTTGAGGTCAATTACGAGCTCGACGAGGTCTGTTCGTAAGTCTCACGGGCTCAGGGTCTTCATTGTCTTCTGGGTATGAAAGGGTTTGCTCCTCGCCAGAGTCTTCCCCGTCTCCTTCATAGGATGAGTCCCACCCTGCAGTGACACCATCTAAACTGAGGGCGACGTCCGGAATGATGCCTAGCATGCGTCGAAAGTGCAATGAGTTTCGGGTGAAGCTTTTTGTCGCACCCTCAGCTGTGATGAGGGAACCTTTTACTTGCATCACAGTATAGGCTCTTTATCAAATACAGCCATCGCTTTCCTTCCTTGTGGTCGACGCACTATGACGACATTTCCAGTTTCCATGGTGCTTGGACGAGTTCTCCTGTCTCCATCTGCCTGCTTCTTCATTTGTTCCTTACGTTTTGAATCTTGCTCCTGCATTTCGGCATCTCCTTTGTAGCGTTCCTCAGGGCTGGTTGTGTGGGGCAGTCGGGTCCTTATGTTCCGGCCGAACATTACTTCAGAGGGTTTCTTCCCCGTGGTGCTGTGTGGGGTATTTTGATAATCTCGTAGTAACTGGTAGAGTAGTTTCTCCACCGGTTCCCCAGTCAGTCTGGCGATTTGTATGCTCCTCTTCACATTACTGATGAAGCACTCCACTGTGACGTTCGCTTGCGGCCACAGGGGTGTGATGCATTGATGGACGAAACCCATATACTCAGAAAATGCTTTGAAGTCCTGTCCCGTAAATGGAGGACCATTGTCTGATTTTAGGTGGCGTGGTATGGCATCTGCAGTGAACATCCTGTCAAGAGTGGGGATGGTGTGGTATGCAGAGGTTGATGACACTATTTGTAGATCAGGGAAGCGAGAGTATTAATCTACGGCTACGAGGATGTGCACACACCCTTCCAGTGGTCCGAAGAAGTCAACTTCGGCTTCATCCCATGCTTTCTCCGGTAGTTCCATCATGCACAGGGGTTCTGACCGTGTGTGTGGGTTGAGGACTGCACAGGTCAGGCAGTTCTGGAGGAGATCTTCTACCTGAGTTTCTAGACGGGGAAACCTTACCTTTTGCCTGAGCATCCTTTTTGTTGATACTATGCCTCTGTGGCCTTCATGGGCTAAGTCTAACACTCTTCGGCATAGTGCTCAGGGAATTACTAGTTTGGTTCTTTTTAACAGGAGTCCTTCAGTTGTCTTGCTTAGTTCGTCCTTGACGGCCATCAGGCAGGTGATGTCTTGCTTTGCTTCTTCGGATGTGTTCTCCCCCACCTGTTTAGTCTGTTTCCAGTGTCCTGTTTCGATGCAATGAAAGACAACCTACAAACCCTGATCGTTCTGTGTCCTGCGCATTTTGATGAGGGTACAAACCTTTTGGCGTGGTGCCTTGCACTAAGTAGTGGATGTATTGATCTGCTATGGACCAAGAGCTTTGTCTACACAGGGTTGTGTTCCTTTCCTGGTCTGTGCACAATGTTGAAACTGTAGTCCTGCAGTCTTAGCGCTCATCTGGCTATTCTTGGAGGCATCTTGGCCTGCCGATTCCCATAGAGGAACAGCAGTGCCTGATGGTCCGTCACTACTGTAAATGGTTTTCCATACAAGAAAAGGTGGAAGAGCTCACTGGCCCACACCACTGCTAGTCCCTCCTTTTCCGCCTGCGAGTAGGCCTGTTCCGTCTTCGAGAGGCTCCTGCTTGCGTAGTATACAATGTGCCTTGCAGTGCTTTCCTTGGTGTCAATCTGCATCAGGATGTGCCTAGGCCAGCCGGGCTAGCGTCCACCACTAGCTGCGTATCCCTTTTCGAATTGAAGAAGGCCATGTTTTTGCCATCCGATATGCGTTGCTTGTTCGCCTGAAACACTCGCTGACACTCCTCCGTCCATGTGAACTCAGTGTTCTGTTTTGTGAGAGCTCTGAGTGGCTCGCTGATGGAAGCAAAATCTTGTATGTAACGAGTGCAGTAGCTGGCAAGCTCACTCAAGGAATGAGCGAAGGTCCGACACATTTTTGGGCAGCTCAGCCTCATTCAGCACGACACTTTGTCAGGGTCAGGTATCATGCCCTGAGAAGAGACTATGTGTTCAAAGAATCAGAGGGTTTGCTTCCTGAACTCACATTTGTTCTTGTTTAAAGTGAGGTGGGCTTCCTCTAAGGCCATGCAGACCCACACAAGTGTGTTATTGTGCTGCTTCTGGTCTTGTCTGAACACTAGTATGTTGTCACTATAATTCAAGCCGTTTGGTATATGTTTTATTACATTGTGAATTTTGCTTGGAAAATCTCTGCTGCCGATGAGACTCATTAACGAGCCTTTTATACCTATATAACCCCAGATGAGTGGCAAATGTGATGTATCTGGAGTTTTTTACTAAGTTCCAGTTGGTGATATCCCTTGTTGAGATCTAGTTTTGAGAATGTAGTGGCACCATTTAACAAATGCTGCATGTCAGTGATGCGTGGTGGTTGGTGTCTTTCCCGCAGAATGGCTTCATTTGGCCTGCGCACGTCCACACATATGTGTATGTTTGTTGAGTCCCACTTCGGCATAGGGACGATGGGGGATATCCACGTGGTGGGTCCCTCTGCTAGTTCAATAAGGTCTGCTTCGAGGAGTTTTAGGATTTCCTCTTCAACTTGTTTCTGTATGTTGATCGGGATTCCCTGATAGTGCTGAGCCACTGGGGGAACTCTTGGGTCGATGTGCAGGTCTATCTGGCATCCTTTTAGTTTTCCAAGGCCCTTGAACGGATCTGGGAAAAGTTGTTAAATTTTCGTTGTTGGGTCCAGATATTTGTGGACCATCAGTCTGTATAGTACATGGATCAGGCCCATGTCAATGGATGCCTTGCAGCTTAGGATGCAACCACTCTCTGTGGCGGCCTCAAATACACGCATGGCGATTTTCTTTGACTGTCCTTTGTATGTGCATGATGACATAAAGTAACCGTTTGCAAGGTAGCAGTGTCCTTGATCCGTTTGGGTAGATGTGACATTTTGCTGGTTTGAGCTGCGGAGCTTGTGGTATGCTGTTGTACACTTCTTCGCTAATGTTGTTGACAGTTGCTCCCGTGTCAACTAGGAACTCAGCAGGTGTCTGGTTTACTTGAAGAATGAGGGTTGGGCTGTGTCGGGTTGCCTAGTGCGTACAAGTATCCTTTTCTCCTAGGTTCTCTCAGTGCCCTTCTGTCCTTTGTGTTTCTTCTCCAGGTGATGCGCTTGACCTGCTGTCCGATTGGAGGTGCTCAACTAGGTACCGTACATATCTCCTGGGTCATGCCCTCTATCTTGTCGGTGTTAGTTTGCTATCCCGCCATTCACTTGATGCTCTGTCATGTGACCTTCTCTCTGATTTCTCTTTTTCGGGTCTACGTGGGGGGGCTTGAACGTTCGGTTAGATGTCCTGGGGGGGCTTTGCATCAGTCTGTCCTTCTCAGGGGCTTGTTTTGCTTCACCTCGTATCTGGCTTTGGTACATGTGGCATACCGGTCCTGTACTTAATTGAATGCTCACTTTGTTACCGGAACAGACTTGCTTTCTCTTTCTGGCAGTGCCACCGCTACCACTCGCTGCAGCGCCACATGTACCGGCGGTTTGCTGGGATGCTTGTGGGTGGGGCCGTGCTCCATGCCCTGGTGTTAAGATGAGGGAGCTCCGCGCAGCCTCCACTTCCTGCAGGCTCCTCGCTCACCTTGACTGGAGATGGGCCGATGAAACCGCCCTCCGGCAGAGAGTGCAGCATTCCTCTCCACTCGGGCCGCTGCGAGGAGGGACCGCCGAGGAAACTAAACCCCTCATCGCCAGTGTGAAGTCTTCCAACAATGCCTCTCTTGAGGTGCCCACACAGTCTCACTCAACCAGTCACTCAAGGGAGGAGATGGACACGAGAGGATAAGATGACACGTCTTTTATTTATTTTATTTATTTATTTTATTGCATTTGTCATACGCCCAGACGCAGGGGTAACACGGCGTAGTTACAGACAATGGGAGAATGCAATCTTAGAAAGTACACAAAGGCACACAGGAAAAGCAGTCAATAATATACAATAATATGCAAGGCAGTCAATAATATACAACAATATGTGAAGCAGTCAGATATGTACAGTTAATTAGAGTAGATTAGTGCTCTAGTTCAGTTAGAACTTATTGAAGAGCCAAGTCTTCAGGAAGCTTTTGAATTTAGGGAAGGAGGTTTCGTTCATAATGTGGGTAGGTAGCGCATTCCAGTGTCTAGGTGCCAGTGTTTTGAAGCTACTGCCCCCTGCTTTCTCTCTTTTGTATCTGGGGGTTTCAAGGTATGCGTTTTTGTTGGACCTAAGAAGTCTAGTCTGGGACTTCATTGTGACTGTGTTGTTGAGGTATGTGGGAGCTTTGTTAGCCCTGCATTTGAGTGTGATGCTCAGGGTTTTAAATAGAATTCTGGCTTGGATGGGGAGCCAGTGGTGGTCTCTTCTGGTGTTAGAGATATGTTCAGATTTGTTGATGCCTAAAGCTGCTCTGAGGGCTTTGTTCTGCATGAGTTGGAGTTTGGCTATGTTGGCTTTGGCGGTGCCCAGGAAGAGGATATTACAATAGTCTAGCTTAGACAGTATGAGTGCTCTGGCTAGAGTAACACAGTTTTTGGCTGAGAGGAATTTACGGCTGAGGGAGATGAGTTTATTTTATCAACTCTCAACCTGAACTCCCACTTCCTCCCACCTCCCGCCTCCAGCCCCGCCCTTCCCCTTCCCGCAACTCCCTGTCCCCTAACACGAGACAAGGGAGCGCTTGCCGTGTGTAAATGTCACAGAACCTTAAAATACTGGAGGTTTGCTACACAGAGAGCCAGAGAACCGGTTTATTGTACCCAAGTAAGCAGGTATGTAGCAGGGTGTAAAAAAACAGATCTAGGTAGTCACAAAGCCCCCAATTCGGAGTAACTGCAACTGCAAGTGTGAAGGAGCCTCATGCTGCACGAACATGCCACACTGATTGAAGGGAGTGCGCCGTATCCGTCCCCTGGGCGAAACAACACATTTCACAGCATTTTTTCATCAGGGATTTGAAAGGAAGTCATAGATTTACAGGAGGTTCGAAATATCACATCTTGGTAAGAGTCCCATAACCTGCTGAGCTGTCTTTGCAGCATTCTGCTTTAGGACTTCTCCCTGCCGAACTGTTGTTACAGAATTCTGTTGTAAGAGGCATCCCTAAACCTTCAAAGACTAGTGCACCTGAATTGTGTCCATGCAACTCTGTTCAAATCCTCTCATTGTAATATACAGAACTTAAAAGCCAATAGTGTTTCATTTACAGCATTTACGAAATCGACATGCAGTTTTCCAAAAATTGTTTATGTTCAATATCGCTCAAGGAGGACTGAGGTTAAAAGTAGGGATGTCACAAAAGTCGATCTTTGCTTTAAAATCTCAATGGCGTTTGATTGGGTAAAGAGAGGAGAAACGTTCACAGTCATGCTCTTCTTGCGACACCTAAAATCTGAAACGGTTCCATTGGCGAGCAGATAGGGAGGAGTGACATAAGAGGAGGGGCACAGTTTGCACACACAAGCACAAACTATTGGCATTGCCAATGCTTGTTTATTATGCTGCCCTCGTGTATGACAATCCATGAGGATGTTGTCTGTTACCACTTCTTCATCTTTTAAGCCTTAGACACCATGAGCCTGCCGGCTTGGATCCCAGGGTGTCGTGGCCCCAGGAGAGATTAGTGTTGGCTGTGTTATATATCAGGAACAGGAAGATAGTAGAGTTGGTTATGTTTTTGATGCATTTTGTTATATTATTGTGATTATTGATTGTATGTATGCGTTTTTATAATTATGTATATATTTAATGTGTGTCCGAATTAAACATAAATTAACTGACAGACTGCAAAACAATCAAGAAAAGCAGAAACACATGAGGAAGGTGTCCCCTTAGAGGGAAAACCAATACCATGACTCTGAAGTAAGGGTGGAAGGGCCAGGCTGTTGGTATTGAGACAACTGAATCATCTATCGAAAAATAAAATACGTCTAAAGGAGCCACTGGTGTGGGAGTTAAGATGGTGTCCTAGAGTTTGCAGTTACAGGAGCAGGCTAGAACACGATGTGGCTACAGCAAATAGCTCAAACCTTAAAGGAGATTGGAGACCAAGAGGGGCACAGAGCCTGGTGGGGGTTCTAACCGAGAAGTTGGCAAAGGACAGAGATGACTGAGAAGTCATAGCTTGAGTAGACTGGTGGAGGCTATAACCCAGATACTGGTGAGAACTGTGGTCTACTATGTACCCTTCTGTATCCTCTGTCTCCCCTTCCTAAATCTACCAACGCTGTGATACTTACGGGTTTGGGCGCTGCGTACAAATGCAATAAATAATTAAAGGTGGAGATATGGAGTGACTTGAGCATTGAAATATTGCTGAGGCTGGGGTTTGGCTGGCACTAGAGATTTCTAGTACCTGGAGTAGGGTCGCAAAGGAGAGCGCCTCTTGGCTATACATATGCAAACACAACTTGCCAAATGCCTGAAAAGAGCATGCTGGGGCACTTTCTCTTAGACATTGAGAGAACTTAAGGGTGCTTCCATGGGTTAAGCCTAGTTTTCCTGTTCGTGTATCTTACACAATACCCCTTAGGCCCTTTGCATAATTTTGTAAAACACTACCCGTTCTCTTAGCCTCTGACAGAGATATTTTGTAAACCTCCCCTTTGAAAACTTCAGATCTCACAGCTTATCTTACAAATAATTTGATATTTGAATGTTGAGCGGTAACAGACGACAGAAAAAAACATGTGGGTACCTTTGGAAAAACCAGTCTGCTGATGCCAGGACAAGACTGTAATAATAATGCCACTGTACAGTGAGAGGGGATCATGTACAGGGAGAGGAGGTTACTGAATGTAGAGAAAATACATCCCAAATGAAATCTGAGAAGAGCATACATTTGTGTACATGTATTTAAATGGCTCTATCGGGTAAGAAGGAACACATGGGTTAGAACTTTGAAGATGTCACTGTTGAAGCTATGTTATGTCACCAGTCTCCAGGGACATGAAGACTTGGAGTGTGCACAGGGGTGGCCTCTACTGATGCAGAGGAAAAGGAGGGCATTGCTGAAACAGGATCTCATAAAGCAGACAGCCTTCTTTTCAGGTTCAATGATGGCCTAATAATATTCTGCATATTCTGTGGATTTAGAAAAGAGATAATCTAATGGTTCCTTATTTCCCCCCCTACAGCCAAGAGGCACCTGGTATCACCCGCACCATTGTGGTGTCATAATGGCACATGATGCATTTTCTATTGTGTCAAGTCAGTGGTATAAAAGGCTGGCTAACAGGCACCTGCAGCATTGGAGGCTAGAAGCTCGAGTAGGGAGCCAGGAGCACTCACTAACTGGCCAAAATCTGCAGATGGGGGGGATCCGGTGCAGAAACTGAGGAGCGTGAGAGGTAGGGAGGAGAAAACAGTTGAGTACATTTATTTTTATTTAGCATTTCTCCCAGCGCACAAAGCCCTGAGGCCCAGGAGCTAGTTACAGAAAGTGCAGCATACATATCATAAAGTGCAAGGACACGCATGGGTAATATCACAGTGGTAGGTATTGAAAGCACACTTCTGCAGAGCCTTACCTCCTGGTGCGAGGGGCTACTTCAGGTGTGAAAGCAAGCATGATGGACAAAATCAGTGACTGTACACAGTCTGGAGAAGCCTCACCGCATGGTGCAGGGGGCTACAATATAGTTACTGGTGAACACATAATGCAGGTTACAATATAGTTACTGGTTACCAGTTCACAATGACCTAGTAGACTACATGTTAGGTGGAAAGATAATGAGGAGTAGATACATTAGATGTATACATGAAAGGCAAGAGCAGGATCACAGTAAACGTGTGTGGATGAAGGACGAGCACACATGATAAAGTTGCAAGACAGTAACAGCGAAGTGACTTTAGAATTCAATGAATTAAAAATCGGCAGGAAAGTAATTGAGGCAAACTCCTTCTAGCTGGGCCGTATTGAAGCACAATGGGAGTGCAGGATCTCAGCGAGGCATACAGTGGAACATGAATTTACTTAACTATTTAAGAATGTTTATAAAGAAGAATTAGGACACATCTGGTACACATTGAAACATAATGGATCGTGCATAATGTGCAAACAGTTAAAGTTTGCCTATGCTATAGGATTAAGATCTGTGGTGCGCAGTGTACTCGCTCCTGGTTACCCACTGGTAACTCCTGCCTACTGGATGATGCCTGATACTCAGGAGCTGGTTTTAGCTCCTGCTCACAGAATCTTAATTTCATATCCTGGTCTCATAGTGACTACTCACAATATGCACAAATCACATTTATAGATGTTCATGGAAACATGGTAAGGCACATCAATATCATTGTGGCTTCATTTACACATGCTGAATCGTAAAGTATAAGCCCCAGAATACAACATAATGCAAGTTCAAACATTTCCCGTTTCACATTTCTATCATTTTATACTTTAAGGCACACACTCAAATAACCCAAAAGTAAAAACGTAACATTGAATTGAATACCAAATTATATACAACCATAACCTTCCAACTTTAAATTTCACCCTGAAATCCTGCTCTTCACCCACCTCTCGGGATATTCTCAACTGCTCAGCATCTCTCCCCTCCAACCCTCACCACATTCCAAACCTTGCTCACCCATTGCCATTCCCCATCTGCCTCACTCAAATGCCCCTGAAGTGCAACACATTCCCACTAGCCTCTCCCACCCTACCATAATGCTCTCTCCGCATCTACCCATTTCTAATACCCTGACACCCATTACACCTCTCTCCCCAGCCACTTTGCTCTCCAATATCAACCCACACACTGTCCTGACCCACCCGTGTAGGCAGAGAATTCTCTCTGCCCCACTGGACACTGTCCTCACACCAAACTCCTCTCCCTCTAACACACAATTCAGTCATTATTCTACATGTATGCCTCTACCATTTCCCCCACCCATTCCATCCTAATTTTGCCAACCTTCTATATTCACCACCACTACACACACCACATTGGTTCCCTCCTGACCGACCCTTTCTACTCCCCAACCACTGTGTCCCTCCCTTCTGACCTTGAGCAAAACTACATTGTCCCACTTCCCACCCATACAGAACTTTATTTCCTCTCCCCTCCCCAACATACCTACACTCCTGCACAGCTCTTTTCCTCCCCACTACACACTCTCCCATCTACACCTGCACTTTCCTGAACCACCACACCCATCCCATGGCCCCTTCTCCGCCTGCTACTCATTCCCTTCCGTCTCCAAGTCCTACTGATTGGTCTCCTCCCCTCCCCTTCTTCTCCCAGACAAATTCTTCTCCGCTCTCGCGCTCACCAGATTATGCTCTCCCACTCTAGATTTTCTCTGCCATCCCATTTGTCCTTTACCTGCCATCTCTCTCTTTACCCACTCTCCTACCCCTCTCCTCTCCTAACTCTCCCCTCCATCTCTTTTTCATCCTTTCTTACCCATAAATCTCCTCTACCTGTCATGATCCCAGCACATGAATACAGATCCCATTCAGAAACACTAGGGAGGCAAGGAACTTCATATCCATCAGTGGGTCAACAGTGGCTTCAAGCTTGGCGCAAGAGACATTTACCTCACTCTTAGCATTGTACCCAAAGGCTCATTACACTTACATTGCCTTCCCTACCCTCAACATGGCCTCCGCTAAATCCATAGATAACTCACAGTGCATTCTACACTTGTTGCAGAGGGAGCTTTGTAAGCCCCGCCTCCGCCGAAGCTCTCACTTCGCATCTTCTCCGCTGACGGCGGGTAACACTTCCAGCGATCTCCTGACAGAACCTGTCAATAGCAGAAATCGAGTCAAAAATCTTACTTTCCACAGCAAAATCAACAGAATAGCAGTAGAATTGTAAAGACTTACCTAACCAAGGTTTTTTCAAAGTATTTTCCTCAGTCCGCTGTTATATTCGTAGTCTCCGCATCTTCTGTCAGAAGCTTCGTTGCAGCCGCAGGATTTCTTCTCTCAGCAGCTTTCGTTCGCGGTCGCAGTGTATTCTTCCTAAAGACTATATCAGCAGTCTCCACATCGTCCGAAGGTATTTTCTTCAACAGTCTCTCCGAAGACCTGCAAAACAAAGGTATTTAGTGAATGAATGAACTTGTAAAAAGGAAAGAAAGAAGAAGTTACATATGTGCTTACCCGAAGTCTCAGCAAGGCTTTTCTTTGCTTATTTCTTACCACACTTGTTTCTGAAGGCAGCTATTACTCTGTTTTTTTCGACAAACTGAAGTAAATTAATGTTTGCTCAAAACGAGTATAGCTGCAGCCATACCACAGCATCAGCCCTTGTTAGGGACCACAAACCTGCAAGAATTAAAGGAAATTCTAGTAAGAGAGATCTCTCCAACCTAGGGACCATTCAGTACCTGATGAACTGTATATCATTATTTTCACCAAAAGACTTGCCCAAGATACCTTTAGAAGAAGTTTTGGACATTGTTCAGTTAAGAATCTTTTGACACCACGGTCCCTTCAGATTAAGAGTCACCTACCCAACGCACCCATGTAGAATACTGGATGGAGAGCTCCACATAACAAAAGAAGGGAGGGTTGTTTCAAGGTACACTGTGTGTCAGTTTCAGTTTGTGAATGGGGATTACAATAGTGGTTTTCTTATAATTGTTGTTTCCACAGAATTATTGCCCAGACAACAGGTCCTCAGCTGAAAAGGCATTACGCTCCCGCCCTCCCGGCGTTACACTACCTACCCTCTCCCTACCTCCCTGTTCCCTCCCACAACTCTCCTGACCACTCTCACTTTGAAACCCAACCCTTTTTCCAACTAGCACTCAACTTCCTCCTACCTGCATATTTCTTCCCCACCTAACATTCCTCCCATGCCCACATTGCTCTATGTTCCTCTTCTCCCCACCCATTTCTTCTCCACACTCTTCCGTGCTCCTTTTCACCAGAACCCATCTTTAATCCTCCACTGCCTCACCCGTCCACCAGCCACAACACATCTCCTCCCTCACCCCCTTCATCCATTTCTCATTCTGCCTTCCTGTACCCTCTTCTGTTATGCTCATCCCTCACAATCCTTTTTCCCACCAACGTGTTGCTATAAGGGCCTATAACTGAGGTAATGTAAATCAGCACTTTCGCAGATAGCATTTATTTGGGATCAATCCTTCAAGGTTAAATCTATTGCTGATCCCTTTTGTGCATATCAGCATAGCCACTTGAAGAGGAAGCAATCCACCACAATGGGTGCCAATATGTAAAGTTATCCAGCTACTCTAAGAATTGAAGATTGAAGAGAGTAGGTTTGTTAGGTTCCCCTGAGCTTGCAACCAGAATTCCTGTTGTGTGGCATCCCACTATGTTTCTTTTGTGTCAGTGGTGTGGTAAACAAAATCATGCAGAATATTTAACAATTAAAAAACAAGAACATGTATGACCCTAATGATGTCATAAATCTTTGTATGTAAAACATAGGGCTGTAATAAAGTTCTATTTTTTGATGCAAGTGTGTTAACACTAACAAGGACATTCAGTTGAAAATATTGTGTTCATTTTTATTCCAGTTAGGTACCTTAAGGCATCTTTATATAATAATACTGCTTGATATTTTACATTTTATGACAAAAAAATTGTGGTAAATAACACAATTGGATGAGAGTCCTTTCCTTGCAAGAAAGGTTTCTAAGACACTAGGTCTTAGGAATGTCTGGGGTTTTCGGTTAGTCAAGTAACGTGGTCCCAGTGTTTTAAATGATAGGTGGAAAAGAGGTAGAGTGTCAAGAAGAAGCTGTGACTGGGAGATCAAGTCCTGATCTCTGACAGGGATACATGATTTGATTGAGATGGCTTGTTTGAGGACCACTATTTTATCTTGGTTCTCCACATTTATTATAATCTTTTTCCCCAAATGGTGGTAACACTGTTAATAACATGTGAGTTCCTCAATCTATTTTGGTTGAGCTGCATCCCACGACTGACACCATTTTCTAGACAGGCATGGTATCAAGAGAGACGACACAGACAACAGAACGCAAGTTTCAACAAGCTCTATTAAAATGTTAAAATGTCAGGATGGTGTAAGGCCTAACTTGCCCTATGGATCTATGTGATCCGACCTTAGCTGTTTTTCCCGTGATGGAAAAGTTTGCATGTGAAATGTACGAACCACAAAAGGTTTGTACATTTCCCATGTGAACACACATTCAAAATCCCTACACAAGCAAACCCCCACCCACACCCAAAACACACCCACCCAAACCCCCACCCACACCCACCCAAACCCCCACCCACACCCACCCAAACCCCCACCAACACCCCCAACATAAACAAACCCTACTTACCTTTTCTTCACGCTGAGTCCATGCGGTGCCAGTTCCCTTTCACTTCTGTGTTCGTGAACCGGCGCAGAAGGGTCCTTTTTCTTTTTCCTTTTTTACGGAAGGCTGCCTGGGTTTCCCCCGCAACCCCTGCTCACTATACTGTAAAGCACCCCGTTTTTATTATTATTTTTTTTTCTCGGGTGTGCTGCGAAGGTGTCCACTCACCACCCCGCTCACTATACCACACAGTATAGTGAGCAGGGTGTTGCGGGGGGACACCCCTGCAACCCACAGTCTCTTTTTTTTTACTTGCCTTCAATTCATGCTACCACCAAAGGTTCAAACTTTTGTTGTTTGAACCTTTGGTGGTAGCATTTTTTGGATTTTTTGTGCGCTCAGACTTTTTTTTTTTTTTAGTCCGTTCGTACAATTCCTTGCCCTATAACTAAAGTGTGGATGTCTATAGCCTAAAGAAAACAAACTAGGGACATTCTGAGTCTCCAAGTCCAAATCAAAGTTCTGTCTGTGCCCCAAAACCTATGCTTGCCCTCACATCTATAAATAAAGTGTGGGATTTCTCTTAACTAAATTTGTGTTAACAAATAAAGTCTTAGCTGCTTTCATCTTAAGTTCTTCTTGGGCCTTATACTTCAGACTTAATATAGTTCAAATGGCTGTTGGTTTAACAAAACGGGGGGTCTTGAGGTTCCCTTCCCCAAGACAGAGTTTGTCAGTTCTTTAAGTTCTCAGGATTCCCTTCCCAAAGACTGCACTGTAGCACTCAGTTGACTTAGGCTTCTCACCAGCTAGGGCCCACTGATCTTGGCACAGTTATCAGACCACTTGGTCCACCCATCGAGGTCACACAACCAGGAGCCCTGTGATTCTCCTTGACTTGATTTGCACTGTAGTTGAACTTCACAATGGGGAACTCCCAGGTCCAGGCCCAGTTGTCAGACCACATGGTCCACCCATCACAGGTCACGCAACCAGGAGTTCCTCCCCTTTTGTCTCTGGTGTTACACTTTTGTATATCAGCCTTTTGCTAGTCTTCTCCACATTAACTAGTTAACCTCCTGGCTTTAGTTCTGTGTGCAATACTGCTTTCACTGTACTTCTCATTCAGTTCTGTATTTATGTCTGTGTAATTGCATTCAAACAGTATTGTTCGTTCAGTTTGGTTTCAAGATAAAGCAATTGCATTAAAGTAGTGCTTTTCGTTCAGTTCAGTATTCAAAATCGAGCAATTGCATTCAAATAGTGCTTTTCATTCAATTCAGTATTCATGATTGAATAATTGTTTTCAAACAGTGCCTTTTGTTCGATTCAATCTTTTCATTCAGTTCGGTATTCAGAATTGAGTAATTATCTTCAAGTAGTGCTTTTTGTTCAATTCGATATTCAAGACTGAGTAATGGCATTCAATTCTGTGAACCGCTACTTGCCTGCAGTTCCTTGGGAGCGCTCTGGCACTACCGAGTCCTCAGACCCTCACCCACTCATCTTTCTCAACTGCGGCAGTCCCTGTTGCTCCTTCTCATCTCCTGGCCAGCTGGGAGGTGGATCACTCTCACTTCTCCTCCTCACCAGGCATTTCTCAGCACACGCCGGCGACCGAAGTGGCTGCAGTTTTCAGCAATTCTGCTTTCCTTTAGTTTGACAGCTCCCACTGTTCTCTTTCACTGCAGTAGGTTCTCAGTACTGCACAAACAATGCAACTCGCTAGTTTCTGGTCTTGTGGGTCCTCTGGATAAGTGACAAGTTTCCCAACCTCTGGATATCTTGCCACCAAGGTCTGCTGTCAGGCAGCTCTCTCTTCCTACACCCAGGCAGCTATCTCTTCATGCACCTAGGCAGCTCCCTCCTCCTGCACCACGGCAGCGCTCTCTTCCTTTTATACTGAATTGGGCTCCATGTTTTATACACCTGATCCTTGTTAATAGGTCTCGGGTGTATGATTTCAATTGGCATTGCCTGACCATAATAGATCCTATTATTGGGACATGCCTGACCTTCAGTAGTGGATGGCTGCATACTCCTCTTCTTCGTCCCAGGACTATAGTGGTGTTTCACATAGTAAGTGTGCATTACTCCTAGTTCCTTCTTCATTTCAGTACTATAGTGGTGTTCCCCATAGCAAGTGTGTATTACTTCTAGTCCTGTCTTATTTGTCTCTGTACCAGATAGGGTTGAATGGGGAGTTATGGGTTGAACTTGCATATAACCCATAAAGGCTGAGGAGGGGTCAGCTTGGTCAGTGTTAGGAAAGGGGGGATATCATGTCTCACCCTCTGTCACTTTCTCCCCAATCCCAAAGGATTCTCAAACCAGGTGATCCTCCCTCACTTGTCCCCCTCCAGGGTCAGGATCCAAAAGTGATTGCTCTTCCCAGGCCACCTTAACAGAAGATCCCTGGGGGGTAGACGTGCAAATATTCTCAGGTTTCACACACAGTTCAAATATCCTCATTTGGATCCCACAAATATTTCTATATTTCGTGGTCAAAGAAACTTGGCTATTATTCCTTATAAATCTGAACATTGTTTAGATTCATGTTTTAGTAACCTTAAAAACAATGAATGAGTGCTATATATGTATAACTCGACAAATAAACGGACTGAGGTTGAGTACATTGTGTGCAAATTTAGTACACCATCTCCAGTAGAAGATAAGCACAAAACAAATCTAATTTCTAATTAATATGGAATTTCGGTATCAAACTTCAGTGGACATTGAAAATATAATTGCAACATTTTATGTTAAATCAGTACCTCTGCTCATTGGGTCAAAAGAAAAAACTCCACTTTGCTTCCTGCTGATTTATTTTTAATGCTCTGTAGCCATCTCTCAGCAATTGTGATACATCTTTCAGGCTGATGAACTTAATATTTGAATAATTTTCTTGCTCATGTTCATTTAGCAGTAATTGGCTGATGGGTATCTTTTATCTTTTGGCTGATGTGCCACATGTGTTCTGCAATACTTTACTGAATGGATCTTATTCTGTATCAAATACATGTAGGTTTTTTGCACATACAGAAATAAAATCAGATTCAAAATTTGTTTTCACAATAATGAAAGGTTTGATTTTGTATTTTCAGCTAGGAACTTCTAAGATTCATTTTGTTTAATGTACGTTTGCACACAGGACAACTTCCACATTTGAAGAAACCATTTGGTTTCATTGCTTTGAGAAAGATCAGGCTTAAATCTTTGTTTTAAAGTTGATCAAATAAATGCCATGGTTTGTTTATCCTTATACTCTCCTATATAAAGTACTTTAAATATGATGTGACTAATATTGTGTAATGAATGTCCAGCGATTTCTCAGTCAACCACCTTTTCGCCAATATTAAATTACTTCTGATTTGCATGCTGGCAAATCGCTGTGCATCTTCACTAATAATGTTCTTGGTATTGCCACATTGTGGAAGCCTTTGCGGACATAATTTGGATTGGATCATATATTCCTGTTCCTCAATACTTTTATGTTTCATTCTTATAAATGTACCTTTTGTTGTTGCTAATAACACCTTTTTTGTCGAAGGCCCTAGCATGCAGCACCAAGTTGACCTCTGTGGGCATTCTAAATGTTCTACTTTTTAGAATTTACCTTTAATATATAGTTTGATATCTAAGAACGTGGTTTGGGTATAGCTTGTTAGTTTAATGTTGAACACATTTTCATTCGGGACATCCACACATTGCCCTCATTACTCATTGGTCTCTTCTCAGATGATGAGTTATCATCACTTTATCTGGAGTATAAAATAACGTGTTACAGATGGAAATCAGGAGTTTTGTCCCATGCCGGTTCTGGCTCAGACTTTGACAAAAATAAATTTGCCAAAGAAGGTCCATACTTAAAAAACATGATGAATCTGCTATATTTTCTATAGATCTTGTTTTTAATGCAAATGTGATGTCATCAATAGATAATTTTGTTTCCAAGCAATCTTCTGTAAAATATTTGATGCCTTTATAGAATTGTAGATATGTTTTTTTTTCGTTTTAATGGCATTGTGCACCTACATATTGTAATATGGGTTTAACCAAAGAGCCTGTTACATTTATTCCAAGTTTAATTGTACATTAGAGTCATTATTGCAAATGTTACTTTTAGAAAGTGTTTCTCATGAAAGGATTATAGCCATGCCTGACAGCATTCATTAACTTTGTTGTGGACTATATTTTGAATCACTTTTTAGAGAGAGATACAATGTTTTTCATATTGTTGTTGATTTGATATGTAGTCCCTTGCCTGTTTTAGTCTTGGCAACTCCTAATCACAATGATACCACCTTTTTCTGCAGACATAATCAGACTTGTACCGTGGCTAAGCTGTGGAAAACAGCAATACTTCGGTTCCTTGTTTCTTCTTTTTGATAGATATTGAATTAAAGGCTTTTTACACCACAGCTGCCGCCCATGGACTCTCTTTTTCTGCTGTGCATTGCACTTTCTAGCAAGCTACCCTTGCTTAAACTGTTGATGCTAATAATCAGAATTGTGTCATCATTTTCTATGGGGCCAATATATCCATTTAATCTTTACTATGGTTTTGCTACTTTTTCATACTTCTTATCCATTGATTGTAAATCTGTGCATGCCAGGTCGGAAAATAGGTCAATATAATTCTTTTTTCAGAAATGAAGTTTAAATGTTTATTACAATTTTAGTTGAATGTTCTAACTTAAATGGGAGCTTATTACAATGTCAAATAAGATGTCATGTTAAGGTATTAGATTTCTGATTCTGTTTCCAGTGACGTTCTGTGATTGTTGATGTCTCCTATGCATGATTTATTTGTTCTCTTAAGTTTACAAGTATATCTGAACATGTGTAGGGGTCTCACAACAAATAATGGGGTACAGTAAAGAATTGGCAGTGATGGAAATACCACCACTTTACCATACCACCTTACCCAGAGTGTGCAGGTGTGGAGGAAAAACCTCACACAGTAGGCTGCGGGCGAGGGGGTTCTTCCACATTTCCACCAAAAGTGGAGGATTTACCATAAGCGGAGTTACCACCTGCAGTAAATTCTCCAAATCTGAAATGAATACCTATATACTTCTTGAAAGGGGATTAACATCGCACATCACCCACTCCTTGACACTTTCTGCTATTACAAATGTCAGTAACTTTATTTGAAATTGGTGGTTTCTCCACAGAAAATACTGACAATAATGGCCCTATACATGTATTAAAAATGTTAATCTGAGGGAATGGTGCAAAGGATTTTCCTTTGTCTATGGAGTTGCTTTCGTTTTTTGTCAAGTCTTTATAAGGGAGGCGTGAAGAGAAATGTTTGATTTGACCCTTGGTTTAGTGCCATTTATTGGTAATTTATGTACCTATATACTCTTACAGTTGGAAAGACATGAAGTGTTAGAATTTACCTTCATATTTCAGTCTGTACAATAGCTCCTTTTGACACATTAAGTACCTCGTGCATATAATATTTTTGTCAAACTACAAAACCTTTCTCACTCTCTAAAAATGTTTGAGGGCTCTTAGTACACAAATGTAGTACATCACATGCAAAAACAAAGAACGTTATTCAGTTATAATACCAATTGGTTATGAAGTATGATGTTACTTATTACAAATTCTGTTACTTCTCCAATTGATGCTGTCATCTGAATGTATTTAAAAACTGCAAGCTAGTTTCAAAGAGAGTCTTTAATAATAAGTTTGACTTGACACATTCTAGTATCTGAATGTAGCAAGATACTGAAACACAAAATGCAATCTTTTCCTGATTTTTGGTCAGCCCCAGAGCACACGATTCTGAACAAATGTAAGATTGTTTGAATGTGGAAGAATAGTAATGCTGTTGCTTTTTGGGGTGTCTCCTCCAGCTATTCCCCTATCAGCTACTTTATTGCTTTGTATCTTTTTCAAACAAAATCAAGTAGAAATGGCACAAGTTTAAATGGATTTACAGGCATTGATGAAGTAAACTCTGCAAAACAATTATTTGCCTAGGAATTTTGATTATTACTTTTTTTGAAGACCTCAAGACATTGGAACAAAATCAGACATCTGAATTTTTCGGATCTTTACACCTCAAATCATCTGTTTGAGGCTCAGTCTATACGTATGCAGTGTAATATGTTTACCTAAAGTGATTGACAAATCTCTCATAATGATTTAAATAGAATTGGGCAAATGCAACATTCGTATCTTGTTCCGTCATATTGTGTAAAGGGGTTAGGCCTGCCTGTCCTTTTATGCTGGTTTCTGCTTTCTTGTGATTTGGTGAAGGGTTTGCTGACGATGCAAGCGTACCCTAAGCTGGCACAGTGTCTATGATGCACCTGGCTTTAACCTCAGAGCATATTGTGTTCATTTTCAGGGAACAAAATTGGGGTGACCGCATTATCGGGCACAAGTGGCAGCGTCCTCCTACTCACAAAGAGAGGACCCAATATTCTGTCTGCCTGTGGTGAAGAGCTTTCTGTACGATGACATTGTGAAGCTAATTGGATTGGCCAAGAAAGGCGTTCATATCTCTGCAACTAAAAGTGTTGGTGCTGACCTGCCTTCTGTAGAGGTTTGCTAGCATACTTAGACTGAGTGGGGTTGTGCACTGTTCTGTATGTTGGTGTGACTGCCCATGCCCCGTGGAGCGCAGCTGGTGTGTGACAGTCTGGCTGTAGTACAACATCTGTTGGTTTGGAGCTTGAGAGCTAGAGCATGAACAGAGCAGTGTGAGTGTGGGACAAATGTCTCCAGCCTACTGAGAAGATGGCTATCTCAGAACGCAGAATGCAATGTGCTCCAGGCAGCAGTTGCAATCATGATGGCCATCCTATTAGCAGAACTCACAGAGGCATGTGTGCTGAGCCGATGAGAGAGGCACAGGACCTTAGATCCCTGCATGAAAACAACTTTTGGAGAGCATCTGGTGAGTGTATCTGGCGAGGGTCAAGCTAGAGTAGGGGTCTTCAACCTTTGGCTCTGCAGATGTTTTGAACTACAACTCCCATAAATCCTGGTCAGCATAGTCAATGGTGAGGGATGATGGGAGTCGTAATTCAAAACATTTGGAGAGCCAAGGGTTGTAGAACCATGAGTTAGAGGGGTAGGATTCATGCACGAAGATTACCTTTAATCCCTTTTTGTGTCCTAGTACAACTGTCTCTCAAAGACCATGGTCTCAGGAAATGTATTTGCTGCTGGAAAACAGCATTCTCGGAGCAGTTCATAATGACATTAATTTATGGACATCCTCATTTGCATAGTTGACATTCTGGTGTGTTTGTTTAGTCATGTGTTTCATTTAGGGGCATCATGCAGGACCCCTATCCTATATTGCAAGATGAGTATGACAGGTCGAGGGGGCCATTTAAAAAAGGGTAATTGCATTCAGTGGAAGGCCTATTATTTTCTCACTCTCAAAGTGGAGGGTAAAATGAGTTGAATTCCAATGGCATACAACAAAATGTAGGGGACCCCCTGAGAGCCATAGCCCCCAACCCCCAGCTTGACAACTAAGCATATACTGTGCCACACTCCGGGTGGCCTGGACCACAATGCATATGATGATCATGTTGCTGCAGAGGCATGTTGCGCACTGCACTAGGTGAAAGATTTAAGTATGTGTTTTAATCACATCTTAAATCTTTCACCTAGTATAGAAACAAGGGGGCTGTGCCTGGCTCCGGGTACCCAAATGTACCAGCCAACCGTAATTATACCATAAGAAAACACTTCATGCTGGCTCTGCCAGGATATGCCAGTATCCCCATGTATGAGCATTCTCTTGTTGGCTTCTCACATAATGCCAGTAAAAATCTCCTGCCCCAGGAAGGAGGAAAATATGTTGTTGATGGCTTCACAAATGCTTGCCCAACTCCTGCACCACCATTTAAGACAACTCTTCATGTTGATTCCTCCCTCAACACCAGTTACACATGCAATTCTCCAATTAGAAAACCTTTCCTTGTGTTTGGCAGTACAAATGGCTCCATCCACCATGTAAGAACACTCATCATGTTGACTTTGCCCTTAACACTAGTAAAGCATGCAGAGCCACAGAAAGTAAACATTTACTTTCTGACTGCACAAGTGCCCCCGTCCTCCACATGTAAGAATGCACATCAGATTGCTCTTGCCCCTCATGTGAGTAAAAAATGCAATGCCATAGAAAATGTCCATTCTGCCTGCCCCCTTGCACTATAACCCTCCGCCCCACGTCTTCCACCGTGTAATAACATTCATCAAGCTGGCTTTGCCCAAAAATGCCAGTATAACAACCATGTTCCAATGTGCCATCCTTTTCATCATTTTGGGCTATGATTGTGCAACTGAGTTGTGAAATATGCTGCACAAAGTCGTATGTTTATATTGGTTTTACAATGAACAACATTGTTTTGAAAAATATGTGTCAGATTTGGACAAACTTTGTATACATATTTTAGTGTTTGGTGTTTCTGAATACGTGTTTCGAATTGTTTTCAGTAAATCTGTTAGAGTGAATTCAAATTATATTTAGTGAATCATCACTGTTTAAGACACGCACAGGGGATAGGTTCTTGTAGACATATGCATAATATATATGCTATTTCCAGGATCAATCCTCCTACCTGTGGCAGGACAATTTCTGTGGCCTGGCATCGCGGATCCCTCTTTTTATTGAATAAAAGCCCAGGGAAATATATCATGCCACAGTAAGAAATGGCTAGACTTGCTGCCCCGAAATGCCAATCTAACCAGCAGATAAACACTTGTCATACTTGCTTTTTCAGAGATACTCATTAACTGTGATGTTTTAGCGTAGCCCCCCGACACACACCCTTTTTCAGCCACTCACCTCCACAATCACCAAAATCAACTCTTCCGCCCAGCAATAAAACAAACACAAACACCTTCACACAACATTCACTTGCTCATTTGCACACACCATTCATTCACTCATTCTCACTCACACACACACACTCACCATAACTCGCTCATTCAGATGCACACCCAGTCACCCACACATCATACACTGACTCACTCACACACATTACATAATAGATATACACACCCATGCATGCATAAATGCATCATAAACATGAAACGCCCTCGCACACACACACATTTGCAAACAATACATTTGTTTTTATACATTTTTTCCTGGATCTGTCACCCGAGGGAGTCCTCTCCAGGCAGACATCCAGCTCTCATGCTCCATGCAGATAATCAGTCTCATTACAAGTATGGCGGTGCAGGAAAAAATTGGCGGTAATGGAATTACTGCCTCTTTTCCCACACCACCATACTATGAGTATGGCCCTGGAGTGTGGGATTTACATCCAGCATTATGCTGGAGGAAAGTCCTCCCACGTTCCACTGAAAATTGGCAGAATTGGTGGAATTACTGCAGCAGTAATTCTGCTGGCAGAAGTTCTGCCAAACATGCCCCATAGAGTCTAATGGAAAAATGGGGATTAACTCTGCCACCACCACTTGTAATCTGGCAGTAATTCCGTCAAGACAAATGGCGGTAACGGTAATTCAGTTGGGTGGTATTTCAGCAGATTTACCACCGGAATACCACTAAACGTGTAATGCAGCCCAATAACCAGGAATCGGGAGAGCTTCCCGGTTCCGGTCATGGTCAGGGAAGCTGTTGGGCCTCCATCTTGTGCAAATTGGAACAGAAATTACTTCTTTCTGAAGTCACTTTGATTCAGAAAGGAATTAATTCTTTCTGAAGTCCGAGGGGGACCACACCTGTGACATGGAGCGGCGGAGTCCCCCGCTCCATGTGGGCAGCAGTCGTCCCCACTACGTAAACGCTGAAATCGAGTTTACTCTTCAGTTTTTTACTCTCTGCCTTGAGAGATAAAAAACACTTCCTCCAAATACGCTTTGCAGGCAGTGTTTAATAATTGATTCCAATGGAATCCACCTTCTCGTTAGCAGGTGTTAATTAGTTGCATATTCCATTGCAATCCATTCCTTGTATACCTGCATGAAAATCTCATGCAGGCGTGAAAGAGAGTGCTCTCTTGGGTCGGTGAAGGAAAGCATAGCAGAGACACTATCTCCACTTTGTGACCCCCCCCCCATGCCTCAGGAGCGCAGGAAAATGAGGTTTAGTGGAAATTAAAGCAACATTACGCTTTAAAATCACCCCCACAGTCAGTGTGGCTGAGCGATGTGGTGACCCTCTTCTGAGCTCTATTATGGTATGGTATGGTAATGTTTATTTATATAGCGCCTATACACAGGCAAGTGTTTCAAGGTGCTCAAGGAGGGAAGGAACACAGGGAAAAACAACAGTTGCTCATAGCCCTTGAATTTCTGAGAAGATAATGGTCTGCACAGGCAGATTAAGTAAATATGATACATTTAACTTTTTAGATACAGCAAATAGGCCGGCCGACGGTTCTGTGGTTTTTTTCAAGTGCACATTAAGGGGTGAAGACAAGGGAGAACAGACAGAACGATCTTCAGGTAGGGCTGTATACGGACCGTGCAAGTGCGGGAGGGAAAGGGAGGGCCAGGGGACCAAGTGCGTCCAGTCAGTAGAGACTGCCGCCAAAAGTAAAGATCCTTACGTTTGCCTGGGCTAGGGGCAGTGGGGAAAGAGGGAGAGATTGAAGGGGGTGAGGAATACAGGGAGCAGAGGGAAAGGGGAATAGAATGGGTGGGGAGAAAGAGGACGACCATAAGCAAGCATTGGCAATGACAATAGTTTGGGCTTTTGTGTAGGCATGGAAAAGGGCACTTAACAGGCAAAGCCGTAGTGGTGTTAACTGGCCATTAATGATAGCTGCTGCACAATGGTGTGAGTACCTGGGAATATAATAGCACTGCCTGGCAATGCCAAATACTTCTACACAAGCCAAAACTGTTGGCTTTACCAATGCTTGTTGTTAACAGGACTTCAGTGAAGGATGGGCATAGTGCTTATAAAGGCAGTCCTGGAACTCTCAGAAGACTGCTAACCGTTAACCCCGTACCGTTAACCCCGTACCATTAACCCCGTCCCGCCCTATTATGAGGTCCCCTTTGCTGGTCCCGCGAGGGGACAAGCATGCTAACAACGGGCCCGTCATTAATGGGCCCGTTGTTAGAATGCTTCCCATTGAGCCCTATAAATGGGAATGGGGATTAATTTTTACTGGGTCCAAGAAAAGGGCAATTACCGGGTCCGCCCAGGTCGACATGACCCGGTAATTGCCCATTTCGTGGGAGGTCATTACGACCAGGCGGTAAGTACACCAACTTTACCACCTACGTTTACACCATGGTGGATGGCGGATTTACCGCCCCATTCCAAGGTGAGTGGGGCGGTAAATCCCCATTTCCCATTTACCCTTCCCCATTCCCATTTTTGCCCCATAGGGCATAATGGGAGTGGGGAAGGCGCTAATTACGGCACCGTAAATTACGGTGCCGTAATTAGCACCAAGGCGGTTTAGCGCCATGGATTTTAACGCCTGCTAAAAGCAGGCGTTAAAATTGGAATCAGGCGTTAAGGGTTAACGACGGCGTTAACCCTTAACGCCTGGGTCGTAATGACCTCCATGGGCCCGGTAAAAATTAATTTCCAGCGCCAGCAGGGCACGGCTACCACCAGGGTCCTAATGAGGGCTAATGGATGGGTAAATACAAACAACACCTAAAAGTTCTGTGTCCCTCATCCACCTAATAGCAAAACCAAAAAAGAACTGGTCAGGAAGTAAAGAAAGATTGAAATGAGATTGAGGGACAAACTGAGGTGGTGAGAAGGTGTTGGAGAGAATGAGAACGGTTTGGGGAAGTGGAAGAGAAGGTGACAGGTAGCACGCTTTTAGGCACAACATCCATGTGTGGGACACATAATTCTTGAATGAGCAGCAAAATAGTATGTGTGCTGCCTCCAAAGTGACAACAGATCTCAAGCAGTGCATCCTGCGAGCCCTTTCTCTTCTTTGTGGCTATTATAGACAGTAACGTCTTTAAGGGAGGGCAACATGCCCAGGGCACCCACTTTGGGATGGCCCCACACTGCTGCTTGATACAAAGTTTTCAGTGCCCAGTTTAGAAAACAAAAGGAACACATGTCAGAGCGCATTCACTGGCGGCGCAGGTGTCCCACGGGGCCTGGGATTAGGCCAATAAGAGACCACAGTGACCAGCTGCTTTCTCAACACATCTTCACCAAATACGTTTTGGAATGCGACAAAACAAGCAGTGACTTTTTTCAGTGCAAGCCTCAAGCAAAAAACAAAAACATGTCCAGATTGGTATATACGAATCCTATTTTGCTGGCATTGTATTGTGGGCGTGAGTGTTGCCACAGACGAAATCAAAACTCACTATACATTGTGTGCTCCAAATAGTTGCATGCTACATCCTTAGCACAGATATGTGATAAATATATTTCATCTATGTCAATTTTTAGGTTCCCAAAATGTTCTCTAATTTAATGCAAAGCAGCCAGGAACTATTGTGCAATTTATCCCCATACGGTTTGCAACCGGAAATGTATTTACAGAATGAGGGTGATTTATTAACTTATTGAATTGTTTATATACTGAATGAGAGCATATTTTATTTATAAACAGTAATCTATTTACAAAGTGAGCCACAGAAATGTATTCACAATATGCACATTGGATCCAAACAAGCCCACTCAATAGTGACCCAAAATGCATGTTTGTAGTCAGATTGGTATAATTATCACTATAATTCTTAAGGTTGCTATTATTGTTGGGTAGTTATTGAGCATGAACCAAGGTCTGGGAAGCAACAGAGTGCTTTACAAGTCATAGGGGAAAGTACACGGTAGTGGAAACATTTTGCATGGGATCAATACAAGGGAGTGTGGAGTTAACAGAGGGGGGAGTGTGGCACCAAGGAATCTACAAGTAACTTGGGAAGGGAAGAGCAGAACATCCAGTCTCAGGTTAGGTGGAGAGGCGTGTGGACTTAGGCATTAGGGAGAAGCCTTTTCGTTGAAGATGAGGGTCTTGAGCACCATCCTGAAATATGATAGCAATGGGGCATGTTTGGTGTTGATGGGGAGGAGGTCCCAGCATCTGGGGGTGTAGGCACAGAAGGCCAGTTTTCTGGTCATTTCCTTCCTGCACCAGCAGAGTTCGAGTCTGCACATGTCCTTGCCTCTTGGTTCTAATTTATTTTTGGAGTGGTTTTTTTTTTGTGCGGGTTGTGTGTGTGGTGGGGTGATGTGTGGGTTTGCATACAGAATCCATATGTTTGGCAGCAGGGACCTGCATCATGGAAGTTATTGATCGTGACTGCTGGCTTATAGTGCTTGTGAAACATCATCCAATTGGCTATACTGAGAATGTTTGATTAGATTGTGGCTGCAGCTTCATCCACATGATTTGCAGTAGCCATACTGGCATAGATGGTGGTAGCAGCTTTACTAATGTGATTTACTGTGACCATGTTGGCAGCCACAAAGCCAGTGCCCCAGAGCTGCTGATCCCCTGGCACCCAAAGTTGTAGTGCTGCTGCCATGTGCATTATAGTGTTAATGGCCGAACACAATGGCCGCTGGAAAATTTGGGTGCTACCAGCCAAGTGCCATCCAGCTTGTTTCTATATAAAATGTAAGATTTGATTCAAAGCCTTGCATCTTTCACTGGGTATGCGAGGTGGCCCAGGCTGGCCTCGGAGTCTGTGGTGCAGAATATGCCTCTCTGAAGGGAGCTTGTGGAGGGTGCTGACAACAGGGTTTACAGCGGGGCCTTCTCATTATGTGTTGCACCGCTGAGTTCATTGCAAAGGCCCTGAGCCTGCTGTCTGGCTGTTGTTGACAACCAATATCTGATTTGATCAAATCATCTTGTAATGTGTTCTGTATTTACTGTAGAACATAATGTTTTTGTGTTCATTATTGCATAACTTGTGTAGCATGTTCAGCTTTGTGAGGGAAATATATTGACGATTTTCAATAACCAAAGCTGAAATTCGTATTGTAAAGATTGAGTGACATGATAGGTCTGTGTGTTAAGCACCTACTCCAGAGATGTGTGTTCATAGGGACAGATCATAGTAACAAATTGCAACAGGGCCAACTTAGCTTTTTGTATGGAGCTTGTGAGATGCAACATGGCCGAAGTCTTGCGCGACCTTCCCCAGAAGTGCGCACAGCCATGGAAAGTGGCAAAGGAGCATTTTACGACGCCAACATCACAGAGCGGGTCACGCTACTGGTGCTCCTGATTAGGGATACAAGACTGCCAGAGAACCATCAGGGCAGCCAAGGACAGCTAGGTCCTCCACCACCCTCACCCAACAGCCCATGGATATTATATGGACTTGATTTAATGTCACTCACCTGTTCTTATGCTGCAGATAATCACTTTAAGCTGGAGACCCATTTATTACACTTTTCCTCTCTGAAGTAATCTTGACTGCATATATACTTTGACGATACGGTTTACTCGGCTACAAAACAAAGTAAGATAGTGCTTGTTATAAATTCTAACATAACATCAGTAAGATGCAGGCCTAGAGCTTGGTGTCCCCAAAGAAGGATTGTAAAACTGGACAACCACCCCAAATTGTAAGCGACTGTGTAAGCAAAGAGTTGAAGCCCATATCCTGGACAATTCCTCTTATCAAACCATATCTTTGTGTGCTGTCTTCTGGGAAAAATACTACCAATTGCATGCCACTGGTAAACGTATTTATTTTCAGGTCAGCACACATTTGCTTTTTGTACAGTTTTTCTCTTGCACGTCATGCAATTCTGGGTGTTGGCTGTATGTAATGCTTCTAAGGAAAGCAGTAAAACCCACATACGATTGTTTCACACTCACGCCAATTAGTACTCAGTATTCTTCCCTTGATGATGTAGAACATGAATAGAGAAGCATTCTCCTTTTGAATGACACGTGTCTGTTGTGTTTTGTAAAATATTGTAATGCTCGGTTGTGTGATTTGTTTTTTTTCCACGTCAGGACTACAAAACAAGGTATTTTTAAATGTTTTATTTAGTTTATTGTGCAATTGGTTAATTAAAACCTTAAACACTTTTAACAAATTAATCAATTTTAAAAAGGAGAAAAATACAAAGCATTCCATTACATATTATTACACCCAAAATAAACATTTCATCCATAAAAAGGCCATCATTACTCACATCATCTATAACTTTAAATTTAATTCATACAATCTTTTAAAATGTGTTCAAATAATATATATACAAACTTGTTTAAACCACAGTCTGCTTGGGTCAGTTTACACACTCAAATCAATTGATGTTATCCTTTTCCAAAGCAGAAAGGGTGGGGGGAGGGGGTAGGAAAGGAGGTAGGGGAGCAGGAGAGTATCATCCAATAAAAGAATTACTATGAAATAGATACAGTCAAATACTAGTGGTCTGAGGGTGGGGTGGGAGTCACCCTTCAACCAAATTCTTTCAAGGGAGGAATATTTTTTTTCTCCATATATAATAGACAGCTCCCACATAAATCAAGGTTTCTGCCATAAAAATGGCTGACCAAAATTTGTCTGCAGTTATAATTCTGAGATCACATTCCAAATCCCTATATCTGTTATAATAACATCCCTGCAAACAGTTACACTCTGTTAAGAGGTGTTTTATTGTTTCTACCTTTTGTTTACATAGTTGACACACTCTTTCATCATGAGGAACAGAGGTCCAGGCCCCCACATACTCCTAACATGGCATGTTATTAAAACGAAGGAAGATGATAAATCTAGAAAAATCTTGATTATTCATTTTTAATAAGTCATTTCGGGGTTTAGATGTCTGTAACCCCTGCATGGAATACTGGACATAGCGTTTCTTTGTATTCAGGGTTGCCAATTTCTTGGCGGCATCCCATTCCACAGTCTTAATTTTTTGTTGCTTATATATGATTAGCTTCAAAGTTGTCCCTTGGCATGCATAACCCAATATCGTACAGGAAGGAGGTAACCGCTATCTGTAGATTTCTCTTTATGCTGTTGTGCTCCTTCTTTCTAACCATAATCATGACAATCGTGCTCAATAAACTATTTTGATTTATTTCTGATAGCATAATCTTAATATATAATTTGCTGCACCATATCTTCTACAATGCCGTTAGTGAGTTAAGGCCCAGTTCGCATCTTATAGCTTCAATAGGTACAGCCTTTGGCAATCTAAGAACAGGTCTCCAATGTTTGCCCTCCAATTTGTCAAGGAAAGTTATATATTTAGCCTCCAGGGTTTCTAATGCGTATAGTAACCCAGGCACAATGATGCTCTTGTAAATTTCGAGGAATCCTACCAAATAATAACCCCCTTTTTTGCCATATATCTCCTAACGCCATTCCATTTTTGTGCCACCTTTGCTTCAATTATATTGGTGTACAATGTTTTTAGAAGGTTGTTCATAATAGGGATTCCTAGGTATGGGTAAATGTCTACTACCTCTAATGTAACTATGTCAATCTTCCACTTGAAGCCATGCCATTTATTCTTGGACCCTCTGCCTCCAAATACCATGATCTTCATCTTGTTTGCATTTATGCACAGATTAGTGTCTTTTGCAAATATATACAAGGCACTGAGCATTCGCTGCAGACCTATCAGTGTTTTGTCCAAAAGGATAGTATCGTCTGCATATGTCAACCAGCTAATTGTTGAATCCCCCACATTCGGACTGTGGTTTTTCACTGTTTCCAGGGCTTCTCTCATGTCAGCCACATATAGATTGTAAAGAACTGGTGATGAAATGCAGCCTTGTTTCAATCCCATATTAGTCTTGACAGGGGGTAGTTACAGCCCCCTTATCCAGACAAATGGTTACTGTAGTGTCAGAATACATGACCTTAAGAAAATACAAAACTATGGTGCAAACTCCCCACTTCGAAATAAAGCACAGATACAGACTAGTCCCCTTCTTGCTGATTGTCGCAATGACAATATGGTCCAGGGTAACCATATTATCTAGGGTGCTGTAACCTTGTCTGAAACCAATTTGTTGTGGGCACAGTAGGTTTTTTGCAGGAGGGCGCAGGCAGTGATATTTTGCTATACAATTATATAATCACGATTACCATATCACAGTGGCTGATGGTATATTAGTATATGTTACGAGGCACAGAATTACATGGCCGCCGCGTATTTATGTAGCACTGGAGGAGGTCCCGGGTGTGGGCGACTCTGACCCACTATCATTAAGCCCGACAAGGTAGCTACAGAACACGGTCCACACATTATCGCAGCGATTTTGTATCGGAACAGAGTTGATATACTCCTCATCACAGGTCTGAGTCCAGGTGAGTGCACTCAGCCACATTTTAAAAGCAGGGGGGAAGGGGATTTCCAACATTGAAGAATACATTTCTTGGCCACCATGCAGCTTACATTCAGAAACTTCGACATTTTCTTGGCACCATCATCACACCACACCCCAAAAAGTACACCGGCTGGGTCCGGGCCTAATGTTGTACCCACAATCTCAGAAAGGGCCCTCAGGACCTCATCCCAAAACCCATGGAGACCACTGCATGACCAGAACATGTGCATATGGTCCGCTTCCTCAGACCGAAATCTCAGACAGGTATGAATTTGGTTCCGGGTGAACTTAGCATGTTTATGCAGGGTGCAGCACAATCTATTCAGTAGTTTGTATTGCATGCAGCAGAACCTGAATTTAAGGGAGCGTATACCTTCAATAGAAGCAATCCACGTGTAAAATGCTGCATGTTGGTTCCAAATGTCCAATAATCCAGTAAGAAAAGCGGGACAGCTAACGGCATTCGTCGGTGCACTTAGCTGGATGTGCGCATGCAGATGGGCATTCCTGCTATTGCTGTAGTCAATTCAGGTTAGGGGGAGCGTGGGCTTGCTCGTGCTTAAATGGTAGCAATCCATGTGTAAAACGATGTACGTTGGATCCAAACGTCCAATAATCCAGTAAGAAAAGTGGGACAGCTAACGGCATTCGTCGGTGCACTTAGCTGGATGTGCGCGTGCAGATGGGCATTCCCGCTATTGCTGTAGTCAATTCTGGTTAGGGGGAGCGTGGGCTTGCTCGTGCTTAAATGGTAGCAATCCATGTGTAAAACGATGTACGTTGGATCCAAACGTCCAATAATCCAGTAAGAAAAGTGGGACAGCTAACGGCATTCGTCGGTGCACTTAGCTGGATGTGCGCGTGCAGATGGGCATTCCCGCTATTGCTGTAGTCAATTCTGGTTAGGGGGAGCATGGGCTTGCTCATGCTTAAATGGTAGCAATCCATGTGAAAAAAAAAAACGATGTACATTGGATCCAAACGTCCAATAATCCAGTAAGAAAAGTGGGACAGCTAACAGCACTCGCCGGTGCACTCAGCTGGATGTGCTTTGACTTTCTTATTTTTGTTTAAGAAAGTCAAACCATCACAAATGATTGCACCTTGCTGTACAGGAACTGGGAAACAATGTGGTGAAGTGTGGGAAATTGCAGACTGCGCTCAAATCTCAACTTCACATCTTAACCAAAGTGTGTAATGCTGGGTAGCTCAATCATACAGCGCCTGACCTGTCAGAATTGTCATTTTCTATGTATTTCAAAATTGTCAGCTCCTAAGAGACATTTAGTTCAGATGGAGCACTTTAAAAAGAATCTGTATTCATTGTTTAACTGCCTGTAGTGTTCCCTCATATGCAATAATAGTGATCATTGATACATTGCACAACACATTCATTTGTTGCCTCGCTCACTAATGGCAACGCTACCTAAAAAAACAATGGCCTCTTCTAATCTCAGTCTTTGGTTGCATACGTGCACCACCTGGTAGCTCTTTATCGGTATCCTCTATCTATGCTATAATATGTTAACTATCCTCATTGCTTCCCATGTCTTTCCTTGAGTGCAGGAATGAACACTTTTACATTCCGTGAGGCTGGTAATCTTCTATGTCCGTGATGGGGATTATGCATCTTTTTTTTATGGTTACTGTAATGTGTTCTCCCTCTAAAATGCATCCCATGGACCTTCCTCATGGTTGCTATTGTTAAAACGTGCCTGTTCTGTAGCTTGAACACAGGTACCCTCACTGTGGACTACTAATATTGATCTGCAAATGTCACCTGTTCATTATTTAGATTCCAGAAAGGATGGGCTAAGGGTAAGGGTACTTGAAGGGAATACTCATGCTTAATGTGATCGCTGATGAGAGCAGCATAACAAGATATGGAGGTTGATCATGTATGGAGATCGGGGGAGGGGCCACTAGACATTCTTGATCCCTTACTTTTTTGTTTAAGGGGCCACCAAGATGTATGTGCCCTGGGCCCCAAAATCCTTTAAGATTACCGTGGCAGCTGGCGGTGGTGTATTTGGGTGTTAATGTATCTCTTTTTGTGGCTGTTGTGTGGATGCGCTGGCTGAAGTGTTTTCCTGAGGTTTGGGAGTTGAGAAGTTGATGATTAGAAGAGCCACTGGTGTAGTGGGGTCCCCAGATCCCATTTCGTGTGGGGTCCCGCCACA
Organism: Ambystoma mexicanum; assembly: GCF_040938575.1. Lineage (NCBI taxonomy): Eukaryota > Metazoa > Chordata > Amphibia > Caudata > Ambystomatidae > Ambystoma > Ambystoma mexicanum. The sequence continues at coordinate 266,832,545 of NC_090922.1, forward strand.
CAAGGACTATGGAGTGGGGTGCCTCGGTCCAGCCCTCACCCATCATGATGAAGGCTGGGTTGCGGGCAAACAAGGCATGCGGTGCAGGATTGAGGGACTCTGCCTCCTGCTTCCTCGTGCTGTGTCATACAGGAACCAGGAAGCACTCCCAGCTTCCTGGTTCCTGTCTGCGTGCAGTCCTGAGGAACCAGAGGTCAGCAGTGGCATCATAGACTGCCTCAGTGAGAAACAGCTAAGAAAACTGTTTTTTGTGTGTGTGTGTCAATGTGTAATACATGTATTTTGCTTGTGTGAGGTGTGTGAGGGATGTATGTATATGGTATGGGTCAGTGACTGGTGGGCGAATGTGTATGGATGTGATTATTTGGATGCGTTAATGTTCTGGGTAGGTGGGTGCCTGTGTGGAGAATGCAGTGTGAGTGGATGTAAGAGAAGGTGAATGGGTGAGTGACTGGTGGGTGAATTGTATGAATGTGATTGTGTGAGTGTGTTTTGTTCTGAATGGCTGTAAGAAAGGGAATTTGGTATGCCCAGTGTGCCTGCCAGTAGAATGTTGCAAGAAACCCCTGGTCAGCTGAGCGGAATGGTGAGTGCCTGCTGTGAATGAGTGTGCTATGCGAGAGGCAGGCCTGGAGCTGTCAAGAGTGGGGGTAGCCAGTGGGTGTATCTATCCTGAAGAGTAACTGGAAATTGAACCTGTACATAAAGAAGATGATTATACTTTTGGACACGTGGGTCGTGCTTGGTCTTTTACAATGGCCAACTTGAGGTAGAAAGTATCCATGTAGACGTGAATGGGTGTGGGCTAATAAAACATTAATTTCTTCTCCATGCTGGTGTTTGAAGGGGTCGGCATACTTCAGGGGTCGACATACTTCTGCCCATGTATATTTTTCCACCATAACTACTTCTGAAGGTTTTGGGAAAAGCCCTGTGTGCTATATTTAATGTAAAGCGTTTGGTATGCCAATGAAGCATGCACATATTTGTGAATGTTAGTTTGTGTCCAGGGCCTCTATAGGAACTGTTGTCCTGGGGCCTGCAAGGAATTGCATGTTGCTCCTGTGCATGATATTGTTTCCAAGCATACTTCTGGGCGTTCATGAGCACATGAGATGGATTCTCATGTGGATGGCGCAGAAAGGTATTTCTAGGTTTCTGCTCATGCAGGTACCCCTACAGTTACCAGCATCTGGTCGGCCACTGTTTTTGTATGTAAGAGTTATCGGTGCATGTGACCATATTTTGGTGCTCTACTGTGAGTGCTAAACCGAACAGCTTCACTATTGCTGAAAGGAATTTGGTGCTCTTGTATTTGATCATTTCATTGATATTGTATTGTCATGACAAGTCAAAAACAAGTATTGTCAAATTGAATATGTAATTGGGTACAATTTTGTGTTTATTTTGTCTCCGTGCAATGCAAAATATGTATCGCTGTCAGATTTATACTAGTGCAGTTCCCAAATGATGACGCAGAGCTTTGCTTCATCAGTTTTCTTCATGAGGTCTTCCTTTCCTTCACAGAATGTGTGAAAGTGACCGCCTTTTTATGGTGAGCATTGATGTAGGAGGTATTGCTCAGTTTCGAGCTCTCCATGGTCACACTGGAACTGGAACTCGACTTTCTGCCTTAAACCTTAAACCTGAAATCGGGTGCTTTTGGGAGCCTCTGTTCACCTGGTGTATTTGTGTGGCCTTATTGGCTGTTTAAAGCCCTTTGTACACCTGTCTCCTGAAGAACATATACTTTGAGAGACAGTGTTACAATTCTTGCCTTCAGGGGTGGACTGAGAACTAAAAGAGGCCCTGGAAATAAGTTCTGGGGACCAAAAGAGGCCCTGGAAATAAAGTTCAATGTGGCCCCACATGACACATTTTCAGCAAGCCCAATGCTTTTCCTATGAGAAAATTTGGAAATACCACACAAAAGAAGCCCAGGGGGCAGAGGCCCACCGGGAAATCTCCAGAGTTCCCTATAGGCCAGTCCAGCCCTGCTTGCCTTTTTCACTGCTAAAGTATCCACAATGGTTACACATACTTGTTTTACATTGTCTCTCTTCTTTTACTGGGGTCGGGTTTTATAGTCTTTTTAATAGTTAAATGTTAAATGTTAAAGGTATTTGTACTGTGCACCGTCACCAACGAAGTTGGTCCCCAGGCGCTCTGGTGGATCGGCAAATGAGAAAGTGGGGTGGGTTAGTAGGGTGATGAGTGCGAGTATCGGAGCGATGTCAGACCTCATGTGCTGTTGGTGCGGCTTATGTGGTGTTGCGGTGTGGTGAAGTGCATGCAGCTTGCAGTGCGAGAGGTGGTTGTGTGAGTAGTTTTTTGAGTGATTTAAGTATGCAGAGAGTTTGATCTTTTTTTTTGTTAGTGGGATGTTTTGCAGCTAATCTTGACAGTATGTTTGAATGTCTAGATTTTGGGACTCCTGCATGGTGCGACAACAGGTAGATTTGAGAGTCGTGCATAGTGGAGCGAGAGGCCCCGCCTAACAGAACAATTGAATATAGTGCTATACGCAGCTGGATTTGAGAAACGATTGAATAATTCAGTACAGTCCTAAAACACAGCTGCAGAGTGGGAGAGAGGCCTACACCCAACAAAGCAAATATCAAAGCAATGGTTGTTCTCCGCAATATCCTCCCTGATAAGGCAAATGTTTCTCTCACAAAATTCAATTTCATAAACCAAGTCAATTGTTTTCCTCAGGATGCAAAGCAACTGTTAGCATATCACACTAATCATTCTAATGAAATATTCTTGTCAGGATAGCACAGCCACTACCTTCGGTGATGCAGCAGTTTGTAAACATGATAGTAGAATTAACATGCTCTATCCACCACACCTTCTTTCCATAACCTCTCTTCTTCAAAACATCTTCTTTCCTGGTATACTCACCTGCCAGGACTAACTTCTACTGATCCCTTTCCTGATATATGATATAATATGATGGGTTATTTATAACGCACTTAATACCCAGAGGTTTCTAAGCATGGACCCGGGGATTGAACCTGTGTTGTTGTGTCGTCTTGCTTTCAAGCCGAGCACGTTGCCGCTGAGCTATCCTCCCGAGACACTCACCTGCCAGGAAGAAAACTCTACAATTGGTTTTAATGGCAATATTTGTTCAGGGCTTCTCTACACATGTATCCCATGTGAGGAGGGATGAACAATGGCTGCGTCTTTTTATAGTCTCTTTAACTCTTGGCAATGTGGGTTACAGGTTTCCCCACACTGAAAACTGAAGAAAGCAGAATTGCGCCCAATTTGCCTCTTGACTGCTTATTGATAGCCCTTTGCCTGTTGGCAATGTAAGTTACAGATTTCCCCAAGTTGGTATCCCATAGAAGGGGAATTGTACCCTTGTTGCCCTTGTGCTGCTTTTTTACAGCCTCTTAGCTGTTGGCACTGTGGGTTACAGGTTTCCCCAAGTTGGTGTCCCATAAAAGGGGAATTACACCCATGTCGCCTTTGTCGATTCGTTACTTTATTAGTTCAGTATTCAAAAGTATTTCTTACTGCCAAGTGTCCTGCTCTGAGCGCCCCATGGTCACCTTTAACTTCAGGCCAACACACCGGTCTCCTATTGTGTCTTTGCTTCACTCTCTGTTGCTGCAGCAGTGGGCCTTCTCTGTTCAACTCGCTCTGTTGACAGCTCCCACGTAACTTCAGTGGTCTGCATGGCTCTTCTCTGCAGTCTCTGCCAGCTCCGTTGGGCCTTTGTGTCTCCCTGCACACCGAAGCAGCTCAATTCGGGTTGGCAGCACGTCTCCCACATGGCTGGGCTTCTCTTAGCCGTCCACAGTGCTGCTTTCTGCTGCACACACTCTGCAATACTGCGAGCCTTATTTTCCTGCATCGCTTCCGCTGGTGCTCTCCTTTCTTCTTCGGCGACAATCACACAACTCTGGGCTGCTTCTGCTTCTACTATTCCTTCCACATCTCTCTCCAGCTGTAGCTCATTCTTGAGTTTAAATCTCCAGCTCAGGTGCCTTGCTCTACAACATCTAGACCGCACATTCTGTTTAATGGCATCTCTGCATCCCTCGTCCTTGTCCCAGTACCACAGGCATAATGGGTCCTGAAGTGCACAGTGGTTTTGATTCCTTGATCTTTAATTTGTTCCGATTGCTTTGTGAACTGAGAGTTGTCAGAGTTAGGGGGCATTGTGATTTAACATTGGGTTTAGGATCTCTACCTAAGATAGATTATGATAATTAGAAGTTGCCATATTTAATTCCCGACCTCCCAAGGTACAAACTTTATTCTGTTTAGATTACTTTTCAGTCTGTTCTTTGGGTAGTGTCATGGGAGGGGCTTTAACAATGACAGCACGCCATTAGGTATTTGGGAATTATAGGACTGTCATCCTCACAAGAAGGTGAACACTGCACCCTTCCCAAAGGAGTCACCACTTCCCCCAGACAGCCATCTCCTCCCATGTGATCCTCCCTCATGATACCACTCCCAGGATTAGGATCAGGTAGAGGCTGCCTTCCCCTGGCCACATGGCAGGAGACTTTATCCTCGGGTTCAGTGAAATAACACTTGTGTGAATCAGTGCTTTAATTTCTTACCCAGAATGCAAAGTTGCAAATGTGACCAGAAATAGACTATTTGTACACATTTGCCACTCGGAAACCACTAAAACACCTGGGCAACAACGCATGTCCTACTGTCAGGAATCACAGGTGGAAGCTGTGGCATAGCTGGAAGAATTAGCCTTAGGAACATTTTTCCCGCTCTAGTCCTCATCCAAGATGGCAGACTTCATTATTTAGGCAGACTCCGCCCGCCACTCTGTGTGTTGTATCTGTTTTTCACCCTACAGTGCTCCGCTACTTAATTGGTATTCTTACCAGTGACTTCCAACCTTTTTTGTGCTTTTTCGCTTTTTCTTTAGGGATTCCGCTTCTGTGCCTTTGCAGGTGTTCTGCTACTTTTTCCCTGCTTCAGTTAGTTTTCCTTGTTCGAGCTTACTTATCGTCTGCGAGCCATTAGTCGCTCACCTTCGCCCCTGCTTCTTTTTGAATCTTCTGCGGCGCTTACGCAGTTTTATCGAGTAAGTGTCTGCGCCTACGGTTCTGGCGCGGCTTATTTTGTCTATCACTTAGCATTCTACATCCATTCATTCTTACCTGACACCTCCCTTGGTTTCGGGTTTCTTCTGCGGCTCTCTGCGGCTCCATCTGTGGAAGGTGTTGTGTATCTGTGATAAATGGAATTTATCCAAGAGTGCAACACGAGGATAACACAGAAACTCCTTCCTACAACATGGAGGAGGCTCAGTCTGACCTCAGCAGTCCAGTGTTCCCGACGTCCAGTGACGTGCCGGGAGCCCCGCCCCCCGTCACGCACAACGCTTATCTGGATACACAGAACATCCTTCAATGCGTTGCTGCTCTCCAGCCACGCTCCGTGAATCTCTATTCTTCCTGAATCACTTTTCAGAGCTACTTGGGGAATAGGCAGGGATTCTGAATTTCCAGCCCTCATCTATTGTGAATTCTATTCTCTCCTTAGCACGAGCCCGGGGAAACGAAGGATCAATCACAACTGTTTTCCCTTTCATTTTCTCCACGTCACGGAGACACTGCGTTTGGCAATCAGCACACAGTGATCGGGTAGGTGCCTCTCGGAGTTCAGGAGCCAAGCTCTCTCTCTTAGTATTCAGGGCAGTTGGGATATTTCGTTCTGATTCTCATTTCCCTTATGCTTCCAGCTGTCAGAGCTACGTCCAGTCTATGAGAATAGTGCCCTCTTCATTTCAAGTTCCGGCAGACTTCTGGAACAACATTACCTTATCTCCTTCTCTCTCTAAGGGTAACGAGTGTTTCTAACTAATCCCGATAGATTTTCATCTCTGTGCCTTTCTTTTATTCTGTATCTATAAGCTATCGGTTCATTATTTCTTATTGCAGTCTGGTGCCATATTTCTTCTTGCATCCTTTTCCCTGACCACCTCCTCCGTCGTTTGGAGCATTTTGAGTAGAATTTTAGGGTAAGCTACGAGTCTTAGTTTAAACCACTCCTATTCCTTCTTCGTCTGGGAACAGCACTCTTTAGTGATTTCTATTACTCACTTATAATCTTGTTCTTTGACTCCTACGTAGCACATACCAACCAGTCCTCCTGGAGAACAGAGCATTTCAGATCAGAAGAAGAGGGAGATTGACTGGATTCCTTGAACTCTAGCAGCTCTTCCCTGCACAAGGTTTTTCCCCTTTTGGGGGGTTTTCTCTGGAGGTCTCACCGTGGGCTGAATCCTTTGGTTCGGGTCAGCTGAGGGATTTTCAGGTATTTCCCCATTTTCTTCTGGCTTCGAAGAGATCTGCGCAGGAGAAGAATACAGGTGGGTGAATCTGGATTGTGGTTTGAACCTTGTCAAGACGAAGATATTACTAGTTATGACAGTGTCTTACAACCTTTCAGATCACTGTTCTGCCGTTTCGGTTTCTTCCTAGTTTTTTTTACAATAAGCCTTAGCCATCTTTCCCTCCTAAGCCTTATATTATTTTTTCTTCTTGTATTTTCACCCATGAAGTTTCTGCTCCTCTTCCCTGGAGGAGCAGACTTTCTACAGCACACTATCATTCGTCTTTCTTATTGACTCCTACTTTCCTCTCACCTCTGTGCTTTCTTTACTTTCATTCATTCTTTCCTATTTAGTATTTAGTATTCAGTATTGCTACTTGAGATTCTTTACCTTCGAAGTGTTCCCCTGCTGTAATTCCGGAAATTTGCCTTTACCACAAATCCGTTATAACCAAGACTACAGACATCTTTCCAGTGATCTTGGATATCAGGGTTTTTTCCGCCCATTTGCTTTTTCCCTGACTGGGGGCTTGGCTCCTCGGGGTCCCCCAAGGGCAGGTGCCAATCCCTGCCAAGGTGGCCTCCGAGGGAGTCAGACCCTACTTGAACGACCGAAAGTCTAAGGAGAAACAGTCCGCAGACAAGAGGAAGTCCCGTAAGAAGACGACCTCCACCACCAAGGACAAGTCCTCCGAAGGTTCAGGTGAGGAGGAGGTTTGGGAAGGTGGACAGAGGTCTGACACCTACCTTCCCAGATTCCCACATGTGTTCGATGAGAAAGATACCTCACATGTGTGCAGTTACCAGGCCGCAATGGGGAAAGGCTAAAACACTGGTACACCAAACGCCCTGAGAAGACCAAATCCATACTGTATTTGGCCTTGTAGACAACCCACAGACTTTGCCTGAGGTGTAACAGTCACCAAGGAAAACAGGGAACCCCATGCACTTCTGAAAAGAAGATAGCCATGGGAATCCAATCAGGCATCACTTGCGTGTATCGCACTACAATTTCTTACCAAGAATGTACTGCAAATTTCACCAAAAAATACACTATTTTCCCACATTTGCCACTGGGAAACCACAGAAATACACTGGCAACAACGCATGTCCTACCTTGCCAGGTTTCTACATATGTCCCGACAAAAACCAGACCTCACATGCGCGGGTGTGCTAATCTGGGCGGAAAAGGGTAAATCATTTGTATGCCAAGTGCTCTGGAAATACAAGAATCACTGTGCATTAGCCGCCACCGCCCAATTTTCCCTCTTCAAACACTCTCACATGCCCCTTTGCTCACTCTCTTCATACATACAGTATGCAACAGGACGCACATGGTTGGTTTTAGCACAAGAAAAAAAATACTTGTGAGCAGTAAAGCCGCGTCAAGGCACCAACCGTTGTATGATTGATTTATTTTATTAATGTATATATTTCTATAGAACCTTGATTGGACATTCTTTTTTATTTCGGAACTGTTGTACAATTACTGTTTGGGTTGCTGGCACCTCACATTCAAAGCCTCTCTAAGAATATAGACTTCCCTCCGCCCACGTTACCACAAAAGGTGAAGTAGGCATATCTCTTAACTGTGCCTGTTTCACCTTCATGATTGGGATCAGGGTTGTTTTGTAGAAGTGTGGGAGTTGAGTAGGCGGTTCAACCACTACACATCCTTGTACCCCATCAGGGCAGTAGTCATTTTGTCACATTTGTAATACTTTGTAAAGATATTCGTCAAATGTCCCATGTCAAGTAGTATTAATTGTACACCCCACCAAAAACATGAGCTGTCATAGCATGATATACTGTGGAAATACTGTTGGACATGGATGTGATGATACATGACAATCTATTCCAATAAAATACTGCATCAGTTTGATGCCTCAAGACATTTTGATTTTTGATTCTGGAATTATCATTTTAAAAAGACTATTTTTAGAGATGTTTGTTGCAGTGCTGGACTGGCCTACAGGTCACGGTAGAGATTTCCCAGTGTGGCCTTGCAAGCTCTGCCTTTTTGTGTGCTGTACCTGTTTATTTTGCTCCTCTTGCCCTCTCTTCCAACCACAGAGCCCTCCCTTTCACCGCTTCTCCCTCACATCCATTTGAAGTAAAGAATTTACCTTGCAGTGTTCTATTCCTCACACTTACCAAATCTTATATGCCAATTCTTTGTTATGTTTAACCTCTTTTTCATATTTATATAGGGACAAATTTGCTTTACAATTCACTACATGAACCTGTTTTTTCTAAACATTGTGGTGGGAGATACCCCTTGCTGTGTCCTGTTTGGTTCCCAGTCCACCCATGACTGATTGATTTACAAAAAAAATAAAAAACAATGTTTCACTTATGTGCCACAAGATGGCATTCGCGTTCCCGCCACATTCAGATTTGCCAATGCAACTCATTTGCACTTTTCATAAACTCTAACCTGTAGGAAGGGGGGCTACATTATTTTACATTGAAGAGCTTGGTAGGCTTGTAGCGAGTTACAAAATCCTAAAGAAATCCATGCGCTGTGTGAGACATTTAGATAACTCGCTCCATTTACTCTGTCCTGAACGGAGCCAAATGTGTCTCTACTTTCAAGTTACAAAATCGCCCCGGCTTCCAACCAGAAAATCCAACCCAGATCAGCAGGATAAAGCTTTAAGAAGCTGTCGGTTGTCCTCAAATTATTACTGTCTGTCTGTACACAACAACCGTAGAAAGAAAAGAATACACCGAGAGGCACCATTATTGCTGAGTCTCCTGATGAACTCTGAAACGGGCACCTGGGCTGTAGACGCCTAGTTCTATGCAGCGCCACTGTGCTTGACCTAAACCTAGTCAATATTTTAGGTATTCAGCTAACCTGAAGCCGTGTGCTGGTGTTTTAGCCCAGTGCATCCTGTATGCAGCTTCCATTTTGTTGTGTAGCGAATCTCTTTGACCTGTACGTTTTCCGACGGGTGCCTTTTCCACAATAGGATTTCCCATAGTGTTTTTCTTGCAGGTGTTGCTGATGGGTCGTGTCACGGCTTTTGACATGGTTCACTCACGAATCTTTATCCCGAAATTAAGCCTGTTTTTTTTTTTTTTATATTGAGCAGTGCAGGTAATCTTCCCTTTTTTCGCTCTGCAACATTGGTTTGAACACTTTCTGTACATTACACACATTACGACCCTGGCGGTAAGGGGTTAACGCCAGCGTTAGCTGCGCCGACCCCTTACCGCCAACTACGAGGTCCCTTAGCGCCATGGCGCTTTTAACACCTGCTTTTAGCAGGTGTTAAAATCCATGGCGCTAAGGTACCATGGAGTTAATTACGCCACCGTAATTTACGGTGGCGTAATTAACGCCTTCCCCACTCCCATTATGCCCTATGGGGCAAAAATGGGAATGGGGAAGGGTAAATGGGGATTGGGGACTTACCGCCCCGCCGACCTCGGAATGGGGCGGTAAGTCCGCCAACCACCATGGCGTAAACGTAGTTTACGCCATGGTGGTAAAGTCACGGCCCAGGCGGTAACTTACCGCCTGGGTCGTAATGAGGCCCAGTGAGTAGCTTTTTCCAGAAATGTAGACGCTTGATTGAAATTGTGGTTATATGCTATTCTGCACGCTCTTTGCTCAGTGTCGTCTGTTGAAGCTCATGCTGCTGACGAACATCAGCGTTAGTTTTACAGGTGCTTTCACATCTGCCTGATCTTTCTAGATAATGCACACGTGTTGCCAGTATAACACTTTCAGGTGCACTCATTCTGACATGTGGGTAAGCTGGAATCACAACAGCTGAGAGCTGTTTGCCTCCCTCTTGAACCCTAGAGCAGCCTGGTTGACTTGACACCAACTACCAGGAGCTACGTTTCACCCTAGCAAGCTAGCCTCTGCCACATGCACATGGCATAGTAAACCTAGGTGGTGTATAAATGTGAATTATGGAACCTTCAGAAGGCATTTCAAGCATAACGGGTCATATGTAATAGACACAAAGACATAGGTTGCATTCCATGGCGAGGTCGTATTTGTGGTGTACAGTGTTGCACACTGCCTTCCTATTTCTTATCGGTAGCTCCTGCTTACTTGCCCAGGAGGATATCTGGTGTGATTGGTTCTGGGGCATTACATGCCCACAAAGCCATGATTTGCAGGCTCACCTACCACACAAATTAACACATTTGCCCTGATATCCAAGAATTGTGGTACCCTGGAAAGCTTGAGAAACTCAACCAAGATGCCATGCCCATTGGCCTGACTAACAAACTTGCACAAACACTGACATCCAGGTGTCCCAGAAGGCCTATTATTATTAATAGGCTGTTTATTAAGTGCAGACCTAGCTGTGAGAAACAATGGCACGCTGTTCAATAATAAGGGGAAGAACACCTGTGAAACAAAGGAGCAGGGAGCGAAAAGGCAAGGGGAGGGTGACCAATTTGGCAGCAAGGGATCTGCAGGCAACAAGGGAAGGAAACAGTGCCGGGTTTATAACCTAGTCTCAGGTAGGGGGGACTGGAGGGTGTGTGGACATAGGTGGTAGGGTGGAGTCATTCCTAGAAGAGGCAAATCGTGAGCTCCTTCCTGAACTGTAGGAGCGAGGGGGCGAGTCAGAGGTTGATGGGGATGAGGATCCAGAGTCTTGGGGCATAGACCGAGAAGGGCTGTCTTTTGTTTCTTTTCTTCACGGATCGGCAGAGTTCAAGTCTATAAATGGGGATTCCTCTGGTGAATCACAGACCACTGGAGATGCTGAGTTTCTCAGCGAGATGGCTTGGGGACTTCAGAGTGCCAGCCTTGTAGCTGATGCAGCAGGATTTTAAGATCATACATGCTTGCAGCAGGAACCAGTGCAGTTCATTGACGGTCATGTTGATGTGGTCGAATTTGCAGACTCCTTTGATCAGTCATGCTGCAGAATGCAGGGCACATCTCATGGGTGGCAGGGCAGTCGCTGGAAGGCCTTCAAAAGGGCATTGCTGCCATCCAGGTGGGAGAAGAGCCGACAAGCCATTTCATTGCCAGTTCTAGGGTGTTAAAGTGGCTGCCCCTGCTCCCCCATTCAGGAACCACCAGAAGGGAAGTCTTGCTCGGGCCTGTGTGAGTAGGTGGGCTGTCAGCCGTGGGACCCCTGTGCAGTCCCATGCAGATCCTCCGCGGCAGCCAAGTAGCGGCCTTTTGGGCCCAGCTTTTTCGGAAAGCTCTATGTTCAAATGATTCCATCTCGCGAGCTAAAGCGAGCAATCAGAATACGGCAAATGGCGGCCCCCGCCAAGGAGGCTCCAAGATGGAGAGGAAGTCAAACTGAGTACTGAGCCTTATTAAATATGCGTTCTAAGAATCAGCATTTCAATGGTGCCAGAATACTGAATTTGGCTAAACTTGGACAGAAGGACTGTTTGATAAAAATAACAAAAAACTCCCTCATCGCTTCTCTCCGTTCCATATCTTGAAGGAATCGCAACTGCATCTTTACAGATAATAAAATTGTATTTCTTATTTCCACTCAGGTGCTTTAGGACCATTTTCATGGCTTATTCCCTTTATATTATTTGGCAAGTTGTCATGTGCAACACTTATAAATAGCCCAAGAGCGCTTTGCATAATGGACTCTGTATATTTATGTATGCTCATTTGTTCTTGCAGGGCGCTTGATGACGGACCCCTTCCACTTCTAAGCGCTGCCATGACAAGTGTTGCCAAATGTAATGGCACTCAATTTATCGATCTTGTTTGAATGAAGGGCTGAGTCGGGACTGCCAGGGGATTCAAACTTTGAAAAACCGCAGGCTGGGCCTATGTCTTAAACCTTGACCTCTCCACCAGAACAATAAGCATGGGTCTACATAGCCCAGCAGTGCAGCACTTCAGGCTGTCAGGTTGCTCTTCTGCCTGCTAGATGCGTAGACGCTATTGATGGCGGAGTCCTCGGGAGCGAAACGCAGGCCCTGCCAGACCTTAGCGCGCGCTCTAGGATTCCAGGCAATAGCAGCAGCGCCCGCCTTTGATTATCAGTGCCATGGCAGCTTTCATTAACTGCCGCCTCCCCACAGACCCATTTATACAGCATCCTTTTGATTTCCAGTGAACTATGTCACCTGACCTGCCAGGCCTGAAATGTATTGCTCTGTAAGGCGAGATAAGGAACTCCGCGGGCGTTTGATCTACCTTGTAACGCTGCGCACATGTTACCCTCTCCTGCGCACCCAGCTCCGTTTATTCATTCCTCCCCACCCGGGGGGAAGTTGGGAGTCGTTCACTTAGCTCTTATCTACCCTGCAGAGAAAGTTCAGCGCCGCAGCATTTTTCCCTTTAAGATATCCTATACATTCCTTCCGTTTTTTTCTTTGTCTCCCATCAAAGCCGCGTATGTTCATATTTTATTTATCACACTCGCTAGGAACCGCCCGGGTAATTTAGAGAGAGAGTTGAGGTTGCGTTGACCTGGGAGAGGGAAGTCTGAAGGCTATTTTTAATTGAAGGGGTATAATGCTGGAGGTTTCGGCGTCAACATGTAATTGCAGCCAGCAGTATGAATGGCTGCGTTTGATTGGCGATAACGCACCTGCTGCTTGACTTGACCCGTGTGCAGTTACTACAGAGCGAAAACATGTGCATGTCCCTTTAAACACAGGCGACAGGTGGGCGGGGCCGCACCTACCTCGCTGTCACAGGGTGAGTGGGGGATGTCATGATAGGGACAGCATGTTTTTGAGACCAAGGCTTTCATTTGAAAAAGTAAGCCATTCCCAAAGCTGTGGCCTTGTCAACCACGAGCTTCAACAATAAACTGATTGGTAACGTTGCAGCCCGCGGCTGGAAAAAGCAGAACCCAAACAACACGCACTTTCCAGCAATGCACATATCCCACCAAAACATTTGAAACAAGTGCATGGAAAGCTACGTTGATTTTTTTTTTTTTTTTTAGTTCCCACTAACTAGTCCTACATAGCATTTAGAAGATTGAAATGCAGTACATAATGTGCTCCCAAATGCGCTTAAATCTACATTACGTGAGGTGAGACTCAACAATCATAGCAGGGCAGTGTACAAGATAACGGCACCGTTAGTTACATTACCCCGCTACCCCTGATCCTACACTCCATCTACACACTAGAATACTTCAAATTGCACCTGTCATTTGGGCCATAACATCAACAAACATTCTGCACACACAGCCTTTACAATCAACGGCCTAAAGTACAATGCGCTGAAGCTAAATGAAAAAAAAAAAAACCTTGCTGAACTTATCTGGATCCAGTAGAAAGAAAAGCAATATGATTTGCCGACATAATGTAATAGCTAATTGAAGAGGGTCAAGCACTGCACTAAACTCTCAGCAGCCCAACACCACCTCCCCAACGCCATTTAAACTGCAGGTTTAAAACCGCTCTTGTCTCGACAATTGTCTGCTACAAGCAATATGCAAGTTCAGCGCGGTAAAAAGGCACAAACTTCCTGTGGGAGGAGCGCTGTAAACAGGGAGGGGGCTTCCTTGATAGCCACAAAGGAACGTGAACTAGGCTGGAGAATGCCCTAAATAATAAAGTCTCACGTTAAAGAATCATAGATAATAAAGGTGGATCACAGGTAAGTATATAACATTTGCCATTAGGCTGAGGCGTGGCAAATGGGCCTCCAAGCATGCTTTCTCAGAAATGTGTGCTCTTTTCAGTAACCTGCTAGAAGGATATAGTGCTCAGCATGCAGTGCCAGTTTCAAGGGTTCGCTACCTGAGCCCTGGTTTTCCTTCTGGGCGAGGCTTTTTCAGTCACATTCCTCTCCAGATGTTCTAGGCCCCTCCAGCTCTGAACCTCATCCATGTCCGTTGGGTACATCTTGGCCCTCATCTCTCGGGTCCCCTCAGATCTCTCTTGGTTCCCCAAGATCTCTATTGGTCCCCCACCAGGCAGCCCTCTTCATCCCCAGCTCTCTCCTGGTCTTCTCAGCTCTCTCTTGCTCCCTGCCCCCATTGCTCTTTTGATACTCTTCGCCCTCTCGGTCCTCTCGCCCTCTCAGCTCTCTATTGGTCCTTTCTGCTCTCTTGGACCTCTCCACTCTCGCGTGGTCCTCTCAGCTCTCCGTTGTCCTCTCCAGTGTCTTGGTAATCCCAGCACTCGTGTCATCCTCGGATCTTCTTGGCCCCTCGGACATTTTGGCTGTAACAATCATTGCAAACTTCAAAAATCATCTTTGATATAATATGCATCTGTTTCTCTTTTTTGATCATCTCCTTTTCTCCAATTTGTGCTGTCTCTTGGGTTTCGTCAACTGCCACCTTGCATGTTTCAGCCTTCTATATCTAGCTTGGTGATTGTTTTACTAGCCAAGCTTGATATTGAAGATGTACTCCTTTCCTTTTCTTAGTAGGGGTTGGTTTGTAATGTTAAGTAGGTGATCTCGTTCACCTATAGGTTCTTCAGCCATCAAAGAGGCTTTAAATGGCCCAGCAGCCATTTTGGGATCAGGCAAACACCCTACTTCCTGCCTGCCATTCCGAGGCTATTTCAATGCATGCTCCCGCAGCTTTAGCTTCCCCAGTGACGGCAACTTTTCCAGTGCTGTCTTCCTCAACATTCTCAGACTCCAACCTGTAAGTGGGCTTGCTTGGGGAAGTACTGCACACTATTCCGGTATTTGTATGGTGAATTTCTTTCTTCAAACGCAGGGCTAGGGCTCCATTGTAGTACAACTCGGCAATTGGTATTACTGTATCTTGCTGATATTATCGCGGCTCTATTCTGGCTCTCTGTAGGAGTCAAGGAGGGCCTCATTTAAAACTGGGAAACCGAACATGGGAGAAAAAGGACAGAATTCTTACTTTTCTCAGTAAAAGTCTGGACCCTAATCCCTTGATCAGGGCGGGGCATTTACTGGCAAGAGGGTTCTGAGAAGGCAGCCCCTGTCTTCTTCCACATAACTGATGGCACTCGGCCAGTGGCCCTACAGCCTGATGTTGCCAGTCCATACAGCCTTTGGCAGCTCTGGGGCAGGGTCAGGACACTGACTTTGTCACCTACTCCTTCCCTTTTTTTGGGAGGCTTTCCCTCATGGCTTTTATGGGGATGCAGAGACCTATACTGTAGGGCTAAGAGCATGGGGCCTACTCTTTCCAAAGTCCAAATACATTGCTGTTCCTTTAGAGTTTTGGTGTCACCTTCCTTTCAACATCTGTTGTTATGTAGTACCTGAAATGTGTTTGGTCTTAAGTCATAAAATGTATTGAGCACTTCAGGCACTATTAACTCTGACCCTTCCCGTTTTCTAAAAGGTAGGAAGGCTCTGGGTCACTGACAATCTCCATTGGGATCAATACCCTCCCATTGAACAACCAGTTGCTAAAACAATTTCCTTTGTTGGTCGTCCTATTTAACTGCCTTGAACTACAAGTTTATTTCCCTTTATGTTCTGTCTCTTTCACACTAGTCGTTGAAGAAGGGACTGTCTGTTCCCAGTAGGACCAGATCCTTTACAAATGGTTTTAGCTTTTAAAGTACAGATGTTTGTTTCATGTGTAACGGGGTGGGGGATGGTCTGATCAGCACCTCCAAGCTCTTTTGGCTTGTGACTAGTGGCATAGAGTGTGTCATGAGGGATAAGGCCCACCTTCGTTGCCGCAGGGCCTATCCTTCCGGTCTATCTAGCCAAAGCACAGCTCTGTGCAGAGCTTCTACTGGCAGCTGATCAGGGTGCATATTTTCTTGCTTGGTGTGCAAACAATGTGTGAAACCTATCTGTTGAACTGCAAATGCGACTCATCCTCCCAAAAAAGCTGAAAAAACTGTAAAAAATGCTACAAACTTATGAAAACACACAGTCTCGTGTGTGTGTGTGTGTGTGTGTGTGTGTTCCTGCGCGCGCGCATGCGCGCTCATGCACATCTTCAGAGTAGAACAACTAATGAGGGTCAGAGTCTACAGTGCCTGAAACGCTCAATACATTTGATGAATTAAAACCAAACACCTGCACCAGGAGTGGGAAGTGGGAAACATGTACAAATGAGTTAACATAATTGATAGTAAAAGAAGACTCTTTGCAAATGTAACCACATTTAGAATATTCATTTGCAAGTGTAAATGGAGGCCAAGCTGGAGCCCGCAATATGTAGCTAAAGTAACTAGGGTGTAAGTAGTAACAAGTCATGCGACCAGGATTTAGTTAATAGTGTAAAATGAACCTCAGACATGAGGGCGCTTCCCCTTTTCAGTCTGTGAATAGCTAGCTTGTTTGTTTTAAACACAGATGCACTGAATTGGCGAGGATCTTGAATCTCACACTTTCGTTTATCCTGGAAGCTGTTTCCGATCTCTCACCCAGAAATCCGGTCTTACTGATCTCGGGCTTCTAACTCTTGTTATCTTTCCCGTTTGAGATCCTTGGTGAACTGATCGTTCAATAGGAGGGTATAGATTCCAATGGAGAATTTCAGTGACCCAGAGCCTTACTACCATTTAGAAAACGGGGAGAGTCCAGTGGAGTAACTTTGTTGAAAATGTTGGGGGGGGACATCATGACCACTGCAAGAAAGGGGTGGAGTGGAGAAGGCAGACTTTTGCGCTGAGGGATAAGACAAAACTACTACACAAGCATCCATTGTCAACGCGCTCTGTTATACCTTTCATAAGACTGGTGGGTAACTTTAAAATTCAATTCTAAAGACATGCCAGTCTTCTGAAACGTATAACACCACAGTTGATCTTTAGAGTCCAGTGACTTGACAACAGTAAAAAAAAGCCTGAGCCCCCTCTACCTACATCATGCAAAAACAGGAGGTGCAAATCAAAGTATTTACGAACTATACATTGTAACATGACATGAACTATCAGCATGCTAAAAGTGACAGGTCACCCCTGGCCTCAAAATGTGGCTCACTAGTTATTGGCAAGTGATATCGGAGTCTTGGCGAGTACGAAATGGTGTGCTGTGTGCATGTTGCAAATTGGGGGGTCAGTGACTATGCCTGGCTATTAACTTGAAATGTTTACCCTTGGGACACTGGATGGATACAGAGGAAGCAGGCTATCCACTCCTGCGCCCACTGACTGCTCCATTGCCTAAACCCATGAAGAGAGGAGAAACAATACCGCACGCATACACAAAAGAGCCATCCCTGAGAAAGCCATTCTAGCATGTTGAAAGCTTTTGTGTAGGCATGGGAACAGGGCAGGCATTTCCCACTCACTGCCGTAATGGTATTAACTGGCCATCAATGGTAACCGGTGCAAAATCGTGCGAGCACCTGGGCATATAATAGCAGTCCCTGGCAAATGGAATACTTATTTGCAAGCTGAAACTGTTGGCTTTCGCAATACCTCTTTTTACAGGACTTTAACTTCAATGAAGACCATGCATGGTGCTTATAAATCGAGTGGCTGATGGCAGACCTGGTTTATCATGTGCTAAAACTACAGTTGTTTGGGTCGAGTTGACACAGTTAAGTACCTGGGGCAGACAGATTCTGGAGCGCGATGAATCACAGCAGATGAACCACAGGAGGAGGACACCGCCAGTCTCATAAGGTTGATGGGTTGGGGGTAGATAACCTCAAGAAACATGGGACAGGTGGCCGTGTGAGTACGAGGCACTGAGCGAATTGGGTAAAGTACAGGTAAGGGTGTAAGCGTTCAGGATATTTAATTTAGCAGAAACCGCCCAAGGAGCAACTGCTCCTAGGGCAACAAGGAGGGAGGCATCGAGTCGGAGAACAAGGCGGAGTGGAGGACATGGTGGGGGGCAACAAGGCCGGCTTGTGGGAATGCAGCAAGGGAGGGAGGGCAGCGAGGCGGGATGCATGTGTGGAGAGGTCTGGGGCAACAGCGAGGTCCAGAAGACAAAGAATGGCAGCAAGACATGTGGATTGAAAAGCCGGTGTGTGCACACGCCCCATGGCGGTCAGTGCGGGCAGGTGTGAGAGCCAAAAAGGGCAGTAGAGAACATGCATCTTGGAGCAACGGGGGGCACTTGTCAAAGGGAGTGGTCTAGAATAACTATCTAAGAGCAGTGACGGACTCCAACCAAAATCTAAGGATTTACTGTTAAACCTTTATTTGCTTCTAACAGGTTAAAATGAGTACTATTCACGTTCACGGCCTCATTGTAACCTGGGCAGTTTTTCTTTTAAGGCTTGATGCGCGGGATTATTACAGGGGTCACCAGTAGCAAAAAGAGGCTCCCACTCCCTCATCAAAGCGTCACCACTTTACAGCAGTAGCAGATGTATTTAATAAAATACAACGGGCGATATTTCTTGAAACTGACTGTATTTTTGTGCATGTCAGTCCCCATCCCGAGGATAACATTGGAGTATACACAGAGGCCGCTCATGCAGCTGCTAGGGCACAAGTTTTATAATGCAGGGAAGGGTCAAGGAATCCTTTTCACACCCATGTGGTGGATATAAAAACTGTAAAATGTCCACACATTTCATAAAATGCTTTTTCCCTTAGAGGGAAACACGTGTCTGAAAAAGTTGTGGTCCGATTTGATACATACTGCAATGCTGTCACTCTCAGGATGGGGATTGAATTGCACAACATTTCACCTTGTAATACTGAGTGTGTCACTTCCAGTGGTAGACCTCCATAATACCACAGGCACACGCTCCCAGGGCTGCAATGAGGTAGGTGCTTTAGCGCTACCACTGCGACTGTAAGGATGTCCTTACTTTGTATTAGTACCCAGCGAGGGGCAAGGTATTCATTAATTGAGCTTTCGTACTGGACCGAGTCACAAAGTACATATACCAGTGCTCACAAAGTGGTGGATTGTTTCCAGATCTTCCTCTGCTAGAAGAAAGGACGGGAGGACGGAGAGAAGGGACAGGAATTGCAAGAAGAATACGAGCAGTGAAAGGCATCTTGAGATGAGGGTCATCGTGACTGGAAAATGTACAGAAAGAGTTGAAGATGTATTGTTTGGACGCATGAGGGGCTATATCAAGTATAGTCAAGGCATGATTGACCGTGTGGCCATTTGGGTCGAGTAGAATGTCTCCACTAAAAGGTCGAGAGAAACAGGATGCCAGGACCAAGGAAAGCCTAGCCCAGGGTGTGTGTGTGTTGTGTATCTATACAAGCCTTGTGGAAAGGGCCCATGAAGATGTAGCCGATGGAAGAGGCCAATGAGGAAGTGCCGGCTACAGACCGATATCTGTTTTGTAGCCGTATATTCTGCTGTGTGGGTCCACAACATGTTTGCAGATATGGAGGGGACGATATTGATTTGATCGAAGTGAGCCCGGCTCATTTGTGGATAATGGGAAATCCCAGATTGTGAAAGCAAAATTGCACAAGTAGTGGTTGAAAACAATCCACAAACCTTATAATCGAAACAAATTTATATATTTAAGCAGGAGTATACTGTGTTCGACTCAAACAAAAAAGGGTTGGTATTTACATAGTATAGACTTCCGATTAGTTTGGAAGATGGCAATGCTCTGGACCCCTCACGAGAGATCTTCTGCGTGATGGCCATAGTGGTCTGAGAGCATTAGCGTGCCAGGCTTGTAGAAACCTCAGCTCTCAATGTGGCGCTCTGTAAAGCCCTCAAGCATTACTCAAGCCGTCCCAAACAAAGAAAAGGCACCGGGCATGATGTCGCAAGACCTCAGCAGAACCCTGCCCTCGCCCTCTCCCCAACTAATACAACACCGTTTTTATAAATAAACTTATTAGGAAATTATGTTATATTACATTGTTTAGGGAGCCCTTAAAAAATGCTAAATAAAATATAAGGTTAATTTGCCCCAATAACATTTGAAATGAGCACAATTTGAAGGGTCTCAAACCTAAAAAGAAGGGGCAACCTGTAGAAGAAAGTTGTCAGGTGAGGACAAAGGCAGTGAATATGGCAAGGGAAATGTGCACAAGATCACACAGTGAATAGCTTTGTGTCAAAGAACATGCACACAGCAACCAAGACTCATGTATACTAAACCCCAGGAGTGCAAACAGAGTGTGACAATAATACAAATATATGAGAAGGGATGTGGGGTAAGCACTTAGAAGCTCCTTAAGATTGGCAAATCAAATTTGACAGGCATAAATGGGCTCACAATGGAAAAACAATGAATAGGGTGGCACAAATCAAATTAGGCAGGCAAAGAGGGGCACACAGTGACAGGGCAATATGTATGATGATATGAGTCAAAATCGGGACAGTGTCATGTTAGTCTTGCCACAAAGGTGGTAAACGGCAAAGCGTGCAGGCCCTAAAACAGGTGTTAATGGCAAGTACTAAGTTACACTACATTTAGACAGTATTTGTACATATT
The DNA here is from genome assembly GCF_040938575.1 of Ambystoma mexicanum. NCBI lineage: Eukaryota > Metazoa > Chordata > Amphibia > Caudata > Ambystomatidae > Ambystoma > Ambystoma mexicanum. The sequence goes on from NC_090922.1 coordinate 266,853,124, forward strand.
AGCAGCAAAATAGTGCAGCGTTAGGGTTGACTACAGTCTACTTCAGAGGTAGCAGTTAAGGTGATACATTGTCTTAAGCATCTTTCAATATATACAAATACTCGGATTAGAGCAGGCGAAAATCCTGTCACAACGAATACAGTGATTATCTAGATATAAGCGCTTGATTGCATAACTGGAACAAGGCTTGTATCTTGTTAAGGTAAAGGTTGGTGATATTCAGAAATCGAAAATGCCAAGAGCAACTGCACTATAAATTTTAGAATGTAATACTGCCTCCTTCCGGTGACGCCGGTATGAGAGAGCAAGAGTTAAAACAATTGTACAATGTATTCAATATGTTAGAAGCGTTGCGGACGAGAAAAAATGAAAGTTACAAATATTTAATTGCAGACAGCTTATAGTTGGCAGGTATAAAATGTCGCAACGTAAGCAAATACCGAAATGGCAGGGACTATAAAGGTAGGGCTTGTTCAAATTACATACAGTACAACAAAGACTCCGCCAAATCGTGGGTGCTGTAGATCAGGAGGGAAATCGGGTGCATAAATGCAGTCTCACCGTCAGAGCGGTATATTTCAATTGACTTCTGCCCTCAGACTCTTTTTGCTCGCAGTGCTATTGTTCAAGATATCACATGTAAATATAGCACATTTTTGTTTGATTTACTTATTATGTTAGCCATAAGAACAATTAAATCCAACTGGAAAAACTTAGAGAAACTTCATCGTAAAAAATATGGTGGAATGTTATTTGTAATACCCATAGACTAGAAATTTGGACAGAACACATGTCCATATAGAACACATGTCCATATTAAGGAGGACAGCAGAGGAAAATGCTCAAGCAGTATCTGGGAGATAATATGCATCTGACTATAGATGACAAGCCTTTGCTTGATTGAAAAAAGTCAAATAGAGCAGTATATTGTGCCTTGCTACCAGCGTCATCTCCAAATGTTTTTAGCGTACAAGGATAGCCATCAAAGATGGATCTACAAGCCCCACAGCCAAATTTGTGGACCTCCTAATGAGGCTTATGATGAATCAGTATTTTCTACCCTCTGTATCCTGCTCCAGATAATGATTTGGAGATGCACATCTGTAAGACTTGACATATGTATCTGATGGTGACCAGATGATGATGTTGCAGAAGACAACACCATCATCTACTACCACTGCTGAGGTCTGCTACAGCGCTCTGCCCCAGAGAGGCCAGGGGAGGGCAAACATGGTGGTCATGTTTAACATGTGCGTTCAACTCAGATTTGTTATTCCATCTGCAAATATGATAGTTACATAAAGGACAGTTTCATCGTGGGAAACGGTTGATTCGCCCATTAAAAGACCCCCCTCAAATTGACTGCACACATCCCAGACACAACAAAGCAATAATAAAAGAATGCCAACTAGCTGAGGTGGAGTGTATGTCTTCCTTCACCTCGGATTCTCCCACATCTCTCATTCTCTTCTCTTAGAATGGAAATATTGTACATAGTTGCCCTGCCTCATTTATTTTATCACATATATCTTTTTAATGCACACTTCACTTTACCCCAATGTAAGTATAATCTTTAACTAAATGTAATTAGTGACATACTGTAGAAATTGAAAATGTAACTTATCATAGAAATGGAATATCAGCTGTAGAGGAGCAGGTGGACACATCACCCCTAGCTTTCGCCCCCTCACCTCCATCATATTGGAAAAGCAGGAGAAGAGCCCTATGTGGGACACCAGGTATTGTCCCACTACCACATGGAGTGTATGAGAGATGATATGCACTCAGATAACAATATTGAATGTGCCCTCGCACTGAAAGGGTGGAACAATGTGTGCACACGCCATCGGACACTGAAGAGCTATTAGTGAAATCGGACAAGGGCAGAGTGACGTCATGAAGGAAAGACACAAAGACACACTGAAACAATAGGCTTTTACTTAAAGAATTAAGGTTTATCTGGAGTAATAAGAGAAACATACAATCAAATACAAAGAAATCATGCGCTAAAGAATGAGTGAGTAGAGATGAAGTGAATGCAAGTTTGTTGAGACATACAGAAGCTTGCTGCAGAAGAAAACATAGCGTGTCTAAGGCGGCCATGATGAAAAGATTGACGCCGGAGTCGGGTTGAATGAAACCAATCAAGCTACCTCAGAGACAGACCAGGGCTGCAGAGTCAGGAGATCCTGGAAAAACAACTTTGTGTGAGGAACACAAATGAGTCTATTGTCCTGGGATCAAAGATGCTATAGCAAGGCACAAAAGGAGTTAAGAGGATAAGCCATGGTATGCAAGAAATATTTCTTTTAGATTAAGCAAAGAAGAACACATCTGCAAGTTCCAAGTATTGGACAATTAAAGATGTGAAAAGCTTCTGTGAGGAAGAGCAACCAAATCTCCAGAGGCCAAGAGGAGTAATAACATCTAGCTTAAATAAATGAAATAGGAGTAAATAAAAGGCTGAAATTGACAAAATCATGGTCTCGTCACACGTAATTCAGAAGTCGAAAACAAGGGCTATTCATTAAGCTCCAGATGAAGATAATGGTGTACGCACACTTCCTTGAACATCCCAGAACAGAGAGCAGGCTGCAAGGTCAACTATAATGAAGAAGCCTTGGCTTGGGGCCTGACTGATGAAAGATGATGGACTAATTGGGCAAGTGGGTAGTAGTCTGACGTTACTCTCTGCACCTGAGTTTAATTTTTTCTGCAGAAGGAATGTACAGTCAGCCCTGAAAGAACACCAGTGCATTAGGTTCACATACGTGGGGCTGGCATAATAGCCCTGGTCTAGCAGGATCTGACACGGTGTCCCGCAAGATTGACTGTAGATGAGGAGTGTGAGTGAGTACGAAATATTTAGGAGCGATCAGCAGAGCACCCACATTGGTTCTTTCAGCATCTTTCGCCAAAGAGCAAGACAGTGTGTCGGTTTTCAGGTTTTGAGCACTGGGAATATAGGTCTCTACAAAGTCGTAATGGGAAAATAAGAAGGTCCAACGAGCCTGTCGGGAGGTGCGACACTGTAAAGAATGTAGATACTGCAAGTTCCTGTGATCAGTGCATACCTCCAAAGAAAACCTTCCCCCCAATAGGTGATGTCTCCATTCTTCAAATGCAGCTTTTATGGGCAGTAGTTCTTTTTCGATTACTGCATAATTTTGTTCAATCTGGGATAGCTTGCGTGAATAGTAAGCAATAGGATGTTTGGTCCCGGAACCTGGATCATTGCAACACTGCCCCAATGGCGAAATCGGGTGCGTCCGCCTTGACTATAAATGGCATCTCATCATTAGGAAGCCAAAGGATAGGTGCTGACATAAAGGCATCCTTTAGTTTCCTGAAAGCTGCATCTCTCTGGATATCCCGGTGAAAGGGTACCTTGCGAGACAAAACCACTGCCAAATGTGAGAAATCAGGTATAAACCGTCAGTAAAAATTGGCAAAACCAAATAACCGTTGAAGAGATTTCAGATCGTGTGGTTATTTCCAGTCGTGAATGGCTTGTAACTTGGCTGCATCCATAAGAGCCCAGTATTGCTAACCACATACCCCAGGAACTCCATTCTTTCATGATACTTTTCTGCCTTGGCAAACAGGTGGTTACGAGACAATCTTTGCAGCTCCTCTTTGACATGGCAAACGTGTTCCTCCAGGTTCATGGAAGAAATGAGGATGTCGTCTAGGTACACCCAAACTGTCACCCCAATCAAATCGGAGAATATTTCATCCATGAAACATTGGAAGATGGCCGGAGCATTGCACAGGCTGAATTGCATTACCCGGTATTCACAATGCCCATATGGAGTCTTGAAGGCCATCTTCCACTCATCCCCTTCCTTGATCCACACCCAGTGATAGGCCCTCCTGAGATTCAACTTAGTGCAAACCAGGGTGGCATGAAGGGATTCCACGATATTGCAAATCAAGGGTAAAGGATACCCGTGGCGATTTGGAAGGTGTGATATATATCCTTTCTTGAGCCAGTCTTCGAGGTAACTTTGTAGGACCTCTTTATTGGATGGGGATAGAGAATACACCTTCCCATTGGAAATGACAGCATTGGGCAACAAATTGATGGCATAGGTGAAATGCCTGTGAGGTGGTAGAGGGATATCCCCAGGTCCTGCAAATACACTGGGAAAATCAGAATAATCCTGGGGTACTGTTAGTAAGGAACAGGGACAAGTCATCTTGTCTCCCAAAGAAGGAGTAGCAGTTGAGCTAGTCTGATATATATCAGAGGGACAGCAGTCTTGGGTACAGCGCGTGGATGCAAACACCAGAGTCATGCTTTTCTCACTTGATTTGGGGATTGTGGTACAACAGCCAGTGTAAACCCATCACTACCAGGTATGAGGGTGAATTGATAACATCCAAGGAAGTACTCTCTTGTTGTTCATTGATTCACATGAGCAGGGTCCCAGTATGCTGATGAATAAGACCGGAAGATAACTGGGTCCCATCAATAACTAACAGCACTGTAGTGCATTCTTTGTGATTTAGTGGGATGCTGCTGTTTGCCACAAAAGAAGAATTTATATAGTTGCCAGAAGCTCCAGAAACAAGAAGGGCCAAGGTGTCTATACACCTGTTCCGCCAAGCAATCCATGTCTTCAAAACCAACAAGACTACTAGCTGCGTATGTTTGAAGGACCAAAACGGGACTCAGAAGGACTGGAACAGAAGAAGGGCCTGCCGTTGCCTTCCCTATACAGAACAGGCCTGTTAGCTCTTGGAAATCTCCTCCGTGTCCAAGTAGGAAGGGAGGCGTCTCAATCTGTTAAAGGAAGCATCACATGGGCACTGCATACCTGATCTTCCTGGTGATTGATGTGAAGAGGTAGCCAGACTATCAATAAAATTCTGATTTGAACAACTACTAATGCGCAGCACCAACCCAACCCCCTCCTGGTGATTAAACAGGTAGGGTCTGGACCGGGCAGCACTTCCCTGATTAGCATGGCATCAGGACTGTGCAAGCACTGTCAGGGAAGCCCACAATGTACAGTAGAATTGATCCAGCAGAATAATAAGGTTCCACAAAGGTGCAATGCGCAGGTCTCGGGAGGCAAGGCGCTGGTCACAGGAGGCAAGACGCTGGTCAGAGGAGGCCGGGCGCTGGTCATAGGAGGCAGGGTACCAAACGGAGATGCTAGGCAGGGCAGTACAAAGAGGCAGAGGCCCCAGTAACAAGAAACCGGGTAACAGGGGCTACAAGACTGGAGGACTGGAAGGAAGGGAACCTGGGTAGGTGATCCGGAAGGTGGAAGCCCAACCAGAAGAGAATGCCAAGGAGAACCCAAAACAAGGAACAGGGACACAGGAACCAACCATGAGACTGGGGCTGAACCCAGACAGAGAAAAGAGACCCAGGAACAGACCAGGAGATCAGGCAGGTAAAAGGAAGGCAGCACCACAGGCGTACAAGGCAGGAACAGGAGCACTGAAGAACAAGGAACAGGAAGAGTTCTGAGCGAACCGCAATCGAGATTCAGTATGCTCAGGGAAGCGGGCCCCTAATAAGGGTCTGGGACCCAAACAAGGCTTGTTAACACAAGCCCACTCTGTCCCAAGTCCAGATGGACTGTGCATCTGTGGAAGGTAGGACACGGACGGCCACGCATGCGCAGACCCGTGAACATTGCTGCGCCCAGGAAGCCAGCAATTGGGACCAAGCACGGCCACAACAAGTGTCACCGAGGGTAGATTCTTTATGCTGGAGCCCGCTGGGCCCAATGACCCCACCCCCCCTAGTAAGTGGCCTGACAGTATCTCTTGGTCACATTTCAAGATCCTTTACACAGTGGTATTTAAATGTAAATCTGGGACTTCAAAGTCGTTGGTTATTAAAATGTTCTCTGAATTATATCTTGGTGAATAAAGTAATTCACAGGTGGGACTTGCAAGGATATCCACCAAACTCCCCTTGGCCATTTCTCCTCATTTGATGAACAGCTATTTGTATTGATTATTAAGGTAGTGGGGGATGGAAGAGGGGGGGCGGGTGAGGGGGGCGGGAATAGTCTGCCACCTCCTCTTCTACCGCCCATTATGATGGAGCAGAAAGAAACCAGCACCTACTCTACCATCTGTGGATGTCTGGGGAACCATTGTCTCACAATGCTTGGTCCTGGACGACCAGAGTGAACTCGAGGCACCACTGTTTATTAGTATTAATATTTTTTAAAAGTAGTTCTCACAAAAGAATCCATAATTCCTGAATTGCACACACGAATCCTTATTGGGTGATTTTTGGACCCATGTTTTTCACTTTGCTCTTAAAACTACATCAGACGGCTACTTCATTTTATGAAAGTGTCTAGTATTTTTGTAATGTGACAACTTGGTGCCTCACGACAATGACAATATGTTTCTTATAAAGTTTTTTCTTAATATAGGAATTTCATATTGTCCTGTTAAACTGAAATTATTAAGAATTGTGAAATAATGTGTATAACAACAGTGTTGTCTAGCAAATTGTTATTAAATAGATGTTTAAGACTAGAAATATTTTGAGGAAAACTTCAGGTCATAGAATTGTGGCATAGCTTGTGTATTCTTTTCATTTTCTTACTAATACCAGCGTTTGTTTTTTCCACGCAGGACACGCCCCACTGCCTGGGTTTGCAGCATATGGTGCCTCAAAGGCAGCTTTGTCTATGTTTTCTGGAGTAATGAGACAAGAGCTTTCAAAGTGGGGTGTTAAAGTGGCTACAATTCAACCTGGTGCCTTCAGAACAAGTAGGTGCTAAATGATGCCTCTATTTTCATGTCATTGGTCTTTTTTCCAGGGCAACAGATGATTCCAGATGGGCCTTTAATAATTGTTAATAGTGCTACTCACCTTTAACCGTTTACTATTCTATCCAGGGATTGGCCTACTAAATCCCCCTCAACCATACCAAAAGTGTGATCAAGGTCTTACAAGCAGTTTCTGCTTAGGCTCCAGCTCTGTATTTCTTCTCCCACAATGCTAACGCCCTCTCTGCCCAATGCTTTCTTAATTTTTCAGCCTGTTACGTTCTACTGCGGAATGGTAGTTTGGTGATTATACCTTCCTATATAAAGCCATATATTATTCAATAGTCCTAATATGACATCCTCCTTTCCTATCGCCATCAGGTAAGTCAGTAACTATTGTTGGTTTCATATCTCCATCATCTCATTTAAACTATGTTGTTTGGTATTTGCATAGCGCCTACTGCTATTGTAATGGCTTCCAAGTGCTGTGGGGGTGGAAGGTCCTTCAGAAGACTGTAGTCTGTGCGGATATGGAAATAAAAGAGCATTTACATTGCATGCAAATAGTAATTAGACTTAGATGACTATTCCATTACTAGCAAATATGACTAGTTTAAAACATTATAGCAATTATGCAGTGCATTGTGTTCAGGCGTAGAGATTGAAGGTGGTCATTCCCCAAATGCAGATCCCAAATTCAGAATAAATGTACACACCCAAGTAGGGAATGAGACCAGGAGATAGATTGCAAGTTGAACAGATTTTATATCAGGTAAAAGAGGTGTGCAGAGGACTCTGCTGCTCTGAGAGCGCTCTGGCAAACAATACATGAACAGTACATTATAAAGAAAAACGCGTCATGACTGAGGTCATTACATACAGCGAAAAATAACAACATTCATTGGTGGACTCATATGGCCCAGTATGTAATAATAAACAATGCCAGACTCCGATTGGTTGCTGTGGCTGGGGCGGTCTGTGGGCACGTGGGTCAGCTGGGCTCATCTTCGCAGGGTGAAGGTCAGGCTGTGTCCATAAGATGTAACTGTTCTAGCTAATCTAAACTACACATTAATTATTGGCATGCAAAGAGTAGTGCTGGGCCTAGCACTTGTACCTGAATGAGGGGTCACCTATAAATCATAGACAAACATATACACATTCTAACCCAGCCTTTATGGGGACAGGGCTGCAGTGGCCGTTTTCCCAGGTGCCTTATCTGGGGGGTTTTGATCTGGGATTCATTCAGACTGTAACGAATAACCTTGGCTATTAGTGCAAATACGCTCTTCTGCCTCAATTATTGCTTCATCCCAGGCCGGAGTTCCCTTTATTGGCATCCAAGCTCTACACACAGATCCCAAACTTTGACCCCTTCCTGCATATTCATCAGGGGTGCAGGTCATATATATACTTTCACCATCCCCAGCTAGGGCCACCCACACCTCCTCATACCACTCTAGTTCATGGGGTTCTTTGATGGTTGTGTGCCACAAGTTATCCACTATATCCCCTGTGTTGTACACTGCTGCCATGCAGTATTTGGGCTCCTGATTATCCCCGGTTTATACTTGTGCATCTTTCACATCATGAGGTACCTTTGTTGGGTTGACCACTGTCACCATCATCATTGCACTACTAGGCATAGATTTTGCACAGCATCAAACCCCTACCTGGCACACACAAAAAATCAGCAGCTAAAATACTATGATGAGGACCAGTAGCTTCATTGCAGTCCTGAACCAGGATGGTACCCAATCAAAAAATTGTTTCGAACCAATCGCTTGACTGTACACCGCCCTCCTTTTTCATTCTTTCTCCGAGGTTGTGTACTGCAGCTATCACATGTGATGATGTCCCGTTGCCGGCATTGATTTTTTGGCAAACACTGCCTTCCATTGCTGTGGGGAGGTCCAAGACATAAAAGGTTTTGCATGGTCATCAACCACAGGGCTCTGAGTTCCACTTTGATGACATAGAACCCTTCTTCAGTGTCATTTTCTAGCTGGATCAACTCCCATCTCACGATCTGTAACCATTTGGCCTTTGCTCATGCCTGGATGCTTGGTATGAGTGATGCAAAACATGTCTCTGCTGAGTTGAACAGCTTAAACTTGTCCGGTATCTGTGCCAAAATATCGGAAGAGTCTGTAGAAATGTAGTTTGATGCCCTTCTTTTGCGTGACACTCTGTCTTGTAGTTTATCCTCTGACAGGATATCATATGTGGGGGGTTCTTCGGTTGTTGACTGGGGTGCCAGGGACATTCTGGTGGGCACCCTCTCCCCCTGGACAACGCTCTCCGGAATCACCATCAGGGCCAAATACAGCTTAGCCAGGGCACAGGTACCTCTCCATGACGGTGGGAGGTGCAGGTACGCCTGTTTGCTGCATACCCAATAATTGTCCATCAAGGCAGCTGTTCCTTTTATTATGTCAGGGAGGATAAGCGTTTTGTTGCAATGTTTGTTCGAGACCATGGGCACCTTTCCTTATCTGTGGAAACAAAGTTTGTATTGCACTTCACGTTGGATCTTGATCGGCTTTTCGAGAGCTGTTAGCCATGTTAGCTTGGCAATGTGCTGGGACCATGTTTGAGTGCATGTTTTTTTGACCCATTGAAATTTTTCTTCTGACAGTCCTCGTAGTGCTTCTGCCTTACACATCACTGTTTCCTCTTGCCATTTATTTTCTGTGAACATTGTCCACTTTATGATGAAAAACGGTTCCTTTATGCAAAGTACTCCTTGACGCTTGCTGTGACAGATCTTCTCATTCTGGAGCAGTTGTACCGTTGCTGTGTGTGTCTGTAAGGTACTTCGAATTCTACAAAGTGCAAGATAAATGAGACACTCGGTGTGATGCTGGAAATGCATCGGAGGGACAGAGCCTCCGTATCCTTGTCCTTTACTGCTTTTTATCGTGTGTTCTGTCGTGTTTTCCACGCAGGAGTTCATGTGGGACTCCTGGCGGTGCAGCTCTCTCTCTTTTGGTTTGGTGAACGGACCCTTGGGATACCCTTATGGCACCCATGGGTGGGGGTACAACCCTGTACCCCTAGTGTATGTTTTTGGGCACCTCTGGGTGGCCCACAGAGCAGGGTATGGGCTGGTGGCAGCTCCATGCTGAAATTGACAGGTGCGCGGAGTATCCTCCATTTTGGGATACCCCGGCCCTGCCATAGGGATCAGTTGATTCCTGATGGAAAACAAAAAGGCCCCTGTGGCCTCTTGCTTTCTATTACCCATTACCTTGTTTTCCCAAAATCCTGGGAAGCCCTGACTCTGTCCCTTCCCCCTGACTGGCTGTTGGGTGGAAATGCCATATATGGTGTTGTTGTGAAGGCCCGGCCAGACTAGCTGGAGCCTTCCCGGTGATGTATGTTGTGGGTAACTCCTGTGGGTGGGACCCGGGTGAATAGAGTGTGTGACGAATGTGCATTCTGTGTTTTGGATGTCTAGTATCTGGTGGTTGACACAATGACTGAGACAGCCCTGCCCAAAACCGGTATGAATGCAGCTTGGAGTGTTGAATGGCTCAGTACTTGTCCCAATACACATAACTTGTTGTGAGTGTCTGGAGAGAAGTGAATGGACTGAATACCTCGTGTGCCTGATTGGCTTCCTGCCTGCATGAATGCCCTTAGTCATGATTGGATGCTTGAGTGTGACCCAGCGGAATGAATGGGAGATCAACAGTATATCTGGGGACCTCTCACTGCTAGGAATCGTGTTCAGAAGCTGAAGTCCACTACGACGAGTAACTGGAGTAACTGAAGCTTGACCTTGAAGCCCCGCTGGACGAGAAGAAGTGCTGTTGCTCTGAATCTGAAAGCTGCTGTGTCTCCAAGGACTGACCCAGAGAGGACCTGGTAAAGCGCCCTCTTCCCGAGCTACGAGGGACCATCGTGCACAGCTGATCTTTGCCAACGCTCCCTGGTAGACAGACCTTCGACAGGCTGCCGACCCGATACGGGGACTGCTGCAGAACTCCAAAGAGAAGCGCCCCGACTGTTGTCCGCCGCTGTCGACGACTGCCGTTGCCGACCGGAGCCACCGTGCTCCCGTTTGCCTAAGAACTTCAATTGATCATCGGACGCTCTCGTCTGCATCGTCACCCGCTTGTCTCCTGCAGAAGGCCCGACCGTCGACGCGCCGAGGAGCATCCGCCGGTGGGTTTCCCGCCACCTCAAGACCACAGAGATGCCGACGAATCGACGCCCTTGCTGGGCCACAGTTCTTCATCATCTCTTTGCGGTCCAGAACTATCTTCACCGAGGTGCCCTGCATGCCTCTTCCTTGCAGGACGCCAACGCTCTGTCGTCGACGAGCACCACTAGGAATGAAGCTCCCACTTCACTGCCGTAGTTCAACCTGTTCTCCGTCGGACGTTCGACGACCCATGACTCCTGCCTTAAAGGGAGGGCACTCAAGAAGGGCCATCTATTCCCTGACACAGAACGCCGAGTTCCTCGACACCTCTCGACGATCCGTGGCACCTGCCTTAAAGGGAGTGACTCAAGAAGGTACCAGGTACATTGGGGGGGTAAAACCTTAATAGGAGGAAGTAAGACTATCGAACAATATATGGACTGGGCTTGTGCTATATATCTTTATTTACAGGTTGCCCAGGTGGGGGGATCTCCACACAGAACTGTGCCTAGTGGTAGGGGTCAGCATTCTGCCTATTGTTTCAACCATCTTGCATTCCTTCCTATCTCTATTGCTGGTTTCCTCGTTATTGATCTGTGTGATATTTTAACCGTACAGTTGATGCACTTTAATGAGATTCGATAACATTGGTGGTACCACTGTAGAATTGTATATATTTATCATTATTGACTTCCGAGTACAAAGTGCGTTATTGTGATCGTGTACATACCTTTGAATATTAATTATATAAAGACTGTGTTTTCGGTAATACAGTGTGTGGACATTCCTTTGTGGGGGTTCGGGGACTACACTGTACTTAAGAACAACCCTGCATCACCTCCTGAGAAGCTAGGCCTTGATTGCTCATCCATTGCTACCTTATAGAGAATCTTGGCTGGGGTCTTCTGTGCCTCTCCTCTACCATGTAGAGAGCGGAAGTACAGACACCCCCTACCAGTCTTTACATTGGGCATCTGCCATGGAGGTTTCCTGGGGTAGTTGAACCTTAGGTGTTCCTGATGCGTGAGGTATCAGGGAACACACATAGCAACTTTCATTTGTTGCTTGTTTACCCATGGTGCTCATATCAGAGTACCATTTGTTAGACTGATCTGGGTGACGAGGGTCTTCTACTGCATCCAACCCTAGACCATGGTATGCGTCATATCTTTTACGTCCGCTTCCCTTTTCCTTCTGTTACTCCCCCCTAGACCATTGTATAGCTTCATAATTCTTTTATAACGGATAGGAAAAATGCCTAAATTCATCTTTTCATTTTTATCATAATCATGTTGCCAATACTCTATGGTAGGATGGGTGCGTGTGTTGCGTGTTTGAGAACTAAAGTGCACATATTCGTTATTTGAGGTAGGTTCAAAGGTCATCTGTGGGTGAGCATATGACAGCATAAATACATCAGAAATTGGTTGGTCTCCACTATAAAAATATAATACATTCTCCTCACTGTTCATTGTTGAGGACTCAGACTGAGTGGCTTTCATTGTGCAATTTCTGTGCAGTGAGGTTAGATTTGTGGAGATATTGTGGGCCCACATCAATGTCATCCCATACTATATTAACTGTGTTCTTTCCTGTACCATTTTTACCCCACCGCCCTCTCTTTATTCCCTCTAAAAAAAAACACACGCTCCAGTAAACTCAAAAACATAAAAATATTGTTGAAAATACAATGGCCGTAAAAATAAAGGCCACATTCGTATAAACAAGCTCTAGTGGCGCTAACCTTGCCCCTATTGCTAACTATCTCTGTTGCGTTGTCTTTGAGGGCCCTCGTTTCTGCCATGTTTGTACCTACAGAGTAGAATACAATGGGCTAAGTACATTTTCATTTGTAAAAAATATGATTTCATATAGAGAAAGACAGAGCGAGAGAGACAGAGAGAGACAGAGAGAGAGAGAGAGAGAGAGAGAGAGAGAGCATAACCCAACCATTATTCAATTCTATGTACATATTAATCAATCACTCATTCTTTCATTTACATGGTATCCCATTTTATGTAACTTTCAAATGTCCTCTCTCTACCTTTTTATTCTCTTTAGGGAACTGCTACTTCCTGGGCATTGGGCTGTTCTCCTTCTGGTGTCACTGCCGTGAGCTTAGCTATGCTCCACACTGCCCGTGTAAGCTGTGTTAAGTACTCCTTAAATTCTTCCCCTAAGATTGTGGCAGTCCGATTAGCATCTGATGCTCTTCTCATTGGGGATAGCAAGGTTTGTATGCGCCTTCCTGTTACTATTTCATGCGGGGACAAGTGGTGGTCCTTGCTTGGCTCTGTGCATAATTGAAATAATGCCAAGGGCAGGCAATACACCCAATTTGTTTTGATGGTGTGACATAACTTTGACAATCTGCTTTTAAGGCGGTGTTGATTTTCTTACCACTACTAACTATGAGAGACCAACGGAGTAATTTAACGACACCTGTTCCAAACTCCTATTAAAGCCCATGGACCAAATAGGGACCGAGTCAAAGGTTTTGAAAAACAAGTATAACAAAGTACAATTTCATTCAAGAAAAAAAACACAATATACAAATTATCTTAAAATGAAATCTAAACATCGTTTAAAAAAAGTGTAAAACCTAGTGCACTTTTACTAAAACATCAAATACAAAACCACAGTACAAGTTCTAAAGCAGTTTTAAATGAAATATAAAACAAATGATAAAAAACAGCACCAACCTGCCTAGGTATCACCTATACACCTATAAAACTCCTGCCTATACAAATCTTAACAAAGCAACACAGAAATCCCTGGTGTATAGTTATGCTTTGGTAGGTAGCACCTCCAAACAACCCCAATTCTTTGTTTGTTAGAGGTATGTTGTTAATCATCTGTCAGTTAATTGTCTACCCTTCAAAACTGCTACTAGGGTGACTATAACCACTAAATTGGTTAATTAACCGCGCCTTACAACTTAAGGTACTCATATCCCCGACATGTTTCATTTATATACATTTGAAAAAATTGTATGAACTTCTTCAGGGGATCCAAAACAATGCCCACTATACACAATAAACAAACATTGCACAGGACACGCTGTTAAAAAGGTGAGGTATATTCCAGCGTTGAGGTTACTTCCAAGTGAGTGAAGACCTTTTGTATGCACAACCCGCTAAAAAAAGGAAGGGGAACGGAGATAGAACCAGAGAACAGAAAAGGAGAAAAAGAGAAAAGAGATCCGAGTTAATAATATATCTCAAATCAACCTACAAGGTTACAATTAACCTCAGTAAGACTCACTGATATCAGTTATGTCAGTATATGGTCAATACTACTAAGTTTCGGTAATGAGGGGAACGTCTCAGTTGTAGATGTTAAAACACATTCTGTATTTCCAAGAGAAGAAGACAAAAGGACTGGTGTGAGCAAACAAAACAGATCACTGTTCATCTAACGCTGCAGGTTTTTTTTTACAGTGACTACCTAATTCTGTGACCTCAAAAGATTCTGGTTGTACGTTATGCAAACACTACGTGACTCTCTAAGACCCCGTCACCAATAGCTGAGGATCGGTGCTGCTTGTTTTAATATGGGGGACCAATGTGAATCCAAAGTGAAATGGGTGAAAGCTCACACTTGCGCACTCAATCACCAGTGTGTTGCCCCAAGGGTCCCCAAGCTACAACATGCATGTGATGAGTTGATTTTCTTGACCACCCCATTCGCTTGCAGGTGGTAAATGGAACATCGTTTGTGTTTAATTTGTTACTTCTTTAAAGAGATCGTTAACAAAGTGCGTCCCATTATCGGAGCATATGACATCACAAATGCCCCAATGTGGGAACACTTCTCTCACCAAATGTTTTGCCGCGCATTTCACATCTGGGTAGGCATATGGCCCTGCTTCCACCTGGTGTGAAAAGGGGCAGACTACCACTATCAAGTATCTAGCTCCATTGCACCTTTCCCCCATATCCGCATAGTCAATATGCAGCTCACGGAAAAAAAATGATGAGGTCGGTCATGTCCCTCGCAGTGTTCTGGGGGTCATCCCAGAGTTGTATGTTTACCAAGTTACACATTCAATTGTCATTTGGGCAAGGTTCTCTTGGATATTTGGGACAAACCAGTCTTCCTGGATGTCAGCAGCTATGTGTTGTTTTGTTGTGTGCGCTGGAAAATGTAGTTGTTGGTATGCAAGCTGTAATAATTCCAGAGGCATTACTACCCTTCGTGTTGTTTCTTGTCACCAAAAGAGATCAGTTGGTAACTGTGTTCGTTCAAATCTCTTGTTCCTCAATGGGGGCCCTTTTCTGTAGCTCAATTATTTGGGTGATGGGCAGCAAATTGTATCCAATTTCTTTTTCCTTGTGTGTCCCTTTATCAAATATTCAATTGTTTGGGGCTTTTGGAAGTATGCTGCCTGCTTTGCAGTGGCATCTGCTGCCGCGTTTCCCGGTGATATTACATCACTGTTATTGGTAGGGGCTTGGCATTTTACCAAAGCCACTACTGATGGTTCTGCTAGAGCTTCTATCAGTTCATTTTAAAGTTCTGCATGTTGTACTGGGGACCCGTCTGCCCTTCTGAAACCTCTTCTTCTCCACCTGGACAATCCAGCATGTACCATTGTCTTTACATATGCTGAATCTGAATACATTGTTACGGCGCATCCTTTTGCTACATGCAATTCTTCAATTAGTGCTACGAGTTCTACTGCTTATGCTGAATAATGCATTGGCAGACATTTTGTACTTCCTCCAATCTTACTAGTGCTGCCCCCACATGTTTTTCACCTGTTTCTGGGCAAATGGATGCTGACCCATCCACAAAGTACATTTCGCCCTCCTCTAAGGCATTCTCACTTGCTTTGGAATGTCGTCTCCTTCCCCCTGGTATGTGGCACAATCATGATTTTACATGTCTTCTACCGTGCATGGCTCAGTGATGAATGTGGCTGGATTTACAGTTTTGCAGCGCACTATGTGAATGTAAGAGCTAGAAAGTATTATTTCGTAAACTGTTGCTCTTTGTGTCGTAAGTGTAGATTTAGATTGTTCTAGAATTGCAAACAAGGAGTGTTCAACAAACAGTGTGACCGAGCACCCCATAACTATGGTGACGCTTTTCTCAATTGCAAAGGCTGCTGCTGTGAGAGCTTGTTCGCACGCAAAGTGCCCTTGCCTCACAGAGTCAAGGGTGCCGCTGTAATAGGCCAGTGGCTTGTGTCCTAAAGATGTCTTCTATGTTAAGACAGCTGTTATGAGTGTCCCATTGCAGTATGAAAACACAAATAATTCCTGTTCATAATCTGGGGTCGCTAGAACAGGAGCTGTAGAGATAAGTCTCTTTAGTGTTGTAAAGGCTGTGTGCATCTCTGATGTCCATGGGCCTCATTAGGACCCAGGTGGTAAGGGGTTTATAGCGGCGTAAACAGCGCCGACCCTTACCGCCTGATTCCGAGGTCCCTTAGCGCCATGGAGGATTTAACACCTGCTTTTAGCAGGTGTTAAAATCCATGGCGCTAAGGGACCTTGTTGTTAATTACGCCACCGTAATTTATGGTGGCGTAATTAACGCCTTCCCCACTCCCATTATGCCCTATGGGGCAAAAATGGGAATGGGGAAGGGTAAATGGGTTAATGGGGACTTACCGCCCCGCCAACCTCGGAATGGGGCGGTAAGTCCGCCAACCACCATGGCGTAAACATAGTTTACGCCATGGTGGTAAAGGTACGACCCAGGCGGTAACTTACCGCCTGGGTCGTAATGAGGCCCCATGTGATGTCCATGTGATAGCTGTGCTAACTTTCTGTGCCTCCCTCTGCTTGTAGTAGGGGCCTGCTATATGCTACATAATCGAGTATCCATGCTCGGCAATAATTACATATGCCGAGAAATGTTTGCATGTCTTTCACTGTGTGAGGCCTAGATGCTGCACGTACTGCTGCTGCCCTGTTGGGGATTATTCTTTTGCCATCTTTTGATATCAGTTGTCCTAGATATAGTACCTCTGCTAGGCAGTACTGCAACTTCCATCTGTCCACCTTCTACCCTTTGCGCGCCAACAAATTTAGTAATGTTATCGAGACAGCTCTGCACTGTTCCTCCTTCTCACTGCATATCAAAAGGTCTATGCATGATATCACTGTGTTTTTAACATCAATATTGCCAAGATCCTCATGCAATATTCTGTTGAAAATGCTTGGGCTTTTACAGTATCCCTCCATCTGCAATGTTCATATCTTTTCCCTCCCAGGGTAAATGCAGTTAGATACTGTGAACTTGGATCGAGTGGTACCAAGAAAAAAGCATTCAAGTCTACCACTGTGAAATGTGTGGCTTTCTTTGGGATGCTGCGCAAAATGGATGCAGGATTTGGGACAAGGGTAAACTCCTTCTGTATGATGTCATTAAGTGTGTGTTAATCCTGCACCATCCTTCAAGCCCCTCCCTTTGCTTTCTTTATCGAATAAATCGCCATATTGCAAGGGGAATTTGATGGCACAATGATACCCTGCTGTAACAGTGCATGTATTGTTTCTTTTATTCCCTCCTCTGCTTCTCTTGACCGGGGTAGCACCGCACCTGGTTTAAGTTTAATTTTTACTGGTGTCACCTCTTGCAAGAGCCCCTCATGGGGGTTGGTGGTCCATCAATATTGGCTACCTGTTGCATGTCCTCATCAAAAAATGACGGAGGTGCACTGACAATGGCCATGAAGAGGTTCGTTACTCACCTGTTTTGGATCATTATATAACATGGCATGCATATTTCCATTATTATCTCCCCATCATTGTCATAGTCAGTGAACAGCTCTTCCTCTGTCAGATCGTGCAGCGCTATGTTTGGGTCTATGCACAGTACTGTTTGCCATTCTCATCCGTGCGTGTCCAGCCCTATTGCCACAATACGTCCAGCTGATACTTGTACTCCTTGCAGATCTAATGAGAGGATGGTACCTGGCAGTATTTCAGGGGCAGTTACATGGCAGAAAACAAAGTCAGAGGGTACTCTCCATTCCTTTTGTGTTATTTCGGGAACCACTCTGGCTAGGACCTGTATCCCATACACAAACATCTCTGCATTAGGGGGCATCCCTCGGATAACTACTTCATTTGTTATTGTGTTAATCAACCATTGCCTGGAGTGGGCATATTCCTGGGGTGGAGCAATCTATACCCCTTTCAGTAAAGGAAATTGTCATGTTAAACTTACTAAGGAGATCTCGCATCTCGCACTGTTTTCCCCCCATCCTTACATCCAAATCTTTAGTATAAAGACCCTTGACCACAGCCCCAGAAAATCCCAGTGTTTCCAAATTCTTGCCCGACAGTGGAAATCTGCCTTTCATTAGGCACGATTTTTCCACTCCTGAGTCAACCATGAAGATGAACTGTCTGTCTCCTATCTCCGCCCCCACCAGTGGTTCCTCGTCTGGATGTAGGGTAGTTGATAGTACTGAACATGCAAGTGCTCTCTGTGGGCTGTCCTAATCTGCGTTTGTGTTCGTTCTTGGAAAAGAAAATATGTTTTCCCCAACCATAGCTTTTCCCTTAAATGGCGCTGTTTCACCATTTGCGGTAGTGCCGAAAGGATTATTGTTCATGTTCCCCATTTGATTTTGACGTGTTAATCATTGTTGTGTCCCCTGTGGTGGCGCTTTGGGCCCTTGTGTGAACCAGTTGTCAGTCTGTTCCTCTTGTCCATAACCTCCCATAGGCAGCCCATAGGGACTCCCTGGGTGGGGATGGCCAAATGCTGTTCATTATTAAACCTTTGGGGTTTCTGGTAATACTGCATAGGACAGGCACAACATTCCCTAGCAAAATGGCCCCACTTCCCACATGACCGGCATACTCTTTGTCCTCCTCCTCTGGGTCCTTGTCTTCCGTTCCCCCCCTTCATGTCCCCTCTTCCCACCTCTTCCTCTTCCAGGCCTTCCTTGCCACTGGGGCCCTCTGTACTGCTCTTCTCTAGCCCATTGTTCCTGACCGTTTACTGCCCATGTGGCTGCCTTCCTAGCCTGCAGTGCTGTCAGCCCCTCCTCCTCGTTTCCCTGCCTTTCTGGGGGTAGTGCGGTTGTTACTTCCGCGACCTTCACCAGCTTATTTTGTACAAGTTTGGCTTTGTCTGCCAATCTCCTCTGTGCAATTTCTTTCTCCCTTTCTTTGTTCCTCCTACAATGATGTACTATAATGCTTTGTATTTCTGGCGATGCTTTGGCTTCTATCCCAGCAATGTTATCAAGGGCCTTCTGTACCTCCTTCGGGAGGCTTCTCTTGATAATGAAGTAAAAAAGGGATGTTGACTGGTGCCAAGCCCTCCACATATCCTGCACCCAAAGAATGTACTGCGCAGCATCTTCTTCATCCCCGATTGTGCATTGCATCACTTAGTGTAAATCGGGGTATCATGGAAGGTTCTCTGCAGTGCATCCCACACCTGAGCTCTCATATTATTAAATGACGCTCCATCATGCCAGTCACAGGGGGTCATTACGACTCTGGCGTTAAGGGTTTAACGGCGCCGTAAAAGGTGTTGGTGCCATTAAACCCTTGACGCCTGATTACGAGGTCCCTTTGCGGGACCCGACCTTAACGGCTGGTCTACACCAACCTTGGAATGGGGTGGTAATTCCCCATTGAACCATGGCGGACCCGTTACAACAACGGCACCAAACATGGTGCTAATAGCGCCATGGTTTAGCGCCGGTGTTGTAATGAGGGCCACAGTCTATTGTTACTCCCGGGAACCCTGCCTTCACCCACACCCATCAGCTTCATCACCCACTGCAGATACAAGTAAGCTCTTGACATCCCCTATTACTAGTGGGACCCCCGCAGTGTTTTTCTCAAAGGCATATATCCACTTTCCTGCATCCCCAGACAGTGGCCCTCATTACGACCCTGGCGGAGGACCATGGTGCAATTTGCACCATGGTCCATGGCGCTAAGCTGCCAACTCCGCCAAGGTGGTTGGCGGACTTACCGCCCCATGCCGACCTTGGCGGGGCGGTAAGTCCCCAATCCCCATTTTACCCTTCCCCATTCCCATTCTTGCCCCATAGGGCATAATGGGGATGGGGAAGGCGTTAATTACGCCACCGTAAATTACGGTGGCGTAATTAACATCAAGGTCCCGTAGCGCCATGGATTTTTCCGCCTGCAAAAAGCAGGCGTAAAAATCATCCATGGCGCTACGGGAACTCGTAGTCTGGCGGAGAGGTACGCCATGCACTACGCCGGCGTAAAAGCCTCTCCGCCAGGGTCCTAATGAGGGCCAGTGTGTTTAGCGTTTTCAACAAATTGGTCTTATCCATCAGCACCCAAGGCACATAGTGAGGCCTTCCCGTCCCCTTATGGATGGGAGGCATCTGTAGATTTGTTCTCCCCCTGCCCTTACTTACATGCGTTCCTTTTTTCTTTACCAGCACCATTTTCCCTATTCTGTTCCTGAGCCTTCCCTGCCAACCTTCTTCTTGCCCTCTCACTTGTGGTGTCAGATACTGTACTTGCAGATCCCCTCCTGTTGCTTCTTCCTCGTATTCAACAATATCACTCCAACATTCTTCTTCCCTGTCTGATGTCACGCTACCTTGTCCCGCACTTAACTGCTCACCTTCCTGCTCTACTCATATTATCTTCATCGGGGCACTTTCAATACGAAAGAGAAAGTCCCCGGACTTCCATTCATCCTCTGCTATAATAGAGTAGTTTTTCGATGGTGGCGGTGGCATTGTCTGCCCTCCCCCTGGCTGCGGTAGTGTACTTTCACACAGTGATCTTAGTCGGGACAACTCTACTTGGGTATTGGCCATTTGATCTTCTAAATTTTGAGTGATTCGTCCTATGTGAGTTGGGGATGTGCTTGCTGGACCATATGGACCCTTAGGCTCATAAGGGGAAGGGGCCGCTACTGCTGGCGTAGTTGGTGCACTTGGTTGGGGTAAATACAGCGGGTCACAATAACCTTCAGCAGGTTTTGTTAGAAATGGGTACAGCTTTTTTGGTTCCTCTCCTTCTTTCTTTCCTCCTCCCCCCTCCTGGTTTGTGGCCACTACAGGTTGTGACTCTTTTTCCTTATTGTTTGCAGGAGGTGTTTCTTCAAACATCCTCCAGAAATCCAGCACTTCCCTCCCTTTTTGGAGCTGCTTCCCTCCTATTTTGGAGCTGCTTCCCTTTATATTTGGCCATTAAGTATGTTGCAACAAGGTCCAACACCGTCTTATCGAAAGACCCTCCTTCTGGCCATATTTGAGACGACCCTTCGCCCTTAATCTCTGTTAGCCACTGCCATGGTACTTTTTTATTTTCTCGCTATACAAGGGAAGGTGTTGGCAGATGTGTAGGAGTGGTGTATCCTCTTCCATGATTTGTTCCCACTGTCTGGGTGTGTGTGTGTGTGTGTGTGTGTCAATCACCACCATGAATACTTCAATAATTTGTATCTCTAGCATCAAGCTTTCAAATTGCATTTCAAAACATTTTGCTCACACCTTATATTGCCTGTATCACTTCACAGATTGAAGAGAAACATAGAACATGAACCAATTGACAAGTTAACCTGACGAGCTGATGCACCTTTAGTGACAACTAAAAATATAAAACATGCATTTATGATAAACTTTTATACCCTCTGACCTTTTACAGAAATACCATATTTTCCCCTTCATTCACACTTTGCATGCGCCTCACCTTGGCCCCCTGTGGGCCAACCTCTAAAGAATATTTACCACTACCTAAAGAAAGAATTGCTGCTATTTTCCGAGTTAACTCCATGTACAAGACTCCTACTTATTCCTTTTTCCTCACTTATATTCCTGCATTGATCGAGACAGTACTTTGCGGTGCCGCCTTCCAGCCCCTTTTGGAGCCAAGTTACTGTATCTCCACTTAAATTCATCACCTTATATAAAAAACCTAATGGCCATATAGAAAATTAAAAGATACCTTAATCAACAATCACTCAATCTCATTCACACCCAATCCACCCCATAATATGTTCCCCTACTGTTTTAATCTGACCCTTCTCCTATCAATCTTCCCTACTTTAATTCTTCTTGCAATCGATACTCACATGTCTGTGTTGGTCCGAGAGCCTCCGAGAGCATTCTATCCACATTTGGGGTGCCTCCCCCAACGAAGCCTTCGCCCGCTCCGGCGAGCAGTTGGGTATTTGCAAAGCCGGGACCCACAGAACCTGCTCTGGAGCGTATGCGTTTTAAATACCGGTCGGCCGTAGGTGGTGCTGGTCTTGATGGGGGTGCCCTGGATCTGGCTGCAGAGTACAGGAGTCTTCCCGGATCAATCACATCCAAGGGGTCACCAAGTGAAGGTGGTCATTCCCCAAACGCAGATCCCAAATTCAGAATAAATGGACCCACCCCAGCAGGGAATGAGACCAGGAGATAGATTGCAAGTTGAACAAAGTTTATATCAGGTAAAAGATGCACGCAGAGGACTCTGTTGCTATGAGAGCGCTCTGCCAAACAATACATGAACGGTACATTATAAAGCAAAAACGTGTCATGACTGAGGTCATTACATACAGTGAAAAATAACAACGTTCGTTGGTGGACGCCTGGGCCAGTATGTAAAAATAATCAGTTCCAGACTCTGATTGGTTGCTGTGGCTGGGGCGGTCTATGGGCATGTGGGCCAGCTGGACTCATCTTTGCAGGGTGAAGGTCAGGCTGGGTCCATAAGATGTAACTGTACTAGCTAAACTAAACTACACAATAATTATTGGCATGCAAAGAGTAGTGCTGGGGCAAAAACCTGTACCAGAATGAGGGGTCACCTATAAATCGTAGGCAAATACATACACATTCTAACCCGGCCTTTGTGGGGGCAGGGGTGCAGTGGCCCTTTTTCCCAGGTGCCTTATCTGGGGGTTTTTGATCTGTAATGTATACAGCCTGGTGCCTCATGGTTCAAACGAATGGATTGATTGGTATTGGTCTGAAGGAGAATTTATGATCACACAGGTTTATGTATATGGGAGCAATTTAGGCTAGTCCATGGGGAAAGGTCTTTCAAACCTGTTACATGAAAGAAGAGCAGTGGGGCAAAAGGTTGTGCAGCCAATAATTTCAATAGGTGGGGGTCGAAGGAGCAGGAGCAGGTTTGTGTAGACGGATGAGTACACAAGTCAAGATTCGCCCGTCACACACAGGGCAATGAGCTCAGAGGAAGAGAAAGAATACTGTTTCTGTTTGCAACAATTCGCGCCTAGGCTTCCGTGAGAAAAGGGCTGGCGCAGACAGGGGAGGGGGTGGTGGGGCTGTCAGGGCTGGCTGTGCATGGCGCTGGACGATGGGAGAGAAGGATTTTTAGAAATCATTGTGCGGTCTAGTAAAAAGATGGAGTCTAGGGTGGCACAAAATGGAGTCAATGTGTGTCATCCAATGGCTTCCTTCCACTGTCATCAGAAGAAAGACCAGGGGGAAGTCTCCCCGCGATGGGGGATGAGCAATAGATTCCTTTCATGCAGAATGTACAAGGGCGGGCAAAAAGACCCTTCCTCCCTTACAAGATGACTGCTATGTCAGTGACTATGTGACAGCTGGACAGAATTTTTCGTGGGACTCCTCTGTTTTCTATGGGTTGCAGTGCAAGAGGGCGAATGTGTATTTTAAAAGTCTATCAATTCCTAAGGCAACTATCTACAGTTGAGGGCTCTGCTATACTTTACACACAGAACACATGCACACTGAATAACAAGCAGCCAAGGTCAAACAACCTGCAACCCTGCACTACCACCACTGGCTTCTTGCCTACAGGTGCCATTTCACTATCTCACACTGCCTCTGCTCTCTCTCTCTCACTCTGTCTCTCTTATCGATACATTGTATCCCATCTGCAGCAAAATCAGCATCTGTGAGTTGGCAGATGAGGGGGAAAAGTTAGGCAGTCTGTAAACTCCAGTCAGTTACCATGAACAACAGCTAAGTATTATGGCAAGAAACTTTGGTTCAGAGAAAAGGTGTTATATTCTGCTTCTGCTACCAGAATGCTATGATGTAGAAAGAGCTAAGGGTTCTGTAATGGTGTGGTAGAAGAAAGCGGTCAAGGCTGGAGTAGAACTGTAGCTGCATTTGCTTATAACTGAACTTTACCATTGATGTGGAATAAACCTTGGAAACTATAATACCAGTGGGGACTTTGTTCATCATGTCCTACATGGGAATACAACAAAAGGCTTATTGAAATGTGGCGCAGCAGTCACCGATTGGAAAATCTGCCCATAAGGGCAGGGTCCATCTTGGGCAGGGCAATAAAGAGTGTGCATTTACATCCCCGCCACTGTCCACAGATACATATTTTTTCCCAGGGAACATTATGTGTTATTTATGAATTGATGTTAACACAGACAAGATAATGTTCTATTAATTATAATCTATAAACCAAATTCCTTTAGAATTTACAGTTCATCCCTGCGGTACACCAGGGACACATTTTAGGGATTTCCCAAGACTATCTTCATGCACGACAACATAGAAACTGGTCCCACACAATTTTAACATGCCCCTGAGCTGCACCCAGGCATATTTAGATTTGTTCTCTCTCAACAGATCTCAACAGCTACTTGCCCATGCATGTTTTCCTCAAACCCAGATTTGTGGCTATGTAGTGACTTCTAATGGGCAAGTGCGGAATGCAACTCCTGGGAATCCAAGCTAAGCAATGAGCAGGAGCTACTTCAGGGGTGGGAGGAAGGAGGAGCTAGTACATAGTGTGCAGCAAATCCAACCACTACATGATTTGCAAAGTGTGTTATGTGTATATATGCCCTACTTTGCCTTAAATGTTTTCTAGATGTACCCCTTTTCACTTATATACACATTTCCAAACAGTTGACACCACAGGGATTTTTTAACAGAACCAGTTAGCCCTCGGGGGTCCAAAGTAATTCATAGCAGTTTTGGGTTGAAGCTAACGTGGTGTCTCTTCTAACCTACACGCAGGTAAATTGTGAGCAATGTTCAAAGCAAATCTAGAAAGCCATTTCGAGGAAGTAGGCAGTGGACTACATTTTCCCTTCCCCCAAAATAGCCTGGCAGTATATAATCTTGAATGTTAATGTTAATGGGTCTTTACCGTGCACTGTCGCCACTTGCGTGCTCTCTTGCTGCTCTGGCAGATCGCAATGAGAAGGCGTTAGAGGTTTGTTAGTGGGGTTGTGAGCTAGAAGAGCAAGAGAGTTTTGCTGTGCTGTTGGCAGCTTCAGTTCAGAGAAACCGGTCACTGAGCGCTGGTGCGTTTTCAGTCGGTAGTCGTACTGTGGTGTTGAGGGGTGATTGTGTATGGTTTGGTTTCATGCTGTGAAGTGTGTGTTGTTTGTGGTGCGGTAGAGGTATGGTTGTGTTTAGTTCGGAGTTTGAGGGTGATTATGCAGAATTGTGATTTTTAGTATGGTTTGTAGCAATAAATGTCTTACCCCCAACCATCCATCTAAGTATGTTTTATATAATTTGGTATAGGAGCGCTGTGGTCCTATTTGTCTGCGGCCTCAAACACCATCTCCCTATTGGCACCAAATAGGGGGAAATTTAGTGTCCCAAGGTGAACACTGTCCTGTTGTTTTTCATCCATCCATTAATATGGACTAGAGCAGCTATCAAGGGCTACTAAAGCTAAAGGGATCACTCGAGTACCTGGACCTTGAGTATAGAGACACAGCGGTTAGCGCACTATCCTGTTTTTGCGCAACATCCAACCTTGATGTAAGTAAAGTCCTTGGGCCTCATTAAGAGTGTTGCGGTAATGCAACAACGGCACCGGTAGTGCTACTGGCGCCGTTGTTACCTCGCTGCAATATTCAGAGTATGCTTGCGGGTGCCGCTCTGGAACGCCTGGTCCCCCAACCCGTGATGAGGCCCTATGAAGCAGTCCTCACGCCATCTTGTTAACATTTCTCTAATTTGTCTACTTATATTAGGGGTGTGGTCTTCAGAAATGAACACACTACTGTAGATGAGCCCTAAAGTTGTAATGTCGAGTTGTAATGTACAATTACATTAGTTTCAGCTACTCCTTTCCCATGTACCTTAACATTTCTGAGATGTGCCACTACTATATTGTAAACTTTATGTTTAATTATTTGTTTTATTAAAACGATTTAAGAGCACGTACCTATCAACAAATAGGTTCCAGAGCACTTTACAAAAATGTGTGTAACTCATTACAAATAGAAGGTACAATCCACAAACTTAGATACAAATAACGCACAATAAAAATAAAGAACCTGTCTCTTAAAATCAAACAGCACGGAAACAAACAAAATTCCAATCATCAACAACTATTTAGGAAAACAATAAAATGTTTCAATTATTTTCGAAAGACCATCAGTCTGTGGTCTGTGGATAGGTTCCACCCACACATCTCTCCTGTATGTAATAGCCTGCAATTGTTGTTGCACCTCAAATGCATCTCTTTGCTCATGGCTCCATTACATTTAATTGCTTGCCTCTTTCATCCCTCCCGAAGTGTTCCTGAGTTATTCTTATTTATAGCACCCCTTGAAATGATTTATTCACTTACATTTTTCCTATAACGTAATATATCCACGTCGGTGGCGTGTGCTTAGCAGGATAGCTTTACATTGGAAGCACATTACATTCGAAAGAATACATGTTTCTGATTAGATGCATTGGGTTTGCCAAACAAAGATGTTGGTCTAGAAAAATTAGGTCAGTAGGAAAACTCAGTGATAGATATCTTGAGTATGTCCAACAGATAACAGGTACTTTTCACGTTTTGACCTCTTTTTGTAGTGATTCACGCAAGCATTGCTTCTGACAGGTCGCTGCTCTCTGTCCATTAGGCTAGAAGGCGGAACACTTCTCATTTAAACACTGGGCTATCAACGGCGCCAACTGTTTACAAGAGGCAGGTGCTCCTCCTCCCACATGTTGTAATGGGAGGTCAGGGGGTGGTCCTACACGGTCCGAATTACCCTCCACACCAGCGGTTTTGTGAAGGTAATTCAGCAGCACTGGGTTGGTACAGAAGCCATGTGCTAAATAAAATTCCTCCACCAAAATGGCTAGTGAATGTAGGAAAGTAAGTGTTCTTATTGTAGAACATACGTCCAGTCAGCCCTACAGATAAGGGGAGTATTGGGCACTTTTACTCCATACAATTTGGAAAATAGTGAGTACAAATGGTGAGTACAAATACTCCCAACAGACAATGGGAAAAAGGCATGTACAATATTGCGCTCTTGCTTTCACCCTCACAGTTCTATTCATTTGTCGGGACCAGTAGTGCACATAGTACCAGAGGAAGAAACTACTATTTTAACTCCTTGATTGGAATAGGTAAACGTGTATCTTTTAATGTGCATGAATAACTAGGTGCAAAGAAATAAATATTACAAAAACATTTCCGTGTTTCAGTTAAAACATTTTTATTTCCTTAGAAAACACTCTCATTGGTAACTGGACTTAGACTTTACTCTCAACTTTAAAAAAAAATAGGGAGTAAAATACTCCCACTTCTAAATCCTATCTGGAGCACTGGATCCAGTGCTTGCAGGTAACACACCACAAACTCACTGGCCACTCCAAGAACCATGGCCTTTCAGCAGAAGAGTTTCAATGGTTGAAGAGGTACTCAAAAGCCTTGAAGGTGGGAATCCTGAGAGAGACTTATCGAGAAGGAACAACACTGGATGTCCCTTCTAATTACTGTGTACATGGTCCTTAGGAGCATATCCAAACACACACATTGGGCCTCATTATAATGTTGGCGGATACGGTATGAACGGTGCCGGTAAGGCACCGGCACCATTCATACCGTACCACCGAATTACAAGTTCTGCTCGCGGGTGCCTGAATTACAAGTTCTTATCAAATTCTTAAAAGTTTGCCTCAATTTTCTATTTATTTTATTTATCTGCACTCCTCGGCTTCTGCCCTTTCCACTCTCCCCCTTCCATGCACTTTTTCCCTTTTCCCTTTCCCATGTACTTGCACGTTCTCAATGTCACTGGGCCTAGTAAGATCGTTTTTATGTTGTACTGTGTTCTCCCTTGTTCCCCTCCCTTGCCTAGTCACGCTCTGAAACACTTGTGTACGAGCGCGATACAAATAAAATATCATATCATATCATAACGGTGCCGTTGCAACCATGCTCCCCACCCCCATTCTGCCCTATGGGGCAGAATGGGGATCGGGAGCCCGGCAATAACGCCACCCGTGAATGGGCAATTACCGGCCACTTCAACTCGTAATGGGCCGGTTATTGCCCAATCACGGGTGGCGGTGCCGGTAGTGAGTTTGACGGTAGCCGTGCCTGACTCGTAATGAGGCCCATTGATTTTAAACACAACAATAATATTACTGCATCCTCATGTCAAGATGACCACCGCTCTCTATAATTTCCCATTCCCCTTTCCAAGATGGTGCCCATTGTGCGTTCTTGTTGATCTAATTGTCATTAGCAGGACTAGCTTCCAATAACACAGCGAAGATCTCCTCTCTTGTTTGAACTTTAAAGGCGGAGAAGATGATGGTATGACGCAAAGGAGCCCAATGGGTGAAGCCGCAGCACACAATCAAATTACAAGGGATATTAGTCTACTTGCATCCCTCTATCTTGCCCTTGAAATAGGGCTTGCCTCTCCTGGCGCATCCTAACAGCAGTGCAGCATATTTCTTGTTGCGGGTTTCCATTTGCTATTTGAGTCCTACCAAACCTAGCATCAGTCAATGTGTTCAGGTGCTTGGAAACTATGTGAGCAATCTCTTCTTCACGTGTATATTTACACATAACAACCATTGTCCTTAACCCGGGTTAGAGCTTCTGAATATATTTCTTTATAGGCTCTTTGCCGTGCCTGGATCTTTATCAGATTACATGCGTTTTTTTCAGATTAATACACAAAGATAGAATATGATAGGATATGGTATTTATAACACACCTGTACACAAGTGTTTCTAGGCGCGACAAGACAAGGAGGGGGAAACCTATGGAGGACAAAACAACAATCTTACTAGGCCTCATATCATTCCGATAGTGGAGGTGTGGGGAAGTGGCAGGGGAGAACAGCTGAGCGGAGGGTAGCGCAGATAACTCAAAAGTGCAGCCAGCGGCTGGCTAAGTGCAGGTAACTCAAGGAAAAGCCAACGGGTGGTTCATAAGTGCAGAGAGAAGAAACTGTAGGGTTGCAGATACAGACCACAAGTGTTGGGTGAGCTGGGAGGCAGTGCGGGGTGCAAAAGGACATGCCTGGGCCCAAGTTCAGAGGGTAGCCAGGTGATCAGTGCGTGGAGCAGTCGGGACATCATCAGGGTAGAGGAAGAGAGAAAGTGGAAGAAAAGAGGAAGGTCTTCATTTGCTTCCGGAACCGGAGGGGGTTCTGCTCAAGCTTGAGAGAGGCAGGGAGACTCTTCCAGAGGGAGGCCCCACTACTAGTGAACATGCATTAGTGCTGTAGCGTGATGATCAAAGCTGACCCTTACAGTAAAACTACCTTGCAATTTTATTTTTTTATTTCAGAGAAAAGACTTGAGAGGTAGCCCATGGGTCCTCACTTCAGTGTGCCAAGTAGGCTGACCTGAGTGGCGCTACATTCAATGGCCGAAGTGAGAAAAAGGTTTCACCATTACACAGTCAATTGCTTACTCCCATTGAGACCATTATTGCATGCATCCATTGCTCTTCTTGCATTCTATAATTGTTGCTATAAGTCTACATCAGAATACAACACAAGACCTGCTTCAAACCAGTGCCAGTGATCCTTAACTAGCAGAAGGTGTTTGGTCCTCATGAAGACTCTTGCCAATGACACAATAACAACATTAAAGATGTGCATGCTTGCATGTCGTTCTTTTCAACAATCCCCAATATATCATCATGTAATCTGAGCCTCCACTTTGCATCTTGGTAGTTAAATACAAAAGCATAGATCTTGATGCCTTATCTAGCATGTCCTCTGTAAACCTACACAATTTGTGTTGCCAAGCTTAAATTACTCTACATAATTACAGAGCTGATGATTGTGGACTATTGAGTACCTTCGACCAGTGACCAGAAGATCCCAGACCAGAGCTTTCTTTAGAGGTCTAAGACATTTATTGGAGATGCCATTGATTAAATCATCCAATGAGGCAGATATTGTCACAGTACTCTCCAACCAGCTGATATTTTTGCACGCACAAGCCCCGGTTGATCTCATTCCTAAAAGACCCCTATGTGTCTTAGAAATCTACTTCTAAAAATAATTCCCATCGCCAGTTATCACATGAGGAATGTTTATCGGAAAGCGATATTTCGGTTATTACTGATTGCAAAGAGTCCCAGTCTGTGTATCCTGAGTCCTAAAGAGAACCCCCCCTTATAAAGCCATTCAAAATTGCCAAACGATATAAGAGTATGATGAGCTTTGTCAAGGGTCTTAAGGGACATCTTCAAGAGGATTGTGGGACAATATGAAATGCGTTTAAAGAATTTGTCTCTGCTCCAATAACCAAAAGGCCTTTTTGCTCCTCTCAATCCAGAATAAATTGGTGTGGTTGTTACACAAACTGATTTGGGATGCCCATGAGACAGCCCATATAGGATCCCATTAGATGTCCAATGGGCTTGCCATCAAAGTTCCATCCATTCTTACAGGGTCTCAACTATATAGTGCCTGTACTTGATAATATCTGAGCAACAGGTTCCCTAATCATCCTTTCTTTGTTAGAATTCCCTCTAAGCATCCACATTTGATATGAATGGTATTGAACATTTGTTTATTAGAAGATTGAATTGTCTGCTGGTTGTTGTCTTTCTACGATGCTGAAAACAGCACTTTAGCTGGGTACATGAATAGGATGTTTAGGTTTGGCCTTCAAGTTGCCTTAAATAGTGGATATGAATCCATGAAGCCAACAATGGGTTTAGCGGAACACTCCCTGGAGTTTGGCAAGCAAAACCCCATTTCATAAAACAACAGAAAACATTAATCAATCTAGACTATCCAGGTGGAAGACGAGAGAAGAGCTTGTCAAGATGGAGAGCTATTAGGGAGATGTGTCCAGGCTAATCAGTGTCTATAACGTGAGGTGTAGTGTTTATTTAAATTATTTTTATGGCTGAAAATTACTTCTATTGTACTTTGATATTCAATGTATAGAATGGTGAGTCAATGATATAAGAAAAAGGTTTAAAAACCTAGAATTAGCAATATCTTTTGCAATGCTGTCCGTTGTACTTTTATTACATTTAGAGCAGGGCAACAAGGTCATATTCCAGAGTAGAATTGCGGTATGGCATTTTAGGTAAATATTTTTCTGGGAATTATAGTTTTGGGGACAGGAAGATGACCATCTAGTGTGTGTGTGTGTGTGTGTGTGTGTCTCCATGGGATGTAATTTTGAAGTTTTACGCATACACTACTAAGGAGAGCTTCCCACGAGAGCCTAGATTATTCTCACTCTGCAAAAGAGACCATCCTTCCGACCAATTACAGACAAGCTACATAGGTCAGACATCAAGTACAAATGGACGCGTTTCCGTTTGGCCTCCAATTTAGTTGGGAAGGCAAACAAACTTGCTGTATCACAACAGAAGAGGCAAACAGATCATATGACTAACATTAAGTTCTGACTCAGATGAAGGAAGGGTGAGAAGATGGAAGAAGGTACACACACGAAGCTGCAAGCAGAATGTCTAAGTGAAGCAAAAACTACAATCTACCTAAATGGACTCCCAATGGGGGATAAGAAGTTGGTTGCATCCGAGCTCTGCGGCCACCACGAGTAAGATCTCCTGCTCTACCAGGATCCCTTAGATGTCGGGGGGACGGACGGCCCGGCCCACCAGTGGAAATGAGAGGCAGGTTATGTCCTGGTCACTCTGGGAATGATATCCTCTGAGGTTCCTTCTGGGAAAACCGGTTACACCGTGCCCTGATACATCTATTTGTCATTCTCTTATTAGTTTTCTTAGTTGTGAAATGGGGTTGTCTTTATTTTGGGCAAGGGGAGCTGTTGCTTTACCTATGTCATCTACTTATCTGTCACTCAATTCTACCCGTATTTTCAGGGCATTCGGATGAAGATAATCCAATCACACAATGTCCAACAAATCACTAACCTTTTAATCAGCGGGGGCGTGGCTTGCGAGCCATGGAGTAGGACGCAGTATCCAGTGGAGCTCCTGCCGATCCGAAATCGATCCGTGCAAAAGCATGATTAATATCACCGAAAAACGTGTGTCGGAAGACAGGCGGCATAACAGCTGAAGCTCACTGGAAGATTAGGAAACAAATTCGGGAGATACGGCCCCTTTGTGGAGGCGGCTGCACACAGACAAAGGAAAAAAAAAAGATGGCAGACCCGAACAACAAAGGGACCGAATAAAGTAACAGCTGATGCAGAGGATTTCCATGAGGAGCTGAGAGGCAGAAGAGCCGAGGTGGCATGCCACACAGAGGCACCCAGATAGCGAGTGCAGGCCTGCGCAACAGCAAGGAAGCGGAGCCAGCTGCTGAGGCAGGGAACGTGCCTGAGGCTCTCAGAATGGAAACTGAGGGAGACCCGATCCCAGCTGGAGATCGGCTCGGATGAGAGCAGGAACCCACGACCCACGTTGGAGAAGTGGATCCGGCGGAGGTTAGAGGAGAAAGGCAAATGTGGAGCCGGCCGCTGGAGAGGAGGCGCATCTGGAAGACCGGAAACGAGGCCCTGGGCAATCGCACTGCCCCTACAGCACTTCATACAGAAGAGGCCAGATAGAGAGCCATCAGGGGAGCCCTGCAGTGGCTAGCGGATGGTCTGTGAGTGCGCAGGACGGTGCAGATGCGCCCACGAGCACCCCGAGGAGGCTGACAACACCGGAGGAGCCCACTTGGAGGGTCCCGGTGGCGCAGCACCAGTGCAAGGAACACAGCACCGGGTGGAGCTGTTTTGAGGACTCCAGCAACAGGGGAACAGTGGGAAGCAGCAAGGGAAAGGCGTGCCGTAAGGACTGACAAAATAGGGACATTGGCACAAGTATGGCGCAACACACAGGATGTGCTTGATGGGGCCGTGAATATTATAGGGGGCACAGGGTCTCCTGCTCGCATGCAGGGCCTGGACATTGAGACCACCAGAAAACGCAGTGAGTTAGCGCGGCAGTGGGATTGGATGGTGCCGCAGGCAACCCCACAAAAGGGGATAGGTAGTAAACCAGGTGGCTGACGCCCGTTATTACTCTGAGATGTGGTAGGGGAGGCACACTCCAGTTCGCCCACAATAAAGAACCGGCGGCCACCTCCCCTCCTAAGATAAAGCAGCCACAGCATTCTAATTCCCACGGGCCCGTGGCCCAGAAGCGTGGAAGGCATCCACAAATCCATGATGCGACAAAAGGAAGGTGCGCGCAGCACACCCTGCGCTAAGGACCACTGAGGACCCCATAAACAGGCAGCACCAGCGACCAGACGACGCCACACGGGCAGGATTTGCCAAGAGGAGAGACAAACCCAACGCAGACTGGCCCAAGCCACAAGCTGGTACCGGGTGGTAGGCTCACATTAACTAGGTTTCGCTGCACGGAGCATCTTATAAGCCTCACACCAAGCAGAAGAAGAGTGAGGTGGGCAATCAAACACTCCAAGAGACACGTGGGGTGGCCACCGGAAATCACGGTGGCAGAGACCCCGCGCGAAGAGGTAAACCAGACCACGGTCGGTGACTATAGGGTCTACAGTAACATGAACACAGGCCCCCAAGCCCCTGGATGTACAGACGGCAAGAGACCCCACTAAGAGACAGAGTGCAAAGATTGAAAGAAACAGCAGCGACCGAGGACGTGGGAGGACATAACCCATTCGCAACACGAAACAAACAGTACACGAGAACTCTCACCACAGCTCCCTGCAAGCATCACAGTCAAGTACGGACCAATCCTGAGGCGCCAAAGACCATATTTCTGAGCTCCTGTAGAGAACCATATGGCAACGTCAAGATGGCAAGTAAACAGACCAAGGGAAAGGGCAAACAACCCATGTTGGAAGAATATGCTAGAACACCGCAAATGTCAGAAGGGGCTAGAAGTAAGGAGAGGACCCCCGCCACAGATACCGCATGGGGAGCAAGGACCAGCAGATCCTGGAAGCAATTGCGGACCTGAAACTAACATGGGAAACTAAACTGGAATCGGTCATGGTCGAACTGAAGTGGGCGCAGTACAGGAAGAGGTGAACCTCCTTAGGCAAGACGTCAGAACGCTGGCAGAACGCGAATTGGAAAAAGAGATGGCCCCGAACACAGCTGCATGTGCATCTCACAAATCAGATTTTCACATTCTAGAAGAACGCGTGAGTAATCTGGAAAATAGGGCAGAAGAAGCAGAGGGACGCGCCTGGAGGAACAACGCACGTATTGTGGGATTGCCGGAAGGAGCAGAGGGATCAAACCACACGGACTTCATTGAAACAATGCTGCTGCAGGAAATAACGGGAGGGGTGTTGGCCCAAGGATTTGCGGTGGAACGGGTGCATAGGGCCTTAACGAGGAGGCCACCACCAGGGGCCCCACCGAGGCCAAGTATTGCCAAAATCCTGAACTATCGAGACAGGGAAAGAATCTTGGAATTCTTTCGGAAAGGAGGAACGATACAAAGGGCATCGGCGAATATCACGGCATGCCCGGATTACACACTCATGGTACAAAGACGGCGCATGAACTGTGGTACAGTGAAAAGCGGGAAGCAGGTTATAAGTACATGCTGATATACCCGGCGAAATTGAAGGTGTACCACAAAAACAGAGCATTGTTCTTCGACACTCCAGAAGAGGCGTCAGATTGGCTTGACATGCAGAACTGCCCATCGGAGACCGGTATCCAAAAGGAAGACGGTGCAGATAAGTAACATAGAGGCTGCAGTACCTAGGTGCTGCGGACTCAGACATTGGGACTTGAATATAAAACAGGGCGTAGGTAGTTGTGACATGTGCCACATGGGCCGCATCGATAAGGATACTTATGCACGGTGATATAGTGCAAATTGCAGGAGTCTCATGGAACTCGCTCCTATACCCCCGCAAATAGATTAGTTAAGATACCAATAGATCGGTAGCACCCTGCTGGGTTCCTGATCTCTGCAACCCGAGATAGCACCAAATGCGGGAGATCCTGAGATCCAGGGATGGAGCTGGGCACCAGTTGGGAATGGGTAGGGAGGGGGGAGGGACGGGAATGTGTGCAGTGAACATAGTTGGGGGAAATAGGTTGGGGGGTGCAGGGGAGGACTGGTCCAAGAGACCCCCCTTGCCTACATCCTCTCCCCAGGTGAGGGCTATGACTCATTGGGCGTCCCCTCATGCCACCAGGGCCCAGGTGGTGGAGGGTTCACCTGCTGAACACATTGCCCACACGTATTGAATTTAACTAGGCCTCAGAAACCATTTTGTCTGACAAAGACGGTGTGAGCTCAGCGCACTGTAGCGCGGCCCCCACCGTTGGAGAGTTTCAATTATCCCTGTTGCCGCAGCACCCTGGCAGATCCGCTGTGAGCCCGTTCCCACGAACAAGACAGACATGAGCTAGCATAAAATACTAACACTGTAACATTTCACCTTCCGCAGTACATCGCTGCGCCCAGCATGACCCGGTCAGCGAGGCCTGGGTGATGGGAAGAACTGTAAAATGGTCATCCGATGAAAGCAGAAAAATACCCACATACGAATGCCAAAAACTACTCGTAATACGCGTAGTCTCTCCACAATTACT
Organism: Ambystoma mexicanum; assembly: GCF_040938575.1. Classification (NCBI taxonomy): domain Eukaryota; kingdom Metazoa; phylum Chordata; class Amphibia; order Caudata; family Ambystomatidae; genus Ambystoma; species Ambystoma mexicanum. The sequence goes on from NC_090922.1 coordinate 266,888,700, forward strand.
TCTACTAAAGAAATATGTAAAGATGTGTAATTATTGTAGAAACGCATGTTTATATGACACTAGCAATGAAGGATCCACACTCCTGCAGGTGTGCACAAATGATGAAAAGCATTACGGGGGATAAATCTTTATATGTATCATTGAAAAACGTACACCCCGCAGCCCCGCGCCATAACTGAACTAATGCTGCTAGAGTGCAGGGGAGAATGAATGCAACTATACATAAGGCTCGTGTGAAAGACGCGTGCAAATGCGCCAGTCATGTGTGTATATCTAAGCCCTTATATGCCATTACCGCCACGCACGGTGGCGGGTCTCGATCTTTATGCTCCCCGAACCACACTACTACCTCACTTAATGCAAATGTATATGCATATAACTAAATGCTGTAGTTGTCAAAATATAATGTACTAGTAAGGTGCTCAGACTGGCTATATTCGAGAGACATGTAGTTAAGTTGAAATTTATGCTTTCAAGTGATCCAAATGAGTATTATAAGAATGTTTAAATGTTTATGATGTTCTCACCTAAAGTCGGCAACACACGAGAAAAATACCTTTGTGAATATGTGCAAGGCTATTTCCCCTCCCACCCTGTGAAGTCTGCCAAACCAGAGAGCTGAGGCCTGCGCCGCGCTGCTCCACCTCCCCCAACTAGGCTGGAGCCGCTTCAAAGATTTGTAGTCCCCTCTGCAGCACCCAAGGCCACGGCCTGCCACCTGCATCATTTACAACCCAGCAGTAAACCTCCGCTTGAATACAAAGATCCAAAGGCGCCCCTCTTAAACCCCACAACCCACCGGATCACCTTAGACTTATGACCCTGTGCAATGAAGACACCCAATACTGTGGCAACATACAGCGGCCCATTCATAATGACTTCTAACGAGACAGAAAGACATGTACCGCCCGTCCCATGCACGAAGACTTAGCCCCTCGACCTATGGTACCGGTCAACAGGACACTGGTAACCATGCACATTATGAATCACCATCAAACCCCTCACAAGGTGCATTCCTCCTGTGTTGCATTAACCTGTAGAATAACCTATTGATAGATTTACTAAAGAAGATAATATTGCAATGACTGAATGACTGCGGTGTGCATGGCATAGGGCAAATAAGTCAGGAAAAGACATTCATCTCTGACACTGGCCACAATGGCACAACAACACCGCCCGGATGAACTCAGCCGACCTGCCAGGCCCAGCCCAACCCACGAGGCTGACCAGTGACGTCCTCCAGCCAAGGCCAACCACATCGCAGCAACACCTATAGCCAGTCATCGCCACCCAATCCCATTGAACGTGTGCCCCTTATAGTATGTAGGTACTGATGACGTTTTTTGTAAATATATACGCCTGTCTTTGCTATTGTCAGACAGAGCGCTCTCGGAGTTTGCAGAGTTCTTTGCATGCCCTATTCTGATTGATAAACTCCCATTTACGCTCACCCGCACTCTCTCTTGGCCTTATTCCCATCCTGGGAGAGTCCTTCATTGTCTCTCGTTGCGGGGAGGAGCGTGCTGGTTGGGGACGCTTGCCTTCAGTGGTGACCCCGAAAGCGTGATTTTTATTATTATTTCCTAACCTATAGCTACCGTCCCCTTTTGGCACGAGAATCTCCGGTCGAAAAGGGATACGCACGGTGGGCCGGCTCCAGAAGGCTGCCCGCCAACGGCGACCGGTACGCTTAGAAGTGCGCACTCAACAGACAGAGGGTACGGGATCCCGGTTGAAAAATCCCCTTTGAGTACCGCTCGCCGGAGCCGGGGCTGACTGTTGAGCAGACGGCGACACTGCCTGGACGGACCCAGTTTCGGAGACTATCGGTTCAAGACGGGCACGTGAGTATTGAGTGCGAGCGATCATAAAGGGAGTGGAGGAGAAAATTTAGGACAGGGAACGAGGAGGGGTAGACAAAAGAGGGGGGGCGCGCAGGTCTACTAAGGACTATCTTAGACTTTCTTTGCTCTTTTTCTTTGCATATTGCCATTAGGATTAAGAAGTGAATAAGAGATAAAAGTGACGGGAACCTAGCTCCGAAAGGGGGTGGAAGGCGGCGCCGCATAGTGCTATCTTGACTAGTACTGGGAATATATGAAGAAGTGATAAAAGTGTCTGGCAAAGGGGGACACGGAGAATATATTAGTGACTGCTACTCTTTCCATTCTTTTCTTTAGGGTTGGGGGGGAAAAAACAAAAGTGAGATTAGTCCGAAACCATAGAGATAAAATAAGAGACAGAGAGTCCTACTGTAAGAGTGAAGATCAAACCTGTAAATATATATATATATCTGAATAAGATGACAGGGACAGCCGGCCAGGGAGGAAAGGGAGGGCAAATTGAATTGTGCATAGAGTGTTACAGAGAAGTTTGTGCACATTGTATGCGTCAGGAGATAATTTGGTGTTGCGGGTGTGTAAAAATTGTCATAAATGTATAGCCATTGAGTGGTCATGGTAAGTGTGGCCGGATAAAGTTTCTTGAAGACAAAAAAGACAAGGTGAAGTGAGCGTGTACATTTTTGATTTCCGGGTTAATATTGTCAAAATCACTGATGGTTTGCTCTTGTATGTGCCCCCCAAGGAGAATAGAATAGAGACTGTGTACAGCCATTTTTGTATTGTGCAGGCAGGGGGAAGAGCACAAAGGAGCCCATTATTGAATGTGAAGTAGAAGATGAAAACTCATATTGGTAATACGTTTACATTGTAATTGTGGACGCACAGAGACACACAAGGACTAGGAAGGCACAAAGATGGGGGCCGAAACACCCTTATCACATATTTGTAAGAACCTACCAGGGTACGCGGAGCGAATTAAGAAATATCATGACCAATGGATAACAGAGATGAAGGGAGAGGGGTAACCCCAGATATGGCATGAGGGGGGGTCATTTGACAAAAGTGTCCTAGATATGGTAGCCACATGCATTTGTTTGAAATACAAGGGGAAGCAGTTGCATAATAGGAGAGAAATATTAGATCTCTGGAGGTTATTTGAAGAGATACCACCGCCTAAAGCACCAGAAGTAAATCCTAACCTACCATCTACCACTAATGACCCACTAATGATACAGAAAGATGCTAAAGAGTTGCCAAATGCAGAGCCACCAATAGAGGTAATAAGTTTGTACCCGATATTGAACAAGCCTGTGCCCGCAGAAGGGTACAGTGACCCCACTTATGTGCCTCCCCCGACAACTACTACACCCCACCGGCCAACGGCACCCCCGCCATATGAAAGTACAAGGGAGCGAGCCCAGGCAAGTACACAAAGGGTGGACATAGAAAAGCTAACAGATGATTTACAATCAAGACTCTCAATAGCGAAAGATGAGCTCTCAAGGATAAAAGACATATGTGAACAAACAGCACTTAATGCAGCAAGATCAGGGCGCACGTCTAGAGCGCCAAGTGAGAATAGAACACTTGAAGACGGGTGGAAAAAAGGTGAGATACTGTTCAGAATTGAGGAAGAACCGACACGAATAATCGAAGTAGGGACACGAGAGGGAGGTATTGATAATGAAGAAAGGCCTATAGGAGACAGAGAGGAACTGCTATGTGATATAAGGGACGATTTAGAAGAAAGCGACAGGTTGAGCATGGCAATGGGAGGGGGAAGTGAGGGGGTGGATGGTACATGTTCAATGAGAACACTGGATGATGAGTGGACGGGGCGATTAAGAAACAGGGTGGGGAAAATGGCATCATTGGGAACAACAGGAGCGAAGACGGGAACAGATACAGCGGTGAAAGGAAAATTACAGCTCCCGCTGACACATAGGGGAGGAGGGAGACCGAATTACATCCCATGGGCTCAGATGGACAAGGCTAATTTATTAAAGTTATTGCCCCCGTTGTCGGGAGGGGCGAGCAAGTGGATATATGCCTTTGAGAAACACACTGCCGGGGTACCCCTAGCAATAGGAGATGTGAAGAGCTTACTTGTATCAGCAGTGGGGGATCAGGCTGATAGAGTATGGGTCAAGGCTGGTTTCCCGGGAGTAACATTAGACTGCGATCGCCATGATGGGGCCTCCTTTAACACAGTGCGTGCAAGGGTGTGGGATGCCTTGCGGGAAACGTTTCCAGACACACCAGACCTACAGTCAGTAATGCAGTGTACAATGAATGACGGGGAAGATGCTATGGATTACATTTTTCGGGTCCAAGAGATGTGGAGAGCAGAAACGGGCACGCCATGGTATCAATCGACATCTTTATTTTACTTCATAATAAAAAGGGGGCTCCCAAAAGAGGTACAAAAAGCGCTCGACAAGATAGCAGGTATTGAAGCAAAAGGATGGCCAGAAATTCAGAGCATAATAGTACACCACTGTAAGAGGATCAAAGAAAGGGAGAAAGAGGTGGCGCAGAAAAGATTGGCAGACGAAGCGAAACTAGTGCAGACAAAGTTGGTGAAGGTCGCAGCAGCAGTAGCCGCGCTCCCACACAGCAGGGAGGGAGATGAAGAGGAGGAGGGGCTGGTAGCAATACAAGGAAGGATGGCAACTAATTGGGCTGGAGCAGGACAGCGGCAGTGGAACGAGCAGGAGCAAGGTGGAGGACTGCAGTGGCAAGAGTGGACCCCTCGAGGGGGACGAGGTGGGTACAGGGGCCGAAGAGGAGGTGGACCAGGGTACGGAGGAATGGGAGGAAATGGATGGCAGGGACCTAGAGGTGCGCAAGGGAGTTGTTGGAACTGTGGAAGATGGGGGAATTACTCTAGGGAATGCAGAAGTAGACCCAACAACGGGTTCCAAGAGGCAGAACATTATGGCCATCCCCATCCGGGGAGCCCATATGGTCTCCCAATGGGACAACAACAACAAAGAAACCCAGGCCAGGGGCACAATGAGCAACAACAGGGGCATCAGTATAGAACACAGAACCACCCACAAAACAATGACAATATGCAGTACACGCCAGGCAACCCTTTTGCGACAACAGCAAACGGGGCCCCCGCACCAGCCCCCTGCAGTGGCGTGTCAGTGGTTTCAGGGAGCGTTTTTAATCAGGGGGGAAATGAGACACCCCGCATAGGACAGCCCACAGAGAACACTTGCGTGTCCAGTTCTATCTACCACCTACAATGCATCAGATGAACCATTGGTGGGGGCTCAGATAGGAGACAAGCAGTTCATATTCATGGTGGATTCGGGAGCGGAGAAATCATGCATTAGAGAGGGCCGGTTCCCGTTATCTAACCGGAAGTTAGAGACGCAGGGGTTCTCTGGGGCTGTAATTGAAGTTCCTTACACAGAAGCATTGGATGTAACAGTGGGGGGCAAAACGGTAAAGACACCCTTACTGTATTATGAACACTCACCAATAAATTTACTAGGGAGGGATCTCCTGAGCAAACTCAACATGACCATATCCTTCACTGAGAGAGGTATAGTGTGTTCAACACCCAGAATATGCCCATTACGCGTAATGTTGGTAGTACAGGCGCACACAACCACACAAGAAATACGAGGTTTGCCGGAAAACGAGGAAATGTTTATTGAGGGACTAAAGACATTGGCCCTCATAGTTCCAGAGCTGAGAAGGATGGATTGGAGGATTCCAGCAGAGTTCCTCTTCCGCCCAATAGTGTGCCCTGACACAGCACCAGGATCAGTGGTATCATTAGATTTGCATGCTGTACAGATATCAGCAAAAAGAATTTCTGTGATTGGAATAGATATGGAAGGGTGTGAGTGGCGTACAGTATTGTGTACAAATGCCAATGTCGCCCTAAGAGACTTAACAAATGAGGATCTCTTCTCAGATGCAGAGGGGGATGGTGAAATAGTAATGGAAATAGCGATGCCCTGTGACATTTTGATTCAGGCCAGGGAAATCCCCGTTCAGCTGATGGCAGTGGTAGGAGCACCGCCGTCATTCATCGATGATGACATGAGGCTTGTACCAAATAATTTGTGGACAACAGGGCCCCATGATGTAGGGCTGTTGCATGGAGTACAACCTGTGATAATTAAACTAAAACAGGGAGCAATTCTACCCCGAGTGAAACAGTATCCATTGTCCCGTGAAGCTGAAGAAGGGATAAAAGAGACAATAAATGCACTACTAGCACAAGGGATCATAGTGCCTTCAAATTCACCATGTAACACATGCATTTACCCAATCAAGAAAGCAAAGGGAGGGTCTTGGAGGATGATACAAGATTTACGCCCCTTAAATGATGTAATTCAGAAAGAGTTCCCCTTGGTCCCGAACCCTGCATCAATACTATGTAGCATCCCAAAACAGGCATCACATTTCACAGTGGTTGACTTGAAAAACGCATTTTACTCGTCTGTGCACAAGACGAAGAGAGATGCAGAAAAGATTCAATGACACTCCTGACTCTATTGGCCTATAAGGGGTACAAAGTGGACAAGGGAAAGCTACAGTACTGTCTGACAGAGGTTCTATACCTGGGACAGCTAATCTAAAAAGATGGGAAAAGAATAATCCCCGACAGGGTAGAAGCAATAAGATCAGTAGGAGAACCCACAACAGTAAAAGACATGCAAAAATTCCTGGGGATGTGCAACTACTGCCGAGCATGGATATTAGATTATGCAGCATACACCAGACCCCTACTACAAGCACTCAAGGAGGCCCAACAGGAGAACAAAAAACTAGAATGGACGAAAGAGATGAGCGCCTCCTTTAAAGCATTAAAAGATTTAATTTCAAGCGCTCCAGTACTCGCAAATCATGATTATGGACAAGAATTTTACCTGTTCTCACACTGCAAGGGAACACTAATGACAGCTATATTGACATAGAAGACGTCCTTAGGACACAAGCCTTTGGCTTACTATAGCGGCACTTTAGATGCTGTGATGCAAGGACATTTCGCGTGCGAGCAATCACTCGCTGCAGCCACGTTCGCAATTGAGAAAAGTGCCACAATAGTAATGGGATGCCCCGTGACATTGTTTGTGGAACATTCTTTATTTGCAATACTTGAGAGGTCAAAAAGCACACTGACAACACAGCGGGCAACCGCTTATGAGATAATATTGTCCAGCGCCAATATCCATGTGGTGAGATGCAAGGCAGTAAACCCAGCAACCTTCATTACAGAAGCATGCACACTAGAGGACATGCAGGAACACGATTGTGCAACGCACAGAGGAGAAAGAGGGGAGGACACAGTGGTGTGTGAGAATGCTCTGAGCGAGGGGGAAGTGTACTTCGTAGACGGGTCAGCATCAATTGACATGGACACGGGAGAGAAACATGTGGGTATGGCAGTGGTGAGATTAGAAGACGGTGAGTATGAGACACTAGTGCAATAGCGCCTCCCATCACATTACTCCGCACAAGCAGCAGAACTGATTGCACTCATAGAAGCACTACATGCAGCTAAAGGTTGTGCAGTGACAATATACACAGACTCGGCCTACATGACGACAACAGTGCATGGGGGTTTGGCAAGATGGGGGCGGAGGGGGTTTCGACGAGCAGATGGAACTCCAGTGCAGCATGCAGAATTGCTAAAGGAGTTGATTGAGGCCCTGCAAAACCCCACAGCGGTAGCAATAGTGAAGTGCCAAGCACATACATCCAACACAGATGTTGTGTCTTTGGGAAACGCGGCAGCGGACGCTGCCGCCAAGGAAGCCTCCTACTTTCAGAAATATGAAGCAGGTGAGTACATGCTGCAGCACAAGATAACCGAAGGGCTCCCAGAAGGCTACAATATGATGCCTATATCGCAAATACTAGAATTACAGGAAGGAGCTAGTGTAGAGGAAAAATTGATGTGGACCAAACGAGGGTGCAGCAAATCGGCAACAGATTTACTGTGGCGACAAAATAACTCAGGAAAAGTGGTAATGCCAGTAAAATTATTGGAAATTGCGTTTCAACAACTACACTTCCCTGCACACAATACGAAACAACACATCGCAGCAGAGATACAGGAAGAATGGTTCGTGCCCTGTCTTCAGGAGCACATATCTCGGTTAGCACTGGAATGCACAACATGTCAGATATACAATTCAGGAATGACGTTACGTACACTCCGAGGAACAATTCCAAAACCAGTTGGGCCATTCAGAGAGTTACATATCGATTACGCGGACATGGGAGAAAGGTGTAATGGGGCACGTTACATGATCGTGGTTGTATGCCCATTTTCACGGTGGGTAGAAGCAGGCCCATGTGCATGACCTGATGCTAAAAGCGCTGCAAAGTTCTTAGTGAGGGAAGTGTTCCCGCGCTGGGGAATTCGTGACGTGATTCGCTCGGACAACGGCACTCACTTTGTAAACGAGCTCTTCAAGGAAGTAACTACATTGTTGGGGATAAAGCATAAATTGTGCTCTATTTATCATCCTCAAAGTAATGGCGTAGTGGAAAAGATGAACGGACTGTTAAAAGGGAGGTTATCAAAACTATGCTTTTCATTAAAAAAGAACTGGATTTACTGTTTGCCCCTTGCGCTATTTGAGCTGAGAAATCAGCCAAGCAAAGACCACCATTTGTCCCCCCATGAAATCGTGACTGGGAGACGAATGCACACAGCACACTCCCCACTGCGCGAACACTCAGATGCACACAGAAGCGCCGCGATACTGGGAGACGAATTCACAGACTATTTGAAGAAATTGACAAGGGCAGCACGCGCAATATCAAAGCAGCTCTCTCCACCATTCACGCGAGAGGAAGGAAACACAACAGGATCAGTTCCTAAACCTGAACAACAGTTACAGCTGATGCCGGGTGAATTTATATATGTCAGGAGTTTTGTGCGTCGGTGGAATGCACCACGGTTCCATGGCCCATACGAAGTAGTGTTTTGCACGCCCACAGCAGTGAAAGTAAAGGGCCTGAAGTATTGGGTGCATTTGACCGACGTACGAAGGGCATATAGTAATGTGCAGGAAGAGGTGGATGAGGAGGCACAGACAACAGCAAACAGTACAACTGAGCAGAATGTCTGAATGTGAACTTATGTGTGTATGACAGTAATACAGATGAATCAAAAAAAAAAAAGGGTGTGTGTGTTTTTTTCCACGTATGAACGTATATATAAGTAATGATATGATAAAATTGTGGAATGTTGTTTCCCCTGTCTGTGAATACCCTTCCCTGCAACCCTACCCGCTTCCATTCCCCGTCAATATATGATTGGCACTGGTAGTGCCAACAAAATGTTTACATTCATGCACTTAATGCACTTTTATATCTCGAACAGGAACTACCATGGCATCTAACGGGCAGCCTGCAACGGATAGATTTACTAGAGTTAGAGAGTGGTTAACTGAGAAATGCAGATATTCGTATGAATGTGGACTATCAGTGTGTATTACGTTGTTTTTTACACTAATGTTTGGCTTGGTTACATACTGGGTCATAGCGTTCATCTCTATTGAGATGAACGAGGGGGGAGGGACTAACAGCACTACTGTAATTAATGCAACCACGAGTGTAAATACTAAGGAAGGTGACTTCTTGGTATGGGACGGGACTAAACTTGTATGCGGTTACTATACAACACCATCCAATGCTGTCATCTCAAAAAATGAAGAGCTACAGGGTGAAATGCAAAATAACACAGTGTCTCCGCCTAAGATATCTAATTACAATGCTCACAGTTTAAACGACCAAAACCCCTCCGCCATATCCTGGTTGTATAACACCCCTACCAGCCAACCTGCCCCCATAGCCATAGACACATTGTCGGATAACAAAATGTAGGAAAATGAAAGAATGAAAGCAACACATGAAATATTATATGATGATTGGGTAAAGGGAGGCGGGAAGGAGAAAGGGGGGTCTACTGTGTCTATCGCCCATGAAACCGGGAAGTATATTAGGAAAAGAAATAACAGGAGAAAAAGGGGAGCGGACAGGAGGAAGTATGATGAGTATTATGGGTTAGGAATAGATAGAATGGAAGACCCACGACACCCCCACCAGATGAATAAATGGTATGCGGATATGAGTGCAACAGCTAAACAAACAACAAACGAGAGCTGCTATGTCTGCTCCCTCATCCCCCATGCTTCAGGCACACCTAAGGTATTGTTGCCCAAAGAGTTGCCTATTGTAGATGCCCAATGTCTCCTTCATCTCACGTTATGCAGGATTAAGAACACCTTCCAGGCACATGATGTTACTTTTAGAATGCTGCAGAACGAGAAGACTTGTTACCCAAAAACCGTAGGAGTGATATGTCTGGAAGAACCATTTTTTGTGATACAAGGAACACTTTTTTCGGACAACAAGTGGAAGGATGAAGAAGTACTGTGCAAAGGTGAAGCGCTGAGGGGTGTGGCACCAGAGAAATTGCAATGGATAGAAGTAACGTGCACACCAGTATGGAAGGAACACATTTCAAAACTAACTTGGGTAACAGCCATTGAAAAACCCTTCACACTGCAGAACGAAATAGACCATGAACTATGTTTTAGAGGAGAGGGAAAAACCCCTATGGGGACAAACAAGAACTGTAACAAGACCCTCACCATCCCAGATCTGAGAAAAGGAACAGCGGCCCTGATGGATACGTATTGGGTATGCGGCAACCAGGCATACCTGCACCTCCCCCAGTCATGGAGTGGCAGCTGCTCAATGGCCACTCTGCACTCGGCCCTAATGGTGATACCAGAAAGCCACATTGATGGAAGCAAAAGAAAACGAGAAAGCACCCAACAAAGCGAGCCCCAGCTGACTGCAGAGTCACAAATCTATGTCTTATCTTCCGGGAGCAAGGAAGAGGTGCTATCCCGAAACAGACGAGCATCAAACTACATATCAAAGGCATCATCGGAGTTGCTGGCGCAGATCCCAGACAGATACCGATTATTCAGCTCGGCAGAGACATTCTTCGCCTCACTCATCCCAAGTATCCAGGCCAGAGCAAATGCAAAATGGCTCCAGATAACACGCTGGGAGCTGATCCAGTTGGCAAATGACACTGAAGAAGGGTTTAACGTAATAAAAGTGGAACTAAGAGCTTTACGATTGATGACAATGCAAAACAGGTATGTCTTGGACCTGTTGACTGCGATGGATGGAGGTGTTTGCCGAAAAATCGGAAGTACCTGCTGCACTTTCGTAACTTCTGAAGACGCAGAAAACGGCTCGCTGTCCCATGTGATTGAAGCAGTACACAATCTAGGAGAAAGGATGAAAATGGAAGGTGGAGCAGAAGACAGCACATGGTTCGACAATATCTTCTCCTGGGTTCCCTCATGGCTGGGAATGACTGTGAAATTTTTAATGCCAACTGTGGTGTTCCTCCTCTTTATTTTTTGCCTGTGCCAGGTGGGTCTTCGATGTTGTTCTAACGCAGTACCTAATGGTGCAATGATGATGGTGACAATGGGCAACACCCGTGGTACAATACAAACTATGCAGGAAGTGCAGGTACAAACCGGAACCGATGACACACCAAGGTATCAACTAGTGCCTAGGTATCATGACAAGGATATCATAGACAAATTGTGGCACACCACCATCAGAGAGCCCGTATACTAGAATGGTACCAGGAGGTTTGGGTAGACTTGGAAGGAGAGAGCGGATGTATATACCTGACCTGTACCCCATATGAATATGCTAGGAGGGGAGAGAGCTTAAGGGGGGTGTGCAGAGCCTGGATGCCCATAAAAGGCACACCAGCATGGGATGAGGCAATTATGGACGAAGAAGAGTGTAGGAGATTGAATGAGTTAAAGAATTTGTTACTTAAGTAACGAAAGGGGGGAAATGTAGGGGAGGACTGGTCCAAGAGACCCCCCTTGCCTACATCCTCTCCCCAGGTGAGGGCTATGACTCATTGGGCGTCCCCTCATGCCACCCAGGCCCAGGTGGTGGAGGGTTCACCTGCTGAACACATTGCCCACACGTATTGAATTTAGCTAGGCCTCAGAAACCATTTTGTCTGACAAAGACGGTGTGAGCTCAGCGCACTGTAGCGCGGCCCCCACCCTTGGAGAGTTTCAATTATCCCTGTTGCCGCAGCACCCTGGCAGATCCGCTGTGGGCCCGTTCCCACGAACAAGACGGACATGAGCTAGCATAAGATACTAACACTGTAACATTTCACCTTACGCAGTACATCGCTGCGCCCAGCATGACCCGGTCAGCGAGGCCTGGGTGATGGGAAGAACTGTAAAATGGTCATCCGATGAAAGCAGAAAAATACCCACATACGAATGCCAAAAACTACTCATAATACGCGTAGTCTCTCCACAATTACTTCTACTAAAGAAATATGTAAAGATGTGTAATTATTGTAGAAACTGATGTTTATATGACACTAGCAATGAAGGATCCACACTCCTGCAGGTGTGCACAAATGATGAAAAGCATTACGGGGGATAAATCTTTATATGTATCATTGAAAAACGTACACCCCGCAGCCCCGCGCCATAACTGAACTAATGCTGCTAGAGTGCAGGGGAGAATGAATGCAACTATACATAAGGCTCGTGTGAAAGACGCGTGCAAATGTGCCAGTCATGTGTGTATATCTAAGCCCTTATATGCCATTACCGCCACGCACGGTGGCGGGTCTCGATCTTTATGCTCCCCGAACCACACTACTACCTCACTTAATGCAAATGTATATGCATATAACTAAATGCTGTAGTTGTTAAAATATAATGTACTAGTAAGGTGCTCAGACTGGCTATATTCGAGAGACATGTAGTTAAGTTGAAATTTATGCTTTCAAGTGATCCAAATGAGTATTATAAGAATGTTTAAATGTTTATGATGTTCTCACCTAAAGTCGGCAACACACGAGAAAAATACCTTTGTGAATATGTGCAAGGCCATTTCCCCTCCCACCCTGTGAAGTCTGCCAAACCAGAGAGCTGAGGCCTGCACCGCGCTGCTCCACCTCCCCCAACTAGGCTGGAGCCGCTTCAAAGATTTGTAGTCCCCTCTGCAGCACCCAAGGCCATGGCCTGTCACCTGCATTATTTACAACCCAGCAGTAAACCTCCGCTTGAATACACAGATCCAAAGGCGCCCCTCTTAAACCCCACAACCCACCGGATCACCTTAGACTTATGACCCTGTGCAATGAAGACACCCAATACTGTGGCAACATACAGCGGCCCATTCATAATGACTTCTAACGAGACAGAAAGACATGTACCGCCCGTCCCATGCACGAAGACTTAGCCCCTCGACCTATGGTACCGGTCAACAGGACACTGGTAACAATGCACTGATGAATCACCATCAAACCCCTCACAAGGTGCATTCCTCCTGTGTTGCATTAACCTGTAGAGTAACCTATTGATAGATTTACTAAAGAAGATAATATTGCAATGACTGAATGACTGCGGTGTGCATGGCATAGGGCAAATAAGTCAGGAAAAGACATTCATCTCTGACACTGGCCACAATCGCACAACAACACCGCCCGGATGAACTCAGCCGACCTGCCAGGCCCAGCCCAACCCACGAGGCTGACCAGTGACGTCCTCCAGCCAAGGCCAACCACATCGCAGCAGCACCTATAGCCAGTCATCGCCACCCAATCCCATTGAACGTGTGCCCCTTATAGTATGTAGGTACTGATGACGTTTTTTGTAAATATATACGCCTGTCTTTGCTATTGTCAGACAGAGCGCTCTCGGAGTTTGCAGAGTTCTTTGCATGCCCTATTCTGATTGATAAACTCCCATTTACGCTCACCCGCACTCTGTCTTGGCCTTATTCCCATCCTGGGAGAGTCCTTCATTGTCTCTCGTTGCGGGGAGGATCGTGCTGGTTGGGGACGCTTGCCTTCAGGGGTTAGTTGGGGGTTAATGTTGAATTTAGATGGGGAACGAGCCCACACTCATGCCAAATTAAGTTGGGGATCAGAAAGGGAGGAAGGGGAACAAAATATGGATGGCAATGGGAGGTCTTAGAATCGTAACTTGGAACGTGAGGGGCCTTAATACCTATTTGAAGAGGAACAAGGTAATGATGTATTTGCAGAGGCAGAAAGTGGACATAGCATTAATACAGGAAACCCACCTTACCAAAGAGAATCTTGAGATGGTCAAGAAAAAGTGGAGAGGGACCACCGTGGGAGTGACATATTCAACTTATGCCGGGGGGGTGGTTACCTGGGTAGCACCTCATGTGCCATTCCAGATGCTCCAAGCCACGGTGGAGCCAGACGGGAGGGGAGGATGATAGTAATACGTGGGCTCCTGGAGAATAGAGAATTGAGCATCATAAATACTTATGCCCCCAACCAAGACACAGCATCCTACTTTAGGAACCTATATGGAAAAAATAGCCCCCCTCTTGGGGGGTGCGATTATATGGGGAGGGATTTCAACTGCACGCTATATCCCAAAATGGACAGGTCCGACACGAAATTAGATAAACCCACCCCTGCCGCAAAAGCATTAGAGTCCTTGCTGAGAGACTTTGGGCTAGAGGATATCTGGAGACACCAACACCCGAATGATAGGCACTACTCACACTATGCCGCCCCACAAAACCTATATACGAGACTGGACTACATGTTCGTTGCCTCTGAACGCGCAGGTGAAATGATGGGCTCGGAATATAAGGCAAGAATGCTATCAGACCGCTCCCCCTTGGTATTGGAGTGGATACACCAGCCCCCCAGAGCAAGAATCCCAACATGGAGGCTTAGTGCCGAGGCCCTACGGGACTCGGCATTTTGAGAGGATTTAAGGGAGGAGATTATTGAGTACTTTGACACTAATACAGGGAGTGTGAAGTCAGAAGGAACTCTATGGGAAGCGTTTAAAGTGGTAATAAGAGGTGCAGCCATATCCAAATCCAGAGGGCTCCAAGGGGGCATAGAGCAAGAGCTACAAGAGACAAAGAAGAAATTGGAAGCAATGATGCGGAAGGGGGGTACCTCACAGGAGGATACCGACAGGTGAACCAATTACAGCACGCTAATAGGGAGCTCTGGGAACGACTATGCAAATTGAATTATAAGAAATACATTGAAAGGCAACACGCAGGGGGGACAAAACAGGGAGGCTGTTGGCATGGCTATACAAAAATGAGACACTGAGAACGGTAATCAGGGAGATAACGGGAGAAGAAGGGCAGATCTGGAACACCCAGGAGGAAGTGAATGAGGGGTTCCTTAGATTCTACAAGCGCCTCTATGAAGATGCAGGGGAGGAAGCAGGGCGGGAGACGCAGGAAACACTGGAAGACATAGGATTACCCAAATTAAATGAGGAGGAAAGGGAGAACCTGGAGGCCCCAATTACAATAGAGGAACTCGAGATAGTGGTCTTGCACTTACCTACCTGTAACGCCCCAGAGCCAGATGGGCTCTCCAGCGAATTTTACAAAACTTATAGGCAAGAAGTACCCCCTCAGCCCCTGCTGGCCATGCTAAATGAGGCGTTTGAAAGGGGACGGCTGCCGGAATCTCTAAGAGAAGCAGTGATTGTTCCGCTTCTGAAACCCGGTAAGCCAAGCACAGAATGCTGGTCATACAGACCCCTATCCATGTTAAACCAGGATAGGAAAATCCTTACGGCAGTGCTGGCAAATAGAGTAAAAAGTGTAATTAATAAACTCATACACCCCGATCAAACCGGCTATGTCCCGGGAAGGAACATAACCGACAACCACAGGAGACTCCACCATATAACAGAACAGACAGAGAGCAAGCTTGGCGAAATGGCAATAGTCTCACTGGATGCAATAAAAGCCTTTGACTCCGTGAGGTGGCCATGGATGATGGCGGCCTTAAAAGAATATGTGATAGGACCTGGGTATCTGAGATGGGTTAAGATGGTATACAGCTCCCCAATAGCTAGGGTCAAAACGAGCGCGATAATCTCAGATAAATGGCAGCTCAGCAGGGGCACAAGGCAGGGCTGCCCCTGCTCCCCCATGCTATACATACTGGCACTAGAACCACTAGCAATCAGCCTCAGACAACAATATGGGGAGATAGGAATCCACACGAAGGGGGGACCGCACTTGATATCATTGTACGCCGATGATATGTTGCTATACCTGCGCTCAACAGAGGAAAACCTGCAGTATGTCCTGGAAGTGATGAAACACTACGCGACCCTTTCGGGCATAGCAGTAACCCCTAATAAATCAAGCATGTTTCCCCTGGGAAGATATAGGGGGTCCCCACTGGGAGACCTGCCTGTCTTGCAGATACCCTGGCAGATTAGAACATTCAGATACTTGGGGATCGATATACACCATAAGGCCACAGATGAATATAAATACAACACAGAGAAGGCCGTCGAAGGCATCGAGAATAGAATGGGGTTCTGGGCGAAGCTCCCCCTGGCCATGGTGGGCAGGGCGGCCTTGCTCAAGATGGTATTTCTGCCCAGGCTGTTACACTTTTTCACGAACATTCCATACAGGCTCCCCAAACACTTTTTCATGAAACTCCGGAGCCTATGCAGGGGCTTCATATGGCATAATTCCAGAAACAGGGTGGCCCTATGGAAGCTGCAGAACCCGTATGATAGAGGGGGCATAAATCTGCTAACTTTTGAGATATACCACCTGGCAGGGCAGCTGCAGTATGTGGCCAGATGGCTGTTGGAAGAAGAGACAGCAGAAGCAAGATTGCTAAGTAGGGACTGCATCCCATTCTTTCTAAGGGAATTAATATGGCTGCCTAAATCAGAGATGCCAGGACGTGCAAGATTGCTGGAACTAGGCTGGAAAACATGGCACAAAGCATGCCAAGTGGTGGGAAACCCGATCCCGTGCTCCCCGCAGGTGCCTTTGGTAGTGCTATGCAGTGAGGACACGCAAATGATAAGAGGGATCCGTAAATTATAGGAACCGATGGGCATGGTGACCCTCGGAGACATATGGAAGGAAGGGGAGGTATTAGACTTTCTAGAGCTAATGGAAGACGCCGGGGTGCACACAGGACAATACATTACATACACCATTCTTGTCAAATGAGTGGGAGAAAAGTGGTACGTTGCAGTATTAACAGAACAACCCGGCGCAGTCATTGAAATGATGGATGATATCTCGGAGGGCGGGCACGAAATATCCCAAATCTACGAATTACTGATATCCAGAGTGGGCAAGGAGCTGCTCCAGCTGAGGCAGGAGTGGGAGGAGGAGGTGGGAGAACCTCTGCACGATGGGCAATGGGAAAGAGCCCTGAGGTACCACAAGAAGGTGTCCCGGAATGTGCGGCTGCAGCAGATCAGCTATATATCACCCACAGGGCATACATGACCCCTTGTAAAATCGCTAGGTTTGGAAACACAGTGATACAGAAATGCCCCAAGTGCGGGGAGGTGGATGCTGGGATGACTCACATGTTCTGGGCGTGCCCGGAGGTGGGTCGGTTCTGGGAGGAGGTTAAACAATGCCTGTCCCAAAAGGCTTCGCTAGACCATGCAATTTAAAACACTTTAGTAAACTGAAAGACCTGGCCTACATCCTGGCCAAACGGAGAATAGCTATGGGCTGGAAAGCAGCCCAAAGACCCAGATTAGAGGTGTGGCGGAACGACCTCCTGAAGTGGGCAGAGGCTGAGATGATGGCATGGTACGAAGCAGTCAGCAGGGGAGATGAGGAGGAAACCGGGCCCCTGGTAGCATGGAGGCAAATGGTGGCTGTGATGTCGGGACTTCCCCAGGTCGAATCCAGTGAAGATGATACGTCTGAAAACAATAAAGGAGATAAACCCTAAGTAACAAACCTTAAGGCATTGAAGTAGGAGCTTGAGTTAAGGGGGCGGGAGGGGGGAGGACTGTGAAGCATAACATGTAAATGTAAGACAAGATGTGTATTTATGGAAATGTCCTATATGTTGGTTAAGTTTGATGTGTTGTTTAAAATGATAAAACAATCAAAAATAAAAAAACCTTTTAATCATCGTATTACATTTATTA
The DNA here is from genome assembly GCF_040938575.1 of Ambystoma mexicanum. Taxonomy (NCBI): domain Eukaryota; kingdom Metazoa; phylum Chordata; class Amphibia; order Caudata; family Ambystomatidae; genus Ambystoma; species Ambystoma mexicanum. Next base: position 266,906,560 of record NC_090922.1, read on the forward strand.
CCTTAAATGTGAGAGGTCTGAATTCTCCCAAGAAGACAATCCAACTTCTGCAACGAATGAGGGATGAACAGGTTGATGTGGCTTGCCTCCTGGAGGATGCACACTTATAAATGAATGATAATATTTGAATCCATTCTAAAATCTTCAATCTCCAATGTGTTGCTTCTTTTAAACATAAGTTTCACGCATACAGTTGAGGGGAAGAGATATTGATGAGCTGCAATGTTCAATTTAAACTAGAGCTGAGTGAGCTGTACAAGAAGGGCATTTTTGTAAGGGGATCACGTAATGGGACCATAGCTACTATAGCCTTTGTATATAATCTGAACAGAGGGCAAAATGATTTCTGGTGCACAACACTGAAAAAGCTGATCTCTTTTTCAAAGAGCCACCTCATAATGGCAGGGGATGTTAATTTGGCTTTTGATACCAAGTGGGATATCTCCAAGAGCTCATTGGGGGTGTTCCTTGGATTTTAAGAGTTTTATCCATGGAGGCACATTTGGTGGAAACCTGGAGGCATGCCCAGCCTTGCGAAAAGGACTGTACCTTCTATTAATATTCCCACCAAATGTCCTCAAGGATCGACTACATATTTGTGAGCAGTGATCTTCCCCTCTATCTCCAATTCTAATATAGATAATATTGAATTCTTGGACCATGCCCCTGTGCAGATTGCTTAGAAGCTAAAACAATAAATGAGACCAAAACTATGGAAATTTAACTCCAGCTTTTTAAGAGACACGATCATACCAGGGGAAATTGAAATCGACATAACCAATTATTTTAAGGATAACGGGCAGGGATCTACAAAAGAAAAAATTGGATGGGATGCTTCTAATTGTACTTAAAGCGATGTTGATTTCAAAGGCTGTAAAACTGAATAAGATAAGGTGGGAGGAATTGGGCACCCTATCCAAAAACCTCCACTCGACCTACAGGTAGTTGCAGAATATCCAGTCTCAGATAAATATCCCAAATGGTGCAGGCAAAATATGGCATTTTAAGGACTAAACAAAAATACTTCAAACATGGCAATATGGCTGGGAGACTTTTAGCATGGTAGCTGAAAGCTAAATCCTGCTGTTGGTGCATCTTGGCGATCCAGGGAGTGGATGGTAGAGTATGGAGCTCAGTGAATGATAAACTTTAAGAAATATTATAAGAGATTATATTCCTCCGAAAACCCAAGGGATGAAGACATAGTAACACTTTTAACACCTGCCCACTACCAAGTTGTTCAGAAGACCATCAGCAAATCCTTAATGGTGACATTACTAACAAAGAGATCCTACGCACCATCTCATCATTGAAAGTAAATGAGGCTCTAGCGCTAGATGGATTTCCATCTTCCTTTTATGAAACTTTCTCTGCCACATTTCTAAAACCACTACATGATCTATATAATCAGATGTGGCATCAAGGGATATCCTCTGAAATCATGGCTGAAGCAAAAATAACACTGATTCACAAGTTGCGACGTGAGCTCTGCCTCTGCACCACTTACCGCCCTATTGCCGTACTAAATACCTATGTAAAAATCTTTCTGAAACTTTTAGTCAGCTGTCTTGATAAGATCCTACCAGATCTTGTGGGTTGCAACACTCCTGCTTTGTGGAAGGGAGTGTGGGAAGGGATTATGCCAGTAAGTTAATCAACCTGAACGATATTGCACATAACAAACATATCCAGTCAATGATCCTAAAGGTGGACACAGAGAAGACCATTGATCGTGTCAAGTGGCATTTACGGTATCAGTCCTGAAAAGAATGGGACTGAATGGGAGAATATTTCATTTGATGAGTCTTCTTCCTGTGTTCTAATTCAGCGGCAAGAGTATCAGCTAACAGGTTTCTCTCTAAGGGATTTCATTTGACCAAAGGAACTAGGCTGGGCTGCCTGCTTTCTTCCTGGTAATTTGCCCTAGCTATTGAACCTTCAGAAAGTAAGATATGTTTATATGACACTATCCAAAACAACCCCTAGGCAAGCACTTCTCATCCGGTTGTATTATTTGAGGATGATCCAGTTCTATCCCCTTCAGAGGTAGAGAACAAACTCCCTTCACTACTACATCTGCTTCAGAAATTCTGAGAAGTCTCAGGATTCAAAATCAATATAAGTACAACGCATACAATGTGCATAGGCAGGCTTAAAAAGTACAGGCCTAATAGGGATCACCCTAATCTTTGGGCCAAGGAAAACATTTAATATTTGGGAGTTTGTGTCATTCCCATCATTCATACGTGTAATAAGCCAACTATTCTGAGCTATTCCAGACAATTAGCTCAGACCTAAGATTATGGAGCACACAGGCTGCCTCCTAGTTTGGTAGAATAGCAGCCATAAAGATGAACATTCTACATAGACGTTCAGGCATTGACTAGAAGCATAACCAAATCATTAAGAGGCTTCCGCAAGACATTACAGCATTTGTCTGGCAAAAGGTTGTATCGAGGAGTCAATGCTATATAGATCTAGGAATAATGCTGGGCTTGCATTTCCGAATATTATGAGAGACTCTCATACCGCTCAATTGCGGATTATTCTGGACTGAATTGACCCCCATTTTACCAAGAGCTAGAAAGTGTTAGAAGAGGATATCATAGGGAGGCCTCTAAGATATATGGGCTGGCGACTCAGAATAATGTACCATGCCAAGGCCATTTTACAAGTTAGGGACAGCATACATCTTAGAATGGGACTGACTTTCTTCCCGGGACCCTCTACCTATATTTATTCTAATACAAACTTCCACCCAGCATATGAGCGATCCTCAAACAAGCCTTGCAGGTAGGGGACATAACATCTTTTCAATCTAGTAAAGACACGTTTGGGATGGATGAGAGAGTGGTTTTGTTACTATCTATTAAGGTATTGGGCTTTACATTGGGTTGATAGAGGGGCAGCTATTCGACCCCTCACGGAATTCGGGAAAATGAATGATATTCTCCCTGTATACTTGTCTGTCCTGATTTCCCACCTATACAGATGCCTGAATGCTCAACTTAACTAAGGCCTGCCCTAGGTACAGGTCTGGCACAGGGACCTAGGGACCACACTGCCAAATGATAGCTGGTGCGTCATTTGCAAGAGGGCACATTGTCCTGATTAGCATACAATATGCTGATAGGGGCTTTAAACTCCAGAGCACACAGCAACATGAAATGATTATTATGGACATTGATAAGTATGTAGTATTGAATGTGTGTGAAGTTATTGTAGAATAAACACGTATTCTGAGTCTGTCCTTGCACGTGACATTTGTACATCTGACTGAAACGGCATTTTACCAACCCATCCCTGCATTTTGTTTGCCACCTTTTAGCTCTGATAGCCATCTGATGCAGACTCCCGAATCTGACTAGCATTTTGCCACTAGTTGTCTCCTGGTCCTTCAAAGGGGATTAAAGGGCCTGCTCTGTCCACAACACACTGTAAGGAGGGTGTGATGTAAACGTCCTTTCTAGCATAAAGGTGTTCAGATGTGTGAAGATTGGCCGCTTGTACCCTCAATCACATTGAAAGCAAGCTTCAATCTTCCACCAAGGATATTTTAATTTGTCTTAGTATACAGTAGACTCTACTAAGCATCTTCTGTATTTATTTATGGGCTGTTTTTTGTTGTCCCATCAGGTTTCTGGTTCTGCCCAAAAAAACAGTTCTTCCCTGTTTTTTTTTGTTTGTTTTTCTCAGACTTATTTTATGGTGCACGCTACTCTTGCCACCTAACATGATATAAGCACCGTCTGAGTGCACCCCGGTGAAGCAGTGGAGTATTTTACCTGTCATCATTTTTATGGAGTCCCGCTTAAAGATATGGCAGATATGCCTGTGTGTGTGTTCATATTTACTCTAAATGTTTTTCAGACAAATATAATTAGGGTTTCATTTCTGTGAATACATAGAAAATATCCATGGCACTGAGTTGGGTAGGGTGTGTCCATCGAATAAGCAACCTCCAATAGCAGGGTTTATTTGCATACTGCTGTGACAAAAATGAATGGGGAAACTGACTTAGTATTCCCCCTCCCAAAAATGTTGCTGTGAACAAGTAATGTGGAATTTACACAGTGATCCTTCTACCCAAGAGTCTGTCTGATACATTTAATATGTTAAATTAACAAAGCACTTCCTAATTGACCATCATCCGACATTGGAGGACATAGCTATACAGCCCCATGTAAGACCTTTACAATTCTTCTCAGGCCACTAACATGGTAAAAGAGCACTCATTCTAGTACATCGTTCCATGCCATGTAATAAGACCTTATCTAGTGTCCATCACCCACGTGAACCTCGTTCTCCTTCTCAGGTAGTTGAGCAGGCCTTTATTAGAATACATTGTGTGCTAAGACTTGTACCTGTACCTTGGATAGAAATTAATTTCATGTGTGCATGCCTTTATTGGTTTTTATGTGCGAGCCGACCAATCCGATCTTCCACTGCACTCACCGCTCTAAACATGGCTGTGGTCACCCCACCATCTTCTAGTTAAGGCATCGGTTCTGCTCTGTCCATGACTCATGTATACATGCTGCTCATTAGAAATGAAATGGTGCTGGCTTTGAGATCAACTGACATCAACAGGACAACTTCCAGGTTAGAATCGGTGAAACAGTGCTCCTGGTTCATTCACAAGCTCCTCCCGAACATTCCAATAAATGCATTTGACACCGTTGACCTGTTCTTGACAGTACTTCAGAAGAGGGTCACGCATCAGCTAGACATTGCCTCAGCTCAAATGCAACGGAAAAGCTTCAGTTAAATGCATATGTCTGCCAGTGAGAATCTCATGGGGTCGCCATCATGCATCTTGGTTTGCTGTCCTTTGCATACTTATCAGAGCAAGCGGCAGGTGCATCTGACCACTTTCTGTATATTTGTCCGTTTATTTGTCAGGATCCCATTTTATCTTTTCACTGCCCCCACTGATTTTGGTTGATAAGGGGAATAGAGCTTTTGGAGAAAATTCGGTAGCTTACAGAGCTCCTGTACCACTTTTCCCGTGAAGTGTGTTCCCTGGTCACGACTAATACTAGAACCCCAAAGCATAGGATATAATTGTGTATCAGAGCCTTTAACACCGTCTGAGAATCAGCTATTCAGGTCTGATTGGCCTCTATCCATGCATGTCACCTTTGACAGCTGAATGAAATCGCACTTCAATTGGGCAAAGGGAGTGCACGGGTTGATTGTGTTCCCCGCTCCACATTTAGAGTTTTGCCCACATTCTGGCATGGACAGATTAAACACTGGCGACATAAATGCTCTGCCACTTGCAAAACCCCTGGGGCATATCATTCTTTCTATAGCTAGGCTACCGTCCCCCCTTTTGTAATGTGTGCTACATGGTGCAGCACACATGCAAAATTATGCAAACATGCTTTGGGAATGATTAAATCACCTTCATGTGATCACCAGAGTTAGGAAAACACCCTTCTGTGCTCCAAGCATTTTTCTTAATATTTGGAGCAAATTGTTGAATTTGTGATAAATCATCTGTTGTGGAATAAGGTGGAACAATAGACTGGACATGTCTTTGTGGCATTATTTTCTCTGTCAAGGGTCCACTGGAAAGGGGAGTTTTCCTTGCCACTTCATTTCGTCAGATGTCATCTATCTATTACACGGCCACGGTAATATGAATTGTGTGGCAGGTATAGGGGCTTTGTCCAGAAAGCGTGCTTTTGTAAATTTGGTGAAAATCCATGCAGTATTTTTCTTTAAAACGACCTAAAAGTATGTCTCAAAAAATTTGTGACATCTATGCCCGCTCTGCGGTCACACTTCCCTGTTCGCTCTGCGGACAAGATACCGATTGGCTAATGGGCTCGCGTCATGATCGCGGACACGTGACGTCTCTGCCGATTGGCTGCTGCGAGACCAGTTCTGCGTCAGATTGTTTGGCAGCGCCCGACATCTTGGATCCGCCGATAGCAGAGCAACACCCAGTATACACATGCTATATTAATAAAACTCTTTTGCTGTGTCACAGAGCGTTGGGACAGGTTCAGACAGGAAGACATGTGTGATCAATGCATTTGTTCTGGGGGTCGGTCTTCACAATGTATTTTCTATGGCCACCTTGAACGCACAGAAAATGAAGGGTGTAATAACGGTAGCATTTCAGTCCATGCAGTGCACAGGAAACTTGTTACTGTTGTAATGAGACGCGTAGGGGTAGCGAACATTGAAATTGACAACATGTCATAATTGCAATACTTTTTCCTATGGGTATTATTATATTCATTAGTACGCTGCCATGGGTGTGACATGCTACAATGGTTGTGGCCAGGGCCTACAGTCTTGGATGCATGGCAGTCGGCCGAAGTCCGAAGGCCTTACTTCCAAGACTGTAGGCCATGGCCACAACCACCGCAGCATGTCACACCCATGGATACACCCGTAGTATTGTGTATTGATTGCTAAGTTGTGGGGAGTGTGTGCAGTCTTGGGTGCATGGCCAAAGGCCATGCACCTGAAGGCACGCGTCCCCAAACAGCACGATCCTCCCCGCAATGAGAGACAATGAAGGACTCTCCCAAAATGGGAATAAGGCCAAGACAGAGTGCGGGTGAGCGTAAATGGGAGTTTATCAATCAGAATAGGGCATGCAAAGAACTCTGCAAACTCCGAGAGCGCTCTGTCTGACAATAGCAAAGACAGGCGTATATATTTACAAAAAACGTCATAAGAACCTACACACTATAGGGGCACAAGTTCGCGGGGATTGGGTGTCGACGACTAACTATAGGTGCTGCTGCGATGTGGTTGGCCTTGGCTGGAAGACGTCGCTGGTCAGCCTCGTGGGTTGGGCTGGGCCTGGCAGGGTGGCAGAGTTCATCGCGGCCAGTGTCAGAGATGAATGTCTTTTCCTGACTTATTTGCCCTAGGCCATGCACACCGCAATCATTCAGTCATTTCAATATTATCTTCTTTAGTAAATCTTCCAATAGGTTATACTACAGGTTAATGCAACACAGGAGGAATGTACCTTGTGAGGGGTCTGGAGGTAATACGTCAGGACATGGTTACCAGTGTCCTGTTGACCGGGGCCTTAGGTCGAGGGGCTAAGCTTCGGGGCCTGGGACGGGCGGTACAGGTCTTTCTGCCTTGTTAGAAGTTGTTATGGATGTTCCGCTGTGTGTTGTCAAAGTGTTGGGTGTCCAGATTGCACAGGGCCATAAGTCTGAGATGGTCCGGTGGGTTGTGAGGTTTACGAGGGGGCGCGTGTGTTCAGGCAGAGGTTTTACTGCTGTGCTGTAAATAATGCAGGTGGCGGGCGGCGGCCTTGGGTGCTACAGAGGGGGTTACAAATCTTTGAAGCGGCTCCAGTCTGGTTGGGGGAGGTAAAGCAGCGCGGCGCGCCCTCTGCTCTCATGCCTTGGCAGCCTTTGCAGGGTAGGAGGGGGAATGGCCTTGCACATATTTCACAAAGGTATCTCCCTCGTGTGTTGCCGATTTAGGTAAAAACATCACAAACATTTGAACACTCTATAATACTTATTCAAATCAATACAAAACATGCATTTAAACCTTGCTGGATGTGTCTCGATTATACCCAGTCTGAGCACCTTATTCATACATTATGTTTTAACAAGTACAGTATTTGGTTATATGGATATATGTTTGCAGTAAGTGAGGTAGAATTAGGTTTGGTGGAGTACATAGAAGGTAACCCGCCACTGTTCATGACGGTGGTGGCACAGGTGGGGCCTAGACATGCACACATGACAAGCGCCTTCTCGTGCATCCTTCACATAGGCCCTCTGTATGGTTACATTCGTCTTCTCGTGTCCTCTAGCAGCATTAGTTCAGTTATGGCGCAAGCCCATGGCGTGTAAGTTTCCCAGTGATACACGTAACAAATAGATCCCTGGTGCGTTCCTTTATTATTAGCACCCAACTGCAATGCTGTGGGCTCGCCATTGCTTATATCATGGAAGCATGCTTTCTTATATTTATACATTTTACAGGCTTTTGTAATATAAGGGATTCGGTGGAAGAAAGCATACTTTGCGAGTGGTCTTAACATTAATATATAAAGACTGTCTGCCATCTGATGACTATTTTATTGTTCTCTTCATTGCCCAGGCCTGCTGGCCGGGTCATGCTGGGAGCGATGATACACTGCAGGAGGTGAACTGTTACAATGTTAGTGTATTACGCTAGCTCATGTCCGTCTTGTTCGTGGGAACGTGCTCGCAGCGGATCTGCCAGGGTGCTGCGGCGACAGGGATGACTGAAACTCTCCAAGGGTGGGGGCCGCGCTACAGTGCGCTGAGCTCACACCATCTTTACCACACAAAATGGTTTCTGGGCCTAGCTAAATTTTAATACATGTGGGCAATCAATACGTGTGGGCAATGTCTCCAGCGGGTTAACCCTCCGTCACCTGGGCCCGGGTGGCATGAGGGAACGCCCAATGAGCCATAGCCCTCACCTGGGGAGAAAACGTAGGCGAGGGGGGTCTCCTGGACCAGTCCTCCCCTACATTTCCCCCCTTTCGTTACTTAAGTAACACATTTTTTAAATCTTCTATCCTCCTACATTCTGCTTCGTCCATCACCGCCTCATCCCATGCAGGAGTTCCTTTGATGGGCATCCATGCTCTGCACACCCCCCTTAAGCTCTCCCCTCTCCTGGCATATTCATCTGGGGTACACGTTAGATATATACATCCACCATCTCCTTCCAAATCTACCCAAACTTCCTCGTACCATTCTAGTATACGGGGCTCTTTGATGGTGGTGTGCCACAACTTGTCTACAATATCCTTATCGTGGTACATAGGCACCAGTTGGTACCTGGGTGTGTTATCTATCCCTGTTTGTACTTGTGCTTCTTGCATCGTTTTTATTGTACCGTGTGAGTTGCCCATTGTCACCATCATCATTGCACCATTTGGTACTGCTTTAGCACAAACTCGAAGACCCACCTGGCACAGGCAAAAAATTAAAAGGAGGAACACCACAGCTGGTATCAAAAATTTCACAGTTGTCCCAAGCCATGAGGGGACCCAGGAGAAGATGTTATCGAACCATGTACTGTCTTCTGCTCCACCTTCCATTTTCATTTTTTCTCCTAGGTTGTGGACTGCTTCGATCACATGGGACAGGGAGCCGTTCTCTGCGTCTTCAGAAGGTACGAAAGTGCAGCAGGCACTTCCTATTTTTCGGCAAACACCGCCGTCTATCGCCGTCAACAGGTCCAGGACATACCTGTTTTGCATGGTCATCAGTCGTAAAGCTCTTAGTTCCACCTTTATTATGTTGAACCCTTCTTCAGTGTCGTTTGCCAGCTGAATCAATTCCCAGCGGGTTATCTGGAGCCATTTTGCGTTCGCCCTTGCTTGGACACTTGAGACGAGCGAGGCAAAAAATGTTTCTGCTGAGCTGAATAATCGATATTTGTCTGGGATCTGAGCCAATAGTTCTGATGATGCCTTTGAAATGTAATTTGATGCTCGTCTGTTACGGGTCAATTACCTCTCCCTTGCTTCCGGAAGACAGGACATACATTTGTGACTCTGCAGTTGGTTGAGCCACACTCTGTTGCATGCGTTCCTGTGTCCTTTTGCTCCCATCGATGTGGCTTTCTGGTATCACCATTAGGGCTGAGTGCAGAGTGGCAATTGAGCAGCTGCCACTCCATGACGGGGGGAGGTGTAGGTATGCCTGGTTGCCGCATACCCAGTACGTGTCCATGAGGGCTGCAGTCCCTTTTCTTAGATCTGGGATGGTGAGGGTCTTGTTACAGTTCTTGTTTGTTCCCATGGGGGTCCTCCCTTCTCCTTTAAAACACAGTTCATAGTCCATTTCGCTCTGTAGTTTGAAAGGTTTTTCGATGGCCGTTACCCAAGTTAGTTTTGAAATGTGTTCTTTCCATACTGGTGTACATGTTTCTTCTATCCACTGCAATTTCTCCGGTGCCACACCTCTCAGTGCTTCCGCTTTGCACACTACTTCTTCATCCTTCCGCTTGTTGTCAGAAAAAAGTGTCCCTTCTATTACAAAAAATGGTTCTTTCAAACATACCACCCCTGCCGGTTTTGGGTAACACGTTTTCTCGTTCTGCAGCATTTGAAAAGTCACTTCGTGTGCCTGGAAGGTGTTCTTAATCCTGCATAACGTGAGATGAAGGAGACATTGGGCATCTACAATTGGCAACTCTTTGGGTAACAATACCTTGGGTGTACCTGATGCGTGAGGGATGAGGGAGCAGACATAACAGCTCTCGTTTGTTGTTTGTTTAGCTGTGGCACTCATATCTGCATACCACTCATTTGTTTGATGGGGGTGTTGTGGGTCTTCCATCTTATCTAGACCTAGCCCATAGTACTCATCATACTTCCTCCTCCCTGCTTCCCTCTTCCGTCTGTTGTTCTTGTTCCTCATGTACTTCCCAACTCCCTGGTCAAGGGACAAGCTAGACCCCCCTTTCTCACTCCCGCCCCCCTTGGCCCACTCATCATATAATATTTCGTGTATTGCTAGTAGCTTTTCCTCTTCTTTCCTGACGTTATCTGGCAGGTTGTTTTTTAGTATGGGGGCAGGCTGGCTGGTGGGGGTGTTATACAACCATGATATGGCAGACGGGTTTCGGTCATTTAAACTGTGGGCATTGTAATTAGTTACCCCTGGTGGAGACACTGTGTTGTTCTGCATTCCACCTTGTGGCTTTTTTCTTTGTAAGATGACAGCACTGGATGGTGTGGTATGATACCCCCATACAAGTTTAGTTCCGTCCCATATCAAAAAATCACCTTCCCTAGTATTGACACTTGTAGTTGTATTGGGCCCAGTAGTGCTGTTAATCCCTCCCCCCTCGTTCATCTCGATAGAGATGAACGCTATAAACCAATATGTAACCAGGCCAAACATCATCATAAAAAACAATGTGATGCATACAGATAATCCACACTCATACGAATATCTGCATCTCTCATGTACTAATTCTCTCATTCTACTAATTCTATCCGTTGCAGGCTGCCCGTTAGATGCCATGGAAGCTCCTGTTTGAGATATAAAAGTGCATTAAGTGCATGCATGTAAACATTTTGCTAGCACCATCAGTGCCAATATATATTTGACGGGGAATGGAAGCGGGTGGGCATGCGGGGAGGAGTATTCACAGACAAGGGTGTATACAGGCCATAATTTGGTCATTCCATTAATTACATACAATTCAACAAGATAAAAAAGAAAACATTTTTTATTTTTTTTATTTTTTAAGTATCCTTATCAGTCATTCTCCTATTCAAGTCCAGTGCTAACACACACACACAAGTTCATATTCAGACATTCTGCTCAGTTGTATCGTTTGCTGTTGTCTGTGCCTCCTCATCTACCTCCTCTTGTACACTGCTATATGCCTTCCGTACATCGGTCAAGTGCACCCAGTACCTCAAGCCCTTCACCTTTACTGCCGTGGGCGTGCAAAATATTACCTCGTATGGGCCATGGAATCGTGGTGCATTCCACCGACGCACAAAGCTTCTGACATAAATTGAGTCGCCTGGCATCAGCTGTAGCTGTTGCTCTGGCTCCGTGACAGATCCTGTTACGTTTCCCTCTTCTCTAGTGAAGGGTGGGGAGAGCTGCTTTGATATCGCGCGCTGCCCTTGTCAATTTCCTTAAATAGTCTGTGAACTCATCTCCCAATATTGCGGCGCTTCTGTGAGCATCTGAGTGTTCGCGCAGTGGAGAGTGTGCTGTGTTCATTCGTCTCCCAGTCACGATCTCGTGCGGGGACAAATGGTGGTCTTTGCTTGGCTGATTTCTCAATTCAAATAGCGCACGGGGTAGACAGTAAATCCAATTTTTCTTAAATGAAAAGCATAGTTTTGATAACCTGCCCTTTAACAGTCCGTTCATCTTTTCCACTACGCCATTACTTTGGGGATGATAAATCGAACACAATTTATGTTTTATTCCCAATAATGTAGTAACTTCCTTGAAAAGCTCATTCACAAAATGAGTGCCGTTGTCTGAGCGAATCACGTCACAAATTCCCCAGCGCGGGAACACTTCCCTTACTAGGAACTTGGCGGCGCTTTTGGCGTCAGGTCGCGCACAGGGTCCTGCTTCCACCCACCTTGAAAATGGGCACACAACCACGATCATGTACCGCGCGCCATTACACCTTTTCCCCATGTCTGCGTAATCTATATGCAGTTCTCTGAATGGACCAATGGTTTTAGGAATTGTTCCCCGGAGCGTGCGTAATGTCATTCCTGAATTGTATATTTGGCATGTTGTACATTCCATTGCCAATCGAGACACCTGCTCCTGGAGACAGGGCACGAACCAATCTTCCTGTATTTCTGCTGCGATGTGCTGTTTGGTATTATGTGCAGGGAAGTGTAGCTGTTGAAATGCAACTTCTAGTAACTGTAGTGGCATTACCACTTTCCCTGAGTTATTTTGTCGCCACAGCAGGTCTGTCCCCGACTGGCTGCACCCCCGTTTTGTCCACGTCATTTTTCCTCTGCACTAGCTCCTTCCTGCAATTCTAGTATTTGTGATATGGGCATCATGTTGTACCCTTCTGGGGGCTCTTCGTTTCTCTTGTGCTTAAGCATGTACTCACCTGTGTCATATTTCTGGAAATAGGAAGCCTCCTTGGCGGCAGCGTCCGCTGCCGCGTTCCCCAAAGACACAACGTCTGTGTTGGATGTATGGGCTTGGCACTTCACTATTGCTACTGCAGTAGGGTTTTGTAGGGCCTCAATTAACTCTTTCAACAATTCTGCATGCTGTACTGGTGTTCCGTCTGCCCGTCTAAATCCCCTACGCCCCCATCTTGCTAGACCTCCATGTACTGTCGTCGTCATGTAAGCTGAGTCTGTGTATATTGTCACTGCACAACCCTTTGCTGCATGTAGTGCTTCTATGAGCGCAATCAGTTCTGCTGCCTGTGCAGAGTAATGTGATGGGAGGCGGTACTGTACTAGTGTTTCATACTCACCGTCTTCTAACCTCACTACTGCCATGCCAACGTGTTTTTCTCCCGTGTCCACATCAATTGATGCAGACCCATCCACAAAATACACTTCCCCCTCGCTTAGAGCGTTCTCACACACCACTGTGTCCTCCCCTCTTTCTCCTGTGTAGGTTGCGCAATCGTGGTTCTGCATGTCCTCTAATGTGCACGCTTCTGTAATGAATGTGGCGGGGTTCACTGTCTTGCATCTCACTATATGGATGTTGGCGCTGGACAATATAATCTCGTAGGCTGTCGCCCGCTGTGTGGTCAGTGTGCTTTTTGATCTCTCAAGTATTGCAAATAATGAATGTTCCACAAACAATGTCACAGGGCATCCCATTACTATTGTGGCACTTTTCTCAATCGCGAACGCGGCTGCAGCGAGTGATTGTTCGCACGCGAAATGGCCCTGCATCACGGCATCCAAAGTACCACTATAGTAAGCCAATGGCTTGTGTCCTAAGGACGTTTTTTGTGTCAGTACTGCTGTCATGAGTTTTCCCTTGCAGTGTGATAATAGGTAAAATTCGCGTCCATAATCAGGGTTTGCTAGTACTGGAGCGCTTGAAATTAGCTCTTTCAATGATTGAAATGATATGCTCATTTCTTCTGACCATGTTATTTTTTCATTCTCCTGTTGTGCTTCCTTGAGTGCTTGTAGGAGGGGCCTCGTGTATGCTGCATAATCTAGTATCCATGCTCGGCAATAGTTGCACATCCCTAAAAATTTCTGCATATCTTTCACTGTTGTGGGTTCTCCTACTGATCTTATTGCTTCTACCCTGTCGGGAATTATTCTTTTTCCATCTTTTGATATGAGCTGTCCCAGGTATAGGACCTCAGTCAGGCAGTACTGTAGCTTCTCCTTGTCTACCTTGTATCCCTTGTTGGCCAGTAAAGTCAGGAGCGTTGTTGAATCTTTTCTACATGTTGCTTCGTCTTGTGCACACACTAATAAATCGTCTACATACTGAATAATCGTACTCTCAACTGATAGGTTTCCCAAGTCTTCATGCAATATGCGGTTGAATATGCTCGGGCTCTCACAGTATCCCTGTGGTAGTCTGCAGTGTTCATATCTCTTACCCCCCAGTGTGAAGGCTGTAAGGTATCTACTCTCTTCAGCCAGGGGTATTGAGAAAAATGCGTTTTTCAAATCTACTACTGTGAAACGTGATGCCACTTTCGGGATGCTGCATAGTATTGATGCAGGGTTCGGGACTAGAGGGAACTCCTTCTGAATTACATCATTGAGGGGGCGTAAGTCCTGTATCATCCTCCAAGACCCCCCCTTTCGCTTTTTTGATTGGATAAATACATGTGTTACATGGGGAGTTTGAAGGCACTATTATTCCTTGTGCTAGTAGTGCATTTATTGTTTCTTTTATCCCTTCTTCAGCTTCACGGGACAATGGATACTGTTTAACTCGGGGTAAAATTGCTCCTTGCTTTAGTTTTATTATCACAGGTTGTACTCCGTGCAACAGCCCTACATCATGGGGGCCTGTTGTCCATAAATTGTTTGGTACGAGCCTCATGTCGTCATCAAAAAATGACGGTGGTGTTCCTACCACTGCCATCAATTGGACGGGGGTCTCCCTGGCTTGGATCAAAATGTCACAGGGCATCGCTATTTCCATTACTATCTCACCATCCCCTTCTGTGTCTGAAAAGAGATCCTCATCTGTTACCTCTCGTAGGGCGAGGTTGGCGTTTGTACACAGCACTGTGCGCCACTCACATCCTTCCCTGTCCACTCCAATCACAGCGATCCTTTTCGCTGATACCTGTACAGCGTGCAAGTCCAACGATACCACTGATCCTGGTGCTGCGTTGGGACACACTATGGGGCGGAAGAGGAACTCCGCTGGAATCCTCCAGTCCATGCTTCTTAGCTCTGGAATTACGAGGGCCAAGGTCTTTAGCCCTTCAATAAACATCTCCTCATTTTGTGGCAGCCCTCGTATTTCCTGTGTGGTTGTGTAGGCTTGCACTACCAACATCGCATGCAAGGGGCATATCCCGGGTGTAGAACACACTATTCCTCTTTCAGTAAATGATATGGTCATGTTAAGTTTACTCAGAAGATCCCTCCCTAACAAATTTATTGGGGACTGTTCGTAATACAGTAAGGGTGCCTTCACAGTCTTACCCCCCACTGTTACATCCAAAGCTTCTGTGTAAGGAACTTCAATTACAGCCCCAGAGAACCCCTGCGTCTCTAACTTCCTGTTAGATAACGGGAACCGGCCCTCTCTGACACATGATTTCTCCGCTCCCGAATCAACCATGAATATAAACTGCTTGTCTCCTATCTGCGCCCCTACCAATGGTTCCTCTGCTGCATTGTAGGTGGTAGATAGAACTGGACACGCAAGTGTTCTCTGTGGGCTGTCCTATGCGGGGTGTCTCATCATCCCCCCCTCATTAAAGACATTTCCTGAAACTACTGACATGCCGTTGTAAGGGGCCGGTGCGGGGGCCCCGTTTGCTGTTGTCGCGAAAGGGTTACGTGGCGTATATTGCAAACTGTCATTGTTTTGTGGGTGGTTCTGTGTTCTATACTGGGGTCCCTGTTGCTGGCCAGCATTACCTTGGCCTGGGTTTCTTAGTTGCTGTTGTCCCATTGGGAGACCATATGGGCTTCCCGGGTGGGGATGGCCATATTGTTCTACCTCTTGGAACCCATTGTTGGGTCTACTTCTGCACTCTCTAGATTAATGCCCCCATCGCCCGCAGTTCCAGCAACTTCCTTGTGCACCTCTAGGACCCTGCCATCCATTTCCTCCCATTCCCCCGTACCCCGTTCCACCTCCTCTTCGGCCCCTGTACCCACCTCGTCCCCCTCGAGGGGTCCACTCTTGCCACTGCTGACCTCCACCTTGCTCCTGCTCATTCCACTGCCGCTGTCCTGTTCCCGCCCAATTAGTTGCCACCCTTCCTTGTAGTGCTATCCGCCCCTCCTCCTCATCGTCTCCCTCCCTGCTGTGTGGGAGCGCGGCTACTGCTGCTGCGACCTTCACCAACTTTGTCTGTACTAACTTCGCCTCGTCTGCCAATCTTTTCTGCGCCACCTCCTTCTCCCTCTCCTTTATTCGTTTACAATGGTGTACTATTATGCTCTGAATTTCTGGCCATCCCTTTGCTTCAATACCTGCTATCTTGTCGAGCGCCTTCTGCACTTCCTTTGGGAGCCCTCTTTTTATAATGAAGTAAAATAAAGATGTCGATTGATACCAGGGCATGCCCGTTTCTGCTCTCCACATCTCTTGGACCCGGAAAATGTAATCCATAGCCTCCTCCCCGTCATTCATTGTACACTGCATCACTGACTGTAAGTCCGGTGTGTCTGGGAATGTTTCGCGTAAGGCATCCGACACCCTAGCACGCACTGTGTTAAAGGAGGCCCCATCATGGCGGTCACAGTCTAACGTTACTCCCGGGAAACCGGCTTTAACCCATACTCTTTCAGCCTGATTGCCCACTGCTGATACGAGCAAACTTTTCACATCTCCTATAGCTAGGGGTACCCCAGCAGTATGTTTCTCAAAGGCGTATATCCACTTACTTGCCCCTCCTGATAACGGGGGCAATAGCTTTAATAAATTGGCTTTATCCATCTGTGCCCAGGGGATATAGTTAGGCCTCCCTCCTCCCCTGTGTATCAACGGGAGCTGTAGCCTTCCTTTCGTCGTGGCATCCGGGCCCGTTTTGGCTACTGATGTTCCCAGTGATGCCATTTTCCCCACTCTGTTCCTTAGTCGCCCCGTCCACTCATCGTCCAGGGTTCTCACTGAACATGTACCATCCTCCCCTTCGCTTCCCCCTCCCATTGCCATGCTCAACCTGTCACTTTCTTCTAACTCATCCCTTATGTCACATAGTAATTCCTCTCTATCCCCCATAGGCCTTTCATCATTGTCAGTATCTCCCTCGCGTGTCTCTATTTCAATTATTCGTGTCGGTTCTTCTTCAATTCTGAACAGTATCTCACCTTTCTTCCACCCCTCTTCAGGTTTTCTATTCTCACCTGGCGCTCTAGACGTGCGCCCTGATCTAGCCGCGGTAAGTGCTGTTTGTCCGCACATGTCTTTTATCCTCGAGAGCTCATCTTTTGCTATTGAGAGTCTTGACTGTAAATCATCTGTGAGTTTCTCTATGTCCACCCTTTGTGTATTCGCCTGGCCTCGCTCTCTCGTACTTTCATATGGTGGGGGTGCAGTGGGCCGGTGGGGTGTAGTAGTTGTCGGGGGAGGCACATACGTCGGATCACTGTATCCTTCTGCGGGTACAGGCTTTTTTAATATCGGGTACAAACTTATTACCTCTACTGGTGGCGCTACACTTGACAAATCTTTGACATCTTTCTGTATCATCAGTGGATTGTCTGTGGTGGATGGGAGATCAGGATTTAATGCTGGTGTTTTAGGTGGTGGTATCTCTTCAAATAACCTCCAAAGATCTAATATTTCCCTTCTATTTTGCAACTGCTTTCCTTTGTACTTCAAATAAATGCATGTGGCCACCATATCCAGAACACTTTTATCAAATGACCCTCCCTCTGGCCATATCTGGGGTAACCCCTCTCCCTTCAACTCAGTTATCCATTGATCGTGATATTTCTTAATCCGCTCCGCGTACCCTGGGAGATTCTTACAAATATGTGATAAGGGTGTTTCAGCCCCGATCTCTGTGCTCTCCTAGTGCTTGTGTGTCTCTGTGTGTCTGCAACTACAATGTAAATGTAGTATCAATATTATTATTTTTTTTTTTTTATGCTACTTCACATTCAATGTTGGGCTCGTTTGGGCTCTCCCCCCTTCCCCTGATTGCACAACACAAAACTGGCTATACACAGTGTCCACTCTGTTTTCTTGGGGGGGCACATACAAGGGCAACCCATCATTTATTTCGACAATATCAATCCAGAAATCAAAAAGGTACACACTCACTTCACTGTATCAGCTTTGCCTTCAAAAAAGTTTTATCCGGTCACACTTACCATGACCATTTAACTACTATACATTTATAACCGTTATGTACATTCACAACATCAAATTGTCTCCTTACACATACGAGGTGCACACACCTCTTGGTGACACTCAATTCACCATTCAAGCTGCCCTCCCTTTCCTCCCTAGCCGGCTGTCCCTGTCCGTCTTATTTGAATAGATGGATGCGCATATGCATATATGTATATGTTTTAACCTGCTCTCCCCCTTCTAGTAGGACCCTTTTTTCTCTTACTTTCTTCCCACGTTCGTGCTAATCTCGCTTTTTATTCTCCCCCTACCCCTAAAGAAAAAGAAAAGAAAGAAGTAATAGCGGTTACTAATATGTTCTCAGTGCCCCCTTTTGCTGAACACTTTTATCTTGTATTTCACTTCGTCATATATTCCCAGTACTAGTCAATATAGCACTATGCGGCGCCGCCTTCCACCCCCTTTCGGAGCTAGGTTCCCGTCACTTTTATCTCTTATTCACCTCTTAATCCTAATGGCCATATGCAAAGAAAAAGCAAGGAAATTTTAGGATGATCTTTAGTATATCTTCGTACCCCCTCTTCGTTCCCTGTCCTACACTTCTCTCCCCGCTCCCTTTACAATCGCTCACACTCAGTACTCACGTGCCCGTCTTGAACCGATAGTCTCCGAAACTGGGTCCGTCCAGGCAGTGTCGCTGTCAGCTCAACAGTCAGCCCCGGCTCCGGCGAGCGGTACTCAAAGGGGATTTTTCAACCGGGATCCCGTACCCTATCTCTATTGAGTGCGCACTTCTTAGTGTACCAGTCGCCGTTGGCGGGCAGCCTCCCGGAGCCGGCTCACCGTGCGTATCCCTTTTCGACCTGAGATTCTCGTGCCAAAAGGGGACGGTTATAATGAGTTAGGAAGAAATAAAAATCACGCTATCGGGGCCACCACTGAAGGCACGCGTCCCCAAACAGCACGATCCTCCCCGCAATGAGAGACAATGAAGGACTCTCCCAAAATGGGAATAAGGCCAAGACAGAGTGGGGGTGAGCGTAAATGGGAGTTTATCAATCAGAATAGGGCATGCAAAGAACTCTGCAAACTCCGAGAGCGCTCTGTCTGACAATAGCAAAGACAGGCGTATATATTTACAAAAAACGTCATAAGAACCTACACACTATAGGGGGCACAAGTTTGCGGGGATTGGGTGTCGACGACTAACTATAGGTGCTGCTGCGATGTGGTTGGCCTTGGCTGGAAGACGTCACTGGTCAGCCTCGTGGGTTGGGCTGGGCCTGGCAGGGTGGCAGAGTTCATCCGGGCGGTGTTGTTGTGCCATCGCGGCCAGTGTCAGAGATGAATGTCTTTTCCTGACTTATTTGCCCTAGGCCATGCACACCGCAATCATTCAGTCATTTCAATATTATCTTCTTTAGTAAATCTTCCAATAGGTTATACTACAGGTTAATGCAACACAGGAGGAATGTACCTTGTGAGGGGTCTGGAGGTAATACGTCAGGACATGGTTACCAGTGTCCTGTTGACCGGGGCCTTAGGTCGAGGGGCTAAGCTTCGGGGCCTGGGACGGGCGGTACAGGTCTTTCTGCCTTGTTAGAAGTTGTTATGGATGTTCCGCTGTGTGTTGTCAAAGTGTTGGGTGTCCAGATTGCACAGGGCCATAAGTCTGAGATGGTCCGGTGGGTTGTGAGGTTTACGAGGGGGCGCGTGTGTTCAGGCAGAGGTTTTACTGCTGTGCTGTAAATAATGCAGGTGGCGGGCGGCGGCCTTGGGTGCTACAGAGGGGGTTACAAATCTTTGAAGCGGCTCCAGTCTGGTTGGGGGAGGTAAAGCAGCGCGGCGCGGCCTCTGCTCTCATGCCTTGGCAGCCTTTGCAGGGTGGGAGGGGGAATGGCCTTGCACATATTTCACAAAGGTATCTCCCTCGTGTGTTGCCGATTTAGGTAAAAACATCACAAACATTTGAACACTCTATAATACTTATTCAAATCAATACAAAACATGCATTTAAACCTTGCTGGATGTGTCTCGATTATACCCAGTCTGAGCACCTTATTCATACATTATGTTTTAACAAGTACAGTATTTGGTTATATGCATATATGTTTGCAGTAAGTGAGGTAGAATTAGGTTTGGTGGAGTACATAGAAGGTAACCCGCCACTGTTCGTGACGGTGGTGGCACAGGTGGGGCCTAGACATGCACACATGACAAGCGCCTTCTTGTGCATCCTTCACATAGGCCCTCTGTATGGTTACATTCGTCTTCTCGTGTCCTCTAGCAGCATTAGTTCAGTTATGGCGCAAGCCCATGGCGTGTAAGTTTCCCAGTGATACACGTAACAAATAGATCCCTGGTGCGTTCCTTTATTATTAGCACCCAACTGCAATGGTGTGGGCTCGCCATTGCTTATATCATGGAAGCATGCTTTCTTATATTTATACATTTTACAGGCTTTTGTAATATAAGGGATTCGGTGGAAGAAAGCATACTTTGCGAGTGGTCTTAACATTAATATATAAAGACTGTCTGCCATTTGATGACTATTTTATTGTTCTCTTCATTGCCCAGGCCTGCTGGCCGGGTCATGCTGGGAGCGATGATACACTGCAGGAGGTGAACTGTTACAATGTTAGTGTATTACGCTAGCTCATGTCCGTCTTGTTCGTGGGAACGTGCTCGCAGCGGATCTGCCAGGGTGCTGCGGCGACAGGGATGACTGAAACTCTCCAAGGGTGGGGGCCGCGCTACAGTGCGCTGAGCTCACACCATCTTTACCACACAAAATGGTTTCTGGGCCTAGCTAAATTTTAATACATGTGGGCAATCAATACGTGTGGGCAATGTCTCCAGCGGGTGAACCCTCCGTCACCTGGGCCCGGGTGGCATGAGGGAACGCCCAATGAGCCATAGCCCTCACCTGGGGAGAAAACGTAGGCGAGGGGGGTCTCCTGGACCAGTCCTCCCCTACACACCCAACAACAAAGTTGTAAGTACTGGACGTGGAAGCCACTGCATACCCATCCCATGTAATATCTATGGACATACAGCTAGGAGTGAAGCCTCTGGCCAGAAGCAGTGAAGGATACCACACTTATAGAAAAAACCCCACTAACACACATAACTGAGGTGGTTGTGGGGCGACCCTGCACTCTTGGGTGCATGACCGAAGGCCATGGAACCAATAACAAAGTTAGAACCTCTTCATGATGAATTTTCTGAGGCCACCTTGTACGCACATCACAGCTATTGGTACACTTGTACTATGGAACATCATTAAGATGGTTGTGGGGAGGGCGTAGTATTTTGGGAGCATGACCAAAGGCCATTCTCCCAAAACCAACTCTGTATATAGTGAAATGAGAAGGCACAATGGTTCTGATATGCTGTGGTGTTTCTGCCCAGGACCCAGAGTCTTGACTGCATGCCCAAAGGCCATGCACTCAAGACTGAAGTCATAAGCAGAGGAGTTATAAGTGAATATGGGAGTGGTGTAATGCGCTAGTTGTGTGCTTGCCCTAATGTCTTGGCTGCATGGCTGCAGACGATGGTCCCAACAGTAAATTTATAAGTAGCTAATTTACAAGGACCATGGTTTCCATATGCAGCAATGGTTGTGGCAGGGAAGTATACTCTTTGTACTTTGGTCGTAAGGCGTAGGTTGTAGATTAAACACTGAAGATGCAAGGGGCAGCCTCCAGCCACTGCAGCATATTACTACCATAGATTAGACGTGTAGATTTGCATGTGTAGAAAATGACTGCCAATATACTTACTCCTTACTTTGTTCAGATTCCACATATATTTTTGAAATGCTTTTCATACTACACGGAAGTATCCCTTTTTTAATTTCTGTGATAAAAGAAAAAGGTATGTTCGTCTTTGCATTTTATGAAAACTTACTACATTGCATAATAGACAGTTTACCTTTTTTTATTTACCCTCATATTTAGTTTTCAAACCAGTGTACTGTGTATTGTGCTCAGTTTCTGTGTTTGGTTTTCTAATCCTTGGGTCTGGGGAAATAAAATCCTTGTCGGATTTAAAAAAAAACCTTCTATTGCGATGGTACTAACTACTTCCTTGTTTCCTTTGAGTGTTTCCTTCATCTTTCTGATTAATGTTATGTTTGTTGCCTTCCTGCAGATTTTTAACAACAGTTACATACCTGTAGGCGTATTGTAACTGTGCATTTGTTCCTACAGATCTGTGATATTCATTTATTTGTGTCGTTGTTATATACTGTTTCCTTCATGTTTCAGATTAATGTTATGTTTGTTGCCTTCCTTCCGAGTTTTAACAACAGTTAGATACTTGTAGGCGTATTCTAACTGTGCATTTGTTCCTACAAATCTGTGATATCCATTTATTTGTGTCATTGTTATATCCTCTTGGGCAGTTAGATACCTATTGGAGTATTCTAACTGTTTGTAGTCTTTCACATACTTTTTTGGCAATCTTGAAGTACACACTATTTAATAAATTTAGGCTTTAAGAAGATTAAATGCGCATTTGTAAGATTAGCTGGCAATCTTTGCTGTAGAGTAATGGTGCTATCATTACATTTGAACCATCCACATTTCTTTTTAATGTATGCAGTGTAGTGACCTGCATTGGTTGTAGTTCCTGCATGGTAGATTATACCTTTTGTTGTAAAGGTTTTCCTTCCAAGTGACACCTGACCGTGTGTAAATCCAGTCAGTTTGCAGTTGTTTTTGGTACTATCTGCATTATAACGTAGAAGCATAAGTATTATGTAGGCACTATGTGATTGTATAAGTAAGGTGGAGCGATTGTCTAAATTGCAAATAGTACATATCTGCCATGGTTTGCATTCTGTACAAGTTGCTGAAATGGAATGCTTTCACAGTTTGGTATGGAAACATACACAAATCGCTCATTTGGGATTTCTTCCTGTATCACATCGCTACAGAGAGTGCATGTATGTTTCCACATGTACGAAATCTGGAAGATTTCATTTACAGGTATGCTTTTGTTTTCCAATACTAATAGTAAGTACTTTAGAAATTCTTGTGGATCTTGTTGTGAGTTCACAGTGAATCTCACCATTCCAGCACAGTCGTCCAATTCTTGCTGTATTCCATGATCACTGTATGTGTTGTCAGGATTGCTTGTTGCATTTCTATGAAGCACTAACATTTGCAAACACAATTGGTCTGTACTGTGCAAGTAAATATTGCTTACAATTGGTGGCATTTGATATAGAATATTCATTGCTACATTTGCATAGCAACTTACCCCACTTTAATTTGCAAATTTGAATGGACCAGTTAGTTCTGTATCTGAGTGCATTTTTCGGAATTTCTGTTCCTTCTTTGCCGATTGCCCTGGTTTACATTCCCTAATAGGTTCTTCTTTGTTTGTGGTAATTGCTGAAACTTTAGCTTCTTTTCTTTGAGGAATTTGCTGTTGGATTCTGTTGCATTTCTGTTTCATTTAGTTTTCTTTTACCACGTTTTACTTTATCTGGAACAGGATATTGTTTCAGATGAGGGGTGTACAGTGAACGCAGTCTATTGTATTCTAGAATGCAAGGAATATCAGCTTTCACTTTACTTGCATCAAAGTTCATTAGCAATAGACTGTCAAGTGTACGTAAGCGTGATAATACTACGTAGCTCATGCCTTCTTTAAAGAATGTGTTTCCTATATCTATCAATGCTTTGTCTAGGGTAAGACCTTGGGATTTATGAATGGTAACTGCATATGCAAGAGTTAGAGAAAATTGCTCTCTACGTACATACATGTCTTTGAAGAGAAGGAATCGAGCAATTGAGCACCCTATCCTTTTCACTTCTGAAAGTTTATCAAAGCAAATATTGACAAACTGAATGTTGCTGTCATGTGGGTATGATTGAAAGCCAACAACTGTACCTAGTGCTCCATTAACTAGACCTTGCTCGATGTCAAGGTTACGTTTAAGCATTACTCTACAATTTAAGCATCATTTTAATATTTTTTCCAACCCAGCTGTGTTGGAGATTGACTTTTCTAAATTATTTAGTCTTGTTGTGGCTTGCTCACACATGGGTACTGTCATACCATGTATGTCTTGTTTGTCTGTGGCGCTAATTGCCATTATTGGTTGCATTTCTTTATTTAACATTGTTTCATTGAATTTGAAACAGCTTGCAAGAGTTGGCATTAAGGCCATACAATTGACATTTTTGTGCCCTATTTGTTCCATAACATCAGTTGCATATGCATTATCACCATAAAGTGCATGAATGTGCTGTTTTTTCAATACAACTTGTGCTTCTTGCGATAGTACACCAACTCTAATACTTTTTAAGATGTTGGCATAAGTGTGATCTGCAGATTGCCGCATGTTCTCAATTAATTCTCTGTATTGGAAATTTTGCCAAAGGTTGACATTACCTATGCTACCAACAGTTCTCCGGCAAAGTTTGTGGCCTAAGGTTTTAAAAATAGGTTCACCTTTCACTGGTGTCAATTGTAGAAGATCTCCGAAAACTATAATGTGTTTCCCTGCAAAGACTTCTTCGTTGTTAAGTACTTCTTGTAATCTGAGGTGAATCAAAGTCAACATTAAGTTGGAGACCATGCTCACTTCATCTATTAGTAGCATTTTCATTTGTTTTAATACTCTGCATAATTCCATTGCAGCTTCTGCAGAAAGTTTGTAATAGTCTAATTTATTTTGATGCTCTAGTGGTAGCAGTAGTAATCGGTGTAAAGTGACACCGCCTATGATGTAGGCAGCTGAACCTGTGGGGGCCGTTACAACAGCTGACAGTATGTTGTTTGTCAATTGTTGAAGGAACTTGCTGATGATTTTAATTAAGAATGTTTTTCCTGATCCAGCTTCACCACTCACGTACAGCAGTATAGGTTTGTAATTTTGGCAGGTACATTCTTTATTTTCGTGTTGTACACCATGTATAATTTGTTTTGTTACGTCTTCAAACATGGTGCGCTGATCTTTGTTAAGTTTTGCTTGTTGTACATTTAAGTCTTCTGTATCTTCTTGATACTGATACATGGTGTTTTCTACTTCTGCCATAGCTACTTCAGCTTCATTTGCTATTAGTGGTTGTCCTAGTGGTTCTTGACTTCCTGTTACAGAAGGTTGACTACTGTCGGAAGAGTCCTCATCTAGTTGGGCCTGAAGTTCTTCTTCCTGTTGGTGCTCATTGTGTAACATTGTTTTGTACTGCGTAAAGTTCACATCAGTGATAGCGCTTTCATTTGCTTTGAAAGCATCTTCATAGCAGTCATAGTTTTCTAGTATGTCTTCCCCTTTTCTCCATGGTTTGAAAAGTTGTAACAGAGTCATGTAATATAGTTCTTTCTGTTGAGGAGTTTTTAATTACAATTTTACATGATTAATTAAGCTTTGTTTGGTAAGTTTCACTAAGCTCCCTTCACAATCGGTCACTCTATATCTAAATTTGCTTTCATCGGGTTTTACATTATTTTTGTATGCAATGTTTTGAGGTATGTGGTATAGACATATGCTTTCCAAAGTGCTACTCCTGTTAGGATAGTATGTGTCGAGTAAATTGTTTTTTAGAATGTCTTGGCTGTTGGGATAATTTCTGGCAATTGTTTCTATGTCCTCATATGATTTCAGCACTCTTTTTGTAGATTTTGCAGGACCAAGACTTAGCCATACTATGTTGTCTGATTTTCCCATACAAAGCAGTACCGGTTAAACGATCTGCTGCTTCATAGGCGCCACATTCTCTATGAGAGAGCATTTTTATGCCTAGGCTGTGCAATTTCTGTGATAATGTTTTGACTGATGCTAGGTCATCCCAGAGGTCTTGAAGCTCTGTTTTTTCGACTTTTGTTAAGTAGGCTGTAACATACCGTGCAACAGCAGTTGAATTGTCTGCAATGTACTGCACATCTATGTTTGCATTCCATAAGAGGGCAATGATTGCATTGTAATCATTGATATATTTTGATTCTTCCCTTCTTTTTATGTAATATGTGTTCTTAGGTGATTTACCTTCAACACTATGTCGAACTGAAGACATGAAGTTGTTTACTTCACCTGTTTCTGTAACTGATCTAGGGAAACCAAAGCGGCATTTGGTGTAGTATTTACCATTATTTTTGTATTTGCGGTGACAATATTTGCCACATTTGTGTCTTTGAAATTGTAAAATCTGCCCATGCAGCTCACTATGTGTCTGTTGTGAAGGGATTTCACAAGTGACATATTTTTGGATAAACTGAAAAACCGTGCTATCACTGTTGTGACCAAATTTCGGTGCACCTTTGATCCATAACAGCATGTGAATATGTGGTGCTCCGCTTGATATTCTTTTCTCCAAAAGAAGTGTTGCACTTCTCCAAGGGGAGGAACATTTTTATTGCAAATAAAGTCTAGCATAGCAATGAAATGATGATGAAATATCTTGACACATTAACTGGATCTAGCGAGAAAAGTTCTCCAGGTGTTAATATATCTATGTTGTTTTTGTTGCTGTTTGCTATGCGTAGGAACTCATGTAAATCTTCCCAGGCATATTCTGCACAACTTAGCGTAACAAACCAAGTCGGTGGTCCTAGGTTTCTGATCATACAACGCACGTCTCTGTGCCGTCGGAACCAGTATTCGTTTGTACCATGCATGTTTGCAAACAAATTTGTTATACTTGCTTGTAAAACCTCATCTTTTTCATGTACTTTTTGTATTAATTGCATAGCTGACATATTTTGAAAGTGGGTTCCAGATTTCAAAATGTGTGCAACTCCGTAACATAGTGTTGCTAATTCACTTTCATAGAGTAGGTGGAATATATATTCCACATTTTGTCTAAATCTGGGATCTTGCGAATACATTCGTAAGGAGCGGTATTTGGATGCCCCAATCTGAGTGGGTCTATCATCATATCTTCCACCTTTGCCAGTAGGAAATAGCAGTGGAAAAGCACGTGCTTCTATACTTGTTTCCCATATACTCATTGGTGACCCTTTTGTCTCATTTGGTAAGTTTCTAGTGCATCATCTATGCTTTCATTGGAATGCAATGGATGAATTGTGTAATGGTCCAAAAGAGTGGACACTGTAGCAGGATCCAGAAGTTCCAATTGTCCAGTTGTTTCCCTTAAGCTTTCATCAATATTTATTTCCTTGTAGTACTCATTATTGTATTTTAGATATTGCAATGCTTGTCTAACTTTATGTAAGTCCACCAGTTGTTGCCAAATTATTTTGTCCTTTGTTGGTACACCATTTACCAAGACTATTAAAGAATGCTCTATTGAACGTTGCACTCCTAGAGTGTGTACATTTTCCGTTAGATCTAATGGCAAATAAACTACTTTGCCACGAATGCCTTTCACTAATTCAGAGGAAGGTAATTTTGCTGTTCTTGGATGAAGGCGTATAATTGCTTGAAATGGTTGAACTGTTTGAATTATTATGCTCTCATACAAATTGAGTTGTTGCAGGATTTTTGGTAGTGGGAACAATTCCAAATGATTTGTTATAGCACGTGAAGGAGTGTGGTTGTTGTCTAATTTTGTAGTACAGTAACTGCAACATATTAGGCGTTCAGTTAGTTCATATTTGTTTTCTGCTAAAAGGTAGAGAGCTAATTCAAACCATTTAGAGTCTTGATTGTCTTCTATTTTGTATGCTATGTCTACATTTTTTGTGTTCCTTTTGTAAAAGGTTCTGCGGCAACACACACACACACACATGGTTTGGTACTTCAGCCGATGACCTTTTAAATGTTACTATTTCTTTTCTGTATGTGTGTAATAGAAGGTTGCTATGTGCAGAATTGTTGCTACTATGTTCTAAAACTATTGCATTGTGTAAGTGGCTTTCACTTCCAAAATACTTTCTCTGAATACAGTCAATTTCTTCTTGTAAGTATTTGGGTGTACCATGCAGAAGAGTGTTATTTAAATTGCCTAATTCTGAAGCTGGAGTTTTTGCATAGTATATTTTATACACCAGATTTCTTACACTTGAATGATGTATTGATATCCTTTTGATATCATGGAAGGTGCTTTTACAAATATGCCCAGAAATGCAGGCTAATGAATGTCCTTGTTGTCCTGTGTATTTTGCGCACTGGACACATATCCATATTTTGCAGCACTTTCATTTTACTTTTGTCTTTACCTTTTACATACTGATTGAGGAACTGATGTAAAGATTTGAAAGCTTTGTTTGGAATGGCACACATTGATGTGTATGGCCATTTGTATACTGGACGGTGTAGTTCTGCTGAATCGAGAGGTAATTCTGAGTTTACAGAGGACACTTTTGTAAGCAGTGTTTCTTGTTCCATGATGGTAGTATTGATTTTCTCATACCCTCGTCCACTACTGTGGATGGCAATTGTGTTTGTTTGATTTTGTTTGTATGCTTCTTCATTAAAATATGGTTCTGGATGCTGTTGATTCTCAGGAGAGTAGTCTTCACTGCGATTCAAAAAAACAAAATTGATTACTTTGTGTGTTTACAGCAGTGCTGATACTGCACACATTAATTGTGCATCGTTCGTCAGAGCATTCTCCTTTCATATTTGAACCCAGTGCATGTGCGCATTTCACTTCACTCTGTGCAGGCTTTGCATGGTATTTGCAATATGTTACTTGCAAGTCCTTCAAAATTGCTAACATTTTTAAGGTTATGAAAATGCCTTGTTTTTTACAAGGTGTAGTATCAATAGGAGAGAGGTTTGTAAGCGATAGGGCACAGTAGTAGATGGGGAAACATTTTTCCATTTGCAATTTAAAAGCATGATGCCGAAAAATCGGGAGACCCTCAGAGGGAGATGTCACCACAGCAATCGGGAGTGCTTACTTTTGTCATACGATTACATTGTAAGTAGCATTACTGTAGGACGTACACAGTATACAACTCCGACATTTTCTAATACAAAATCAAGTTTCACCCTAAATAGGTATCCTTGCAACGCTTGTATAGGTTATTCGGAAGACATTAAGAAGTCGTGCGGTTTGTCAATGATAAATCAGACATCTTGCACTTAAAAGGGGGAGCGTTGGTATGTATTGCCCATGCACATTTAGCAGCATTAATTTGTTTTACATTAAATCATAAAGGTTGCACATGTTCTCCGATTGAAATATAAATACCTGTACTCTATACTCATGCACATGGAGTTGTACGTAGAAATTCGCAACACTTGCACAGTAGCTTCTGAAGTAGGTGCCTTGCAATGATATGCGACTTCCATTCAGAATTATCAACAGTAATTTTGAAGTGTGCAATGTTGATGACAGAGTTACATTTAGCGATTTTCAATGTGATTGGTGGATGGTTGTGTGACTGCTTAGTTGTGTCCAATGAGGGAATCGCTTTGCTACTGCTGTGGAAAGGGTGAAAGGACTGGGTAAGAGTTGCGTGCCGCACGTAGGCAATGCTTGTCCGCGGGTAGGGCGTGTCACATACGGGTTTCTACAGCAAATCCTGCATGGAAAGGGTACTATAGGCATCAGCCAATCAGATGTTCACATTACTCTTTTGTAACGACGGTGCGTACATTGAAGATGGCCGAGGTGGAGAGGGTCAGGGTTTTGGTGCTTGGTGACATTTTTGTCCATGGCTTACAACATTATGCAGAGAGTAGGCATGTGGCACACTATTTCGATGTGAGAGGAGTGGATGGAGTGTGGAACGCTGAGACTGATGCCAATGTTGAGGCAATTCTGCAAGTTTGCAGACACATAGGTACGATGACCTCTCCTCATGTGGTAATTTTGCACTACAGTGCTTGCCATTTGGGCTACGTGACTGCACATACTTTGTTGGCAGATTTGGGACAGTTGGTTGACGCACTCATGAACATCTTTCCAACTGCAAAAGTATTTTTTTCTGGTTTCCTCCCTAGAGTACAATGGAACAACAATTATTTTTTCTATCCAGATCAAAGTATTGGGAGATGTATCATTTATCGCGGCATTCGTGTGTTTATGTTACGCGCTGGTATGTTTTTCTGCAGCCACGAAAACATTGTTCCAAGTAATGTGGATTACTTTGAAGCAGATGGTGTTGCGCTATCTTCTTTGGGAAATGCAATAATCTTTTGGAACGTAAGGCTTGCTTTAGAGAACGTTCTGTAATGGCTGTAGGAGTAAAGTAAGGACAAAAAATACAAAAAATAAACAAAATAACAGATGACTGTAAGGTATCTGCCCAAAAATTTAAAAAACGGCTCTTTTCAGAGCCCACCGTAAAAGGGGAAAAAGGGGAATAATACTTTAATGTACCGTCGTCACGCTATGATCCTATACATGCCTGCGGACATGGCGGTAGTTTGCAGCCAGCGCATATCACCAAGGGGAATTCTGGGGTGGAGACGCATGCAAATGAAAATGAGCGGACCTAGGGATTGGTCAATAAAGTTTAGTAAGTGTGTTCTGAACGGCGACATTTAGTAAGACCGTCTTCTCCCTGACAGGAGACCACGCAGCCATGGCTTTGCATGCTCGCAAACAGATTATCTGGATTCTGGGGGACTCATGGATACATTGGTTGAAGGTGCATGCAGAAAGCTGCAGTTTATCTGCAGATCTTGGATTTCCTCATGTGGAAGTGCACTGGCATGGCGTGCGTGGCATGAGGTGGCTGGACTTGGTACCTCTCTGTGTTACTTTACTGACAGAGCGTCCTCCAGATATACTTATCATTCATTGCGGAGGAAACAGTTTAGGTCATGTCTCCGGAATTTCTTTGCAATTTGCAATGAAGGAAGGACTTGCGAAGCTCATGGACATGTTTCCAAATTGTCAAATACTTTTTTCCCGTATTGTACAAAGACAAATATGGCTGCATTCGTCTGCTTTTGGTCCACAAATGGAGAAAGCGAGACACAATGTGAATAAGGCTGTTTGTGCCTTTTTAAGAGATGTTGGCATGTCCTCATTCCACAATGAAAACATTTTGTTTCGCAGCTCTTACATTTTCTGCAGAGATGGAGTCCATCTCACATATGCTGGCAATAAGATTTTTCTTCGCAATTTACAAAATGCATTGCAACCTCTTTTGGATTCACAATAACCTACGTGACAATCCGTTTTCTCCAATCCACAGTTTTTGACCCACACAATACACCACCGAAAGGCTCTTTTCAGAGCCACCACTTACTCCCAGTGTACACTTCATCGTGTTTGCTCCCCTTGCTCCCTCCTTTTTTTTTTCCTACGACTGTCTGCGAACTTTTCGCAACTTCGTGGGGGTCTACAACGGTCACTTCATAGTTCTATTGTTAAACTGAGAAAGGCGGCTCTGAAAAGAGCCTTTTGTGTAATTTTTGTTGTTTTCTCGTTTATTGGTTCTCAGCACACGACACACTAGGAGAGGAGGTAAAAGGAGGGTAAGGAAGGGACAGCAGCCACGGGGATAAGAAAGGGCAAGTGGACAGAGAAAGATATAGGGTGAGTGTCACTTAGGTAACAAGCATATCTTCTGGTGCTCTGTGACTGTGGCCTCAAAAGCACTTTGAAAATTCTCAACCCCTGCAGAGTATTATGTCACAATACATACACACTATTGTCACCTTTGAAAGGTAAGGGTCAACAGTATTGCGAATGGCTTGTGAGGCAGCTGGGGGGAGGCGCTCCCCCACAGGAGTGTCTCTTGTGGTAGGAGGATCGGACTCGGAGAATGCTGTGGAGGAACTCAATCGACTACGCTCTTCACATGGCACCACCTTGCGAATGTCCGCAGTGTGGAACGAAGTGAGGTGTCGCTTCAAGGTTGTCATGCCAAAGCTGTACGCACCAGGTCTCCCGTGACTCAGCACCACCTCGCACTGGTTACACCTCACCAGGTTCGCACATGCTTTTGGTACGTTCCCATAAACGGAAAACAACTGCCACACCCACGACTCCCGGCGAGTGCTCCTAGTGCGGAGTTCCTCCACTTCATTCTCTCGTCCTCCTCTTCTTCCTCGCTCTCTACATCCTCACCCGTATATCTCTCTGCAGGCCCTTGGGTAGGTGGTGGTGGTGCCGGGTTTGTGGGTGGTGCAGAGACTAATGAACCAACAGCAGCCATGAAAGCCATGCCGATTACTTTCCTTTTGGTCACTACAGCAGTAAAGGCAATACACCTCAATCTGCTATATCTAGAAGGATAATGAAGATGCGCTCGGGGGTATAGCCATTTATAGGGGTGGAGGGGTGTGCCTCGTGACCGTATTTCATCCCTGCAAAGTGGTACGATAATTTGACACAAGTCCTCAGGTAAGATATTGTCTGGGATATGTGAAATGATATTTTTACACTCTACAACATTTTACCTTGTGTCTACACTTTATTTTGTACTGCTGCGGAAGCACACAAACTGCGCAAATTAGTCCACATGCTCAGCGTGGGTGCGCTCACATGATGACGTCCTGAACTCATCCGCGACAGAAATGGGAGTCCGCTGTACAGCGAATGTAGAGTAACAAACGTGCGGATGCGCGCAAATGTCCTACGGACAGTGTTCGGGTTCTCAAACTATTTCAAAGTGCGACACAAGTGAGACGGACAGTTAGGGACAGGCGCGATGTTCGCTATACTTACGGTTGTACTGCGCATGTGCATACATGATATGCTCACTGTACAGACAGGTCCAGTGTCCTTAGGACAACTCCATTTTGTTTGACTTAGAACTTGCCGGCCACCTCGCCTGTTTACAGACGCCACCATTTTGGCTGCGGACGATACGGACAGGTATACTGTCCTTAACACACTCCCATTTTGCTCATTTACAACCATCCCGGACACCTGGTGTCTTCTACGAACATGTTTCATTTCGTTTGTAAGCAACACAGCGAGGTATAATGTCCTTAGGACGCCCCTTTCTGTTTATGTGCGCACACTTTGAACAGATGTTGCGGTCAAACATCAACTCCATCTTACATGACATTACTAAGGGTAGGTGTACTGCCTTTACAACACCCACATTCCATTCCTTGTGGATAGGTCGAACAGGCGCGCCGTTCGCGAACATTTTAAGTCTTTTAAAAAAAAAAAAATGTCCAAAAAACTCAATAACTACAACTACTATACAAAAACATTTGAAACACACACACACACACTTCAATCCAAAGAAATAGCGGGGAAGCAGATACTGACACAAATATAGGGGAATTAGGATTCAACACAGGCTGGTTATGAGGAGAAGATTTCTGAGGGGAAGAAGGGATGGATATTTCATCAAAACGTCTATTTTCTTCTTGAAGGTTTGGGGATGGTTCACTAGGGAATGGAGAAGCGGGGCAGGTACAGGTGGGACAATGGTAACGTACTTTTCCTCTCACACAGTCCTCCACAAACTCCCTTAAACTTTACTGATATTTTGCCTATGCAGAGCAGTGTGTACCATTATTGTCGCTGTCTTCACACATTTCCTAATGCGGAAAATTCTCCTCCAGCCACTCCAAAGTACTAGCCATTTCTGTGTCAAAACAACAGAAAGAAATTATTATTTCTGCACCACGTACTAAAAAAATGACACACACATACAAAAAAAATGACCTTCACTCACTATTTTGATGTAATTTTCCTTCGTCCTACTGCGTCAGTCCACTGTAGGTCCAGGCTGCAGAGTTTCTGTGAAGTGCTTACGATGGAGGCATCCTTTTTTATTTATGGTACCATCCATTTCATTCTAAGTGGTTATTAAATGTGTCGTTTTCATTTTACACCTTTAGGTTTCCATATTTACTTATTACTACTTATAATGTCTTTATGGCCTTCTTCTATGTTGCAGATTTCTTGTGTAAGACAATAGTACATTTTTAGATACCCCCTGCATCTTTGGGTAATGTTCATCCCGTCTGCCCCCTGTCCGCAAACAGGCGCTCAGTCTGTCCCTTTCTAATATCAATAGGGAGGGGGTTCTGTATGTTCTATGTTAAATGTATATCAAGTATGTACATTATACTACATATCTCCCACAATCACATGATGACAGTGTATATTCAGCAGAGCAACTTCATTGACACAATGTTTTGATTAAGTTCCCCTTCCAGAAACCTGTGTACTTCATTAAAAAAAAAGAAAAATTCTACCTCTCCATTATGGTTCAAATTAAAACCGAAAAACCCATGAAATTCGCCAGTTATGGTAAACTAAGCCCCCATACCTGCCATCACCACTGTGCACTGCTAACACTAACACCCAGAACATGAAAGATGGCATCACAAATGTTATTGATGACATCACTGACGACATCACATGTTTAGCTCCTTTGTTTTTGTTCCCTGCCACATATATATGTACATTAAGTAAAAAAAACTTTGTTAAAGGGATGTTATACTTCACAGTGAAACCAAAAAACACTACACATTCCCCCATTATGGTAATCTCAGCAACCATAACTCGCAGCATCTATGTGCATTGCTAAGAGTAACACCCAGGACATCAAATATGACATCACAAATATCATTGATGACATCACTTAGTTTACCATAACTGGCGAATTTCAGGGGTTTTAATTTGAACCATAATGAGGAGGTAGAATTTTTTTTTTAAATGAAGTACACAGGTATGGCAAATTAACCATAACGTCCCCTCAACAAAGTTTTTTTTTGTAGTGAATCTATATATATATATATATCTATTATGTTCTCATATAGCGTCATTCACCGATAGGCCTCAGTGCGCTCACATGACAGAGATCAATGTCGGAACGGGAGAGTCAGTACCAAGGAATGAGATGGTTACATTAGCCCAGTTTAAATAGATGTGTTTTTAGCAATTTCATCTCTCAGGGCTTGGTGCGCTAAGCACTTTATTTAGCTAATTCTTTGGGTTAAATTAATGATTCTAGAATGGCATTTACATACTGTGCATATTTAATCAGTTTGTTTGCGGCCATCAAGAAATCTCTTTCCTTCCATAGCATACTGTAGTCCTGAAATATCCCAAATGCATAGCAGGAGTCAGTAAAAAGATTCCCTGCTTTTCCTTTGCTATACTACATTGAGTTAAGGCAACATGTTCTGCTATTTGCATTAGAAATGCACCCTGGAGTTGAGCATTATGGAGGTAAAGATAAAATAAAGAGGCCTGGTATACAATGGACAAATTTGGCTCCATATATTCTGGTATGCAAGTCAGCAAATGGACAGCCTCCCACCATGCCCAACCACCCGAACCAACCCAACCCACCATCCAACTCACCTGGCCTTATATCAACCCTATGGTCAGACCCCCTCTGGAACAAATTACTTCTGTTTACCTACCCAGCCCCATGATACAACAATAGACATCTTTGTATCTAGTTTAAGCATTTCCACAATCCTTAGTTTATTACAGTCACATGACCTCTCCTTCCGGATCAATAGCCTCGAGCTGATGAGATCCAGTTTCCAACCCTCAGGTGAGGGGCATCGAGCCACCTCCTCCCAACGAAGTTCCGCTGGGGAATAAAGCTCCATTGTCTTAACCAGTACGGATAGCCTGGATCCAAACATGGTGTCAGTTTGGCCCTCACCCAGTGCACTCAAGAGGCTCCTAAAGTGCTGCCTCAGCAGTCCTACAATGCATGCTCATCATTGAGCTCTCAAGTGCAGGTATTGTTCAAAGTCCATAGGTGGGCATTACCCTATCAATGTGCACTAGATTTAAAAGAAAAATAATAAACACTTGGGTATATATAATGCTTACATATAATTCAGGGATCTCATGTTTGGAGTAACAGAGCACAAATGAACACAAATGTTCCCACCCAACATCATGATTTACACACTTAACAAGCTGCACACCATATGGTGCCTTTATGGCACTGCTGTGTCACTGATCCTCCCTCAGAGCTGCAAACCTTAACAGCACTTTCGATCACTGCATGTGTGGTACACACTGCATGTTCTGATTTTAATCCTCCCATTTAATTTTTTAAAGAAGACCATCCACAAAGTACTCCTCTGAATTTTGTAAGGGGAATTCTAGTGCATCCTGGGATGCTCTAGTGAGTGATGTTGTAATTCAGGGACAATCATGGGGCTCACCATCCACTCGACATGACACTTGTGGAACTGGATTTGACCCAAGACATCATGTAAGGGTTATATTGACTGAATGTAACACAATGAGCTCATATTTTGAGAGTCTGGATGCAGGTAAAGGTTTTTGTTTTAAGCAATAATGAAGTCACTGCATGAGGCATTGCCACACAAAAGCATGATACTAACGCTATATTTCCAGAGCTGTGCACCACCAGCGCAACAAGATCTAACACATTACTGAAATAGGCAATTGGTTGATGCCTGTCACTGTGTTTTTGTGTTAATACTGCCTGTGCTTATCCTCTTTTTATTATAATCAAGCAACACAAGTGCATATGCACTTGTGAGGGGATGCATTATTTCTACAAAGGATTTTTCTGGGGCCTCTGATCACCGTAGTGATGTGGGTGTTTACAAATGAGTCATTTCTTCTAATGATCCCACTACATTAGCATATATGAATAGCCATTATCGATAGTATCCAGTTGCCCCCAACAAGGATATCATCTGACAAACTCTAGTTGATTTCAGAAATTTCAAAATAGCTTCCATTCGGGAGTCTGCAATGTTCCTAATGATATGTCATCCTCTAAATATTAGACCTTTCCTCTGAATAATTGTAATTTCTGTTTGAACACTTTATGACCTTTCTTATAAGAAGGTGATGTGATCAGTGGATCATCCACCTCATGTATTAGAAGTGAATACGTGGAGTCAAGGAGCGGAGTCGCAGTCTGCCCCAGTCTCCCTGTTACTGCTGACCTGAGAGGAGCTGCACGACTGCTAAGTCCTGTTTCTGTTTTCACAGAACCTGCATTGTCACTCATAACTACCGCTGATATCTCCTTTACCATCACATCCTCGGCTTGTGTTAGGTGTGAGTGTTTACGCGGCGCCCTCATCAACCCCAACCTCCGCTTCTTCCTCGCTCACACTACCAAACTTACTCGTGTTTTCATTGACCCCCCTTCCATCACATACTTCGGTCGCTGCTCTGTTTATTCCGACAACTCCTCCATTCTCCCAACTATTTGTTTCTGTACCAACAGGGGTTATAGATGAAGATTGCGGTACTGAGGGTGGGAAAGGTGAAACAGGCGGGGCTGAGTCTCTAATTTCCACTTGCGGGATCCTCGCTGCAGCGGCGTGCAGGATAGGTACATTTGTATTAGCATTTACAGATGCCACGCTACGCTTCGCTTGAGCGCGGGTGTTTGCCGTTGTCACTGTCCTCATTCTGCGGACTCCCGGCCTCACATGCACCCATAGCTATTTTTAATTGGAGCAGCGCACGCTCCAGTCTGCGCTAATCCGCTCTTACCAGCTCGCCAATTTCCGAGGTGATGTGTGATGTTACTCCTCACTGTCCTCACTGTCCAAGCCCCCACAGACCACCAGGGAACACAGGCAACACACTCGATACACTCGATACACTCCGCTACGCTCCGCTCCGGCGGGGTCGGGTATTTTATGGCAAAGCTCCTCCTTTTCCTCTCCTTGCAGTGGCAATGGCAGAAAGACTCGCCAGACACAGGCGATACACTCGATACACTCCGCTACGCTCCGCTCCGGCGGGGTCGTGTGTTTTATGGCTAAGCTCCTCCCTTTCCTCTCCTTGCAGTGGCAATGGCAGAAAGACTCGCCAGACACAGGCAACACACTCGATACACTCCGCTCCGGCGGGGTGAGGTGTTTTATGGCAAAGCTCCTCCTTTTCCTCTCCTTGCAGTGGCAATGACAGAAAGACTTGCCAGACACAGGCAACACACTCGATACACTCCGCTCCGCTCCGGCGGGGTCGGGTGTTTTATGGCAAAGCTCCTCCTTTTCCTCTCCTTGCAGTGGCAATGGCAGAAAGACTCGCCAGACACAGGCAACACACTCGATACACTCCGCTACGCTACGCTCCGGCAGGGTCGGGTGTTTTATGGCAAAGCTCCTCCTTTTCCTCTCCTTGCAGTGGCAATGGCAGAAAGACTCGCCAGACACAGGCAACACCCTCGATACACTCCGTTACTGTTTCTGTTTTTACCACCAAGGAGTTTAAAAACACCAATCTCGCGCGGAGCGCGGCGCGGAGTCAAGGAGCAGAGTCCCAGTCTGCCCCAGTCCACCACGGTCTGCAATGACTGCAAACACCGGCCATGAGGGCCCTGCGTCCGCTACACGTAAAAGAACGCTCCAACAACGACGCATGCAGAATCCTTGGACTGCACTGAAAACCGACACAGCTACAGTCACCAAAAGCCCAAAGGTATGTGCCTTAAAGCAAGTCTCACAAACAACTTTTGACATTTCTGCCCCCTTGCATGCCCCTTTACTTGA
Organism: Ambystoma mexicanum; assembly: GCF_040938575.1. Classification (NCBI taxonomy): domain Eukaryota; kingdom Metazoa; phylum Chordata; class Amphibia; order Caudata; family Ambystomatidae; genus Ambystoma; species Ambystoma mexicanum. The sequence continues at coordinate 266,944,837 of NC_090922.1, forward strand.
GCTTGCTTCTGTTTCTGCCATGCCTACGGTCTCCCCTGTGCAGATGGATGGCGCCGCTGTAACTGATTCCACGGCTTTCAATGAACCGCACTGCGAGACGTCTCCGGTTCTGCATCAGTCACACACTGTCGTGGCCAGTCCGACGCTTGCAAATGAGCCACTCTGTGCCGACGCCGCCTCGCCTACAAGTGAGGCGATCTCTCGATACATTGCCTCATCCATTTCAATCAATGCAGTCTGTGAACTGCGCCTCGCGTTCAAACAGATTCATTTCATACCTCTTATTTTGACCGATTCATCACTCATTTTTCTTCGGTCCTCTGCACCCCCTCCCACGCCATCTACGTCGAGTGAGAGAGAGAGTGTGAGAGAGAAACAAACTCTTATTCCTGAACCTGCTGACATGTTTTTTTCTCCATTTGAATGCACTGATGCCGAGCTAATGGAGGCTTCCCAAGTTGAGGATGAAACCACACCTAACTTTAATACAACCCCTGGAATTGAACAAACAATTGAACAAACTAATATCGCCTTGAGGGAGCTTTTGAGCTTTTGCCAAAAATGGCTATCACCATTGACATTGAATCCAGACACAAGAAAACATTGGCTCCCAATAATCACATTTCATGCCCTAGCATTGAACCCACAATGTTCAAAAAGTCCAACGTGATTCTAAACACACCGCCAGCAGCCGAGACACTGGCCCATTGCTCCCTCCACATGACCAGCGACAATGTACAGGGGAGGCAGTCAAGTATATACAGGTCCCGTTCACCCGCACACGCTCCATTTAAAAACATGCCATCAAGCCGCTGATACCCGGCTCAACGACGTCTGGAAATCAAACGCAGAGTGCGTGTCTACATTTGACTCGACAACCATAAACCCTGCGGCAACAGCTGTATGTACAATTGACAAGGCCTTACAACCTGAAATCAGTCGGAAATCTAAAACTCTGCTAAACAGTAAGGTGTCTGCTAGTACCCTGCGTCAAGCAGGCGTTCGTTCTATGCCCCCAACCCCAAGGAATGATTCTTGTGCCATACCTTTTCCAAACACTTCAGCAATAGCTGATCCACAGTGTGAAGCAGGCATTAGCCTGCACTCGTCTACCAACGAGAACTCTGGCACAAGCGCCAAACCGAGTTTATCTTCAGCAGCTGCTATGCAAATTTATAACAACGTCCTTGCAGCATCATCAACTGCGCTGCTACCATTTCTGAAGATGTACGAATCACTTTTAGATGCCGTAAAAGACCAGACGTCACTTATTTCCAATTTAAAAGAAAAAATGGAAAGCTGTGAAAATGTGAACAAGTTTTTGCAGTCCCAAATCTTACGCGAAGCAGATCAAACTATTCGCTGGCAAGTACGGCTAAGTGACCTAGCAGCACGTCATCACTGTCAAAATGCCACCTTGACAGATGGTCTGCTTGAGGCCGTTAAATGGATGCGGCACTCATTTGCGGGGATGCATCATAAAGTGCCATCGTCTCCGGCTTATGATTTAACATCTCCGGCGTCAAGTGAAACGACAAAACCCACCCATAAACCACACGCGTCTGGATTGAACATGAAAAATGCGAAGTCAATGGTCACTTCAGACTTTATAAACAAAACAACCCATCCAAGCGACGTGACCAATGGACCAATACCAAAGGCTGCTGCACACCAGGCCCCTACCCAAATAACCTTTGAGTCTCAGCAAAGTAATTCTGTTAATTCTATCACGACAGGAAATAACCAACCAGATGAGACTCTTGTCCACCTCAGCCTGGCTAAATCACAGTCGCTGTGCAACAACACGTCGAATAATCTCGAGTCTCAACCTGTGTCCTTTGGGATCTTTGAAGGCGCTGCTAAATCAATCATGCCACTCACGTCTCTTGCTCCAAAAACAATTGTAAAGACAAAATCTCTTTTGAAGCAACCGCCAATCAAAGTCATCTAATCCTCAAAAAGAGCTCAAAGACCAATGCAACAAAAAAAATTCATCAGAAATATGGGTCCCTTGACTAAACCTGAGCTGGTCCGCAGGGAAGGAATACTGCCCTCTGTGGCCCCAATATCAATTGACCTTGCTGCTTTTACGTCCCTCGAATGACGTAGACCAACTGCTCCCTCAAACAAACGTTGCAGACTTGACTCCGACATTGTTGGTTCCATCAAAGGGTCAACTGGATTTGTCACTGACCTTTGTAACTTATCAACTTATTCTGATGATCATCTCGAGTACGCCACAGGCCATGAACTTATGACTAACAGTCCTACAAACGATATCCAAAATCAACCAAAAACGACAAAACTGGTTGACCGTGGCAACAAGCAAGTCGCGAGTCAGAGCAAATTGCTGACGCATAAATCGTCAGTGACCTCATGCCTGAACCCAAAACAAACCAGTGTTCAGAAAAATAACTCAACTCATTACATCTCACGTGCCTCGCAAGCAGCAAAGCCTGGCTCATCGCACAGTAAATTGCGGTTACAGAACCTCCAGTCGGAAGATGAAGAACTAAATTTAAACCAGAGAAATGTGATGAAACTCTTTAGTTGCATCCCTTCTCTTCGCACCATCATGTCGGACGATATCAAAATAGTGGAATATGCGTCGGAGAAATGTAGTGACCAAATATTACTTCATATTGAATCCTCATCAGTATGCAAAACAATCTTGAAGGCCGTTGAAGAACTGCTTGTATTCAGATTTGATCTTACTCTTGAACCACCTAATACCTCTTCAAACACGAGAATCTCGGGATCAAGCCCCGAGTCGACCAACACTCAATTCGATAGATGTAGCGAACTACGAAAAGCCTTGAAAGTCACTGCTGCTCACGGCCATAACATCACCGAGCCCCAACGGCGCTCTTTCCACACTCACAACATGGCTAACTTGAAGTAGCCATCAGAAGCCGTATGTGACCAGACATGCAAATTTCTATCGTGGAACAAAAGAGGATTCATCTCACTCAACAGGTTCGAGGTTTCAGTGTCTCCAGGAAACTTGGCTTGGCGTAGCTCCTTCAAGGGATGGATATGTCACCCTAATGAATCCCGCAATCAAAAGTACACAAGGGCGACCGTCATCGGGCCTGTTGACACTAATAAAAATCAATCCTTGGTGGTCAATAGTGAATCACTGCTGCCCAAACCCTTATGTACAAATAGTTCTGATGCGGACTGGCGATGACAACAAATCCACAGGGAAACATCTGTTAATCATAAATTGATATTGGAATCCCAGAAAAATCAGCAACAAGGTCTTCCTAAATTCCATTACATGTTATATGGACGAGTTTATAAAATCTTATCGAACATTTCAGTCATATGCTGCGGGGACCTAAATTGTACTTGGTTTAAATTTGACAGTGTGCTACAGCTCTCCCCATTATCGATTGAAGAGGTGAACATCAGAGGCCAGATGTGGACGTCGGCTCTACAAAATCGAAACTGCCAAATGGTTAATGGCAATGTCAAGGGCGACCAACCACCGTGCGCAACCTGCTCGAACTCAAATTTGAGCTCGATCATCGATTATTTTTGGGTATCTCAAACCTTTTTTGCTCAAGATTTGAAGCTAGAGGTATGCGATCACGACCTGTTGCACTTTTCTTGCCTTATGGAATGGTCACAATGCGCCAAGATACATGACATCCCCTTATCAGTGAACGTTGGAGGAAACCGACTGAGGATGAACAACTCTCAAATCTTTCTTTTAAGTCAACAACTTTTCACACAAAATGAGGCACAGTCGATAGACTATGCACCGCTACTGGCCAATTTCATGACTGTCAAAACATCTGACAAGGTCATGGGCACTTCTCATAGACACCTCATCTTCACTAATAACAACTGCAAAAAAGTCAATGCATTGAGACCTAAGAGCTTTGAAAAAGTCTTTTCTCACAGGCTCATTTGATACTAATCTTGAAAGCGCAATTCGAGCTCGACGCCAATCTTATAGGAACTGTTTAAAATCTCAAAAAATGATTATTGAACAGGACAGAGCAGAACAAATGATGAAACAGCTACTTACTAAGAACTCTCGTGAAATTTGGGCAATCCTGAATGCAGGTAATTTGCGTACTCTATCAATATTGTCAAATGAAATTGCTGCATCTACATGGGAGACCCACTTTGTGAATATTTTTAAGTCATCGGTGAATGAACAAATGAGTGACTTACCTGACACCGCGACTTCGTGGGACCTGCAAATTTCTCAAGATGACATCGGCACAGCAATACGTGCTTTGAAGAATTCGCACGCCGCGGGTCCCGATATGATTTGCAACATGATGCTGAAACAAAACGCGGTGCAATGGTCTGCTTTTATAGCAGTTTGTTCAGTTCTCTGTCTTCCTCAAAAACCATTCCGGAGTCTTGTCGTGAAGCTATCATCGTGCCCATACACAAGAAAGGCAATCGGGCGGACCCTACCAACTATCGCCCGATTGCCTTGTTGAACACGATAGGCAAGTTATTTGCCTCATTTCTACGACAACTCTAACAGTGGTGTACGATTGAAGGGATCTACGACATCTACCAAACTGGCTTCACCAAAGGAGTGGGAGTTGAAGTCAACTTATTGATCCTAAATATATTGAAATTGGAAACCATAAAAGCAAAACGAAAACTTCACCTGACCTTCATTGATCTGCGAGGCACTTTTGACAGTGTCAATCGCGCAAAGCTATGGCAAAAGCTGCTAAATTGGAACTGCCCGCAAAATCTGCTTCAACCAATCAAAGCGTTGCACTGCAGTACCTCTATCCGGATTCGCTTAAACAACCAAGGCGACCTATCGAGAAAAATATCAACCGATCAAGGGGTGAAACAGGGATGTCCCTGGCAGCTGAACTTTTCAAACTGTTTATATCCGACCTCCCGACCCATTTGGAATCTGTTCAATGTTTTCCACCCAAGATAAACGACACCGAAATCCGCTGCATAACCTATGCTGATGATCTTGTTTTATTAGATCTCACCCAGATTGGTTTACAACGGCTTCTCACAAGTCTATATGAGTACCTCAATAAGAACGAGTTAGTACTAAATACAGAAAAAACTAAGATTGTGATCATTGGAGCAGGCGGCTCCAATAAACAAAAGGCTTTTCTGTGGAAGATCAACGGCATCCCTTTGAGCTTTGTAAATTCCATCCACTATCTTGGTATCACATTTAACACTTCTATCAACGAACATCATTGGAAGTTGGATCTTGAAAACCGAATGACCCAATTTAGCATCCAAGCCTCAAAAATAAACAAGCAATATGGCAAATTCTCGCTTGAACCAGTACTAATGTTTTATGCACAAAAGGTCCTACCAGCTATTACCTTTGGGTCTGAATCGGGCTGGAATATCGACGCCCACTTCTGGCAGAAACTTGAAGGTTTATTTTGGCGTTGGGTACTACATCTACCATCCTATATCTCAATGGTGTCTTTCCGATATGAACTCTCCATAAATTCAATGTACAGCTGTGTCATGTGGAAATCGCTGATGGTTCTGCGCAAGATGAAGTTGACTCCCCCGACTCCAGCATACAAAATATTCGAACCTCCTCCGAGATGCTTGCAACCGGGCCTTCTTAAAGCCTGGCGACAACTCCTGGAAGCAGCTTTATCCAATGCTGACTTAAATCTAGTCGATCTACTTAGCCAACCCCAATGTGTCAAAAAGAAATTTGATTGGTGGCGTTGGATCCAGAATCGTGATCTGCTGCTAACGAAGCCCACGTTCCTGAGATCTGGAATTGGAGAACACAAACTTAATGTTCAATGTCAATACTTAGTAGCCTGTCCATCACGACACCACCGCGATCAATTTCTGAGGTTGCGTTTGAATGCACTGAACACCAGAGAAATGCAGTTTCTACGACACATTGATTAAGTAAACGGCAATCTCTGCTGCTTCTGACTCTTCAAATTGAATCCATCGAACATTTAATCACAAGTTGCCCTGCGATAACTAAAAGGCGAACACGTCACTTAGGGGACTGTACACCAGCTGATCCAGATACCCAGAACTGGTGGTCTTATGCGGTCTCTGGGCAGAACATCAGGTTGACTTGTGCCATTGTGAACTTCTTAGATTCTTTACATCTAAATAAGAAATGATCTAAAAAAGACTTGTGAATCGAAGTCAAAACTGACGATAACGTCATATAGTGTCTCTCATGGGAAAGAAGACACTTTATAAAATGGATGTGAATATCATGGGAACGATGATGTCTTGCTGTAACAAAAGTTTGGCGTCTTGTTAGTTTACTATCAGGTTTGCTAAACTGAAGTTTCAATTAAAAAAAAATTATAAGTGAATGTAGTTGAAGTCCTTTTTCTCATGGGAAAAAAAGGTTAGGCTGTTGCTGTACCCTTGAGTATGGTGACACCACATATACTGTTGCACGGAATGGGTTAAGGCAAACACATCTTGACTACTAGGACGCATGGGAAAATAGGAGAATTGAGAGCACAAATAGTTACTAAAGATTCCTTCAATTTCTTTGGACCCCCACACCTTTTGCTTTTATTTTTGTATCTCACCTGTACATTTTACTGTGCAGTGAAACCTTATGCTTCACTACACTGTCTTTTGCTCATACCTTATGGGGAACCTGACATGTCCTTCAGACATTGTTTCCCTTAGTCTTGTTACTTTTTTACTACTTTTAGTAACTTGGTATCACTTGTGGTAACCTTTTATCATTGTACAATGCATCTTTCAATGCAGTACACTTTTTTTTTTGCACTAGACTAACACTTTTTGCTTACTCTAGGTGTGCTATATGGACAAGCTGGTGGCAGCAGTGACCTTTGACCATCTTTTGGTGCATTTCGTTTCAGCCTTATCACATTCACAGTGTTTGTCTACTAACTTTGGTTAGTGGTCAAACATGGGCAGGCCACGAGATTTTCCGCATGTCCGTTAGCCATCTTGTCTTTTAGCCTTCTTTCTGGCCTCTGAGACCAGGAATATCCTTACATGGACTTCCAGTGTCTGGGAAAGCAGAGGCTTTTGGCAGATTACTGGGGGGCTATGTGTGTTTGCTGCAAGGAGGTGGGCTGGGATTTTCTGGTACCAATTCACAAACTGCTGCCAGTGTGTCTGAGTGGTATGCATGAGTTCTGCCACCAGTGGTCCTGGTTGGACCACTGCTGGGGTGTGTGTGTGTGTGGGGCAGATATGTCATTAGCTAGTGGGACCTGCTGCTCCCTGGCTTTTAGGATAAGAAGAGGACCCCTGCACCCACTCTGGAGAGATCCTGGAAGAAACTGAAGAATCCAAGACTCCTGTCCAGCTACAAGACTTGCAAGAAGACCTTGGACGCATTGGAAGAAGGGTTCGCGACCAACTTCTGCTGCTGCCTTGGTAGAGCCATGTCCTGTGGAAGATCTGCAGCAGTCCTGCAAAGGAGCTGTGACCCTTGGAGCGGAGGGAACATCCATTCTCAACGTCAACTTGGAGTCCTAAGAAGAAGAGCCTTTGGAAGTGCCCCAGGACCGTCCTGTGGCTGGCCAAGTCTGGCTTTGGGATACCATGCTGCAGAGGTAACCATTCTGAATTGAGGCCTGGAACTTGGGGGGTCACCAGATTGTGCAACAAGATTTATCTCTGCGACACAACATAGGAGGGAAAGTCTGACCATGGCAAGTGAACGTGAATCCCTTTTTGGAGCCGTGCATCAGTGGCCATCATCTGAGATTGCTTACCTGCGTCCATTCCTGTCCTTAGAGGGGCCCTGCATCAAGTTTGTTGCATTATTCCACTGAGAGTCCTTGTACCAGCATCAGACACCGACCGGAGATCTGCGCGAACCCGCAACAACTGGTGATCAAGCGTTGACAATGATGGTGTGAAAAGCAACCTCAGACCTTCTTCAACCGACCTGCCAAGATCCTGCGAAGAATCATAGTATGGGGGGTGAGTTGTAGCAATACTTACATGACCACTAAACTCCCTTTTAAAGGTTTTCTAAGACAAGTACTCTGAAAGTTGGGAGCACAGTTGTTAGATGGTTTACCTCATCCCCTGACACTTGGAACTGTTCACTGGACCCCAGAGATCCTACCTTCATTTTTTCCAGCCTCACAAACTATGTGGAACTTTGCTAAACTTTTGGGCACAAGGCCCCATACATTTTAGGGATGGACTTCTGAAGTTAGGATTGAATCTCTGTGGACTTTTAGTGCAAATACTAATCTGTACCTTTCTTTTCAGGGGTATGATATGTATTATGCCCTACACCAGTAATTGTATATATGTATCTAATGTTTAGTATTGAGTGATAATATTACCGGTTTTCATTTTTCACTGTGTTATTTGGCCATCCTTAAATGTATGTTTATACCTGTTTGTCGACATTTGTTGTGGTAATTCTTTGGCATTTAGTATTTCTTGATTTATGTGGGGTCGGCCGAGGCAGAAGGGTCGGCACTCTAGGTAATGTGTATATAACACTGTGCTTGGTACAGTAGTGGCAGACACAAGCCCGGAGGAGGGGCGTGGTCTGGCGTTTGCACAATAACATAGGGAAAGGTGGACCTGTGGAGAGGGCATATGGTATACTAACACAGAGACAGTGGGTCGGCTTGAGGAGAAGGCCGGTGTGTATGGTAGGCATGAGTGGGGATGCCTGCAGAGAGGGCCAGTGTCTATGAACAGGGTGTAAGGAGACGAAAAGATAATTATGCATGTTTGAGAAGTGAATGAGAGTGAAGGTGTGAGTGCGGAGGTAAGTGATTTGAAAAGTAGGGAAGGGGCCACAGGGACACAGAGGGGGAGAGAAAGTTTCAGCAAATACAGGAGGTGACGCATAAATAGGGGAGGGGAATGGCTTTTCGGGATAGTCCACTGGATCATGTGTAATAAGCTGTCCCAATATCAGGATAAAATATTAAAATATAATTTTCAGTTGGCCCCAGGACACTGCAGGACAGTGTTTCAATGCATGACCATGAGAGGGAATGTTCAACAGTAAGACTATAGGACAAGTGTTCTCATATCTGTTAACTAAGTGCAAAGGGTCTAAAATTAAGAGCAGACAAAATATTTTAGGGCTTTTGAAGCTCTACGAAGAGAAATATGAAGAGCCTGTGAAGCAGGGTGGCACGGAAGACAATGTGACCAACCACCCAGGGCCCTGCCTCCTCTGTACCGAGCGTACCCAGCATTAAAACCTGCCGCAGGCTATACCAATCTACAGCATGTGTCCTCAGATAGAGATGGGGGAAAAGGGGAAAAGGAACAGAAGGGGGAGCGGACAGGGGGAAATGCAGGACAAGAGAAACAGAAAGTACTTGGCGCAAATAGAAAAGAGCATACAGCAACACATTGATGCTTTGTTTAATGAGACAGAGAGGGTCATACAGAAGGAGGTGAGGAGGATGAATGGGGGACACTGAAGATGGACGAGGGTGGACATCAGGGATGATAACATTTAAATTGGATAATGAGGAGAACAACAAGGGGGAGAAAGAGATGTAAATGTGGGACAATTACATATTTGTCTCCGACGACGAAGAAGAGGAGAGGGAGATGTGAGACAGGCATGGTATCAAGAGAGACACAGACTCAAAGATAATAATTTCAAAACCTTTATTTACTAAAGTTCCTGGGTTGGTGTAATGCTTAGCTGGCCCTAACAATAAAGGGATGGTTCCCTTAACTGATGTTTCTAAGGGCCGTCGAAGTCTAGTAGTCTAAAATGAAAATCTCTGTCTAAACCTATGCTTGCCTTCAATCTTTGACAAAAATGTGTTAGTAAGTTTTATAAAAGCAAAAACCAAAAAGTGGTGGTTCAACAAAAATAGGAAACCAGGTGGTCTTCTCACCATCTGTGGGTTGGTCAACTTTAAAAGAACAAGCTCAATCAAAAAGGGACTGTCCATAGGACCTTCATAGTTCAAACAATGTCAATGTTCTTAATGCATTGGGGTTCCCTTCCCCAAGTTTCAATTCCTTCATTACCACCAAATAATCAAGATTCCACTTTAATAGGCCTCGCAGGGTTCCCTTCCCCAAGTTTAGGCCTCTTCCAAGTTCAAATACAAGATCAGCTCTTAGGCTTCTCAGGGTTCCCTTCCTCAACCTCAGGCCCCTCTTGCATTTCAAACGGTAGTTCAGTTTGTCAGGATGTACCTTTCTTTCAGATACAGTTCTTTCCAGGGGAAACGCCAGGTTCTGTGCTCCTCCTAAGTGCAACCACCTCGAGCTTTAACCCTTCTCTTGTATTTTATGCTCTTAACTCTTTACCTTCAGGGGCTTTCTGCACTCCTTCTTGTTCCCCTCTGTTTTCTCAACTTCTTTCTCATTCCCACTGGCACCTTCCTTTCTTTCTCCTGCACACTTGTACCTTCCTCTCCTTCCTGTGACCACTGACACCTTCATTAACTTCCTTTTTTGAGCCACCATTGGTACTCTCTCCAGCTTCCTTGTGCACACTTGTACTCTCTTTACCTTTCCATGCCCACTGGCACCCTTTTCCAGCTTTCCTGTGCACACTTGCACACTTTCCACTTTGCCGGGTCACTTGCACCCTTCTCTCTCATTTTGGGTCCCATGAGCCCTCTTTATTACAGTTCTTTCACTTCACACCCCTTGCACACTCAGCTTTTCTTGCTTTCTCTAACTTACTCTTGATCTTGTTACTCCTTTTTCAATCTATATTGCTTTGCTAGTTTCCTTCCATGTCTTTCCTCTTATCTGCTCTGTGCCACTTTATGCATTCCTTTCGCCCGCTCTGCTTCAGTCAGCTGCATGCTCTAGTTTCTCTCTCTTTTTTTTTATTTTCACAAGAATAACCCGGGCAGCAGCAGAGTGACTGGTTGTGTGGCCCTGAGGTCAGGGTCTCACCACCTGCCCCTCAGACACCTTTGGGGTCGGCACAGGTCTCAAGGGAACAAGCAATGTTCCGACTGCCAATAGCAGACTGCAGGGTACATCGCTCCAGCTCTCTGGAAACACGGGACATAGCCACTCTGCAGCCCCTCACAAACACCGGACCAGTGTCTCAGCATGCATTTCTCCTCTGGGCCGTTGATCCTGCTGCTCTCTGCTCCTTGGCTTCTCTGGTGCAAATAACATCCTCAGTCCACTTTCTCACCTGTTTAGAGCCACACCTTTTATAGTTGGAAAAATAGTCAAGTGTAGTCAAGTGTGAGTGATATTTAGTAAATGCCTGACTCTATCAATTGGACAACTTAAGTTCTTTCTACAGCCAGCTTCCCTTACACTCCCCATGTTATTTCTATGGGAAATCTTCACTACTCCCAGTTGCCTCTTCCTCGCCCCAGTATTTGTTGGAAATGGGGAGTGGGTGATGGAATGGGTTGTAAATACCCCATGAAAGCTGAGGGAAAAGGTTTTGAGGTGGAATGGAAGAAGGGGGTATACCATATCTCGCCCTCCGATTTCCTCCTTCCAATCCCCTGTGACCCTCCACTCAGGTGATTCTCCCTCGCTTGTTCACCCCCAGGGTTGGGATCCAAAAGCGATGGCCCTTCCCTGGCCACCTGACTAGAGGATCCTGGGGGATAGGTGGGAGAACACCATCAGGTTTCTCACAGAGGCCAACAGGGAGGTTGCTCAGTAGGGAACATGCCCCAGAAAGGGGATACATGCAGCCACAGTAGATGTAATCCTCTCCCGTCTTTGCTGCATGACTGATAGTGTGTCTCTTTCGGTTTGCTTCTGATTCCAAGATGGTGTCAGTACGTTCATGCCGCATAGTGGGAGCATCACGCGTTCATGTGCCCCCAAACATCCAGCTGACCGGAAATAAACAGCGCTCTGAATTGAAGCACTTTGCGTTGCAAATGTTTTTTCATTTCAGAACGCTAGTGCTTGTCTTTTCTTCGACCGGCTGTCCTTGCCTGTCTGGCTTTGCCTTTCTCTCCCCCCCTTGGTTTTCTGACTTCCCTGGGTCTTATCTGCTACCCCTGCGCGGTTAGCGGTGCTGTGTTTCCTTACCTGTCCTTTGCGGGCTCGCCTGCGGCTTCTCTGGTTATCCACTGCTCCGTCTCTCTCTCCCCTCGGAGCTTGTGGTTTGCTGCCTTCTTCCTTGCTGTCTCCCTGCTGGTCTCAGTCTGGCTAAATTTGCCTTGTTACCTCGCTCAGCATTATTGCTGTGGACTTCTTCGGGCTGCACCCGCTCTCTGTGCTTTCTTGGAATTGTAGTCTTCAGCCTACCGCTGCTATTCCTGAGATGTGGAACTACCACAACTCATCTTCAGGACCCTCTCCAGACCTTCCTCATCCCTGGACAGATTCTCTTATCAGGGTTTTTTTTTCCGTCCTCAAGGTTTTATTTTCCATGGAACCTGGCTATCTGGGTGGCCACGGTGCCCTCCTGTTTCTGGTAATCGTGTTGCACAGTGGCTACCTGGGGGGACAGGCCGTACCTCTTCACTGCCAAGGAAACAAAGACTAAAGAGGTGTGGGCTGATCCTGACAGTACGCCTCACAATGGCGAGTACGGCAGCCAGAGAATTATTTACAAGGTGGGATCTACCAGCCAATGGGATATGATTAACAACGGAAATGGTACTGTTAGAAGTCAGAAATGTGAGGCGGACAACTTTGTGAAGGGATTTCAAAGGATGCCATTTTATTAACTCAAAAGGTTGGATACATGCCTCGCTATCCCTACCCTGATGAAGATTTCCTTGCCTAAAATAAACTAAAGGAAACAAAGGGTTTCTGTATCTCACACTTACACATACACAAGATAATGTATGGCAGTTCAAAAAGCAAAAATTATAACAGTTAAGTTCACAAGATGATAACTGTCGCTCTTTATAATCTGGGTGAATTCCCCTTACCCAGAACAGGATTCTGTTCAGTACCACATGAGTAAGGAAATCCTGTCTTGTAAAAAAGTTTGTGATTCCGACGTGATAGCAAAAGTTCCAACACTTCAGAATTGTTCAACAAAGGTTCTTTCTCTTCCGCTTGCAACAGTATGAACCTTCTTAGCATGAACCAAGAGCACTTCCTTAGTTCATCAGCATCAAAATAAATTGTCTTTGACAGGGTTGTTTTATAACAAAACATATGTTTAGAAACACATATACTTCTGCAGCAGTTTATATAACACTTTCTTCAACAATTAAAGTTTGTTAGGGTGATTCTTTAACACCGCATCCTAGCAACTCACCAACTTCCACCTGGTTTACTCCCATGCCCGGCCTATTCCTACTACTTCAATTGCACCTGATTTACTCCCATGCCAGGCCTACTCCTTACAACTTCTCTGTTCGGGCAGACTCCCCTGCCCATGCAGCATAACGTGTTATTGTGACTTCTGACCTAGTATACTCCCCTGCCAGGTCAGTAAATGACAAACAAGGGCCTCTGTGGTTGAGATCAGCTTTCAACAACTTTGCAATGTATCTTGTTTCACAATACCACATTTTAAGCAATTCAGGAAAAACAACATTCACATTGGTGTTCTTTGTTACACTTTTGTGACTTCCAAAACAACTGTAGGTTATGCTCCTCTGCTTCTGAATAGCAGTCAGGCAATATGCTGCTTCAAGTCTGCTGCTGCCCACTGCTCCAAAGGCTCTCCGGTGCTCACTTGCCACCGAAGACAGCCCTTGTTAAGAGGGAAACTTCTTAATCTTTCTCTTTCCACCACGCAGCCTCTGCAGTCCAGGTCCCCAGGAGGCAAGCTTCTTTCTCAATGCTTCCCACTGCGTGACCTCTGCAATCAAGGCTTCTGGAGGTGAAGACCCTCTCAGGACCAGCTAATGCTCGAGACTCGACAGTGGTTGCGGCATCTTCGTCCTACTCCAGTTTCTGCTTCTGCTACAATGTGGAGAGTTCACAACTCCTCCAGCTACAAGTACTGCTCCACTCCTTCTGCTTATCCATGGCCTTTTGTTCCTCTGCAGCCCTCTTTGTTCGTCCCAGTACCTTTGGGATTATGAGACTTGGAGTCCATAATGCAAAACTCAGTTTGTCTAATGGGAATGTTATTTTCCTGCTCAATTTCTTTCCTAATTATATTCCTTAAGGGAATATCACAAGGACAATTGGACAGATTTGGCTTTACAGAAAAATAAATATTTTTACAGTCGAAATTGCTATTGTTTTCAGACTTTTCTTTACTAGTCCTATGGGGCACTCAATGTTATGAGTCTCCCTGTTTTTAAAAGGGTTTTCATTTCTTCCCATGCCTAAGAGTCTATGAAGGTTTTCACCCACATTAAGATGTTCAAGTAGTAGTAAAAAGCTCTCTCTGACAACAAGCCATTACAGACTTTGGTATCATTGACATTTGAAAGAAGATAAATACTGCGTCCCACCCAACTGAGTCCTCTTACTCCCCTGGGCCCTTTCTCCTCATGGTGATCCTCCTGCAGAATGCCACCCCCAATGCCAGGATCAGAAGGCGTCTGCCTTTCTCTGGCCACCTGGGAGACGAATATAGATAGGGTCTGTGGGAGGAGGCCACAGAATTTATCACAGCATTCACAAAGGGGCGAGGGGACGGGTAGAGAGGTGCAGGAATTTGTTTTATTGGACTGTGCTTCATATGCAGTAACCAGGGACATTTTGTGTGTATGTGCCCTTTTGGACAGCAAGCAAAAGCATATCAACTAGCACAACAGGATGGTCCAGTCACGCAGCAGGCACAACCCCAGAAGTTCTAGCAACTGCAGGCACATCCCCAACAACTACAAACACAGCAGGAGCAACCATAGCTCCTACTGGTATAGCTGGTACTACAAGCACCTTTACAGGCACCAGGGGATGTTACGAGCTGGGCCAGAATGTAGTACCCCACTACACAAGATTAATGGTCCTGGGAGGGAATCCGTTGCCTTTCCCTCAAAACATAACCTCCCAATAAGAGAGCCCACAGGAAGTGTGTGTGTGTCCAGTGCTAGCAGTAACTGAAGACCCTGAAGACGAACCCGGAGGTAGCAGTGAAGATAGGATAGAAAGAGTTCTCTTTCCTAATATACACAGGGGCCACCAAGTCTTGTATAAAGAAGATTGGGTTCCCAATGTCAAACAAAGTTATGGACATACAGGGCTTCTCTGAGGCAATTGTCACGGTTCCAATAACCAAAGATTTCTATCTGTTTTGCCTCACTACTGCTCCCTGGAGTGCAAGCAGCCACTAACGCCAAGCAGCTACAAATAACAAGATAAGAAGTGCTGCAGATTGCCAATTCAACTGAAAAGGGACTGAATGCAGTATGGGAAGAGCTTTGTGCAGAACAACTAGTAGCACTTCAGTTCCATTTTGTTTTGGATATGCTTACAGCAATGGCAGGTGGTGTCTGTCATAACAAAGGGAACAGCTGCTGTACAGTGATCCCCACCAACAATGTAGCCAATGGGATACTGACTGATGCTGTCGAAGAAATGTGCACTCTCCACAAAAAGATGACCAAAGAGACACATGACATCACACCTGACAGTTGGTTAGATTCACTGCTCGCTTCGGTGCCCACGTGGTTGACGGCGATATTTAAAGTGACTGTCCCCATGCTCATCCTGGTGCTCATCGAATTCTGTGCAGGACAGTTAATTATAAAAAACTGTAATTGCAGTAAGGGAAGAACACGCTATAAAATGTCTATAACTGATGGTGGGAAGGAGCGTCGAGGAAATGATAACAAGACAGAGGTCCCTTCGCTTGAAATGCATGATTGCAAGATGCAGGTGGTTTTTGCAGTGGCACCAGCTAATGCGCAGCATTATGATGCATTTTGGGTAGCATGCCCATTGAATGGGCAAGAGTGCATGGTTATAGGATCCACCTTGGATGGGTATGAAGAAGAGAAAGGGGACATGGACAGAGTGACAAAGTTATGAATGCTCAAAAAGGTAAGCAAAGAAATGGTAGGAAAAAGTGTGATGATCGATAGATCAATTGAAGGAGGCAATGCAGTGAAGGTGCTGATTCAGCGCTGTCAAGGGGGATGCATTTACCAGTTGCGAGAATGATGGGAGCAGGGATGGGGTATGCCGAGATGAGAAAGGGACATCATTGACTGCTGCGATGGGTGATATATGTGCTGAGTGTGCACCTGCAGCTCTAGAAGTGTGGTTGCCCTGGGATCTAGGGGATTCAGGGTAGGAGCATGAGGTAGAAGTGGTAGTAAAATACAAGATGAACCACATAGCAGCCTTTATGGGGCAAAAGCCACAGGAAAGTAAACCATAGAGGGCAGACATGTTTTTCATGAGCACCCTGTAACAGAGGGCTGGAAACATTTTGCAAAGTGGCTGTTCCCAGGACAGCAGTCGCTGCACTTGGAAAGGAGACCACCAGATACATACAAGGTCAGAGAGCCAGGCTCATGGGCTTTCACTGGGAAAGGAGAATATTGAACACATGGACTCATGCTCTGGGAGGCACAGCCACAGTGGTGCCAGCAGTTTCAAATTGCCCCTTGGCAGATGGGCCAGGGAAGAAGGATGTGGGACGCGGTGACGAGATGGGATGGAGCAAATCAGCAGATGAGTTTTGGTGTCCCAGAAGATGCAACAGTGTTTTGTGTCCTCACTGATGTCCGTGAGGTACCTTATTGGTTGGATGCTGTGTGAGTGCCTCCCTTCCCACAAGCTCAGGGTGTCTTGTGTTTCCTAAGCGTGCTAGCCAACGGCAGGATAATAAAGTTGCAGAGGTCAGCATGATTATGTGTTGCTCATATATTGGCAGAAGCTCATGTCATGTGCACATGGTCTTATGGGTCTTTATATGCATGTCAACCAATCCGATCTCTCTGCATGCCACATCCCTAAACATGGCTGTGGTCAAAGTGTTATCTTTCTGTTTTAATCCGTCCGTGGCTCATATACATCAAGGGCCCATCAGAAATAAAATGCTGTCCGCTTCAACAGGTATCAGTAGAAAATAATTGAGCTTTTATATCATTCTTAATGACAGGGACCAGCCTCTAAGGGCGGGACTGGGCTTCGTATGTACTGTATTAGCAGAGGTCTAAGTATATTCTATCCACATGTACAGAGTTTGTATGGCTGGCAAGTAATACGTTTGATTTGATATATAGGGTTCAATAATATGTTGAAAGAAACTTTAAAAGACTGTGTAATAAAATCAGGCTTTGGAGAAGATAGTGCTTATTGTAAATTAGGTATGATGTTAGAGGGCTTAGTACATACCTAAATTCAAATGTTTGAGCTTATTGCCCCATTAGGTGTGCCAATTTTATTTGCACTTTTTAATAGGACTCGTTCCACTTAGAGCTTGTGAAGGTGCTTGGAAAGACATCCCATAGACTGTTGGAATCTGTCCGCTCTGTAGATCTGATATTCATGTGCCCTGATGTTGTTTATTTATGTATTTTACTGTTGGAAATGACATTTCAAACTGATATTTATTGAATGCATGGCTCGTTTTTTTCAAGAAGCAATCTTTATATACAATGCCATGTAAAAGGCTGCCTTTCTCAATGGTTTGATAGCATTTGCAACATGCAAATCACAAATGAACAACATCTGTGTGCAGAGTGCTCAAAGTGAGGCAAACAGCCAGGGTGGAAGAAAAAGAGCAGGAAAGTAAAGACCTCAGTGCTTTACAAATAAGGATGGGCTTGAGTATTGGAAGAGAGGGTAATCCATAAGTGTGGGCCACCGTACCAAAACACCTATATCTCCCTTGCAATTCATCTTATTAGGAACTGTAGGCAGGAGGGCATTTGAGAAAGCATTGAAGAGTGAACGGATGATAGCATAGCGCAAACGTGCTGGTCTCGGAAGCAAGACCATGCAGAGCAGCAGAGGTTCGATTCCCGGATCGACGCTTAGTAACTGAACTGTACTGTTGTTAAAAAAAAAAAAACATAAAGAAATAAATGGAGGAGCATGAGAGATATGGTATTAGTGCGGTATGGAAATATGTAGACATTCGATTGCCGGGATTACTATTTTAATATAAACTCTCTAACAGGTGGAGAGTTGTGCATGCCTTGGACACGTAATTAAACATGGCATTATGGCATTATGATTATCAAAGTTTGATTTAAAGCACAAATGACAGGGGCGAAGGCACTGCAGTTGCTGCAACCTAGAGCAAGAGGCATTGTCATTCTCAGAAATGTTCCTTTTGAGGCTCACATGCACTTCCCCAGTAGACCCCCAGATTCTTCACTAATTTGGCAAAGGCAGGAAGGCAGGCAGAGGGTAGCCTCTGGCTGGATCTGTGAGAAGGTCTATAGGGCTGAAAAAGATAACTTCAGCTTGAAGGGCCTGTAAGGGCCTTGATGGTGGTCCAGCATCTGACATTGAGGGCCTGATTCACAGAAGCATTTTGTAATTACACAAGCCCATTGGAAAGCGCTCTATGAATCAGGCCCTGAATGTGAAGAACATGTGTCAGAGGTGAAAGATCTTCCAAGGTGAGCAGATGTTTACATGCATTTAGGTGTCAAAGTATAAGAGTGAAACTGAATTCCCCATTATGAAACCTAACCTAGATATGAAAAAGAAGTGAGAAAATAAGAGAGTCCTACGGGACCCCAGATGGAACCGAACATACATCAGAAAAGAAATGGCCATAGTGACTAGCTGAATTCTGTTACATGGAAAAGATCCGAATGAGGTATGCCATTATCAGAAACTCAAGCCACCTCAGAGAGGCAAGAAAGAAGGGTGCTCTAATCATTACTATGCCAACGGGGAGTGACGCGGAACTCCCCAATTGGCCAATTTCCGGGCTGTATGAACATATATGGCTCTGATAATCTGTATAGCCTGGAGATTAGCTAATGAGGGAAGACCTTGCCATTCTCCCAGGCTCAGTGCACTGACAGGATGGTGCTCAGCACAGTGCTCCCCCCTCATGGGAATGCTGCACTGACAGCCATGCTGCCAGCACTGCAGGACTCTCAGTGCAACACTGAACAACACTAAAAGGGGAGCTACCCCCATTGGGCCTAGGGAGATGAGCCTGCTATGTTTAACACCCTATAGGGGACAGGGCAAGCAGGATCCTGCCGGTCGTGACCCCACCTTAGGGGATAAGGAATCCCCAAGCATGGGTTTTACTCCACCTTTCTTTAACACAGAATCCTATGTGTTTGTTGGCTATAGGGGAATTGAGCAGGGCAGTAATGTACAGGTCACTTTAAAAGTGGATGGGTTTGTTTCTGACCTATTGTTGCTGTCCTTACATGAATAGCGGAACCAGGGGTGTTTCTACATCGGGAAAAGATCTGGGGCTATGCTAATGTCGGGACTGTCGGGACTCGGGGCTAGCTGACCTTTTGGTTGTAGCCCCTGAGGTTCTATCCGGTGCTGCAACCAAAAGACCCGGGGCTATAGCTTCCCCAGGCCCCACCTAGTGACGCCTCTGAGCAGAACAAATGGATTTTCCCATCTCGTCACAGGGAGAAATATGAAGGTTCCGGGACCCCGAAGGAGGGCAAGAGAATCAAGCCTGTATAACAGCACAGAGGAGGGAACATCTCCCTCTCTGGAGGATCTGGGAGTCAGCACCATGCAGACGGCACAGTGGGCGGAAGAACACAGAAGCCTGTGGAACACTGCAACTTTCAGGAAGACCGAGGAGTGGGTGGAGGGCAGTAAGGCCATGAGCTACCTGACACGAGGTGCAAGAACTGAGAATTCCAGAAGGGCTAAGAAGCTACATAGCCAATGCCAGACTGATGACCAAGATACCCCACAAGGGGATGCAAGTGCTAATACTTCCAGAAGGACTGAGAAGCCACGTAGCGTACTATGGGCTGAGAATCAAGACATCCCGAGAGGAGGCGAGAGAACTGATAATTACAGGAGGGCTTGGAAGCCCAATAGCCCATTCCAGGGTTGAAAGCTGAAATACCCCATGAGAGGTTGAGAAAATCCATAGCCAAAGAAGGGCTGAAGACCCAGGTACAGCAAGCCTGGCTACGATACAAGATACCCCATGAGGGGGTGAGAACCAAGAAACCCCAAGCCGGGGTGAGAGAGCCCTTCCACATATGTCCATACAAGTGCCATTGACATAACATAACCAGGCAGATTTTTGGCCTGGACTTTCTACAGGGATGGTACTGTTGAGCATCCTCAGTGACTTTAGACCAGAGGTCTTCAAACAACTGTGGGGCATGGGGTGTGTGGCCGCATCCAAGGGGGGTACGGGAGCCCAGCATTAAATGTGAGAGAGAACAAATACATTTTTATTATTATTTTTTTAGATTGGAGTAGATGGGCAGGGCGGCTCACATGGTCGGACTGGACCATAAAACTGTCTCAGGCACCAATGAAAAAGTGGCCCGCAGTTGCAAGTGGATATTCATTCCTTTAGTCACAGACTGTTTGAATAGTACCCAAGGGGGTGTTTCTTGTTAAAATGTAAGCAAATTGTGATATTTAAAGAATATGTATTCAGCAACATTGGTCCAGCTGCATAGTGAAGTAACTCATCAAACTGGCCCACATTGGCCAAAAAGGTGGCCCATTCTAACTGGCCTACACTAGCATTTTGCATTTTTTGTACGGCATTGCCATATTGCCCTAGGCCAGTCTGATCCTTCCTGCTCTTCCATAATGGGCGAGGGGGCGTCCACCCAGTGGTCCCCTCACCCAATATGGAGGAGCCGAGGAGCCAGTGCAATGAAACACTGAGCATGCCCTCAGCTGCTTTTTCCAGCTGAGGGAGTGCTCCTGGGATGGCTGAATTGTCAAAGGGAAACATTGTTTCCCTTTGACAATTAAGGTTTCCAGCCGCACATGTTCACTGAGCCATGCAACGGACGGGCGTTTTGCCTCATCAGCCTTGCATAGCTCATTGGAAATGCTGGCTGGGGCACTGCATGTCTGTATGTGCGAGGGGGAGCTCCTGCGCCTCCTGGCACATACGGACAGAGCAAACAGGAGCTGGGCATGTCAGCACCCACATGCAGGCCCCTGCAGAAGGTATGTATATGTTCATTTCTTTTTTATTTAAATATGTGTTTGGGTGTGTGTATGCTTGTGTTATGAGTGAGTGATGGTGATGGGTGCTTGTATGAATGATAGAGTGATTACTGTGTGTGTTTGTGTGTATGTGTGTGTGTTTGTTTTGGTCCGTTGAGCTGATTTTGGCGAGTGGGGGATAGAGGGGGCAAGAAGGGTTGTACAACCAAGGCATTTTAGAAATGCCTTTGTTGCACAATCCCCCTACCCACCTGTCATAATAAGCTCTCCTTCTGAGGCGCTGTGGAGCCCAGAGGACAGGGATGGTATTTATTTTACTGGATATCTTTCATAGATGTCCAGTCAAAAATACCATGCTTTTGCCCTTGGCCCCCCAGCGCCAATTGCAAACTGTTTGGCTGTTTGCCCATTTTTTTTAAAGTATGCTCTAAAATGCAACATTTTAACCCATTATTTTTTTTTAAATCACAGGCGGAAAACCCCCCACGAAGCCCCATTGATTAGTTTGGACTCCCTCGCTGCGCTCGTTTGCTAGGGCATTTCTGAGGGAAAAATGATTGCCCCTCCACTTAAAAAATTCACCAGCTCCCACTGACCATCGCACTGTGTTGGCAACGGGATAGGGGGAGCCCAGGGACTGTGGTGGGAACAGGGTGGGAGAGCCCAGGGTCTGTGATGGGGTGGGGAGAGCCCAAGGACTGGGTAGGAGTGGGATGAGGGAGCCCAGCGACTGCGATGGGAGCAGGTGGGGGAGCACAGGGACTATACTGGGAGTAGGGTGAGGTGACGGCGCACAATAGTTCATAGCCATTTGTACATACTGTCCATTTGGCCTTTTTGGGGGGTCCCGGCCTGCCCAAATTTTACTGGGGGGGGTCAGGCCAAAAAAGTTTGAAGACCACTGTCTTAGTCTCACGGATTGATAGAAGCAGTGACATAGCTGTTATATTGTTGACACTCTCCTAGCTGACTGTGGTATTGCAGGGGGGGGGGTGTTAGGTGGTTCCATTCCTTTCTCAATGGGCGGTTTCAGTCCGTGTCCTTATCCCCCTAGGTTTCAGAGTTGTGTCCTTTTGTTTGTGCCACCCCCTGAAGATCAGGGCTATACCCAATACTGTTTAATTTATATGTGATGCCCCTGACCAATTAGTTCTCATTTTTGCATTTTAATGTGCACGCCAGTGATACTCTGATATTGCTGCATGTTGATGGTGAATAATCTAGTACTACACCCAATTTATATGTGTGCATGCGGATATTGACATATGGATGCGTGTGAAACGACTCAAACGGAATGGTACCAAGAATGAGTTTGTGGCCCCTTTCTCTCACCCTGATCTCTGGTCTACCACCCTGCAACCGGTTGGCACGGGCAAATGCCCTGCCTCGGTCCCAGTTGTCAGGGATGTTAGGGTAAAACTTGACTTTTCCCCTCAGGTTATCAGTACACATTTCAAATGTGCTGCAATCCTGCTCCTTTCAGCTTTCTATCTTGCGTAGGATTCCTTGTTGTTTACCTTTCCATCCAAGGTGATCATTGTTCAACCTTTGAACTCAAGCAGATTGGAGTTTTGTAGCCCACTATTGCTTGGATGACAAAGCTATTTGATTATCAGACTTGCGTTTGTAGGGTAGGGAGTCTATCTCTTCTGCTACCCGTGTGTACACTGGCTGCCATTTCATAAACAAATGAGGTTCAAGGCTCTTAGCCTTATTTTCAGCATTATTTATACTCAACGACCCGCATTTTTGGGCTTCTAGAATTGTTCGTTCCCAGCCCGCTGGGCCGCTGAGAGCTCAGGTTTTTACCATTTAATCCGCCGCTGCCTTCATTCTCCCCTTTGGGAGGTTGGGCCTTTTCGGTGCAGGCTAAGCAGCTCTGGAATAACCTTCCTTTGAAGATTATGTCTGGGCCGCACTTTCTCCCTTTTTGATTATAGGTTGAAAGATGGCTTTTCTCAGATTTATTTTCTCTTTGAGGATCACTATTTCTCTCAACCAGTTACCCTCAGTGCTGTAAGACCAATGCATTGGCAGTTGCACTTAGTGAAATGTATTTATATTAATTTTTGCATTTTTCATTTCATTTGTATGGTGCGCCAAACCCAGAGGCATGAAATAGAAATAAAGAGAATAGATGCACCCAAATCAAGGCAATAATGCTCCTGCATTTTCTATCTCAAGCCATTGATTTTATCGTTGTATATGGTAAATGATTTTACACCCTAAAGGAAGTATTATTTCATATAAGACAATATTTCCACGCAATAAGAACACATTTAACAAAAAGACAGTCCTGATAAAATATGCACTCACAATGTTGTGATGATTTATATTTGAAAATCGTCCGGGAGAGTTCAGTGATGGCATACAAAGTCACAGACAATTATTGCGCTATATTTCAGAAAGCTTGAGATGGGGCAACAATGCAGTGTATAATGTACGAGTCTTGGAATTTAGGGAAAAGTCATGCATAAATGATTCCAAAACATGTGAAAATAGCATTTTTAAATAAAGTTACCTTTTTGTAAATGCACATTTGTCATTTGAAGAAGTCGTTGAAATTAATAATGAAGAAATAGTACACCATTTAAAAGATGTGAGAAGTAAGCTGGGTTTGTACTTTGTAGGGTCAAAACTGCAATTTCCATTCTCTAAATGGGCTCGGAGTTGATATAACCTCTGATATGAGACGGTGAGATATGACTGAGGGATGGATGATATTTGATCCCCTTAAAGTGCCTCTCCATCAGGCTAATGACATTAACTGGACTTCGTAGAATTTTGATGTACAAGTAAACTACAGATGCTAGAACTAAGCGCATATAGAACCCTTTTCAAATGACAACAACGAAAAAGAGAATAGACTGCTGCATTTTCTATAATATAGCTCGCAGGGCCAGGGTGGAAAATACCTTCTGAACTGATATATACCCTGCTGCAATGTTACATTCTGCATCCCTTCCTAACACTATTTATTCCCCATAGAGCAGTAGAGCAGTGGGCCAGAGGAGGGAAGAGGGGCAGTTGTCACAGGGGATCCATAGAAAAAATCTGAAGTAAACAAACGCATTTTTCTTTCCTCCCCAATCCCAAATTGGTCTTTTCTCCTTCTACCAAAATAACAGAAAGATATGTCCCACCCCCACCCACCCCCCCATCATCCTCTACCACTCCCCTCATGAATCCCTTTCCCTCCTCAAAACACACAAAATATCTGGGCTCCGGCCACTATCCCTCCCTGGCCTTAGCTTCACCGTTCCTCTCCCTCCCAGAGCAGCAATGCTCCCAGACAGAGCGGTATCATACAACAACTTACACCCAGGGCATATTTGCCTCTCCTGATCCATCAAAGTAGCATCCTGCTCAGCTGTGTGGTTATCATGTAACTAGAGCTGTGACTTGTGGCAGGCCCACTGTTGATTACAGAACACACGGATCAGGAGCAGAGAAACTGGCCTTTCTTCGCTTCCACTGTGTCTGTGGCGAGGCAGAGGAAACTTATTTACACGAATGAATAATCATATTGCTCTATAGATAGAGGGAGGAGTCATTTTCAGGGGATAATGACCTTCCCGGAGGTTATGTCCCAAGGCATTGGGCATCATTACGAGTTTGCCGGTATCCCCCCGGTAACTCAGGCGTGATACCAGCAAATGGACCTACCGCTACCGGCACCTGACATCCCAGTATTACTGGGATATTACAGGTGCCGACAACAGCAGTCATTCCCCATTCGATGGAGTCCTATGGGAATTGCTAGTATTACCGGCACCAGTATTACTGGTGCCGGTAATACCAGCCTTTTTTTACCTTTTCCGGTTGACTGATTTACCTCCAGTCTGGAGCTGAAGGTAAACTTGTAATTTGGCGGTGCGGGATAAGTGGCAGTAACGGAAGTACTGCCACTTTACTATCACTTCTCCTGCACCGCTAAACTTATAATGATGCCCCTTGACTTGAACCATACATTGGGAAGGGTCATTATCCCAAGTGATAATACCTCCCATGGTCTATAGGGCTATTACCTCACAGTGGTAGTAGTAATACAACTTTACAAGTATTTCTGATGAAGTAAAGTTAATCACAATACATTTTAAGGAGTTTTGCTGATGAAGTAAACAAAATAGTTTTTAATAGTGAGTAAAGTGAATAGACAAACGTAGTTACTCAATTTAAATGCTGATTTATTTTGTAGTCTTTAATTATCAAGATTGTCTTTACAAGGCAACCATTTTAATTGGAAACTTGTTTCGACTGGAATGGTTTCAATATCAGCAACGTTTTAGCATGTTATAGCTTTAGATTCAGTGTTTTAAATTAAATGCTGCAATAAAAAAAGATCATCACCAACAGGGGGTGTATTGTGGAAAGAAATCATGAAAGAAATTGAATCGCTGTTTCTTGAATGCAGAGGAACGCTTTCTGGTGTTTTCCTGTCTGCTTCTGAAGTCTGAATGATTGAAGTGCACTCAATTCCAGTAGTTATTGACTGCATTCCAGGCATTCTGATTGGCTGAGAGTACTACTTTTGGTTATAAAACTGCTGTGACTTCACAGCAGGAGGGATTACAACATTGCAGCGTGCATCCCCCATTCCAGGGGCTGGAACAGGAATGAAGGCCAGTAGCACCCCAGATTGCCAAAGCTGTAACATGGGGTGCTAAAAAAAAGGATTTTCCTTACTACAATGTATGCAGTGTCCCGCTGTAGGAAGTAAACTCCTTTTCCAAGATGGCCACCATGGAAAGGGAAGAGGGGTTCCATACTGAGCCCCTCTTGCCTTTCCATGACGGCCTGTGGGAGGCAAAGGGAAGTAGCGGATGCGGCGGTGGCACCAGCCGTTGCCGAAATAAGGTAAGTAGGGGTGGAAAGATGGCAACGGGGTGAGCCGGCCATTAGCCTGCTTGGAATGCGGGCTTGCACCGGCGGTCCAAGCTTGTGTTCCTAGCCATCTGATTTGCTGGCTGCCCCTTCCCGAGTGCTAATGTTCCTAATGGCCTCCAATGACAGCGATAAAGAACATCACGTTCTTTCAGCTCAGCTATGATGCCATTTCCATTCGTGGGGCAGTTGTCCTGCTGCATCTATGGCTCAGAGAAGGATTCAGCACTTTGAAACTACTATGGTGGTGTTCTGTACAGTATAAAAGCAAAGTAACATATCATTTAATATGCAAAGCATTTTTGTTTTTTTAAATAGCTATGGTTGAATTCATGAATTCTTTCATCTCCTGTTTTCCTGCTTGATTCACATCCTTTTGCTTGCTCTCTACAATATGCTTCCAGTTTGCATATATCGCTCCTAGCCATCTTTTTTTTTCTGCCCTAATAGTTTTCACTTCTATCAAGAAAACAAATGTTTCTGTAAGGTGTAGAAAAACATATCACTCTCGTATCTATATTTCATAAAATCTGTGTATCTTCTTCCCTCATGCAGGGTTGTTGAGTCGGATGTGAGCAGTTAATAATGTATATTTCGATGGATTGAGTTCCCTGTATGCTGTGATTGGAAGTGAATAAATGGGAAGTGCCCTGTCATCTTCTCATTGTTCCCAAACTCTGACTCACACATTATTTGTTCATATTTCAGGCATTTACGGACCACAGGAGAAATGGTCGGACCAAGACGAGCACATCCTGGGGGATCTTGCAGCTGACGCGAAAGAGGACTATGGCGAGGACTATGTCAAGACCATGAAGGACTGCTACCAGGAGATGATAAGCATGTCCTCCGCCGACCTCAGCCCTGTCCTGTCCGATGTTTATCATGCACTTCTAGCCAAGAGGCCCCGCTATTTATACTCCCCCGGCAGGTCCGCTTATATAATCCCATGTATTTTTCACTATTTTCCTCTTTGGATTTACGATGTTATTACCAATAAGATGTTTGAGGGCACAAAGAAGCTTCCCCCCAGAGCACTACAGACACATCAGACTCATAATGAGAAGCATGAATAGGACCAACTTGCTTTCTTAACTTCACCACAGAACCTTAACTTTTTGAAGACCAGCAGACCCGCAGATGATGCCGGGCAATTTTTTTTACAATTCTTATAATTATGGAATTTAGTAACACATTCATGTGGAATCCGAAAAAAGAGGTGCTAAGACAGTCAAGGAAATGATTGGCTACTATTCCATATAAGACTGTTGTGCTTGCAGCGTCCATTCAGGCAGTGAACATTTTTTAGGTGGCAGAGTGACCTCTAATTCTCCTGGCATCTTACTTTGGTGTTTTCCTTTCTCCTGCCTCTCAGCAATGCCAGCATGCCAGATCTACTGGGTTTTGCTTTTCTTTCTATGAGTGGGGTGGTAGGAAACAGCAAATATAGACTGGGTCCTCGGAACACCAGCAATCAATGGGACACTCCTCCTTCAAGATCCCTGACAGTATCAGTAAAGAGGTGTATACCCTCAATGTCAAAGCCCAGGGTATCAATTGGATTGT
The DNA here is from genome assembly GCF_040938575.1 of Ambystoma mexicanum. Taxonomy (NCBI): domain Eukaryota; kingdom Metazoa; phylum Chordata; class Amphibia; order Caudata; family Ambystomatidae; genus Ambystoma; species Ambystoma mexicanum. The sequence goes on from NC_090922.1 coordinate 266,972,188, forward strand.
CGACCTATTATATTGGGGTTCAAAATGAACAGCTTCTACCACTGAACAGCCACACGCTTGAAATGTGAATGTTGCCAAAATGCAGTCCCATGCCGAACCGGCAAATTGGAACTTGAGCACTGCACAGGTTGTGGGAGTATACACTACATTACTCTTCTTATACATACCTCTTCTCATGAAGCATGTGAACATCCAAGAGGACTGCCCATAGCAAGTATCTCAATGTTTCGGACTCATGGAATTTTAACAGAAGCACACAATGGGCCTCATTACGAGGTTGGCAGTAAAAAACGCCAGTAGGCGACGGTCTACCACCGACCCCATAACACCGTTTCCACCTCCCGATATCCCAATATCATAAGCGGTGGCAGAATGGTAAATCTCAATTCCCGTGGAGTCCCATAGAACATAATGGAAATGGGGAGAGTGAAACACCGGCATTGTTGCTAATGGTGCTGGTGCTTCAGTGAAGACACTGCTGGTAGGGGCCTGAACTACTGGCAGGTCAGGCCTTCCGGGAGTACTGTGACCCTGCCGGCAGACTCGTAGTTTGGCAGTCTGGAAAGGGTACCAGTACATTGGTTCCGGCACCCTTATTTCCAGACCAACAAACTTATAATAAACTCCAATGTGCTGTAGTTGAAGGATTGATATTTATGTTGCCATACAATGTCTTCCCTTGATTGCTAAATTCTGCGGTTGTTGTTGAGGGAGGGTGTGTCACAAACTATTCATATTAACAAATGATTGAGCCATGGCCTATTTGAAAAGGGTACTTCAGGAGCATGGCTCAAACACATAGTTTAAATTGCAGGCATCTGCAGATGTGACACTGAAAACTTGTGCATGTTAACTCGACCGGCATCAGTTAACTTTGCCTAATCTAAGCATTCATGACATTCATTGGGTCCAAACATATAACTAATGTTTATTTAATGGTAGTCACAGATAAAGAGAGCTGTCCAGGAGTCTATCACCCCACTCTTACTCTGTATAGTAGCTAAAACCTCCCTCCTCATGCCCTGTTCTATACAAACCCATAACACACATGCATAAGGGTTACGCCTGCGTGGGAGAATTGCAAATGGCATGGCCCATGTAGACAGTTTTCCCTTTCCTAACTATAACTTTTGCACTTTACAAAAGGAGGTCCACAGTGGAACTTAATGGACCAGATTGGGGAACCATGACCATTATGACCCATGAGCCTCTAGGCCACCAACATCTCTCCTAATAGCCTAGCGATGTTAAAAAGCACTGAAGCAAACTCTCTACATGCATTTGCACATCCAGGCCATTTAGATTAGGAATTCCTGGATTGATGCATGCTGAGTTAAGGTTGTTCCTGTAAAATAGAAGACATAAGGATACAATATGGTGCATGCTACTCTTACACTTAGCTACTTGACAGGCCAGACTCACTGGGAACTCTTAAAAGACAATAAAACTGGGAATTCAGTCAAACGGTATTGGGCTAAGCACATGCACATATGTACGCCCCCCCACATAGCCGACGACTACTCTCACTGAAACAGCTGCTTAGCCACTCAGGAATTGTTCATCCTTTTCCATGACCTGAAAGGACTGATCCCTGATACAGAGTCACCTTTGTTAGCTTTTCAGATTCTGGTGACTATCTAGTCAGACATTCTCTAACTACGGAAGATGGATTTTCACTTGAGTAAGTTACTCATTCATAAAGTGCTTCATTGTGCACACGGGTTTTATTCGGCACACAATGAGATTGCTCGGGTCCTCTAATAGATGATGGATTTGAGAAAGGAAATTCTCAATTGTACACTCTCACCTTGACTGTTTTTGTTTTAGATTGCTGAACTGTTGCTCAGTCCCCTGCAACTTGCGTAGCAAAGACAACCCATCATGTTTGCCCATCCAGGGTCTGATAAGACAATGCTTTCCCAACGTCAACCGGGAAGATACAGTACATTTTTATGAGGTGAATTGTTTGGCCAAACGTTTTGATTTTGAGTTAGCTTCGATGTGATCCGAGACTTACTGAAGCATTTTATTCGGATATGGGATGTTTGACCTAAAAAACTTGACCTACTGCCCATTTGACCTAATTGTTTTGACCTAATTCTTTTTGACCTACTGCAGAGGGAGATCCCCCGCAGCCCCCTAATGTGGAGGGAGACCCCCACGCTCCCGCCTTACTGCCCCCCTCCAACTCCCCCCCACCTCATCCTATTCCCACAACTATTTTTTAATTAAAGTGTACCATTTGACCCACCGAATTAGGTCAAAAAGATTGGGACAAATGGGAGTAGGTCAAATTGGCATAGGTCAAATTGGACAATACTGTTTATTCCACTGATATTTAATCACCTTTTGATAATTGGTACTTCTGGGTCAGAGTTGGCCCCTTCCGCCCTGCTTCTGGATGCTGCCAATGAGGTAGCTCCTCTTCGCTACTTCTAACCTCGTAGACTTCCGTCCCAACCCTGGTTTTCAGATCAGCTGAGGTCTGTTCGATTGGGGGTTAGGCAGCTAGAGCGGAAATGGCGACGTGGCTATGATGCTGCTAATAGACTTTTGTACAACACTGGTCTCTTAGCCTATTCAGGGTCCTTCCTCGCACCAAAAAAAACTGTACTTTACTGAGAAGATCTAAACTGCATTAAATTAGCCTAAGACCCTCTTCTCGGTGATTAAGTCTCTGTCCACTTCCACCAAATGTACCCCAAATATAAGAACTGCACAGGAGCTAAGTGACTCCCTATCAAAACTTTTCATCACCAAAGTTGAGACTATCTGTGCTAACATTGTAGGGAGTCTCGTCCCTTTGGCTCAGACTTCTCTACCTGACAATCTGCCCATCTATGATGTGACTGTCCCACGTGGTCCCTTTTCCCTCTTTGGATATGGTGTCTAAGGCACTGCAAAAGATCAAGTCTTGCACTCCTTCAGATCCACTGCCTTTCTGAGTTGTGAAAGAGCTATCAGCCAATCCTTTGGGTGAGATTACAACCGCCATTAACGCCTCTTGTAAGTCTGGCTCAATCCCCTCTGAGTTGAAGGCCACTCTTGTTATTCCCCTTTTGAAGAAGCCGTCTCTGGATCCTTCTCTTCCATCTAATTTCCATCCTATTTCTCTTCTTCCTTGCCTTTTGAAACTTCTTGAATCACTGGTTTCCCTTTTACTGTCTTCTTTTGTGGAATCGTCCAGGATGCTTGACCCAGCCCAGTCGTCTGCAGGACGACATGGCAAAGCTAGGCTAGTTGATCAGGGAGGTGTCGGCGCCCTGATCCTTTCACATCTTTCAGCAGAGTTAGACACAGTGGATCATGCTACCTTGCTCTCCCGCCTAGGCCAGATTGGTGTTTCGGGTCGGGTACTGGCCTGGTTCGGCTCCTTTCTGGCTGATAGATCCCAAACTCTTTCTCTCTCTCTGTTTCTTTCTAAACCTTCTCACCTCAGATGTGGTGTCCCTCAGGGTTCTGCTTTGTCCCCCATTCTTTTTAATATCTATATTTTTCTGCTGGCCCGTCTCATCCGCTACTTTGGCGTCAGCTGCTATTTGTACATTGACGATACCTAGTTACTGATCCGCTTAGGTCTGGATCAGGCTGAGGTGTCGGCATGCCTACATAAGTGCCTGACTGTCGTAGTTGAGTGGATGGGACATAACTGGCTGAAAGTGAATGGGGACAAAACGGAGGTGCTGGTGGTGGGCTCCCCTTCTGACCCGTCACTGTGGATCTCTTCTCTTTGGCCTTCTTCTTTGGGTCCGCTCCCGGTACCTTCTTCGAAGGTAAAAAATCTTGGAGTCATTATTTCCACCAATTTATCTATGTCAGCCCAAGTATCAGCGGTATGTCAGATGGGGCACTTTCAATTGAAAATCCTAAGAAAGGTGCTCCATCTGATTCCAGAAATGCTACGTCCTTCTGTAGTAGCAGCTATGATTCTGAGTAGGCTGGATTATTGTAATTTCCTGTTCTTGGCGCAGCCCAGGGGGTTGGTAGGCCGGTTACAGCGCCTCCAGAATCTGGCAGCTAGAATGGCAACGGGTACAAACATGGATGCTTGCTAATGTCCCGAATGTTTATCTATCCAATTAATCATGGCACCATGTTGGTTCAGGCGTACTCTGGCTCTAGTGTTAGAGTGTCATTTTATGATCATGTTCAGTAATCCCATCGGGATATTCCAGTTTTTCATGTTAGCCCAAATTCTATGCCTATCCACTGTATGAAAGGCTGTGCTAAAATCAACAAAGGCCACATAAACAGATTGTTTGCATATCATCCGGGCCTGCTGAACGAGTGTAATAAGTGCAAGCCCATTGATCGTGGTTTTATAGCCCTTTCTGAAGCCAGTTTGATTTAGCAGTATAATGTTATTATTCTTGATCCACAAATTTAGCTGATTGAGCAGATCCCTAGCAAAAAAATGTTGACGTGACATCCAAATGGCTAATAGTCGATAACTACAAGGATCTTTATGGGGGCCTCTCTTATACACAGGGACTATATGACTTTCCTTCCAAGAGGAAGGTAGACGCTGGGTAATTCAGATCCACCAGAATAACCAATATAATGCACCAGCCCATACAGTTTGATCTGCCTTGATAGGAACATTGCAAAGGCCATCAGGGCCCGGTGTTCTTGAGGATTGTATGGTACAAACAATTTTGAAGATGTCTGGTAGTCCCCCAGTGTAGGACCAATGCACAGTCGAGATCACCTCAACATTACCAACTTGTGGATTGAAAACACCAAAAGTCACCTCCATGTGCTTGATCCAGTCACATTCAGAGACACCACAAACATCTCTACTACGATTATCAGCACCATTGGCCATCATTCCAAAATATCTTGTGATTATTAGTTAGTGCACTATATAGCAAACTCCACCAGTTCACACATTCCAGAGTGGTCCAATGCCTGTTCAGTCAGTGTTGATAGTCTCCCCTAAGTCTCTTTGTAGTTAGTGCATGCTTAACCGGCTGCAGATGTAACAAAGCCATTTTATGCATGGCGGCCCTCAGTTCCGTTTTGTTATCCCTAAGAGCTTTGTCAAACATATACTGGTCAATACTTTTAAGCAATCCCACCCCTTTTCAGGAATAACTTCTAGCATTTGGGTGTATGAAAAGTCTGATCCTCTGAACATGGCCCTCATACTTCTGAATACCTAATATGGCAGTCTCCTTCTTCTGAGAGGTTCTCAGTGAAGTTCTCACACTCAGCAATATATAGTTTAAAAAAGGTTGTAGGCCACTTCATTAGCTAACTTAATGTTATTGGGGTTCCACAAGATACAATTTAGCTGATTGTTAACACCTAGTGTCCCTTGTGTTTCCTGCCTAATGGATGGACCATTCAGGGCAAGGGTAGCTATAAGGGGGAAGTGATCACTTTCATGCCAAGGTGCAATGCAGATTGATGACATCCTCAATCAGTGAAGTGGGCTGGAAAAACAAAAACATAGTCAATAATGCTAGCATTAGTGTTAGAGGTCCAAGTGCACTTTGGGGGATTGTCAGAAAGGCAGTACTCATTAGCCATCATTAAGTCAACTCATACCACATCTACAGGTGAGATGTAACCTACTAGTGGTACATGGGGGCAAACGCTGTTTAAAGTCGCAATCCCTACAAAAAGCTGTCTCTAGGCAATCTAGCATTAAAATCCCCACACAGGATGATCGATGCACAGTATGCAAAATTATTGAGCAGTAGTTCCAATTCCTTAAGTATGACACAGTGCAATACATGGTAAAGAGCGTTGTACACATTAATTATGATAAGTTCTTACCCAACACCTCCCATAACATCTTCGCCAGGTCTAGTAATTTCACCTACCAAGATGTAATTAGAATCACATCCCAAGGTGCTTGTATTGCCAATTTGGAGGTGGTAGGCCAACCATTAATAATAAGCGGCGTAGTGAGCCAAGTATCTTGAAGAGCTATAATTGAGAACCTGTCTATCGCCTAAACCCACCCGCCCTGTTCAAATAAATGTGTGTGCCCCCTGGTGTACCAAGACAGCAACAAGCAGGGCTGACTAGGAACAAGTGGAAATTGTCTGCTGTATCATATTAAGTAACCACTTCCAACGACCGTCATCTTCTGTTGGGTGTTCACGTACTACACCTATTCCTTTAGCTTTCCCCTCACCATCCTGCGCATGTAAAGGTGAAGTGGGCACCGGCAAAGCAGAAGAAACAAACTTGCCAGAAGGAATCTTTTCCTCTTGGAAATCGTGTCTATAACCAATGTCTCTTTCTTGATGTTGTATCTGATTAGTAGACAATGAGCGGATGTCATCGTCTATGGGGAGCAGTAAGGTCTTGACCAATGATTTTGCTTCATGCATCCAACTCTATCCCAGAACAATCATAACCAAGTTTAATCTGTGCTTCCTCATACTGCAAGATGTAGTCAATAATGTTTTGCATCTTAAAATAAATAAACTACTTAGCATAATTGGTATCTTCTCAAATATCCACAGTATATTATCACTCCTAATACAACACAGTGAAATTATACCATGCAACAAGTCCAATAGCCTAGTTCTTTTAATAAAAAATGTATTAACAGTGCAGAAGAGAATACAAATCTTAAGGGTCTTGTTTTTTTGCACGATCGCCCTGTTCTTAATAGCGTTCACAGTTTGTATTATTAGTAAACCTGATGGTATCAGTTTGCACAGAGGGATCATTGGGTTCATGTGCGACCTCCACAGTAGGGGTGCAGAACAAGTCCTCGAGGTTATTCAAAGCTTCATCACCACTATCCTTATCGCTCTGCTGCTTGTCTTTCCGCCTTCTCGGCTGCTTTCCGCTCAGCAGTAAGTGGATGGTTGACTCAACCAGTAGTTACGTCAATGTCAGTGTGATTATCACATTTTTGTTTCTAATTGAAGATGGAACAGAGTCGCCCCCATCTCCCTCCTCAATGTAAAATTATGTATTTATCACACAATTCGCATTAGGATGGATGCCACAATCCTTCAACTTTTTACCTTTCTTTAAATTTGCCCTTGAAAAATCTGATGGCATGACCACGTCACCGCCGGTGTCAGCTGAACCACTAGTCAGAGGTCAGTACTATATTCCGAGCAGATATATTACTGGCAACCCCTATAGCTGGCCTATTTCTTTCTCTTTTGTTGTTCCCATACATAAAAGCCTGTTTTAATACCCTTTTAGTCTTCCTCTTGTGCCAAACTTCTGGTAAATCATTTACCATACGGATATTTAAATTAGCAGGAGTAATTTCCAGAATGTCACCATTACCCACGGTTACGGCCTTATTTCCCTGAACCAACATCATGTGCTTATTAAGCAGGTCAATAAGGACATCAGTGTTAGCTAGCCTCTTGTGCGTAGACTGTGCGTAAGCATCAGTTTTATTACCTATAGTGCCAAGAATACCTGCAATGTGATCAAGTGCACATGCAGCTTTTTCTCCAGGTTGCCACACTTCCATACTAGTAAGAAAAGAACATTCTCTAAACTGCTAAAGATTTCAGCCAAAGAACAACTGACATTACTTCTGTGAGAAATCTCATTATTTCCGCCTTCAACAACCTCCAAGGAATCAAGCATATTCACATCGGTAAGCAAGGGAGTGCAGTTCGCATGCATGTCTGTTAAGTTAACTGTTATCCTACAGGGTGGTTTACCACCAGGGAAGAGTTCCTCCGACAACCCCAATGGGGACACAGAAACCTCTTGACAAGATTTAGTAATCAGGAAGTTTGAAGAAGTTCTTGTCTCTGCCGACAAGTCCCAACTTTGAGTTGATGGTTGTATTGCATTCACAATCATTTCAATCGTTCTTTTTAACAAAGGCAAGGCAGCACGGCCGTAAATTCTGACCCCAGCTAAGTTCTTAAAGCATCAGCCTTCCGGTCAGGGTCCTCACAGAGAGGGAAAAAGTTAGTGATTTTTATCGTATTCTTGGGACCTTCATCTGTACCTGTGACCCTTACTGTTTTCTCGAGGGCAGGTTCTCGTGATCCTGCACATGAGAACCGCTTGGGTCACTTCAACTAATCTGCTGCGCACAGCAGATCTACATTCTCAAGTTCTGGACCTACAGCAACAGTTGACACCTCATTTCCCTGGATAGTATCCATATCAATCATCCGATCCACCAGAATGCCTGACGGCGTGACGACGACACGCTGCACGTGTCGCTGGCGCAGCGCTTCAGCGTCCCGGCTTGATTAATATGGGTAATGAGCGGTTCAAAGGCCAAGGGTGAGCCCAACAGTTGCCGCACAGCCCGCTGGTCGATGTAGTCTGTAAGAGATAAGTCCAATCCACAGAAGTTAGGTAACAAGGCTCTCTCGCTCCGAGGGAATAGATTTGAGCAGCTTCAGCGTCCTGGCTCTGTTAATATGGGCAATGCGCGGTTCAAGGAGCAAGGACAAGCCCAACATGTGCCGCTCAGCCTACTGGTCGATGGAGTCCATGAGAGGTAAGTCAAATTAACAGAAGTCAGGTAATAGGGCTCTCTTGCTCTCGGAAAATGATATGGATATCCTAAAACACATTTCTCTTTGATTTCTGACTCCCCTAGGTCCCATTGAGTCTTATTCAGTTATGGACAGGGCCTTTTCTGCTCATCATGCATAACCATCAATATATGAAGATAATGGAAAGCATGTGACTCATAGAATCCGGTAACCCACATGCAGAACTCTAAATGGGTCACCCAATGCAGACATTTGGGTCCAATATAGAGGTACTGCTGAAACCTCATTGCTTTCCAAAATGCAGGAGGTAAGGGTTGGATAGAATTTCGAAATGGTTATTCTCATTTTTGATTGGGTAGATCCCAGATCAGAAGACAAATGCCACCTTCCAGACCCACTCTCTGCCGACTCCTTAATTTCAATGACACAGTGGGGTGCCCAAGGGATTGATTGTGTACACCGTATTGCTCAATCTTTACATGGAGACACTCTGAAGTCTGTCAGTCGTTGGGGGCATCTGTATCAATGGCTAGTACAAGGAATTTGTCTATCCAGGGCCGAAATAATTTGCCTCTCTGCCAACCCCAGAACTTTGCTGCTTGTAGCTGTCATCTGATGTCTTGCTAGTGGTGGTGCCCTTGACGGTTGCGTAGTCTTGTTACATTAAAACTACCGTTGGATTTCCATTCATCATTGTTATAGCAATTGCTGAAAATACTTAAAGGTGTCAGTAGAGAACATCTGAAAATCAAATGACTTCATGTAATGCTACCCACAGCCAGAACAAGGTTTCTTGTCTTCTTTTCATTCCCATTCCCCCTCTGCCAGTTCTATAGCAGCTCAGATAGTTGCCCATAACCGGCATATCTCCTAAAAACTGAATTGTAATCCCTTCTTTCATGTACACATTCTCAAACCGATCAAAACCACTTGCCTCAATGGCACAGTTCATGCAAAGTCCCATCATTCACCCCTCCTCTTGTAGGATAGCTCACAAGGTAAGCGCTCACCTCTGACATGGGGAAAGTCGGCATTTTGCAAGTTAACTTAGCTCTTCATACGTCTAAGGTTGATAATGAGAACAAATACATTGGGTAGTATTAAAATCTAAGATGACAGCTCAGAATCCGGACATGAAGTGAAATTATTATCTTTTACCACATCTCAGGACGGGCGTCCAGCCGTGGACATTACAATACATTGATGGTGTAAAGTTCTTCTTTATGACATGCCTGATATATCTCTAAGATAATTTTAAATCTCACTCTTTTGAATCCTTTCTTATATGTCACCTTATAAGCCGCAAGGTTTATCCCTCAGCTTACCGACAAATGTCCACCCTTCCCTGACTGTCATACCACAGACCTGATTCACAGACGTTACTAGACTTGGTGTGTGGTGCTAATGAATGCTCTTTTTAGTGTTAGCAACTTTTGGAGCAAAAGCAAAATATTTCACTGACTTGGGCTGAGATTCCAGCTTAATCTCACTTTAGGTCAGTTTAGGGCCATCCCTCTGTTCCTTCCCATATAATTCCTCAGTCATTTTTTTCAGAAAAGATTAGCAGTTCAAACAAAAGATATCTTCTTCGGAAGGGTTAAGGTGGTGGTCGGTCAAAAGGCTGAAAAAAAAATCTCGAATAACAAAAATCCCGAAAAAAAGGCTGAAAAAAAAAATATGTATTTTTTGGGTCAGGTAAGTAAAAAAAAGGGTTAAAATAAAAAAAAAATAGAAAAAAAGAGGGGTTGGGGGCGGAACCCCCCCATTTCGAAAAAAAAACGTCATAAAAAAAAATTCGATATTTTTTTTCGCCCTTTTTCGAGATTTTTTTTTTCGAGATTTATTAATTCGGTATTATTATCATAAACCGGTTAAGGTGGCTTCTCGATTCCCTAGTCAGTTAGAATCGAACCAACTATGGGACTTCGAAGAGCACCACAAGATCTAGTTTAATAAGATGTTCACACTCGCAAAGTCTCTTTATAAAGTTCACAAGATTTTGGTGCACTTGTGTCTCTATGGTTCTTTCTCCGAAAGTCTTCCAGTTTATCTCCTGTTGATGGTGGAATATGATGACCTCCAATCTCCTTCGAGTTTTTGTAGACTCTGCAGTGTCGCCGACACAAGATTCAGATAAATGTGGAGTATCTTTTCCCATTCATGACCGAGCCAGGTGTGGCTGTCTGCCCAGTTTCTGCAGAGGAGCTTAAGAGGGCCTTCCCACCTTCCTTTCCTATAGTCTCAATTTCCCTCCAACTGTACAAACTCGCTCCTCTATTGGTCCTCACCCTCCTTGATGCAACACCACATGCTTGTTCCTCGTCCCACCCTGGGTTTCACACCTTCTGATCAGGTTTAGCCCTAACCTCTGCCTTGGGTAAGGATGCCCTCTCATTCCTTTCTGCTTTCGCTAACTACCACCTCACCTGTCCTTGGTGTTTCATCCTGGTGCAGAACCTCCTCCTGATGGCTTACTCTTACCACCTCCTGATGCCTTTCTCTTAACGCCAAATGCCTTTATTCTCCTACTACCTCCTGATTTCTCTCTCCTCATTCTGCCTCCTCATGCCTTTCTCCTCCTACCCCCTTCTGATGTATTCCTCCTCCAACCACCTCCTGATGTCTTCCTCCTCATTTCACCTCTCGATGTCTTTATTCTCATTACACCTCCTGACGTCTTTCTCCCCTACCACTGCTTCATGTATTTCACCTCGTTGCACCTTCTGATGCCTTCCTCTTGCCTCCTCCTCATGCCTTTATCCTCCTGCCGCCACCTGATGTCTCTCTCCTCCTTCCATCTCCTGATGCCTTTGTCCTCCTACCCCCTCCTGATGCCTTTCTCCACATTGCACCTCCTGATGCCTTTCTCCTGCCACCACCTATTGATGTCTCTTCTCCCACTCTAGTCTCCCGCCTCCTTCAACTCTTCACTGTCTCTCTCAAAACTCCTCCCACACTATTTTACCTGAATGGCCAACTCACCCCACACTCCTTCTCCAAATCACTATACCTCCCCTTAATGGGACATCACTCTTATACTCTAGCTACTCCTCTCAGGGGTGAGTCTAGGTGTAAGTGCTTGCATGTGTGTACCATTATTGTGGTGGCTGTGTGGTTGGTTACTGTGGAACTGCTTTTGCCCATCAGCAATAGTGCATGTCTTAGCACATGATCTGTGCAGTGAGCGGGCCGCTGCTTTTAAAAGTTGGTCCATCATCTTGCATTCCCTCGCTGTGCGAGTTGGGCATTCATGCTAGCATCTGGAACCCACATTTGATCCTACTCACCAGTGGGACTCACAGTGAGCTGTGTGAGTTCCTCAGAGCTGTTTCTGTGGATACCGTCTCTTGCTGAGCATGGATTTGGGTTGTGCTCATTAGTGTAAGGTTGCAGGTCTCTCAAAGATCTAACAGCCTTCTTGCCCAGCATGTGACTGGGCATAAGCAAGGGTGACAGTGGATCCTTCCCATCCCATCCCCAGTGCCACCAACTATTAGCTCAGGGAGGTCCCCACTTAGTCACCCCACCACAAATTCTCAGAATAAGCCAAGGGGCTTCTTCCCATTACCCAATACAGAACTCTGCTGTATATAGCAACCTGCACTGGCTTGTAACTTGTCTAGTCTCTGGTCCCGGTACTATGACATCCACTCAGACATCTAGTCAGTTCCACACCATCCTTTCCTTGAATGTACAGCACCAGTTCAGGAATGCTCGTGTTAATGTATCTTTGCTCTGTGAGCCTTTCTGTGTAAAAAACATATTCTCTCTCCATATTAGTAGCCTTAGCAGTATGATGCCACTTTCAGTAAGCTAACTCCATTTGGCATTGTATTTCATTCCTCGTCTCTGACCGTCAGGTTTACATTCTGTTCAACCATTCTTAAGTCGGATGTTGCCATCAGAGATGTCTCTGGTCAGAACCTGACATTTCTTAAGCTAGCCTTTCGGCTCAGCTGCAATGTTTAATATTCTATAGCTGCAGTCATTCTTATATGACAACATTGTTATGTAAAAACAACACAAACATCTATTTTTAATATCGCTACCATTGTTTTATTATCTTTATTTCTTTGCTAATTAATTTGTCTTGAACATTTTATAGTTTTATATGTAGTTCTCCACTGCATCCCTACCTACGTCCATGCTCTTATTTCCATGTCGATGAGTAAAATTAGAGATCATATTCTCGGGTCACATAGCTGCCCTTGTATGATTGGCAGACTTGCTTGCTGCTCTGCATGGAATTATCAGTTTTGATCACACTCCTTTATTTGCCATCTGAGTACATGAGTAACAATGATGTGCATTTGCTCTTGATTGCAGTGGACACCCATGCAGACAGTTCTTCTGAGACCTCATATCAAAGGATTGTTTAGACTATGGATTGAGGGGGCTCGTGGCAGACACGGACACATAGGCTATTTCAAAAGGTACCTAAACATTTAGTTATTTAGTTGTACAATAATCAAGGCACTCACATCATTTCAGATGACTTTTGAAGAATGAAGGGCCAAATTCATGTGATTTACAAAAAAGCTAACATAATTAGCTTCCAAAGTAACAAACTTGGCCAGGACCACTGGCTACATAAGGACTTCAGGCCAGCTCCAGACAGGCAGCATTGAGAAGGAGAACTTCCATCTGCAATCGCCTTCAAATTAGTCGCTTCACTACTCGCCAAATGATATCACCATGTGCCTCCTCCCTCCACAGCTCATTCCTACCCTCACTTGGTTTCAAGCAAGCAAGTGCCCTGGAAGCCCTAGCAAGCAACCATAGCAAAGCTCATCAATATCCCTCTTCCCTCATCCTACACCCATGGACCAAGTGCACACACAGCCTCGTGCTGCCAATGCTTACTCAGCAGTCGCTCGCACCACCTGGATTGTCACCCTAAAGAACTTGATGCCCTCTTCATCACTGAAACATGGTTTACCCTGTCCTCTACTCATGTTTTTGATTTTCACCGTCCCCTGGCAACTGCATCCAATATGGCCACTGGCCAAGAAGGGTAAGAGGTGAAGTGGCCATTATCCATGCTCAATCATCCCCTCTGCCAGACAATCATGTTGGAATCACTTGCTTGTTGGTTCCCTTTGTAACACAAGGAACCATCACCTTCCACCTCCTCTACAGACCTCCTCAGAGGAGTGGCTTGTTCATTGATGACATCTACTCCTTACTCTACCCAGCCAAATTAGCACACACGAATGATGTCTTTCTCTGAGATTTTACCGTCTCCTAGTCTCATACAAACAACCACACTCAAAGACAGCTGGTTGCACTGACCGGATCCATGCACCTTAAGCAAATTGTGCTCTCCTGCATGCACAGCAAACCTCAGTCTTAACCCCCTCATCACCTGTGCAGGCCCTATCCCACATGACTGGTCTGACATAGCTCCATTCATACCTCCATTCAACTGCTGATCACCCACTTGATCACAGCCCAAAAAGGTGAGGCTGAATGCCACTGCATTCATTGCCGCTCATTGAAAACTTTCCCAGTCAACAAGCTAAAAGTTAAATTTACAGACTTTTCCACTAAAGGGAATGCGCAGTCCTCCTAGAGTTATTTAACAACTCTGTCATAAAACTGGCGGACACTCATGGCCCCCTAAAAACCAGTTCTGATAAGACCAAACCATCTGCCCCTTGGTACACTCCTGAGCTTGCCTCCAAAAAAGCTCAATCAATGCCGGAGAGCTCACCAACCCCAAATCTCTCCAGGCCAACTGTAGGATTCTTATCACTGAGGCCAACGCTGTTCCTACTCCACCACCATTGCAACAGCCTCTAAATGGAGCAACTCAGGGAAAATTCAACAGAATCAACTACTTTTTCATTGAACAAATAGACAAAATCTAACACATCGAGTCAACCTCCCACAGCATTAGACCTTCCTGCACCCCAGCATACAGCAAACCCTTCTGGACCAAATAGTCTCCTCTCATTCCCCCCAGACTGCCTAAAAGGCTGATCTCCATCAAACCTTGCTTCTTCCCCGACGATATCATCTCATCCTCCATCATTAAACAATTGACCGGCCCAACGCTCCATGCACTCCTAAGCATCATTGATGCAACCCTCACTGAAAGGTCTTTCCTGGATACCCTCATACAACTTATACAACCACTTTTGAAAAACCTATCCCAGAACCAGATGACCTGGCCAACTACCAGTCCATTACAACGTCACATTGATCAGTAACATTTTGGTAAAAATTCCACATGACATCAGTCTTCCATACGATTATCTAGCCATCATCTTGTCCTGGGTGTCAAATAGCTTCCTCAAACCTAATCCCCCCAAGACTGAATTCATCTTCATTGGTAGCAAAGCTAAACAACAACTCGTCTAACAATGGCTCAATGATATGTGCCTAGTAGCATTTCAGCCGCAATTCTCAAATTAAGCAACATCCTTATGCTTCACCATTGACAGCAACACATAGCCAAGGAGGCCCAAAGGGCCTGGCTCGAAATCTCCACCCTTCGAAAAACGAACCCTTAATCCTAATGCAGGACATCTGCACTGTAGTGCAGGCCCTTGTGGTCTGACACATTGATGCAGGAAAACGCCTTCCTGACGGGGATCCAAGCAGCTCACAAGGCTCCACTAAAAGTAGTCCACCACACTTCAGCACTCCACATTAATGTGTGTGAAAAGTTTACCAAATCACCCCGCCTCCACGCAACTACACTGGCTTCCCCTCCAGAAAAAGATACTGTTCAAGACTGCATGTATCAGCAACAAATCAGTCATGTGTTGCATAAAAGTGCATCTGGCAGCTAAGTAAAAGGGATCAGTTGGCACACATTCCTCGCACAGCCAATCAACTAAACGGCTCAAATAACAACTCGCACGCAAAGAGATGATTCACAACCAATTCTTCTCTTGCTATGCACCCACCGTCTGGAACTCGATCCCTGTATCAGCCCGGAATACCCACACAATTCTCCAATTCCACAAAGCTCACAAAACCTGGCTTTTTCAACGTCAAAGAACTAATACTGATGGATGCTCAGACCACAACTCACTGTACTGTGCCACTGTTAAGTCATCCACACACAATAAAGCGCTGTACTGATGTTCAGCTATGTCCGGGCTTTGAACAGTACACTAACATAAATAGAAGACTCTCCATTTCAAAGGACACACTTACCTGATTAGGTAGTTGCTCTTTCAGGGTGACTGACCCTCGCCTCTGGAACTGTATGCCAGTCCACATTAGGGACCCCATTTTTGTTCCATTTTGTAAACACTTAAAAACCCATTCTTCCTTAATATAAACAATGCAATTCCGACGCTAACAGTCCTGTACTGTGTCCTGGTGCCTGCTCGTTCATCACACCAGTACAAGTATAATGTGTTTAGATAATCATAGGAAAATATTTTTTGCAAAAGTTATTTTGGGAATTTTACATCCATGAGGACATACCTATTCTGCTATTCTTTCTTAGACCTAATTTGTGTCCTTCCAAACGTTGCCATAGAGAAGCTTTAAGGAGTTTAATTTATCTTACATACAAGGTGTGTTTTGCAGATTGCTTCCACCTTTACAGGAGTTACACTAAAGACTGTAATGTCACCTGACTAGCGTTCATACCTCTATTTCAGAGTGATCCAAGAGTACCACTGGATAAAACTCTCAGGCAACCACCGGGGGACACTTTTCCCAAATCCTACCAGTTATGATATCACTTCTAGATGTGAGCCTGATTGTTGCTGAGCTGCTCTTAGTTCCAGTTACTCTGGATTCTGGCTACAACCCACACTGTAACAAAGAGGAAATGTCAGTCGTCCAGTTTCATGTGTGAAAGGCCAGTTTTCTTTTTTAGTAACTCCAAAATAGCTTCTGTCTTGTCTGCTTCAAATTCCCAAAACCCATTTGCCGCACCAGACTTAAGTGCAGCCATTTGATTTGAATTATTTATAATGTCCACCAAGTATTACTTAGTAGCGCTCTATGAAAGTCTCCTCCAAACAGGTGCTCTCCTGCACTTCCAGAACCATCAAGGACAACATCTTCTGTTGTCCTTGATGGTTGATGGAAGGCAGCCTCTGCCCTGCCTTGGCTGCCTTCTGCAATCACGCTTTCTCCACATGCTTTTTTGCTCTACCCCTCAAGTACTCCCTTGTGCACCCTCTCTTAAAAAAGCCATCTGCTGACCCTTCCTGCCGTGCCAACTATCGCCCTATCTCCATCACTCCTTTCTTGGGCAAACTCCTGGAGAAGTTGGTCATCCCCAAACTGACCCTCCACACTGAATCTGTTGGTTGTCTCCATGACCACCTGTCTGGCTTCAGAGCATCCAGAGGCATGGAAACTGCTCTCCAGAACACAAGTGAAGACCTGCTCTCTAAAGTTGATTCCAACTCTCCCTGTGCTCTCATCCTGCTCCATATTTCCTCTGCCTTTGACACGCTTAATCATGTCACCCTCATAAATTGTCTCTGTGATACACTGGCTTGGCTAACCTCCTTCCTATGAAACTGACCTTCCCAAGTGCAACTGGGCCCTTTCCTCTCGAGCACCTCTCTATCTACTTGAGGAATCCCTCAGGACTCTATCCTATCGCCCTGGCTTTTCAACATCTACATTGCCCCTTTGCCCACTTGATCTCCACCTTCTCCCCTCACATCCAGGACTATGCTGTCGACACACAGCTCTCCTTCAAGCTCCGCCCCTCTTCATCCTCTTTTTCCTCTCTCATTGGGACACCTGGTCCCTCTTTCCCGCCCACTCTCTGCCCTCCTTGGGTCCCCTCTCCTAACCCTCTTATGAGGCCGAAAAACCTTGTGGTCATCTTTTCACTCTTTCTCCACTCACATCACAGCCCTTGCCAAGAAGGCCAACGTTCAGCTCCACTTCCTCAGAGGCATTCTCCCTTTCCTCACCTTCCCCCAGAATCTCAATGTCTCCAGAGCCATGGTCCCCTCAAGGCTGGACAACTGCAACAACCTCTTCCTCAATCGGCCTCTTTTGTCACTCCGCCTCCTCCAACTAATCCAGAATAGGACTGCAGAACTTATCCGTGGACACAAGCCCAGGACTGCATCTGTCCAGACCTAATATTTCTCCACTGGCTCCTGGTGGGTGCAAGGATCATATTCAAGAACCTCTATGTAATCCACAAGGCTTTCTGGGGCCTGGGACCCCCCTACATCCATCTCTCTCTCCCTAAATACCCCCTAGCTAGAGCACTTTGATCCTCTAGCTCCAACTCTCTGCATATCTGTTTCTCCAAGCATAGAGTGCGGGGTAGATCCAATCTTTGGCAGGAGCCTCCGTCTGGAATGGCCTCCCTGTCTCTCTCAGACTTGAGCTGGATCTCCTTAACTTCCACAAGTGGCTCAAGACTCTGCTCTTCTCTTCCTCCTTCCCTCTCTCCCTCCCGTGCTAATCCCCTCGTCTGTCTGCTATGACTAGCGGCCTGGTCCCTTATGAGTCTTACAGGGCATCAGACCCATCTCGTCCAGTCTGCCTCAGCACCCGCCCAAACTAGCACTGCCCTTACGGGCCTCTTCCCTGACCAGCCTCGAGGTTTGGCACGCCCCTGAGTCTGGTACACCTCACCTTCCTCCCTGCACTATGTCGGTGATCACTGTCTTCCCCTGGTACTGCCCTCTTGGGGTCCCCACAGCACTTGAGTAACCCCGGTCCCTCCTTTCCCTCCCCTCCCACCGATGTGCACTTCTTGCCCTGTACTTGCACAATCCAAATGTCACCTGGATCGTTGTCTTTGTCCTACCTCTGTTCCCCCTCCCCTCCCTTGCCTCGTCGCGCCTTGAAACACTTGTGTAGAGGCGCGTTATAAATGCCTTATCATACCCTAACTAAGAATTGAGCTTATTCCAAGAAATCACAAAGCTGGGCCGTTACTACTTTTCCAGTAATTTGGCTCTCCAGGGTAGACCAGCAATTGGACTGTAGTTTAACAAAACTGCTGGATGCTGGTTGGGTACTTTAGCAGTGTAGTCACAATAGCCTATTTAACTGCACCCTGTCAGAGTGACAAGGCAGTCTTTTTGGAGAAATGCAGTGCTACAATATGGCGGCTACCACAAAGGCAGGCAAAGAGTCTTTGCCTTTAGAAGGGGGTTTTATAGTGCGTATTGGAGAGGAATCTCCCTCCCTATAAATGGACTAAAACTGGAACAACGACTTTAGAGAATTAACTAAAAGCTCTGATGTTTCCTTCCATCTTTTCATACGGTTAGCATGTAGGGGGAGGGAGTTGGCAACTGTGTGTTGAGGAGTATTCAGGAGAGTAATGGTGCATGTTTTTAAAGCTGCACGTTCTCTCTTTCTTTGTCCTCTTTTGCCTTTCGACACTCGAAATGATTGCCACAGAAGTTCCACGTTGAGGGAGCCTACACTCACAAATTACTGGATATGAAATCAATATTAATGTTGAAACTTTGCATACGAACTCTTTTTTTGTGGGAGGACGGTACGTTTCCACATGAGAATTCGAATTTCTCTATTGTGGCATACGAATCATGTCTGGTTAGAAAATGCGAAGAACACAATCTGATCATGTTAAAAACTCACCGGATGGTCTCCTTTCAAATATATATGAACATTTAAATGGAATGCACTTAAACAAAATATTCATACTAACAATCTCAACAACTAAAAGGTTGCGGGTTCCAGATGACATTTTTGTACTTCGTTAGTTTTTTATAAATCTCATATTAGTGATAGTTTATAAATGTATTGAGATAGAACAAAACCTTTAACCCTGATCTCCCCTTTAAAGGTGCTTCTGGAAGTGGAGCATTGAGGGGTGTAAGATTGTCTGTTTGGAGCTTTTAACGAACGCCCCTGACGGGTGGAGCTGGAGCAACATTGCATTAGTGAGTAATAAGTTCTTCCCTGAGAGGTGGCTTTCCGCCCTTGGATTTCACTTGAATGTTCTACATTTATTGTTTTGCTAACGCATGTCTGTGTGATACTTCCAATATTGTGTGAAGTAAACATTTACTGGCATGAATAAACTCTGAAAAAGGTAAAGAAAATGGCACGGAAGAAGCGGAATATAACGATTTGCAACGCAAATAGTATAGTATGCACATTCCTAAATGATCCTGTTTGTCAGGGCATAAACCATTCTCAGTTACACGGAGGGCCACATACCCATGGTTTATTATTCTCTTGATTTGCAGGCCCTCCTTGTCTTTTCAATCCATTAGTGCAATCGTTTGGTGAGATCACAATGTACCAGGGTGAACATTCAAGATGACTAAGGGCAGTGCTTTCCTCTTCATATGCCTTTTTAACACGCTGAAGATCTATTGCTGTCTTACAACATATAACATGTGGTCGATGGTAAATGTTTTAAGTACATTTGTAAATAAGTATAGCAAAGTAAAACAAAAAAAAGAAATTCTTTCTAAGATACATGTGTATGCATACAGGGATTTTTTTGTACATTTTTAATTTTAAATTTTCTATGTTTCTGAATGGGTCTTTTTGAATATTCTTTCTGCATATTTGTGTTCATATGCAAATGCTGGGCCATTCTACCTCATATATTGTCTTGCAGCCGGTTCACCTCACCATGGTACCAAGTGAGGTTTGCCGATGATGGAAAGTGCAGGGTATACCCTGCATAGTGGATGGTCCAGGTGAGCCAGGCACAGTATTACAAGTTGGACATTAAATCTATCCATGGTGATGGCATGACTTAATAGAACAGGAGACTCCTTCATTAATCATACAACGTATGTTCATTGATGCTGAAGAGACGAATGAAGAAGTTGATTGTATGCAATAAAATTTATGGGCCTGATTGAACAAGGTAAAAGTGTCGTTTTGTTTGATTTTTTTGGGACATAATATGCCAACCAACTAATTTATTTTCTATTTGCTTGAGTTTTCTTTCCATTTAAGGAGTTTGTAGGTCTTACACAGTAAGTTCCCAATACTTGACCAATTTTGGTGAGTTTCGATTCCATTAAAGACATATAGAAACCTATTATGTTTAGCTTCCTTTACTGAAACTCTCATCAGCAAATTTACCAAGAAATATAAAAGACTAGGGCCTCATTAAGGGTTTTGCGGTATTGTGGTGGTAAATTCACTGATATACCACAAAACAGAATTACAGTTACTGCCTCTTTGTCCTGCGGTTTTACTTGGACGTTACAAGTGGTGGTAGTGCCGTGTAAATCCACATTTTTGGAGTTCATAGCACTCCATGGGGATTTTGGCAGAATTACCATTGGTGATAAAGCTGCTGGTGGTAATTCTGCCGATTTTGCCAATTTTTTGCTCTAGCCTTTTGCTGGAGGTTTATCCTCCACCTTATAAAAAAAACTCATTTTACGGTGGTGCGGTAACAAGATGGTAATGGAATTACTGCTGCATTACCACCATTTTGACCAAACCACCATACTTATAATGAGGCCCATATTTCCATTAAACTGCCAGGAAACGTGGGGGTTTATTTGTACCATAATTAATTTAGCAATTCATCTTGTAATTGCAGTCTGTGACCTCCATTCCTTTTCCTGGACTCCTCTTCTTTTGACATAAACCACAAAGTCAACTTTAACCAGTCAGGCAACTAATCAAACCATTCTAAGTTCAAGAACAAATGAAAGTCCAGCCATAAATACTCAACCAATTGGCCAACAATAAACCAACACAACTGCTCCACTCATGTCGGTCAAGCCTCTTCAAGGCTCCTGGCTCTTTGTTCCTATAGGAAGAAAAACACTTGAATATGAGGAAGGGAACATAAATGTCTGACACACTGGTCCAGAAGTGCATGAATACATCAGGCCAAGCCAACTCGAGCACTGCCACCTACCTTCTCGGTTATCCGACCCATGAAGCGTGCATCCGTTGAGGCTTTCGCTGCCACCTTCTCACCCCCTCCTCCTCCTCTGGCTGACTCACATCCTGACACAACCCTTTCCATACTCCACTCTGCTAAATCTGATACTCTCAATGTTCTTGCCCCTGTCATGAGGGTCTGCTTGAAACCCAAAGCCAAGTGCAATTCTTGGTATGACTCAGACTTTGTCACCCTTAAACGCAAGTGCAGGGGGGCCAAGAGGAAATGGCGTGCTTCCGGTACATCCTCTGACAAACTGGCCTGCCGCCTGCTCCAAAGGCAATACCAGCTCCCTGTCTGTACCAAGAAGAGAGCCCAAATCCAAGCCTGTGTCTCCGCTGCATCTAACAACTCGGCCGAACTCTTTAAAATCCCCAAGGAGCTGGCCAATCCTGCTGCAGTCTCTACCTCTCCTGTCACCTGCCAGGCCCTCTGCACAGCCCTGGCTTCTCATTTCATCTCTAAAACTCAGGACATCCTGTCCTCTCTCTCTTCCTATCCCCCTCTTCCCTCTACTCCCTGCTCTTCTTTTGGCCCTTCTTCAGCCACCTCTCCTCCCTCCTTCTCTGCCTTTCTCCTGTTCTCCTCGGACAAGGTTTCTAGACAAGTCTGATCTATGAAAGTCTCATCAAAACAGGTTCACCCGTGTTTCTCCAAAACCATTGAGGACCAAATTGACACCCTGGCTCCTGCTCTGGCTGATTTCTGCAACCACTCCTTCACCATCGGAGTCTTCCCCTCCCCCCTGAAGCACTCCCGTGTGCACCCTCTTCTTAAGAAACCCTCTGCCGACCTTTCCTGACTGGCTAACTATCGTCCAATCTCCATCACTCCTTTCCATGGCAGGCTTCTGGAAAATCTGGCTATCTCTCAGCTTAATCTTCACACTGAATCTGTTGGTTGTCTCCATGACCATCAGTCTGGCTTCAGAGCTGCCAGAAGCACGGAAACTGCTCTCCTGAACATTCATGAAGACCTGCCCTCCAACCTTGATTTCAACACCCCCTGTGTCCTCATCTTACTTGATCTCTCTTTTGCCTTTGACACGGTCAACCATGCCGTCCTGCTCAACCGTCTCCGTGATAACCTGGGTAATACCGATCAGGCCCTGGCTTCGCTGACCTCCTTCCTCTCTGATCAATCCTCCCACGTCCAACTTGGGTCCTTCCTCTCCCCTACCTCTATCTGTACCTGTGGTGTTTTCCAGGGGTCTAACCTCGCTCCCTGGCTGTTAAACCAATACCTGGCACTTCTTACCCACCGCATTGCTGCTCTCTGCCCCAACTTTCAGTGCTATGCGGATGACAGTCAACTCATTTTCAGGCTCCCTTCCGCCACCTCTTCTCCTTCTCGCATCTGTGATTGTCTGTCCGCCATCCAGGAGTGGTGTGCCGCCAATGATCTCTGCTTTAATGCCAGTAAGACCGGGATTCGCCTCATCGGCACACCTGCTCCCTCCTTTCCTGCCACTCTCTGGCCGGCCTCTCTTGGCCCCCTTCCTACTCCCACCTGTGATGCTAAAAACCTTGGGGCCGTCTTTGACTTCACACTTTCCTTCTCTCCTCACATCTCTGATGTCTCTAAGAAGTCACACTACCAGCTGCACCTCCTCACAGGTATTCTTCCTTTCCTCTCCTTCCCCCAGAAGCTCACTGTCTCCAGAGCTCTGGTTCTCTTAGGCTGGACTACTGCAACAGCCTCTTTCTAAATCAGCATGCCTCTAGTCTCCGCCCGCTGCCACTCATCCAAAACAGGACTGTAAGAATTGTCCTTGGCATCTCTCCAGGACTGAAATCTCTTCACAGGCTCTCAGTGGCGGCGAGGATTACGTTCAAAACCCTCGGCATTGTCCACAAGGCCTTCTGGGGCCTGCGACCTCAATACCTTCAACTCTTGCGTCCTAAATATTTCCCTCTCGAGGTCTTCGCTCATCCGCCTCCAACTCCCTCAGAGTCAGTCGTTTCTCCAAGCAGCGAGTTGGTGATAGATCTCTTTCTACTGCTGGGGCCTCCCTCTGGAACAGCCTCCCTGCCTCTCTGAAACTTGAGATGAACCATCTCTGGTTCCGGAAGCACCTCAAGACCTTCCTCTTTGCTTCTGCTTTCTCTCCTCTCCCTTGCTGATCTCCTGGCTGAATCTGAAACTGCACTGGTTTACCTGGTTACCCTCTGATCTCGGACCCAGGTCCCCAACCCTTGCACTTGGGGACTGTTTCTGTAACCCTCCAGCCCCTACTCGCACTAGACCCCTGATGTCTGTTCTTACCCTTGCACTTGCCAACAGATGGCCACACTTTTAATTTTTGTCTTTATTTTTTTTACTGTTATCCTATGTACTGCACTGCCCCCTCCCCTTTCCCCCTGCACTTGCGCGATCTCAATGTCACCTGGCCTAGTGGAATCGCTGTCTGTTGAATATAAGCATCCCCAAAAACGCACCCCCCTTAGTGAGAGGCAATAAAGGACGCACCCCAGGAGGGGAATGAGACCAGGACCAAGTGCGGGTGAGATCAAAAGGGCTTTATATAAATCAATATAGGGCATGCAAAGGACTCTGGAAACTCTGAGAGCGCTCTGTCTGACAATAGCAAAGACAGGCCTACTTATTTACAGAACACGTCATGGGTGACACAAGCTATAGGGGGCACATAATCGTGGGGATTGGGTGGTGATGTCTAGGGGGTATACACAGTAGAGTGTTGCTCCTCCAGGATTGGCGGACGTTGGTGCTGAGCCACGTGGGGTTGGAAGGTCAGCTGGGCTCATCGGGGTGGAGTGCCGGGCCGGACATGCCTTGTAGCGATGATTGGTAACTAAACTGACATTTGCCCTTTTGGCCACACATTCATAACCATTCGTCACACTTTATGCTTCCGTTGGCTTGTAGCTCTTGTAAGCACTGACCTTAGTTCAATACGCAGACAGGAACATTGATATGCAATCTGAAGTGTCCCAATACATCAGTTGTGAGGATACCTTAGGTTCAAACAATCTGTTCCCATGTGCATAGTCAGGGGCATGGGAGGGGTCACTTGACCACCCTGTCTTGGTAGATTTGGTGAGGGATGGTATTACGATCTGTTGGTACAAGGGTGGGCGCCCCCCTTTTGAGGGCCATTAACTTGGGGACGGGGGAGATACCACTGTCCCGTGGGGGGCATGTGAGTAGTGCCTGAAAGACGGTGGGATTTAGGACCAGGTAGCTCATAAATCATGGTGTCAGGCTGTGGCGGCCTCTGACATGGGGGAGGCGGATGCATGAAATGGGTCCAGCCGGGTCGGGACGGGAGACGAGGCTGTGCTGTTTGAACACCAGCTATCCCTGGAGGGCCTGGGCGTGAGGAGGGGGAGATGGCCTAGCAGCTCTGTGCACAGCATCCTGCAGAAGGCGGTGTACTGTCCTGTGGGTGAGGGGCGAATAACAACACGTGGGGTCTCTAAGATGACTCGTATGCATTTGCATTAGAGGGGATACTAACTGGGGGCCATACCTTTTAGTACAACAATTCACATCTATAGTTGACATACAAACATGAGGTAGTGTTAGGCAGGTGTATGTGTAAAGAGAACAACACATATTATTGCATATTGTCATCAGTTATCCAGTCTTCGTACATCTTCACATTATAAAAAATATCTGTTGCATATTACTCTTTACCCATTCTTCTTCACGTTAGCAGCGAACGTTAGTCAACACGACATATATCACATAAATGGTTTCTACACATTACAAGAGTCCTCGGGGTAGTCGGGGTGTAGGGCGCCACACAGTCTAACGCTGGGGGCTTGGTACAGGGTCAGGGCATGCAGGTTTTGGTCTGGTTTCAGTTACTTCCTAATGTTCCCATTCATGGGTGGGGCAATGATGTACTGTGGAAGGTTAACAGCTACAGTGTTTTATTTTGTTGTTTGTTCGTGTCTGGTGGCTCGTGAGAACGAGTCCTCAGCGGATCTGCCATGCGGCGGGGTCTGGGGACGTGTGGGGCTCTGTGAGCACAGCCGAGTGGGGGTCAAGCTGCAGCTTTCTGTGTGCACGTTGGTTCTGCCTGGGTTATGTCTAAACGTTTCTAACAAAATGGAGTTAGCTTAGTACAAGATGGCGTCTGTGCTCTGCCACATAATGTCGTGGTGCAGCATCACATGTCGATCTGCAGCCGCCCCGCCGCCTGGGCCCGGGGGCCGGTGGGCTGCCGACGAGTCATGAGTCTTCACCAGGGTAGGAGATGTAGTGGAGAGGGGGGTCCTATTGACCTGTCCTCCCCTACATTTTCTTCCCTCTGTTTCCCCTCCCATGCCTCGTCATGCCTTGAAACACTTGTGTATAGGCGCGTTATAAATGCCATATCATATCATATCATACAATATGTACAATGCACAATAGTAAACCAGATTGCACCAGCCAACACTGAAACCAGAGTCTGATAGTCACTTCAACACCAAAGAAGGGTGGAATAGTAATTTTTGTATAGCTTTAATCATTTCAGAACTCTGCTGTACTAAGTAAGTAGTGGGAATGTGCGTTCTATGACAAGACCAGTCATCATCGTGATGCACTTCATTCCGGGTTAACACCCATAAAATCAAACATAAAATTAGCACATTTACACAATGCACACTAAGTTCATGAAAACATTTCCAACCATAAAAACAAATTACATTCCGGCCAAGCCATTAAGAACCGTGAAAGTATATCACATCCTCAATTATCCTACCAACCTAAACCATGTGTCATCTAATTATTAACATACATATGAATACAATGCCACACATTTCACGTGCCTCTTTGTTTCTTATGAAAGACTCAACAATTCAATTGACTCTATGGAAGGCCATTTAATATATTCACAATACTGAACGTATTTTAAAATGCCAAATAATCACACATCTTATGTCTACAAATCTAAAATAAATTGACATTATCTAACCCCACAAATAAAGTGGTATGTGCATTTCCAATTTCACCTCAAACAGTTCATCAAGGTCACTCATATATCATCCAATAGCATCCAAATAATTATTATATCTAATCTGCAAAATACTCACAAACTTGTTATAAAACCATAGCAAGTCTAAGGTGGCTAATATTATTCACAAATTCTAAGCTGAAATGATTTGGCAACACATCATATTTGCTTCTGTGTAGGCAAGCCTTCATGACACAATTAGCCACAGCGAACACAGAATGCAACTGGTCAGTTGACACACAGACCAAAAGTTCCCTCTTAATATTCTTCCATCACTATTCTTTAGGATGGGCTTAAGTCACCCTTTCCACATTATTTCATACAGTGGGAAAAAGAAAAGGTTCTGGAGGCCATCATGCTTGTTTAACCAATAGAGGAATACATGGGAGAATCTTTCTCTCTGTTTTTCAGTAGTTTCTGCCTGGTAATACACATAGGTAAAACTTCAAGAAAAGAGCCTTCATAAACAACAGTTCACCCATATTTAAATATGGCTCTAATCTGAATCTGAAATGTATGCAAAGTTACCCCTCATGCAAAACCTTGTTTAAGGGGTAACTTTGCATCAGGGAACTGTCCCCACATTTTTTGACATGTCATGCTGCACGCCCAGTCAAAAAAGGTCAATCTAACAATAATAGCCTTATCCCCACCTTGATTCTACCTGGGTTTTCTCAAAAGTCGTTTAGGCCAGGATTTCTCATGTATTGCTTAATTTGCTTCAATCAAGACCAGGTACTTCAGGTGTGTTCATGCAATAAATGAAAGCCTTCCTAAACGCCCGAAGACCGGGGGCGCTCCACAACCTCACCCAATAGAAGGCTTTCAAACTAGCATTATAGCTGATTCCCAGATGATGCAGCTCTAGGGACAGTAAAAGGATATGTGCTGTTCAGTAGTGCAAATTATTTTTTGAGGACTAAAGACACATTCACCCTAAGGCAATCAATATATGTGGACTCCATTACCCTTTAGTATTACATCAAAACCATAGGTAGTTAAAACATTGAACTGTGGTACTCTTTCCCTCCCCTAATTAACATTAAGCCTTCATATCCCATTAAGATGGCATGCCATTGCCCATGTTATTTTTTAAGATCATTGTTAACCCTTTAACCCGCTCCGAGTCTCCACACGGCTGGAGGCTTCCCTCGTCCCCCGCCGGGGACGCAGGACCAAGAAGGTAAGTTGGGGGGGCGGGTGGGAGGGAGGGAAGGGAATTAAAAAAAAAAGACTTACCCGAGTCCCCGGCGGGGGGCGAAGGCAGCCTCTCAGCCGCGGGGAGGGCCCCGCTTCGAGCCTCCTCATTGGCTGAGGGGTTGCCACACCCCCCGCCGGGGACAAAGGCCGTGGAATCCCAAAGGAGGGATTCCCGGCCGGGTAGGGACCTGGCGAGAGCCAATCAGAATGCTTGTTGCATTCAGATTGTCTCTTGCCGGGTTACTAATCTTTAATAGATATGGGTTTGCCCATATCCTCTCTGGACACAGGTTGGTTGGTGATAATGGGTGATCATTTGTGTAATCTATTACTTGTGGACAACTGGGACCGGATATCAAAGGCAGATAGGACTCCAAAACAGTTGGTATATGTTTGGAGAAATATGCAAGGTTAAAGGGTTAACAATGATCTTAAAAAATAACATGGGCAATGGCATGCCATCTTAATGGGATATGAAGGCTTAATGTTAATTAGGGGAGGGAAAGAGTACCAGAGTTCAATGTTTTAACTACCTAGGTTTTGATGTAATACTAAAGGGTGATGGAGTCCACATATATTGATTGCCTTAGGGTGAATGTGTCTTTAGTCCTCAAAAAATCATTTACACTACTGAACAGCACACATATTCTTTTACTGTCCCTAGAGCTGCATCATCTGGGAATAAGCTATAATGCTAGTTTGAAAGCCTTGTATTGGGTGAGGTTGTGGAGCGCCCCCGGTCTTCAGGCGTTCAGGAAAGCTTTCATTTATTGCATGAACACACCTAAAGTACCTGGTCTTGATTGAAGCAAATTCAGATTCGCTCAGGTCCTTCCGTATGGGCCGCGGGGCATTACCTGAGTCGGTAATGCCCCCGACGCTCGGGTTCTATTGCTTAAATAGATGTGTTACAAACCAACAGATAGCCCTGGCAAATGCCTGTCTATAGGAAAATATTGAGCAGTTTCCCACCCCAGCATACATCTAATAGCTGCATAATGATTACTATTTAGATCTTTCATTAATGTAATTAGAGGCATTTTGATGTTCAACAGTGATAACTTCCATAACAGAGGCCTGGGATGTCATATTTCCCTATGTAATCATGCTAAGTGAATCCGATATGGCCAAATTCAATTTGGGACCATGCCCTCTATTGGTTTGATATAATTTACTAAAAATCTTGTACCAATGGACTTCAGGAGTATTAATGTCTACAAAAGGATTACTTTCAAGGGCCTCTTTGATTACCAAATGCCAGAAATCCTTTTGGTGTCACAATTTAAGAGCACATCATATTTTCTTTCATGTTCAAAAAATCTCGGCCTCTCCTTTGCATCTGTCAATCATTTGTATTCCTTTCCCATGCCACCAATCATCTCCTGTTTTTTCAAACCTCTCAAATCTTTTTTTGCCCTTCTACAGTCAATATCAAACCATGATTGTATTTGCTTATTCAGTTTCTGGTTTGCTAAACTAGGGTGACTAACAAAGATGGGTTACTACATTAACATTTCACAGATGTCAATAGTTTTATATTGGTAGTTCTTTGATACCGGTAGGACATCTCTCAGAAATGTATGCATCACAAAATATAGGGTAGGAATTACAAATCCTTTTTCTACTGTTTGTCACTTTATCTTTCTGTAGTTGTTTGTCACTGAAAGTGGCATGTTTCTTTTTCCCTCCTGTGCTAAAGTAACAAAGAGGGGAACAGTGATAGGTAATAGAAGTTGATCATAGTCATTTTCAACTTGAGTGACTACCATTAGATCTTCAACCAGTCTCATACTAATGTTTCTAACAAAATATAGTCAATATGACTCTGTGTTGAAGAGGTCAGGTGGGCTGATATAACACTGGAAGTCTCCCATTACGAGCTTCACAATCCATTTTAGCTACAAAACTAGCAAATTACTGTACTATGATGTCATTTAAGAGGTGCCACACACGTCTGGAAACCCCAGAACATATCTTCACTATTAGTGCCTAACCAATTTGTCAATGGCTCCAAATGGAGGTTTAGATAACGCAAGACAACCCTTAAAATACAACCATCCATCATATTGTTTTCTTGTACCCCATCCATCCAATTCTGTAGTCAAAAAAGAAAAAGAAAAAACGCAAAGGAGCGTTTTTTAACTCTACCGTTTTGGCTCTGCGACCCTACAATCACAGTCTTGAGTAATCCGGTTGTCAATCCGGTTGCCGCGTCTTGTTGGAGTATGGCGGTAAAAAAAGCACCAAAAACTGCTTAAACTAGTAAATGTCATAATACTCCATTAAAGACAAGCGCCAAATTGTCTTTAATTATCACTATTTATTCTCCATATTTGAGTGCCCTTTATGATGACACGCGTTTCGGCCTTTGGCCTTTCTCAAATCAGGGCATAGTCAAATAGTAATTTTGCTATTGATAAATTGCCATTGGTCCTGTGAGGTTCGCTTCACTATGATATGATAAGGGGTTAAATCCCTGTTTTCTCGAAATTCTCTGTCTTTCGTGTCGGCTCTGAGCCGATGATGTAGACAGAGCATTTCGAGCAAACGGGGATTTAACCCCTTATAATATCAGAGTGAAGCGAACCTCACAGGACCAATGGCAATTTATCAATAACAAAATGGCTATTTGACTATGCCCTGATTTGAGAAAGGCCAATGGCCGAAACACATGTCATCATAAAGGCACTGAACTATGGACAATTCTGTAGTCGGTCAATCATATGAGAGCATTCATTGGGACAGTAGGACCTCAGATGCACATGATACAGAAGAATCGGATAACCATTAGGTATGCAAATTTAGTGGATCTGGAAATCATGTGATCTAAGTCAACACCTGTCAACTTGAGTGCCAATCCAGATTACGAGCCCCTCTACACCCCCCACTGGTTGACCCGTATCACCTTTAATAACAGGAATATGAAAAGTGCAGTACCCTTTGTTGAAGCAGAGGGGAACTAAACCCATGTTTCTTGCAAGATGATGTTGGCTTATTCACTGCATGCCTGATAGGTCAAAGTTTTTATTTTGAAGGGCAGATTTAGGCCATGATAGTATATTGATCTTTGTTCTTTTATGTTTAACAGAAAACCTACCCTCTCCTTCAATGGCTTGGTTGATGAACGGCTCGATATATTCTCTATTCATACAAATCTCATTGGTACATGTGGCTGAAATGGTATTAGCATACTTGATTGAATATGTTTGTCCGCATTTACCATTTGTTGGTTTTTTGCATGTGTGATTTGACCTGTGATGCAGTTTGCCCGCATGCTTTCTGAAATACCGAACATGAAAAGCGCGGGTTTCCTCCGCTCACCATGTTCGGTATTTTAGGGTTTCAGAGGTGTAGGTGTCCCCCCCATTTCCTTAGCATTGGCGGCGGGGGACAAAAAAAAGACCTGAATGTTGAAAATGGGGGTCCATGCAGTTAAACTCTGGGCAGTTTGCCGCGATAAAAAAAAATGACCATACAACCCTAAGCTGCTGGGACTGTGACAAAAAAGTATTCTTCAAGTGGTAGATAATGGAAAGTCAGTGTAACTTCAGTCAGACATATTTGGTGACACAACTGAATCATGAAATGTAATTGGGAGGGGTCTACATTTAGTCTTAAACTAGGTCTCTGTTTCATAGAACCAAGTTTATCATAATGTCTTGAGGGTCAGGCCTCTAAGGGTGTCCACAGTATCCTTCCTTATCTCAGATAGATAGCCCTTTACATCTCTTAGCCAGTGAATAAACATATCAACAAGAGTAGCCCGTGAATCAACTTATCAACAAAAGAATCACCCTTTGCCATTTGGTTTGGTAATAGTTTGGGCCCTGCTGACCACATATACAACACATTTATTATCTATAGATCAAGTGATTGTAATATCAGGAACCTCTCTATCAATGGGAGGATTGTGGTCAGTTCTAAGCAGCTGATGATGTATTGGTACTTCATTTTGCCTTGATAGTAGATGTCAAACCCTATCATTTGCATTAGCAACAAGGTATGTGAGCTATCACACCTATTAAAACATTGCAATTAATTCCTTAGTTGTCTGGTGTTCTTGCTTTTTATATTAGTAAAAGGCATTGAGACATTTTGCATCCTCGGTTTTGATTGACTGTTGCCATTGCTAAACTGAATGGCACTTAATGATGATTCCAGCTGCAGGGAATGCTCAATAATCTTAATCAAAGAACTGGGGATAAATGTATTGCCTGTTCCTGCTTTGCTCTGTCTGTTCTCTTCAGGGTACAGAGCAGATGGTGTGGTTGGTGGACAGGAAGGCAAGCAGATCAGTCGTCCTAACATGCAGCGTGGGCCGGAATGTGAATAAACTTATTCCTCCTCCTCTGAAGCCTCCATGAGAACTCTGCCACTGTGGCGGCTTGCAGACTACAGCCACTCTTTGCCATTTTTTGCTACCTCTAAAGCTGGTCAAGGCATAGAGTATAAGACCCACTTGGCCGGCAGTGGGCAATCAGATCATCAGACCAATGACATGCAGGGCATGTAGGTGAATAGACTTACAGAGGGAAATATTGTGCTTGTTTGCAGCTTTCCCATCTCCGACAAAGCAATATTGCCAATTGGCTTAAAGAGAAATCTTAAAACTGTTGCTGGACCAATGTCCTACTTTCATGGCAGCTTTCAGGTGAGTGTGGGGGGCATTTAAGGCTCTAAGCAGAAATACCCTTCACCTAAAACCGCATTTAAACAGTGCCACCAAAACGGCTGTGCTTTTGTCTTTCTTGTTTTCATCTGCATAACTAGAAGTTATGCAGCGCCATCAGAACGGCGCTGCGTCTGTTTTTCTTGCAGCAAAAGTATGCACGACATCCAAAACATCTTTGTTTTAGTGATAAATCACATGAGGGGCAACGGTTTGTACATTACAACCCGACACTGCTTTTCTTTCCCTTTGATGTGAACCATCGCGCTCAAATTACTGCAAATGAAAGAAATAGCGTGGCTTTTTCTCTTTTCTCTGTCCAAATCAAAGAAATCCTTTGCAGTATCTCTCTGTGTCCATGAACCAACAGTACATGCAAGACCCCTCCAAAGGACTAATTGAAAGACAATCATGTGACCAGCAGAACCACAGTTTGAAACTTTAAATGAAAGGCCTGCACGCGTGTGAATCTGCGCTTTGGAAAATAAGGAAAAATGTTGTTTAAAAGTCAACATTGAATGACAGCTGTTGCTTGCACAGAAATATCTGAATATGTGTGAGTGGGGGTTTGGCTACACAATGTACATTATATTTGTCCCCACAAGATTTAGTTACATTGGAAAAGGCTCAAAAACCAGTAAAACTGTTTTGTGGCTCAGGCACAGAATTCAATAGCACAGAAAATTTGCACCAATAAGTTAACCGGCCCACAATGGCATGTGTGGTGGCCGAGAGTGTGAGGATTCTCTGCTCTACCAGGCATTACTGGAAGAGGGGACAAAAGAAGCCAGTTTGGCTGGTGCGTGACCAAAAAGTGCGATTTCCTCCAGCACCCACTTTGAAAGAGCAACTGTCAAACTTCAAAGGGCATCATAAACGTCATTTGTTGCAAGCCGAGCCAGGAGGAGACAGTTTGCTGTGGGGGTCTGCAGCACCATCCCATATGTGACAAATCCTCCCCATTGACATTAAAAGACTTCTTCATTTTTAGACATTTTTCTCAGCACCATGAATAAGAGTAATATTGTATTAAGCTAGTTTTACATGTGATTTTTAGACAAATGTAAAGAGACCAAGGGCATGTTTCTAGCACTTTTTGAACTGAAATGGCGAGGAAATACGTGTTTCTAGCTGAATTATAAATGGGACAAATAGTAAACGTGGG
The DNA here is from genome assembly GCF_040938575.1 of Ambystoma mexicanum. NCBI lineage: Eukaryota > Metazoa > Chordata > Amphibia > Caudata > Ambystomatidae > Ambystoma > Ambystoma mexicanum. Next base: position 267,005,488 of record NC_090922.1, read on the forward strand.
GGAAAGATGCAGAATGTAATTATGAATATGTGTAATCATTGGCAGAATTTTACCTAGTATGCATTTCATGAAAAGGGCCAAAATGTGCCAAAGGGTGATGCTACCTTGCACAGAGGCAGCGATCGGTTTGTCCAATTCCCTGTGACCCATTGAATCTGCATATCTACTTCTTACGGTGGTGGCGAATATGAGTTTGAAGTTTTGATCCACAACTCAGTTTTGTTAAAAAGTAGACTTGAGAGACAAAGGGCCTCATTCCGAGGCCGGCGGTGAGGGGTTAATGGTGCTGGTAATGGTGCCGTTAACCCCCTACCGCCGCATTACAAGGTCCTTTAGCGGGTCCCGCTTAGGGCGGCTCGTTTTACCAGGCGCCCTTAGTGGGAGCCGCTAAAGGACCAGCATGCTAATAACGGGGCGTTATTAATGGGCCCGTTATTAGCATGCCTCCCATTCCCATTGAGCCCTATGGGGGCTCGAATGGGAATGGGGAGGTAACGGGTCCAGGTTCCTTGAATGAGGAATTACCGGGTCCTCCAAGGTTGGAATGGCCCGGTAATTCCTCATTCGAGGAACCCGGACCCGGTATGCGGTAAGGGGGTAGCCATGGTGCTAATAGCACCATGACTACCTCCAACCTCGGAATTAGGCCCAAAGAAAGGTCATACATGCAAATAGAAAAATTATGCCCTTTCCCCTGAACCAATAGGGCCAGGGGGAGGAGAGAGGAATGGTAGGCTGTCCTATCCCCGGATAGGAGTAATTCCAGAGTACTTCCCCCAGATTGTAAAATAGATGATGTAATTTGAGCAATATAAGAGGGACACAGAGAGACACAAAGGATCCATCCCATCTACAGCAAGATACCCAGATTCCAGATCCAGACACACACAAGAATCCAGGGAGAAAGGAGAAGGGGCAGCTGATCCCATCCAAGAGAGTGAGGAGATCAGACCTTGCCTAGCTGACCCCATCCAGGAGAGCGCAGTGACCAGATCCCTTGGCCTTGCTGTCAAGAGTGACCAGATCCCTTGGCCTAGCTGTCCAGAGTGACCAAATCGCTTGGCCTAGCTGTCCAGAGTGACCAAAGACCTCGCTGGTTTTCCAGAATCCCAAACTCATGCTTACATGGTAAGTAGCAAATAACCTCAGTCCCAAATAGCATACCCCTCTCTTTTGAATCTTGCATCCCATAGAAAATCCCATTCAAAATCCCAAATTGACAGTATAATCCATTCACCTTTTCATAGACAAATCTGTACTAGCCTGTGTATGTTAGTGTATTCCTTTTATAAATCTTTCAGTTGCCTGTATAAATCCTTAGCATTATTTTCAAGTAAATTAATTAATTCCCCTATAAAGAGATTCACGATGTGAGTTGGTTGAAATTCTAAATTAACCACCTCATGCCAAGTGCCTTTCTTTAATAATTATAGTCATTAAAATATGCCTCAATAGAATTTGTCTCTGAGTAACAAAAAACGAATTTGCCTGTGTACTGTGTGTATTCCCATGATTCCAACTTGGCATCTGTCCCATAGAAAAACCCAAACCCTAGTCCCATTGAGAACTATGCCTTTCTGTCAGAATCCTATCCGTTATGTGCCTTTGTCCTTCTCATTGAAACCGATCTCCGATTTTGACAGAAAAGCCCTTTCCGTGGCTGCCTGTCATCACAAGTCCTGTGTAAAAATGAATTTCCATTCTGCCGCGTGTGTTTTTGTTTTGCATTTCTTTTCTGTTCCAAAATCGATTTTCTTACCTTGTGTTCATGTTACCTTAGTGCCCTGCTTAAGTAGTCTGCAAGCTTCCTTATCTCTCGAGTGTAGCAACACGAATTTCTCCTCTAGCTGTTCCACTGCGGTTGTAAGCTGCTGTGCGAGTACCAAGTACAATCCAATTGTGCCATTTTGCTCATAAATCAAGTTTTCATTTTCTTTTCTGGCCTCCCATCTTGGGCTGGTGGGCTGAATTCTATATTCATTTTTTTTCTATTTATCCTGACTCCTTGCCACTGCTTTCCATCCAAAAAGAATTAAGTGAGCAGATGTTTGGGGGTGAGTGTTGCAGGGGCAGTGCTTAACCTTAGTACCATTACATGCTTTAAAATCATTTTTCCTGTTTTGCCATTAAAGATTCATGTGAATTGTGGGGATTTTGAACTAACTGTGTTGTAAGAATCTTTACATTTGTATTGCCACACCATTGGTGGCTGCTGTCCAATTGTTTGATTTTGCTTTTATTTTCATTGAACCATAAAATTAATAAATATCATATTGATACACACTGGCCTGGTTCCTCGTCCACTGTGACATGGGGTGACACAAGGTTCAGTGCGATACGGGTTGGGGGCCTACTTAAATCAAACAACCTGTGGTTGATTAAAGATAGAAAGCATTTTTATTGTGCACCACATTCATTGTCAGGGGAAGGCGTCCCTGGCTGAAGTGTGCCGTGTTATAAAACTGTTACAAGCGTGCACCCCCGGAAAGCATTGGTGTCAGAAAATTTATATGTCCAGCTGGTCCTCATTCATAATCTACTTGAATCATCTCTCAAGAATAAGAGAGAATACCATTTTAAAATGGCTCCTCAAGGAAATAGGGGCTGTTAAGTGCATACATCAGAAAAGGATACAACAAAGATACAACGAAGATTAGTCACAGTCTTGTTATACCTGTGAATTGTGAAAACACCATCCTAGCTTGACATATCTCATGTTTGAGACCTTCTTGCAAGAGTGCAAAACTGCACTGTTATTTGACATTGAACGACCTTTAGGTTGAGTGCCCCCTTTTTTTGGCCATGACTTCATGATTTCTGGGGATGATTCCATCAATTGCAAACTCTCTTAAGGTTGTCAGAGCAAATGAAACCCCTTACATCTGACACACTGGAACTCATTTTGAAAAAATGTGTAATTTGGCGGTGGCGACCCGTTCTGTTTACCCTTTAATGTAAGCGTGTCCTCGCCACCAAATTTTGGTAATTTGTACTGCAGGGTGCAAATGTAAAGGGCAAAAGGTAGCGCACAAGACTGTACACTGCCTTTTGCCCTTCACATTTGCACACCACATTGCAAAGTGAGTATATTCTGCCTGGCATGGTGGCATGCCAGACAGCGCTAACTTTTGATTGTGAGCACTGCTTGCAATGCTTTCATGGCAAGCAGCCCTCACAATTACAATTAAACGCTCTGTGACATGCTTGCATGTCAGAGAGCATTTAATATTTCATGGTGAGCAGTGTTCACAATGAAAAATAAACACTGTCCGACATGCAAATATGTCTGGCAGTGTTTATTTGTAATTGTAAACATTGCCTTCCATGTGAGCATGGCAGGTAACATTAACAGTGGATATCTATGCGGTCTGCATGCTTTTTGATGGTGCATAAAGCTGGCAGACCCCCATAGGGATCTCCAGCATTTGCGTCAGCATGAAAATCCATGCTGGTGCAAATGCTGAAGCATTAGTATGCAGAGGCATAGACAGGGTAGGGCCTGAGCGGGCAAGGCACAGCGGCCAGAATCTGTAAATGCCCACTTTGCAGCGCTGTGTGGACATTTACAGATGTTAACGTCACCACTGTGGGCCCAACTACATTAGCTTCAGGTCCCAATTGTTAGACAATCCTGGCTATGCTTCTGTTTGTATGGCAGAGAGGATGGAGGTGGTGGAAACAAAAGTTGTGTTCCGGCCCTCCTCTCCCCCATACAAATGATTGAAAATGGGGGGAAACGTTGATGGAAGGCGTAAAAACGTTACACAAGGCTTTTACGATTTCCATTAACAACACGCACCCATTGAACATTAGACCCACTGAAGGGTGTTTTCCACAGCACGAGGCTGTACTGCTACTTAAGCCTAACTGAAATAGGCAGCCTTCAAAATCTAATGTTTCAAAAGATTTTATCTTATGAGGAGACCACAGTAATCCTTTTCACTTTCTGCTAAGAGCATGAATTCCGCATGTCTGCCAGCAAGACCTAATAGTCATCCTCACACGCCTGCCATGAGCTGCACAAGCATATTCTTTGTCCTTTTCGATACCAAGATGGTAATCTGTCTGGCCAAGTGGCAACGTTTGGTATGAGGGAGATCCTTTTCTCCTGGCACTGTCTCTTTTCTATGGAAGATGTTTCAGCCATTTAAATGCAAAGTTGACCTCCGGCAACACAATCTCCACCATCTTATTTATACCTTAAAGTGTAGAAGACAGTTGTCATTTCAACACTACTTGTCTTCCTCCCAGATTTCTATGCCAGGTGAAGTTATGGTGTGCATCACTGGTGCAACTCTGCTCTCTGACTCATCAGGCTAGGTTCTGGGCAAGTGGGCTTTCGAAGAGTCAAGCTAGTCCTGCATGGATTTGACTTTGTTAGACACTGCACTCAACACAAAGTTTCCATCTACTGAGGATCATTAGAGCCTCTTAAAACTCAAAACCAAGACCCCATTGGCATTATCTTGCAACAAACCTTCAATTTGGCCAAATAAAAATCATTATTTTCCTGTCTACCCAAGTCACTAAGATTTTTCCACAACCCACATGCATGTGTAAGTATGTTCACATTTCACCCAGCTAGCACATGTGTGTGCTGAGTTGGTACCATTGACAACTGCATTGCAGGTCTACTAACTTGAAGGGAAGGTCAGTGTGATTTGTAGTGCACTCCAGTTATGAGCCATAGAACTGAATGAAGAATGCCGCTGATCTCTGAATTTCATTCCTCTCAATGGCCATCAAATATCCACGATATGGTTTGATTGAATGAGAGACTGGTCCTCTCATTGCTATGGAGCTCCACCTGGCATGAAGCACTCCACTAAAAGTAAACTGCTTAGGGTGAGGCAACAGCTCCTTCAAATTGACTGTGTGAACTAACCCCGGTGATCGCTCAGTGGTGCATATGCAAAAGCATGCCAGTGCGTGTGGTTGATCCACCAATGCATGTCAATACCTTGGGCTGTCGGCCAGTTGCTGCCTAAAGAGCATTGATATTCCATGCCCAGGGCCCAGTTTGCATCTCCCACGGCAGTTGTCTGGACTGCACTCAGAGCCAGGAAACACATAGGCGAGGGGCAGGGAGGAGCAAATGGATGAAAAACGGTTTGCTGGTTGCAGAACATTCAATGTCACCTGTGGCATGAATCAAAACGACAACCGGTTCAGGGCACAAAATATAGCAAGTTGCTGCACACAAGTGTGGAATGCACCCTAGTAAACAAAGGCGTAGACAGGGTAGGGCATGAGCGGGCGAGGACCTCCCAAAATCTGTAAATGCCCACTCAGCAGCACTTTGTCGGCATTTACAGATGTTAATGTCACTGCGGTCAGCCCATCTACATTAGCTTCAGGCCCCACTTGTTTGACAATCCTGACTAGGCCTCTTCTAGTAAGCTGCACATAATGTAGTGAAATCGTATGGAGTGAACACTTCTTTTTCTATTCATTGAATAGAAAAAAGACTGATTTAGAAAGACCACTCTGTGACCACAAAGAGCAGTCTTTCTAAATCAAACTGTCATGCCCCTGCCGCACACAAGAGCGTGCAGGGGCTGACAGGCATGTCAGGACCTGGAAGACCCATTGCGGGAGAACGGGTTAGTGTTTGTGTGTGTGTTTATGTATGTGTGTTCGCATTTGTGTGTTTGCGGGGTCCGGGAAATTCTGGGTTGCGGAGGGAGGCAGCGTCGGCTGAGGAAGAGTGGTAAGGGGTGTGAAACCCCCAATTTCAAAGACATCCCACCAGTGAGGGTGGGGGCAAAGGAATGTGATATTTTCACTATCAGTGGGACGCTGAAAATCGGCTGAAAAAAATCAGTCTTTTGGTAGGCGATCTGCAAAAAGTGGAAATATCACATAGAACCAGTGAAATTTCCTTTACTGTAGAGCAACAAATAATACCCTCGATGCCCAACAAAGAGGTGATAAGTGTACTCAAAGAGCGGTCAGGGTGCCCCTCTGCAAGAAAGAACACAGCATGATAACCTGTTCTGTGGGAATGTACCCATTCAAAGTCCACAGCCACACGTTTTAAATCACTGTACCTTTCACACAGGAGGAATATCCATTTGCATATCAGTCTTTGTCCCACCCACTTGAGCAGTCGAGCACTGAAATGCTAGACAATCCTCCTTTGAACAAGAGTACCAACAGCAACTCCAGACACATGTTTCGGCCTAGTCGGGCTTCATCAGTGTGGTGGAGCTGTGCCTCTCTGAGAACAGTGAGCAAGGGGTCCACATCTGGATAACCCTAGGTAACCTAGGGTGACCAACCCCAAGTTCCTTTTACATACAAAAAGAGGTCAGGGTGCCCCTCTGCAAGCAAAAACAGGGCATGATAACGTGTTCTGTGGGAATGTACCCACTCAGAGTCCTCAGCCACATGTTTTAGCTCACTGTACCTTTCACAAAGAAGGAATATCCATTTGCATATCAGTCTTTGTCCCGTCCACTTGAGCAGTCCAGCACCGAAATGCTAGACAATCCTCCTTTGAACAAGAGTACCAACAGCAACTCCAGACACATGTTTCGGCCCAGTTCAGCCTCATCAGTGAGATGGAGCTGTGCCTCTGAGTACAGTGAGCAAGAGGTCCACGTCTTGATAACCCTAGATAACTTAAGGTGACCAACGCCAAGTTCCTTTTACATACAAAAAGAGGTCAGGGCGCCCCTCTGTAAAAAATAACCCGGCATGATAACCTGTTCTGTGGGAATGTACCCACTCAGAGTCTGCAGCCACATGTTTTAGTTCACTGCAAAGAAGGACAAGTACTAAAAAGGTAACTCAGATCATGAGCCAGGATTATGCAGAGAGCTTGTTCAGTTAAAATGTTGCCAAACTCTTAACACTACCTATTTCATGGATGTTCATTGGATATGAACTTGTAAATGTGATGTTGAGACTTTCAGTATAAGAAAGTGAATAATAGTAATAGCCTGCGGTCTTGTTGTCTGATAACACATTATGAATGCTGCACACGTTCTCTGATATGTATAATGTGCATTACAACTACATCTACTGACCAGTTAGTCTCACAGCACGCACCTCACCGAGCTCTTTTTCTTTTGCATGCAACATTTAGCATGTTAGAAGTTGCATGCATGATTAGCGGTTACTTGTGAAACCTCTGCTGCATCGTACAACCTTTCATTTTCAGCTCTAATCTTGCTTTGATCTGATATAAACATACCTGCCTTTTTGCAACACCTCTTTCCCTCTCCAATGCAGCACTTTCATTTACTTTTTTGTGTAAATTAAGTTTTTATTGCTGTAGAAATCCTATGCAATAACATAAAAGCGCCAGCATATGAGAAATGTGAAAACCTGCAAAGGTGCAAAAGAAACTGTAAACAAAAGATTTCAGGCCCACCTAGACGTGCAGCTGCCAAACCTGAAAACATACGAAGTCCGAAAGAATATACTAAAGTGCTTGAACTACGTCCCATTAGCAAGGGGGGGAGATTAACAGTGTAGTACATTTTCATAGCATATCCCTTCTCAAGAATGTAAACAATTTTTGTTAGAGAATGTGTGCAAAAAGAAAAGAAAACTTTGATGGACTATAATTTGATCATTTGATAAAATATGCCTCATAACAGCATGCCAGAAAAGAAAGCAAGGTCATCCAAACAACTAAAAAATCTGATTATCTCGGAAAGAATGATTTAGCTTCTTAGGTCGTGACCCTTAAGAAGCCACTCTGGTGTCTTCCAACATAGCAAGCACCCGAAGTTCACACTGAATAGTTTGTAATGCACTGTCATATCACAAAGATGCCTTTAAATAGTAATTGACACTTCGGTATGCTGACTCGCATCCATGCAGAGTTAGCTGGATATTGACAGATCCTAATAGATTGTCTTAGTTCTCAACAAAAGGGAGAAGAATAAACAGTTTTATATGAATTTCTTTTTTAAATTGCGATGCACTACTCTTGGGGATTTTTATTCTGCCTCTTCCAGATTACTAAAATATCCTTCATACACCCCAAAGGTCTGGTTGGTTATTACAGCCTAATAGGTCAGATATGAGAAACTTCACCCAGCAGGACTTTCTGATTCTGGATATAGTTTTCAATGCCTTATAGCCAGGTCGTAAGGTTGTTGATGGCACTGTGAAAAATACATAGCGTTGAGATATTTATTGATATGTTGCTCTTTCCACTAAGTAGCAATCTTTAATCTAACAGTCCCTGGTTTACACTCTCACCCCGCAATTCTAGGACAAGAAGCAAGTTGTTTGTATTGTTGAAACTCAAATATACTTAAATAAAATAAAAACAAAGGTGGTCCCCTTACTTTATGCTGGGGAAGCAACCAAACTAAGACACATTAACTTTGGTGATTTGTTTACACAATAGGAATTGATCGGCCTGTGAAACTCTCGTAAGTAGGTGGCACGCACAAACACTCAATCACCATAATGTCAAATTAATATATTTCTAACATTTCTAATCCTAAATAATACGAAGCCACACGTAAGCAACAGTCTGCATTTTATGACAGTCATACCACTTATCGATCAGTATACTAAAGCACAATTCAGTTATCATTGATACAAAATTACTTTCTGTTGATCAATAGAAGATTAAAACTTGCATTTTCTCCAAAATCAAAAACAAGTACTAGAGTTTGAAATTGCTTATAAAATGACATTTAATGCACATATTGACATCAATTTGCCAGTCTCACCCTGTCTGAATGTGGTGTTGTGGATTTCTAGCATAGACATGCAGATTTAAGTGGACTATAATGAGGTTCTTTAATTCTGCAGATCTGGATTAGAAAAACACTGCTATTAATTTAGAATACATGATCTTGGTTCAACCACCTAGTAATTATAGTAACATGTTTTTTTGATTTCCTAATGGAAGGATGAGTAATCTTGACACTTAGCAAATCGTACCCTCCATACTTCGCAAATTGGGTCCCATAAGAGCAGAACCCTTCCCATACTTTGCAATGTTAAGAGATGAGGCTGCATTTAAATTGATATCATTTTCCATGGGTGAGTTCTGAAATTGGCTAAACTCCTTTTCACTTCCCTATTCACTTTTTAAATATCTATAGCTTTCACAGGCCACAAATAATCAAGCAATTCTCTATTTAGGCTGTGAAGCATGTCCGTCGATTCACAAGCGAAAGTGCCAGACTATAACTGTGAATGCTATTGGATTCAGTTTATTTTAAGTATCATTTACAAAAATGCTGCACCGTCACTGTTTTACACAGTACACACACCAAATAGAGAGCTCTCTGGTTCTTATTTAAATGTAATCCCCCACCAACCATCTAAGTCAGAAATTGTATCCACAATATGTTCAGTTTCTTTTCTTTATAGTGGCAGGGCTAGTTAAGTAGCTTAGGTTTGTCACAGAGGACAGTTTTATGTTGTGTAAAATGTCCCGAGGAGCACAATTTACTTTCTAAGACAGGGACAGGTCTTTGCAATGATAGGGCTAGTTGAGGGATTTTCTTTCTTTTTGTTAATAAAGATCTTGTGTGAAACCGGTCCAGTTGTCTGAATTCTACATTTGGCCGATAATGGTGTCGGAAGTGAGACGCGAAATAGGGCCAGACCCAATCCAAATGTTATATGTTGAGTTCCATAGATATTATACCTCGCATAGACCAGTGGGGCCTCAAACTCTCCTTGTGGGCTGTACTGAAACATGATCAGCCAGATGATGAAAAGATGGCAGCTAGCCCACAAGATACTCCTCTTACAAGTAAACTCCCCAGAGCATGTGAGGACAAGGGAGAGCTGGAATCAGTGAGCTGATTCATCAGCATAAATATTAAGCCCCCTGTCTTTGAAATTGTAGAGCTAAAGCTGGCCTCCCCACCATCCCTCAAAACTCTCCCGGAGAGAATGGTAGAAAACCAGGCTAGGGCCAACTAATGTCACTAAGATAGCCTCAATAGAATAGGGAATAGTCCAATTAATTGAACCCTACCACATGGAGTGTTACAACGTTACCAGGAAATGGAAGACTTAAACACCCTCTATGAATTTCAAAAAACTAGCTACACAATTTCAATGGGATAAGTCCTTTAAAATTTAAAATCTGGTATTTAGCCCCATTATTGAAAGTAGAATTACAACTATCATATCACCTGATCAACTCTAATGAGAGAACCACTTTCTCTGCCAATCCCAACTTGTTTTTCCTGGGGAGGGAACAGTCACTTTGCCCATGTCTGCCCTAAGAATGTCCCAGAAGAACCTATGGAGTAGGTTTGGTAGGAGCAGACAAATGATGAGATGAGGTAGAAACCAGGAAAATATGGAGGTTTGGGGCCAAGTTTTCTATTGTACGAGTCATCCATTTCAAGCCTTTGAGATCATCCAGGTTAATATCACATGAGCCATAGCCCTTGTTGACTCTGGGAGTAAACAAACAGAAATTCAATCAGACCTGACCTGGTTTATCCTGAAAGCTTAACAATGGGGGAAGGACGACAAAAAATCCCCTATTTCCATGGCGATGCAGCAAGGTCTACCCCACTTTAGAAATTAGAGGAGTTTCAACTAACCTGAAGGTAGCAGTGGTCCCCGGACTGCCAAGGAAGTTTCAATAGGGACAGACATCCCCTAGTTTTCTAACCTCTTGCACGATGGCCCTATAGAAGGTCCTTACATGAAATATTCCCCTTTATCATCTTGGGGAGAGTTCTTGGAAGAGACAGAAAACCCTTCATGTAAAATGGAAAAAAATGTTTCCCGTGAGTAGCAACCCCAGTAGAAAGGAACTCTGATTTAAAAGTGAGGGTATGTTATAAATCCATGGTGTTCATCCATTGCCTCCAACTGGAAAACACCTCCATTGAGACTAAGGAGGTTAACATGCTACGTAAAAACCTCCCCAGGGATTTGGACAAGCGGGATCTCACTGAGAATGACCCCAATCAAGTAAAACTGTAATATCGCCCTTAGTTCCCATGACCCTAATATGTTCAGCATATATGGGAAGATGGGGAAATGCTGACTTAATGGGGCCTTTACAGATTGGTGTGGTTGCTGACCCCTCCTTTAAACCACAATCTCAGACTAAAGGGACTATGTCTCTCACCTAAAGACATTTCTTATAAAGAATCATTCCCTTACCTGGAGGAGAAGGAGTGCTGAGGTGCAGCCAATCAGGTGGAAGGATGACACACAGAATGGACACCACCACTTCCAAACAGAACCAACACTGCCTGGAGACAGGACCACAGCAAGTAGGGGCTGGGCGGAGAGCAATGCCCCAGGCTCTCGATGCAAGAGCCAACCCTCCACGAGCCAGATGGAAGATCAGAGTGCCCGGGAGCAGGTCGCTTGCGGTCGAAGCACAGACTGAAAGTTGGAAGAATGAGGAGATGGATGCAGATGGATATCCCTCCCATCTAGGGGGGCCCTAGGAGAACCAAGTTTAATAGAGTGATCCTAAAGGGAGAGCCAGAAAGATATACCAAAGAAGTTATTGTTAGTTGCCCTAGCAGATGAGAAGACCCATGGAAGAAGAACTCAGATCCCTTGATACCAAAAGATACAGAAAGAAAACAGATTCCAGGAGAAAAACCCCAAACGGGAGAACCAGAAAAATATATAATAATGCAGGGTGTGTTTCAGCCCAAGCAAGCGAGAAGACCACGGAAGGAGAAACCTGCTCCCCTGTACTGAAAGGAACCAATAAAAAACAGATTCCAAGAGAAAAGCCCCAAAGCATGTAACCAGAAAAATATACACCAGAGCTGCGTGCAAGTTGCCCTGAGCCGGTGCGAATACCAGAGGAACAGGGACCCAGATCCGCTATGCCAAAAGGGACCAAAAGAAAACAGATTCCAAGAGAAAAACCACAAGGGAAAACCATGACAATATACACCAAAACTGGCTGTGAGTCACCGGAGCAGGGGAGAAGACCCACGGAAGAAGAATCCATAATCCCTCTGCCGAATTGGGAATCTGATAGAAAACAAACCGAAGAGAAAACCGCCTAGGGGTGAGCCAGTAAAATATATATACAAGAGTTGGTCTGAATACACCAGGACAGAGGATACGAAGGGAAGAACCTAAAGGGCAATCAAAACTAGCCACAAACATACACCAGCTGTTAAAACAAGCAAGAAGTACACTTTTTTATTTTAACCTTTTTATTTATTAGGTGTTTGGCTTAATTTAAACCTTTCACCTTGTATCAAAATACATCAAAAAGATCAACAAATTAATCAAACTCATCATTACATATTTCGGATTAAAACACAAATGTTAAAAAACCATTTATATACAACTAGCTGATATACCTGGTGTTTCCCAGGCTTATATTCCCTCATAGGTACAGGTAACAATTCAAAATTTGGTGCAGATTTGTGAAACAGTGTGAAATTGTATAAAGAACAACGGTTCACCAAGTCACAAACCCACAAACAACTGTTGACTTTTTCTGAAATCTGGGGAAAGAGGTCGGGTGTCCGAATTTCATGTACCCAGTAATGTCCAGAGGGTCCTAACAGGTGACTGCAAAATGTGGTGCATATTGGTGAAAGGGTGCGGAATTGTGAAGCAACAAACCCAGACACACATTTTCACTTTTGCTGAACTCCAGGGAAAAGGGTGGGGTGTACAAATGTCATGTAGCCAGTAATGTCCAGAGGGTCCTAACAGGTGACTCTGCAAATGGTGGTGCAGATTGGTGAAACAGTGTACAATTGTACAATTGTAACATACCTGAAGCCACAAACCCACACATTTTCACTTTTATATATACAGATTAATAATATATTATAAGATAATAATACAAAACTAAAATGGAAAAACATTGCATATACAGTAGTCTTGAATAATGCTACTTTCGTAAAACATAATCTGCTGATGCTCTGATAATTCAATAGAATGGCTCTATGCCTCCAAAGACGTCTACTAGAAACCTAAGGGATGTAACCATTGACACTCTTTACCCACACATAAAGAACATCCACCGTTAATCAGGTGTAACAGAGGCCATTTCTCCAACAATGTTCCCCAAATGGAGTACAAAAGAGCTCCGGATGGTACAATGTTTCCCTACTTTTTACATGGTTACAAAATCTGCATGACAAGTTGTTTCCCTTCCATTGTCTCATGGAGAGTAAAATGTCCTTAGTGAGGTAAAGGTTGAGATGAAAACTTAAGAATTCAGATCTAGAGAATTTCACAGGGCATTTTGGCAACATGTTTTACATGCGACATTCACCACAAGGTTTTTGGCATAATTTGAATAGGCTTATTTGCTCCGAAGTTTCAGACCAATCTTTTCTCCACAACCTGGTTTTAAGCCCCACTGGGGTTTGCAGGAGCATCTCTTCGGTTGTGTCTAGTTTGCCTAATAAATGACGCACGCTGAGCTCCAAATGGCAAGAAGTAGTTGGCTGTTTTTGAATAAGGCATCCTTTATTAAATCGAAGCTACCCATTGATTTCTCTATTATACATTTTCTGTATAATGAGAACCATTTCCACTTCACAATGGAATTCAGGGAAATAAGTCCCAGCTTGTGACTCGCCATCTGTATAGGAACCCCTTGAGGGAGTTTAAGGACTTTTCACCAGAGCAGGCCCTTTAAAAGTGGCCATAAATTATACAATGTAAAAAAAAAATCTGCCCCATAAAACAAGAACGACACAACCTTTAAACAGTAAACGGACACCACTGGTATCATGGAAAATCCCCCAAACTTCTCAATAGAAGTTAACCTTGCACAGGCATGGTTTAAACCTTTTGCTTCAGTTGCACCAGTCTTGGTTCATCATTCACACTGATATTTAACAACATACCTAAGTAAGTGAAGGTCTCCACATTTTTAAGTGGCTCACGATTTGCATGCCTCCCAGTAACCTGTTGAAGTATTAATATTCTTGATTTTAATACATTTATTCTTAACGTATTGTGGACAACATATAACTGCAAGGTATCCAGTTGGCATTGTAATCCGATCAGGGTCTGGTCTAGGAGGACAAAGTCCTCTGTATACAGATGACCCACCCCCTCCATTTTATCCTTAGCAGGAAGCCACTTACCCCACGCAAGGTTTCGTCGATGTCCGATATGAATAGATTAAAGAGGGCCGGAGAGAGCAGGCAACGCTGCTTCAGGCCATCCTAGTCTCTATGGGTGGAGACAATTGGCCCGCCCCATTGAGTCGAACACTCAAAAAGGTGTTTGAGTAGAGAGCAATTATTGCCTGCACCAGATCCAGAGGACAGCCCCATCTCATTATCTTGGTGCCTAAAAGGTCCACGTCCACTGAATCAAAAGCTTTTTGCAGATTGATGAATGTAAAATAAGTTTTATCCTTGTTCGTCATGGCTCGGGACTTTAACATGTTTATTTTTTTAAATTTATTTTTTTGGGTCAAAAACTGACCTTTACAAAAGCTTACAACATTAAAATAAACAGTTAAAAGATTTTTGTTTTTAACATTTCTTTATTAGTTTTCCAGTTGTATAATAATTAACACATCAAACGGTGCAATACACCCACTCAAACAGAAAGACAGAAAGGAAAAACAACAACTTCCTGAATAGGGGCAAAACCCACCCCTCACCCAACCCCTAACTTCCCACCAGGTTAACAGTGCATGCTACAGAACACATCCAAATAGCTAGAACTCCATAGTTTCAAAAGTCTTCCACCCCGCTCAGGGGTACTTTCCTCATTGTGCTGTGGAGAGAGGGTGCTCTCAGAGTCCGACTCGCGAGCCATATAGCTCCTGAAAGAGTACCAAAAGTCCCCGGATCTACAGTTAAGAGGGAGCGTTTGGTTGTATTGCGACTCTACGCTCATACACCGACATACCATTTTTCCATTGATGTATTGAAGGTGCCTGAGATGACCCCCATGCACGTGCCACCAAGGACTTGGCGACCGCCGAAGCCATCCCAAACAGCTTTCTATCGTTGCTTACAAGCAATTCTACCCACGACAGCACCCACGTTTCTGGAGTGAAAGGGATCGAGGTCTCCAACACCTGCTCCATCATCGCAGCCACCGCACCCCAGAATGTCCGGACATGGGAACAAGACCATGCTACATGGTAAAAATCAGCAGGGGATTGATGGCATCTCCTGCACTCTGGTGACCGGAGGAGGAACAGTTTATGTAAAGACAGAGGGGAGTAGTACAGTTGGTGTAAACATTTAAAATGTATCAGGCGAAATCTGTTATTACTGGCAATCAATTTAGTCTGAGCAAGAATGCCCCTCCATTGATCGTCAGATAAAGAGCGAGCCATACTAACCTCCCATTTAGCCCTGTAGGTAGAAGAAGGCGAAACCCCAAGCCCCCGTGTCAGACAATACAAGGAAGAGATCACTTTCCTAGAGGAGGGTGTAGCTACAATATGTTTTAAAATCGGGGAGGTTACTGGGGCCTCAGGAAAGTCAGGCCATTTTGACTTCAATACCTCGCAGAGGCGGAAATATAACAATTGGGTGAGTGGAGTGCACTCCCCCCTTGCCTTGAGAGTTTCCCAAGATATACATTTCCACTGTGGTGCCACATCGCCCAGGGTATGAATGTGCAGACTCTGGAAATGTTGAATGAAAATGCATTCAAATGTAAAGGGGATCCCATGGACCCTATATATGGCCAACCTGGGTGAATACCATGGGCCATTTCCTGCCCACCTTGCCGGACGGTCCCAGGCCCTGAGCGTGACCTCCAAAGGCTGAACTTCCGACTTCATATGGCACTCCCGAACAGCCCAGAGGTAGCCCCTAAGGTCTTCCATTTGAGCAATAGCCCTCTCAAGCTGCGAGTGCGGCAAATCATTCGTCGGGGACCACCAGCATACCGAGTACTGAATCTGTGCCAACAAAAAAGTAAAGAAAGAAGTTGGGAACCTCAAAACCCCCCTGGGCATAAGAACTGTACATTATGCGCAAGTAAACGCGGGAACGCTTCCCCGCCCAGATTAGCCTAGTCAACATAGATTCTATACGAGTCCAGAATGATACCGGGGGCCATACCGGAACGTTATTAAAAACATACAAAAGTTTTGGTAGGACAACCATTTTGACAAGGGAGATACGGGCCGCCTGAGAGATAGGAAGCCGGATCCAAGAATCCACCCGATGTTCCAATTGCTGCAAAGCCGAAACATAGTTTTCCTGATACAAAAGAGCGGGCGAAGTGGACAGCATAACACCCAAATACCGGATTCCCTGTGGGCACCAAGCAAAGGCCTCACCCACATCCTGCAGGGTTACTCCTGGCGTAAGCGGAAGCACCTCAGACTTGGCCCAGCTTATCTGCAACCCAGACAAAGCGCCAAATGCAACTATCTCCCCCATCACAGGTTGCAGGTTCATTCGAGGATATTTTATGTATAAAAGAATATCATCTGCATAGAGTGAAATGATAGATGCAAAAGTCTGAATTATCACGGCACGATGTGAGTGGAATTCTCGCAATACACAGGCCACCGGCTCAATAGCCAGAGCAAATAAGAGAGGGGAAAATGGACAGCCATGCCTAGTGCCTCTAGTAGGAAAGATAGGAGTAGACTGGACCCCATTCGTATACACCCTCGCCTGTGGAGCTGTATATAAAAGGCGTATCCAGGCAAGATACGTGGAGCCAATACCCGAGTGGTGTAAGACCTCAAACAGGGAAGGCCATTCCACAGAATCAAACACCTTTTCCGCGTCCAAGGCTACCACCGCAATCGGGACCTCTGGATTCACATTATGCATCATAGTAAATAATCTGCGCAAATTATTCTGAGTGGACCGCCCCAGAATGAAACCCGCCTGGTCGGGAAGGATTAGTGCTGGCATATGCGGGGGAAGCCGGTCTGCAAGCAATTTAGCAATGATTTTGTTATCAGTATTTATCAATGAAAGGGGGCGATAAGAGGAGCAAGATTTAGGGTCCTTGTTGGGCTTGAGTAAAACCGTAACCAGTGCGGTACGCGTGGACTCCGGGAGTACCCTGGAGGACACCGCTTGCTCAAACATTTTACCCAGGTGGGGAATAAGTAAGCCGGGTTATGCCTTGTATAATTCCGCTGATATGCCGTCCAATCCTGGGGCTTTCCTATTCGGCAGTGACATAATCACCCTGCGGAATTCCTCTATCGTGGGGGGTTCATTAAGCAGCCCACCCACCTCCGGTTCAAGCCAACGCAAGCCAACCCTATCAAGAAAGTTGGTAATATCATCATGCCCAGCGACCCAGTGGCAGTGTACAACCGTTCATAATAATGGCGAAATACCTCATTTATCCCCAGCGCATCCCTGACAAGCGCACCGCTTTGAGATTCCACCTCCAAGATAGGTTCCAAGTGGTTCTCCTGCCCAATGGCCCAGGCAAGGGTCCTACTCGGACGATCTCCTTCCCCATATCTCGCTGCAGCTACTGGGTCACCCAAGAACCGCTCCTCATCATCCATCAGAGCCCGGACCTCCCGCCTCCTCGCAGCAAGAGTAATTTGCAGATCTGGAGAATCTGCGTTTCCCTGAAGGAGTTTGAGATTTCCGATTTCCCTTTCCTCACGCACAATTGCCCTGCGAATGCTCTTAAGTACCCCCCCTTCCTTTGACATGCACCAGCCTCGCATGAACACTTTAAAGGTTTCCCAAACCACCCCTGAACTGGGAACCGACTCTGCATTAAACTGAAAGAACTCTGCAATGGCCTGGCGAAGCTCCTCCCCAAACACCAAGTCTTCTAACGCACGGCGGCAGAACCACCAACGAAGCTGTCTAGGATAAGATGGGGGTCCCTTAAATTCCACCAGAACTGGGGAATGGTCCGAAAGAGTACGTGAAAGAATATCTGCCCTGACCACCCCCCGGGTCAAGCCCGGGGACATAAACACATCTATTCTGGACGAACTTCCGTGTACACTAGAGTGGAACGTAAATTCCCTGGCATCAGGATGACATCGCCGCCACACATCAAACAAGGGGTAATCGACTATAATGGATTGCCATTTTTGCACTGCATGAGGGACTGGACGTTGTGTCGATGCCGATCTATCCCACATAGAAGAAAGGGCTACATTAAAATCCCCCGCCCACACAATCTCATAACCCGGGAACAATCGCAGCTGCTCCGAGCATGTTTGAAAGAATTCAGGAGAATCATAATTAGGGCCATAGATGTTAATAAACAGAACAGATTGAGTCGCAATCTCCCCGGCCACCAATAGAAAGTGTCCCTCCTCGTCCGCCACCTGCTTGTGAAGTTTAAATTCTAAGGAGCGATGGATATAAGTTGCAACACCTCGGGAATGTGTGGAATAACATACCTATATATTCCCCAGCTAGAAAGGGCAGGGAGCCTCTATCCAGGTGCGTCTCCTGTAAACATAATACATTAACCTGATGATTCCTTGCATAATTAGATATGAGTCGCACCTTTTTTGCGTTAGTAAGTCCCCGAATATTCCACGTGAGCTAAGTTATGTCTAAAGGGAGAGAAGAGCCTGGCCCCGTAGGAGAACTCATGGCGCCGCTCTGCGAGTACATGATGGAGGAGCTGTAGTCGCCAAAATATCAACTGGAGCCCCGCCACAGAGGGGCCCAGTCTGTTCGGGAGAACCCAAGACATTGTCTCCGCCAATAAGAGAGCTCATCCCTCCCATGGTCATAATTATATCGGGATGACCACACCTAAGATTGAGAGAGAACCCTAGCAAGTGCAAAGTCAGGGCTAAGCCATGTACAAGGTAAGTAATTCCAACAAGTATAATCTTACACAGCACTCCGTGTGTGCATACAGTAACCTGGAACCCTCCCCCCACCCAACAGCACCCAAACAATACCAACCCAATAAGAAACCTAGCCTCAGACCCCTCCCTCCACCCACGCCAGAAACCCCAATCTACTGGCCCCCTCATCCCACCCACCATCCTAAACCCCACCAACAGGTCAACAATCCAAGCTAAATAGCCACTGGGATTGGGGGGAAGCTGACGGCATCTGCAGCTCATAAAGCTTGGAGACTCAATACCATGGTTACACATCACAGTTCGATCACCCACCAGATACATAGAATCGTTCGGTACAGTCCCATCACTAGCCAACATCTAACATGGCCCTCACACGGGCCCCATCGTGCACCAGTAAACAGTCCCATGACCACACCAGTCCAGTCCGGTCATTGGGACATCGGGACAGGAGGTCCAGGGTCCGGAATGCTTGAGGCAAACCTCTCAGCCAATTCAGGGCTTGTGAAGAAGGACACCCTACCATCATGGGCCACCCTAAGTTTCGCAGGATACATCATTGCATAGCGAATCCCCTTCTTCCGCAACATGGCCTTGACGCTTACAAATGTTTTCCTCTGATCCTGGACCCGCTGACTAAAATCAGGAAATTAGCATATAGTTGATGAGCCCCATTGCAAGTTCTTCTTTTTTCTCGCCACTCGCTACAGGGTGTCACGATCCCTGTAATTGAAGATTCGGGCAATGATAGCTCTTTCCGGGGCGCCCGGGGGTGGTCTAACCGCCAATGAACGATGGGCCCTTTCGACCATAAACATAACCGAAACTGGCAGATCGTCCAAAACCTCCTTCAGCAACTTTTCAACAAAGAGTTCCATGTTATCAATATGAGTGGACTCAGACACCCCAGTAATCCTTATATTGTTCCTCCTTGATCTCCCTTCCAAATCATCATTCTTTGCCGTTACTCTCTTCACTGCCTGTTGTAATGATGACACCTCTCTTTGAAGAGCTGAGATCTTGTCCTCCCCATCCCCAATCCTCTGCTCCGCCTCCGCCAATCGTCCACACAGCTTCTCAATTTGTATTGCCGATACATCTACCTTACAGGTGAGCACATCAATCTTCGCTCCCAAACTATCGGTACTCCCCTTGAGGGCTAGTAGAGTCTGATTTAGAGCAGATATGTCAATATGAGCGACCCCGGACTCCTCTACCTGGCAGGCCGTCGCTTTATCCGCCTTCGCAAATTGCTCCATCTTAGATTGCTTCTTTGGGTTACCCATTCCAGGGGGACACCGTAAACCACAGACGGCGGCCGCACTCAGGTCAGTCCGACCTCCAAAATAGGGTAAAGAAAGTCTGTAATTTCAGATTTCACAGGGCTAGGATGACGTATGGGTACAAAATGAGGGCAAAGAGTCTAGGTCCCCCACACGACCACAAGGACAACACCAGCAGCGCCCCACCCCACCTCTATTTTAAAGGGGAGCAGGTGGGGGGTCCCTACGACCAAACCACAGGCCGACCCTACAGGGGTCCAACTCAAAGCTGCTCCAAGGAGTGTGTAAGGTTGCCCAGGAAGTAAAAGGGGGCACCTCACCACACTTCCAGGGAAGGGTAATTCTCCAAGTCCTCCACAGTGTCACTGTTCCTTATACAAATGCTCCTTGCCTCAGATCTCAAATGCCCCCACCCTCCAGCACAGTCCTAGGAGGGTACAACCAAATGGGAAGAAGAAAAAAAAAATAACTGTCCAAGAAGAGGAAGAGGGGTATACCTCACTGCACTTCCAGGGGAGGGCGCCTTTCCAGGTCTCCACTGAGCACTGATCCGCACATAAATGCCCCTTGCCTCCGGTCTCGAATGGCCCCACCCTCCACCGCAGTCCTCTGGAGGGTACAACCAAATGGGCAGAGGTGAGCACAATCCATCGCCGCAAAGAAGAGGTCCATGTAGCGCTGCTCTACACACTCAAGAAAGGGCTGGTGCACTCACCCTTACGGGAGCCGAGACCCCGACTCCACCGTCTCCAAGGCTCCAAACAAGATGTGCAAGAGCACAGCCGCCTTCCGCCGAGGGGGGGGCCTGCAGTGTCCAGCCAGAACTTCGGCGCCGCAAAGAGTAGACCAAGGCCGTCCCCCGGTTCGGGGGAGACCTACACAGGCACCGCGGGGCGCACACACTAGTCCCCTGCACCACCCGCTCAGCACCGCGGGCACTGCACATTTGACGATCGCCGAAACAGCGCCGATGATCACTAAGGATGGCCGGCACACAGGACTCCACAGGACGTGAGGGGAAGGGCCCACCAGCTCCGTGCGGCTGAGGCTGCTCAAGGCCCAGGGGGAAAACTCCACAATCTGCCGCTCACGGCCCCCAGGGCAGCACCCAGCCGCTCTCCAAGTGTTCCGCCACAGGTACAAACTAAGTCCAGGCTTCCATGACACGGCATGCAACTCCGGTGAACAAAGGATTTACGGCCTCCAGCAGAGCGCTTTCAGGCTGCGCCCATTACCAATGCCACACAACAGCGCCCCCCAGTTAAAGGAATTTGTATTTGTATTCTGCACTCAATTTTTTGATCATAGATGGTTATTACATGGAATTCATAGCTCAAAAAAAGAGAAAAGAGAATGAATTTCATTTGACAAAGGAAGCAAAAGGTGGACAGTGTAATTAATCAAGAAAAAAAGAGGGATATATTGACCAACCAGGCCAGAATGCTGTACTTGAGATAAAACAGCCTCTTACTGTCCTCTGTGTTGTCAAACATTCAAGCAGAGTGTCTTCTGAATAAAATCCATGATCGACCAGCGACCATAGCCACTTCTTTGTTGTGACAACTTAAATTTAAAGACAATATCAACACTCTATAAGTCGACCTTTTGAGTTAGTCCAGCCCTCGAAAGAACCTGGCCGACTGCTATTGTAAGGGCTGTATTATACCCTGAATAAGCAAGTTCCATACATTTTCTGAAAGCAACCAGTCCTCTTTGTCCACAAATTTGGAGAAGTGATTTACTCTTATGTCCCATGTGCCATCACAGTACCGAAGTAGATGACTCAGATTTTGATTGATTGGATCTTCACATACGTTACACAATTTAATTGCGTTTTGATTTTGTCCTATAATGTTCAGTATTTCTCCTGTGTGGATTATATTGAGACGGGTCCTTAAGAATGTGTTTCTCGATTCCCAATATGGGTGTTTCATTAGGTCATTTGGCAACTGTCCCAGATTTGTATCCACTACTAGGAAGCTGTTCCTGGGTTTGATTTGTTGTATTTTCTCTCCGGTTTTGATCTAGTCCCTCGTTTTGATGTCTTTTTTTTTCTTTCAAGGGGTTGGTAAGCAACATTTCAATGGATGAATCAGCTTCAATCAAAGCTCTTAAAACTTTTGGTTCCAGGTGATTTAGAATCTTCGATTTGTGACTTTGTATATGTTGATTAATATCCTCATATAGAGAGTTTTTTTTGCGGCTCTACTATCAGCCTGTAAAGGGAAGGAAGTCTCCATTCTGCTAGCGATTCCAAAGATTTTAGGCCCAGTTCGAACCTGAGAACTGGCATGGGGAGGCTCATTGGCAGACCTAAGGAACTCTTCCAGATCTGGCCTTCCACTTTTTGCCAATACAGTTCCCAAAGTGCTGATTTGGACTCCAAGCCGTGCAGAATTATTGGGACTATTTTTGCAACATAGAACTTCAAAAGGGGTATGATGGAGAATTTACAGAGTTCGTGGAGGATCTTCTTCATCTGTGGCACTGCTTTCTCCACTTTCACCCTTATTTCCTGTTCCATTTTACCAATTTCTGGAGAGGCATGGACTACATAGCCCAGATATACTGTCTCTTCTACTCTTGGAACGGCTTCGTCTTCTAGGAACCAGTCTGCAAAGTTGATGTGCTTGTTCAGGTGTTTAAACACTAAGATTTTTGACTTCTTGGGCTTAATTAGAAGTCCATTTATTTTGGCGTATTCGCTCAGTTTGTTTAATAGATGTTGCAGCCCCACTGCATTCCTGTTGATCAAGACGATATCGTCAGCATAGGCGAGCCAATGCACCTTGGTTGTGTTAAGCATTGGACTCACCATTGTCCAGGACTGCAGAAAAGGTCCTAAATCTGCCAGATATAAATTAAAGAAAAAGGGCACACCCAAGCAGCCTTGTCTAACCCATTTTTCAACCTTGATTGAATCAGTCAGGTGGCCTCGTCGAGCCGAACCATCAGTTAGGTATCTTTGTGTAATTCTATCAATATAGATAGCAGGCAGCATGGTACGCCCCAATCCCTCATTTTGGCCCATAGACGTTCCTTTATCACCAGATCAAAAGGCCTAGAGAAGTCTATCCAGGCTCCATATATAGGACCCTCTCCCGCCTCTCTCATGACCTACAGAACGCGCCCCTTTTGGACTTCCTGGTCCTTGTCTCAATGGGGCTTGCACTCCCTGGTACTCCCAACATGGCCGTCCAGCGTGAAACACCTTCCTCGCTCTACACGTTGGACGTAGCTTGTTCTATTAATAGACCATGCCCCCGCGGCTCCGCGCATCTCAATGCTATTGCGAAGTAGCGACCAGACGTGTGCTCCGTAGCTCGCGGTATTGCTTCCCTGATTCTGTCCCTACTAACTCCATTCCCAGTCCCTCTCCTTTCTTTCTTACTTCCTGGACATGTGTGCTGAGTAGTGCACTTTCGTAATTTCCCAGATTCCTGGATAGTTGAATCCCGGAACTCTGAACCCACGCTGGAGTCGGAAAAGACTTGTGCAGCCTTATTCAAGACCCGATCCGTCCGCAAGAAGGCATCGACCAAGGAATCCAGCAAAGATCGGACTCAGGTGAGAAGGGGGAACTCCTTGACAGCCTCTTTTGAATGTTCAGCCAGTAAGTTCAATGTCAAGCTATTTAGTGCTGTGGAACTCCCGCTTCCAAAGCCTGTTTGAAATTTTGATAGTATATTTGATTTTTTGGCCCAGTCTTCCAAATCCATCAGCAGAATCCTCATGAAAATCTTGCTTTCGATATCAAGGAGGGTGATTGGTCTGTAATTCTCCGGTTGTGACCGATCCCCACCCTTGTAGAATGGAATTATGATTGCTTGTTTCCATGAGGAAGGAAATGAATGGCTTTCTAAGATTTCATTATATAGATGAAATAATAAATTTGCCTAGGTTTTAGGGTTGTATTTTAGGACCAGTTAAGTTAGGCCATTAGGGCCAGCCGCCTTTGAGGATGAAGCTTTTGAAATTAGATCTTCTATCGACTGAATGTCGAAGGTAAGCTCCCACTTTGTGTTTTCCATCTCACTTCCCTGAGCCTCCAGATTGTTTTTGAAGTTTTTGGTAAGGTGATCTGTCCAACTTTTTTCTGTGACCAGGTTGCATTTTATGTTATTGCTGGGTGATTTTTTATACAAATTATTTATAATGGTCCAAAAGTTGTGACTATTGTCCTTGCAAAGCGCTGCAAGCATCTGTTCATTGTCTTGTTGATGGCGTATGATTCTTCTCGAATGAGACCAGTGCTTATAAGCCCTTGTATGTTTTTGAAGCTCTCCTCGTAATGTGGTCTGATCAGTGTTGAGATTTCTCAGCCGTCTACTTTCCCTCCTGAAATTTTTTTTATGGGCCCATGTTTCTTCATCAAATGAGTGCTGATTGTCATGCCACTCACCCGACGGTCTGGCCCTTCCGCTCCTGTCCGATCGGCTCCCTCTTGGCGGATTTATTCTCGCTTCCGCACTTGGGGTTTGGCTCCCCGGGGAATTCCGGGAGTCCGGAGTTATGTTCCACTGCGCATGCGCGGTCGCTCGTGTCCTCGCGCCCGCGCATGCGCAGTATATTGGGCACTCGGAGCGACGAGAGCTTGCTTCTCAAGCCTCGTTCTGGGCTCGCCAGCACCTGGGAACGAGGCGGCTTGCGGTCCAAGCCTCTCAGGTGCTGGCGGCCCTATAAGATGAGCCAAGACTAAATTCAATCGCGTCTCAACGCGGTTTTGTTTTGACCGTGTCTTCGCTTCGTTCTTCTGCCCGTTGGTTCCCTTCAGTTTCCCTGGCCTTTGCCTTCTACCAGTCTGCTCCCTCCTGGTTCCATTCAGTTTCCCTGGCCATTGCCTTCTACCAGTCTGCTCCCTCCAGGTTCCATTCAGTTTCCCTGGCCATTGCCTTCTACCAGTCTGCTCCCTCCTGGTTCCATTCAGTTTCCCTGGCCATTGCCTTCTACCAGTCTGCTTCCTCCTGGTTCCATTCAGTTTCCCTGGCCATTGCCTTCTACCAGTCTGCTCCCTCGTGGTTCCCTTCAGTTACCCTGGCCATTATCATTACCTGCCAGTACCTTTCAGGTCCCTACCTGTTCTTTTGACCACTATCTACTTGATTCTCTCTGGGTCCTTCTGCGCTCCTGTTTTGCCTGCCTCTCCCTTGGTGCTTGTCTACGTCAGCCTCTTTGCCTGCCTGGTATTCATCCGCCGTGGACAAGATCCGCCAGCTACCTGATTTTTCATCTACTGCTGCGGAAGGACAGACCACTCTCTGCTCCCCCTGCCAGTGCTCGCACTGTCCTGACGTCACGAAAATCAGGGGTGAGCACACCGTGACGTTGGGAGTCGGTTCATCCTCCGCCCAGTTGTTAAGTTTGGGTTTAGGTCTGGACTGGCTACCCGCGTTACACTTGCTTCGGAGAAGAACAGACAGTCTGGCTGCCAACCCAAGACCTTCGGCAAGACAAACAGGTACTCATCGATCTCGTGATATCCACTTTAACAGATTGAGACGCCTGCCTTCGAGTTCCAAGATGGAGGAGGATCAGGATCTTCGTGATGAGTTACGAGCTCTCAGAGCAGAAATGACGGCATTACGGCAAGAGAACCAAACATTGCGACAATTGGTGATGCAGGAAGCCGTAGGAAGCTCTTCGGCAGAAAACACTTTAGCCCACACTGCACCAATCAAGTTTGATGGGGATCCACGACGTGTCGCCGAATTTTGCAATCATTGCCGGATCCATTTCCTTTTCAGAGCAACCCACTTCAACAATGACAAGGCCAAGATCGGGTACATTCTGGGAAACCTGGCTGGAAATGCTTTGGCTTGGGCGACACCTCTGGTTGCCACTAATAGTCCTGTTTTAAACGATTTTGTGGGTTTTGAAAAGGCCTTTTTTGGAGGTCTTTCAGACTCCCAATTTGGCTTCAGTCGCTCAAAACCAACTGATGGACATCAAGCAGGGGAACGCAGATATAATATCATATATAAGTCGTTTCCGACAACTGGCAACTGATTCACAATGGCCAGAAATAACTCAGAAAACCTTGTTTCGCCGGGGTCTGAGAGAAGAATACAAGGATGAGCTTTTACACATTCCAGAGCCAGAGACCTTCCAACGCCTCATCGAACAAGTGCTTCGGATAGACCAAAGATTGGCAGAACGGAAGGTTGAGAGACGTCGGTTCGAGAGAGCCAATACCAGAATGCCTAGTATTCCTGCTGGTACATTTGGTCCTTCGGATTCCGGACCCGAACCTATGCAGTTGGGGGCCATTAGAGGTCCTTTGCCTGAGAAAGAGAAGAAACGCAGGAGAAATTTACGTCTATGCCTCTACTGTGGGGCTGCTGGCCACTTTTTGGGTACTTGCCCTCTTCGACCACAAAAGAAGGCGGGAAACTAGTGGACCTGTCGTGTAATGGAAAGGCTACGACGGGTCCAACTTCTTTATCTGTCCTTTCCCTCTCCTGTTCGGTGCTCCAGCCCATGCAACCTGCCATCTTGATGACCATGAAGATCAATATACAATGGATGGACCGGTCTTTGGAAGTCCAGGGATTGTTGGATAGCGGAGCCTCGGGAAACTATATCGATGAGGTATTCGCTACCACAAATCGGATACCACTTTTGTCTAGAGGAACAGTCTTACCAGTTGAAGTCATTGACGGAACACCCTTGTCCTCGGGACCCATCCGCTTACATACCATGGAACTATCTCTTTTTGTCTCAGAACACAAGGAACAAATAGCTTTGGACGTGATCAAGTCTCCCACATACAAGGTGGTCTTGGGATTATCTTGGCTTCAACATCACAATCCGGTGATTAACTGGGAAACCCGTACTCTGACTTTTGCCTCCGCCTTCTGTCTTCAGCATTGCACTCCGTCAGCCTTATCCCAAGACTCGGATCTCACTACCACACTGGAATCAAGTGGAAATGGGGCTGGTGTAAATTCGGTTTCTCAGATTCCACAGGCATACATCGACTTCGAACATGTGTTTTCTGAGCCTATTGACATCCCCTTGCCGCCTCATCGGCCGTTTGACTGTGCTATTGACCTGCTTCCTGGCACCAAGATTCCTCATGGTAAGGTGTACGCTTTAACTCAGGCTGAGAGACAGGTATTGCAGAATTACTTGGCCGACTGTATGAAGAAAGGATACATCGTTCCTTCTAAATCACCCGCAGGATTTCCTCTGTTTTTTGTCAAAAAGAAAGAGGGAACATTACGTCCGTGCATAGATTATCGGCAGCTGAACGAAATCACCATAAAGGATCGCTATCCATTACCTTTGATCCGAAACATTCTAGAAACTCTACATTCGGCCGGATTTTTACCAAACTGGATCTACGGGGTGCTTATCACCTGGTCCGGATCAAGGACGGGGACGAGTGGAAGACGGCTTTTAAAACACCTTACGGGCATTATGAGTATAGGGTAATGCCTTTCGGCCTGTGTAATGCCCCAGCCATCTTCCAGCGTCTAATGGACAACATCTTTGGTGACTTGACAGGCATATCTGTTTGGATTTATCTGGATGACATACTGATTTTTTCCTGTTCCTTGAAGGAACACGTTGGACACGTCCGAGAGGTCCTCCATCGTTTGTCACTGAATCATCTGTTCGTTAAGGCAGAGAAGTGTTCCTTCCACCAAGACAAGATGGAATTCTTGGGCTACGTGATTAGCAGTGCAGGTATCCAGATGGATCCCGGAAAAGTCCAAGCGATTCAAGAATGGAGACCGCCTCATGATGTTAAGTCTCTCCAGCGGTTTTTGGGATTCGCCAATTTTTATCGGTGTTTTATCCCGTCTTTTTCTCGAATTACGGCTCCCCTTACTAGACTGACCAGCAATAAGGTTCTATATCAGTGGGATTCTCACGCCGCGTTGGCATTCGATTCCTTGAAGACGGCTTTCTGTTCCGCTCCAGTTTTACGTCATCCACAAGACGAGCTGCCTTATATTGTGGAGGCTGATGCTTCGGATTTTGCTGTAGGGGCCGTTCTTCTCCAAAAGGATGGACTTACTTCCTTCGAACACCCTGTGGCCTACTACTCTTGTAAGTTAACTCCCAGTGAAAGAAATTATGCAGTCATAGAAAGGGAGCTTTTGGCCATCAAGACTGCCTTCGAGGAATGGAGACATCATCTGCTTGGGGGTCGCTTTCCGGTGGAAGTACGCACCGATCATCGAAACCTACAATATCTTCGTTCTTTGCAGTGTCGTACGCCACGTCAGGCCCGATGGGCTTTTTTCTTTTCTCCTTATGTCTTCAACATAACATACATACCATGCACTTCCAATCTGAAAGCTGACGCTTTGTCTCGTTCTTTGGATAAGGGAGAGGAGAATCTCAGTCTCGATATGCCCTTAATCTCACCTAGTCATTTTCTGTTGACTTTATCTCCCTATCTTCAGACCATTCAAAAGGAGACCTTGATGGATCCCGAGAGAACAACTCTTTGGAAGAGAACATTGGTCACGGAACGTGATGGGCTGCTTTTTTAACAAGGAAGACTGTACGTCCCAAGGGGTACTGTCCGCAAGACTATACTACATGGCTTTCATGACTCGTGCATCGGTGGACATCGTGGTGTCCGAGCCACTCAAGACCTTGTATCCAGACAGTTTTGGTGGCCCGGCTGGGCTCGAGAAGTCAATAGTTACGTGAAGAGTTGTCCAGTCTGCGCCCAGATCAAGGCTCCCAGGAGGCGTCCATTGGGGTTATTACGACCCTCTGAAATACCACCATATCCTTGGCACACCATTGCAACTGACTTTATAGTCGAGTTACCGCCCTCTGACGGATGTACTTGTATTATGGTGGTAGTGGATTGCTTCACCAAGCGCGCCCATTTCATTCCGTTCCGTGCGATACCTACGGCCGCTCAAATGGCGTCTGCCTTTTTGCACAAAATATATCGACTACATGGTTTGCCTGAAAAGATCATCTCGGATAGAGGGCCTCAGTTCCTTTCTTCTTTTTGGACCAAACTGTGTGATCATCTCGGCATTCGCAGGGCGTTGAGTTCCGGTTACCACCCTCAGACCAACGGTCAAACAGAGAGAACAAACCAAACCCTGGAGGACTATCTTCGGTGTTACGCTAACGCCACGCAATCCAACTGGGGATCGCTTCTAGACCTGGCGGAGGTCTCCTACAACAACACCATACATGCCTCTATCGGTGTGAGTCCATTTTATTGTTCTACGGGCCAACACCCCAAATTGATGCCTTTTCGTCCAGTGTTACCCAGTACCGTTCCTTCTGCTGATCAATTGGTATCCACCATACAGAGGCATCACGAGTTGGCGCGTGGGGCCCTGGCGGAGGCACGGGAGGGCATGAAGAGGCAGGCAGACATGGGTCGAACCCTGGAACCCGACTTCCAGGTGGGGGATCGGGTTTGGTTATCATCAAAAAACCTGCCAATACGTAACTTACCTGTCAAGCTGGCCCCTCGTTATTTTGGTCCATTCAAGGTCATCCGGCGTCTGTCCTCTGTGGCCTTTCGACTTCAGCTACCCCCTTCCTGGCGAATACATCCCGTTTTTCATGTTTCCCACCTAAAGCCTTATGTGGTTGACGGGTATGGGCGTGCATGTCCTCGTCCTGCCTCTATCCAGGTGCGGGGGTTTCCTGAATTTGAGGTTCAGGAGATTTGTGACTCGCGTTTACGTCGGGGTGTGCTTCACTATTTGGTGGACTGGAAGGGGTATCCAGCTTGCGATCGCACCTGGGAACCGCATGTTCATGTGCACGCTCCCCGTCTTATCCACAAGTTCTATCAGCGGTTTCCCTGGAAACCAGGGGCTCCGGGTCTTTCTGGGAGGGGTCATAGTGTCATGCCACTCACCCGACGGTCTGGCCCTTCCGCTCCTGTCCGATCGGCTCCCTCTTGGCGGATTTATTCTCGCTTCCGCACTTGGGGTTTGGCTCCCCGGGGAATTCCGGGAGTCCGGAGTTATGTTCCACTGCGCATGCGCGGTCGCTCGTGTCCTCGCGCCCGCGCATGCGCAGTATATTGGGCACTCGGAGCGACGAGAGCTTGCTTCTCAAGCCTCGTTCTGGGCTCGCCAGCACCTGGGAACGAGGCGGCTTGCAGTCCAAGCCTCTCAGGTGCTGGCGGCCCTATAAGATGAGCCAAGACTAAATTCAATCGCGTCTCAACGCGGTTTTGTTTTGACCGTTTCTTCGCTTCGTTCTTCTGCCCGTTGGTTCCCTTCAGTTTCCCTGGCCTTTGCCTTCTACCAGTCTGCTCCCTCCTGGTTCCATTCAGTTTCCCTGGCCATTGCCTTCTACCAGTCTGCTCCCTCCAGGTTCCATTCAGTTTCCCTGGCCATTGCCTTCTACCAGTCTGCTCCCTCCTGGTTCCATTCAGTTTCCCTGGCCATTGCCTTCTACCAGTCTGCTCCCTCCTGGTTCCATTCAGTTTCCCTGGCCATTGCCTTCTACCAGTCTGCTCCCTCCTGGTTCCCTTCAGTTCCCCTGGCCATTATCATTACCTGCCAGTACCTTTCAGGTCCCTACCTGTTCTTTTGACCACTATCTACTTGATTCTCTCTGGGTCCTTCTGCGCTCCTGTTTTGCCTGCCTCTCCCTTGGTGCTTGTCTACGTCAGCCTCTTTGCCTGCCTGGTATTCATCCGCTGTGGACAAGATCCGCCAGCTACCTGATATTTCATCTACTGCTGCGGAAGGACAGACCACTCTCTGCTCCCCCTGCCAGTGCTCGCACTGTCCTGACGTCACGAAAATCAGGGGTGAGCACACCGTGACGTTGGGAGTCGGTTCATCCTCCGCCCAGTTGTTAAGTTTGGGTTTAGGTCTGGACTGGCTACCCGCGTTACACTTGCTTCGGAGAAGAACAGACAGTCTGGCTGCCAACCCAAGACCTTCGGCAAGACAAACAGGTACTCATCGATCTCGTGATATCCACTTTAACACTGATGGTGGGTGATACTCCCTAGTCCACTTGAACTTGGAGGGTGTACAGACCAGATGAATTTATTAAAGGTTTCAGGGTGGCAGTTTTCCTTTTGTTCTCTCAAGGAAATGGCGGCGAGATTGTCATTGAGTTTCTTCCCCTCTCTTTTATACTTCACCAATGTTGCTTTGCCTTTTCTCAAAACTAGGTCATGAGCATACTTTTCGGCTTGGGTGATGTTGAAGTCTGATATTACTATTTTTAGATGGGCGTGGTCAATCCCTTCCCCCCAGATGGTTTCCATGTGTATGTTTTTGCCAAAATACCTTTGGAGACGAAAATATAGTCGAGAATAGAGAAGGAGTTGCCTCGTGACCAAGTTGGACGTGGAGGGCTGTCGCCTAGCACAGCCCCATTCAGCATACTGAGGCCCCATGAGTTCAAGTAATTTACCCATTGTGCCCCGATCTTTGACTTTTTTGCCCATCTTGGGTTATTCCTGTGATTTTGAGACGGAATGCATTGAGCATTAAAGTCCCCTGCCAGAATTATATTGGCCTCGCCGTAGTCCAGGACTATCTTCTCCATTACTGTTGATAGTAAGGAGTGAAAATCCTGAAGGTTGATCTGGGCAGGGTTCCAGTAGAAATTCACTGCTATACGCTGCACCTGTCCCACTGAGGATTGGACAACAATTTTACATACAAGGATGCCATCCTTGTTACTGTGTATTAGTGTGACAGCTTTACTTAATGAATTACTGATTCCCAACAGGAGCCCCCCGATGGACGACCCTTTGCGTTCTGGGTTTCTGATGTTGTGAAGATTGTAAAACCTATTAGTATAGGATGTTTTAGCCAGGTCTCGTGAAGGAGTACAATGTCGGTGTTACAGAAGAGGGTATTTCTCAGTTTATTAGTTGTGAAGGTTTTTGGGCCACAGGTGTTCCAACTTGTGATATTTACTTTGTCCTGCCTGAAGATTCTGTGGCCCCAAGCCTAGTTTTTGAAGTACTTGTGTGATAATCTCTGCTAATGTGGCCAAAATATTGACCTATGATTCCCTAGGGGTCCCGGGAGATTTTATGGATACAGTGTGCGTTAATGTTCCCACATGCCCGGGGATCTTCCCAGTATTTGAGATGTTGTTTTCATCTCTTTCTTTTTTTGCTTCCTCCGGTATATTAAGGAGGAACTGTAAATAATTTTTTTTCAGTTCTTTTTTATTATTCTGTATTGCTTTCCATGCTTTTGTTGATGTGAGTCCCACCTCTGCGAGTTTCGGGTTGCTTCTGTTCGGGAACTTCACGTATTCTATGTCTATGAGGTTTGGAATTTTGTTGAGGTAACCCAAAATCGCCCCTCTGCAGGGGGAATTGTACTGCAGAATCTTATTTGTTGCTTCAAGCCACAGTTTTGGTATTGCATACTCTAGGCCTTCTGAGGATTCCACGAGCAGTTGGGGTTCAGGATCTCTAGCCAGTGATCCCTAGGTGGACAACTTAGGACCAGGTCTTTTTGCTCATCCCCAATTACCGTAGTTTTGCCCAGCCCACTTTTACTTCCATCAAACATGGAGGGGGCTGGGTGTCCCAGCGAAGATCGTTTCAGAAAGATTGGTGCAATTTTTCTGCTTGTTTCTTCTGCTGGGGCATTGGTTGTCTTTGATGTAGACTTACTCCCCTTCTTCGTGAACATTGGTGCCCACGGAGGACCCTTTATTGAGGGGCAGCTCTTTATGACATTATTCCTTCCCTTCTCATCTCTTTTATTTAAAAGACTGGGGAGGTTATTAATGTCTGACCCCCGATGCTGCGGATCTTCAATTTGGATTTTTAGCGTATCTGTTTGTTGACCCACACTTGTGCTGGTTTTTCAGTCTGCTCCGGGGCCTGTCGATTTTGTCTAGAGTCCACAGCTCTTTTCCTTTTTTTTTTTCCTGCCGAGATTATGGAGGCCATTTTATCACTTAAGTCTCTTTTTGCCCCCTTAATGGCTGAGTAAGACTCATTTTCTTCCTGACCAGATTCCTGTGATTCTTCTTCTATTATAATTGGTCCTTCTGTATTTATTGGCGGCTCTTCAGGAATCATACATTTTCCTTTCTGTTTGTTTGCTAGATTTTTTTGATTTTTTCTGAGTGCAATCGGGAAGTCAGTAGTACTTTTCCTTTTGACTTCTCTTTTCTTTTGCTTTTCTTCTACCCTTAGAAAGGTGCTAGCCAGCCTCTGTCCATTCTGGTGTACAAACCTTCTGGTTCTGGGACAGGGTGTCTGGGCCTGTTTGCTGGAGCTCAGCTGTTCCTTCTTCTATTTCTTCTACTACATGTGCCAGTCTTCTGAATTCCTCTAGGACCGATTCGGAGAGATGGGTATCATCAAAGAGATTGCTGTTATTTGCTTCTTGATCTTTCTTGTCTCCCATCTTTTCCAAGTTATGAGATTTCAGTAGAGATAGGGTTTCTATAAGCAGATTGTTTTGCTTAACCTCATCTTTTCCTTTGTCCTGCAGGGTCCTTTGGATTGCAGAGAGATCTAGACCTTGCTTTGCTGTTTATTAAAAACACGTTTAAGCTTATCCCTGCCTCTTTCACAAAGCCTGTTTGAAACACATCATAGAGTCCTGGCTCCAATACTCAGCTTGACAATCTCTCCAGAGGTATGGAAGCAAACATTTTCCTCACCACGTCAAGAAGGGCGATATGACGATAGTTCTGTGGGTCCTCCGAATCACCTTTCTTGAATATAGGAACCATAATTGACATTCTCCATAGGATGGAATTTCTTTCAGTTTCATAATCTGACCATACAAGACAAGGAGGAAGTCTGCCCATAGAGCGGCGTCCTCTTTCAACATCACATTTGTGATCCCATCCATGCCTGGAGCTCTCAAATTAATTGGCCTATGCATTTGGGTGATAATGTCCTCCTTATCCAGCTACATAAGCCATTCGCTCATCACATACAGACTCTTACCGCCCTGGCTTCCATCAAGAGTTTCAAACAGAGTCATAAAATGTTTAACCCAACACGTCTCAGAAACTTCAATGAGCTGTGAAGCACTTTGTGAGGTTGCTGTTGAATTAGTTGCCAGATCTCACCAATATTCTTTTTACACAGGTTTGACAAAATATTCTCAGCATCTCTCTGAAGCATTGTCCATTTTTGAACTCTAACCCAGTTTTTACATGTTAGTTTCCACCTTTTTAATTGGCCAAGCGTATCTGGACCAGCTTCAATCTTTATTTTTTCAGTTCAGCTGTCAGCTTTCTCTTTGATACTACAAGGGCAGTATCATCATTATGTTTGTGGGAAAATTACTTCTCCTTGCTTGCATTAGTGGAAACCATAAATTCTGATAGGAATGATGCATTTCAATAGAGGTATACACATCATGGCCTCTTGCTTGCTTAATTCCACTCAAGAGTTTCCTCTTTAGCTGAAGTAAATATGAGGAGTTCATCCTTAGTTTATTACGACCCTGGGTAATTTCAACCTCTGTGTCATACACCTATCTTTGGATTGAACTTTCAGCCAACCACAGCATCTTTAACATGTTGTGGTCACTGCTAGACGAGGCGATAACTTCAAATTTAGTGACAGTTGGGAGAAAATTACCCGACACAAAGCTATAATCAATGGTCACAGACTAATCCCCGCTCTTCCAGGTTGGGTGGCACGCGATATCTCCTCTCATTTGCACGTTTAAGCAGTGAAAACTTCTATGTTCTAATTCCATCAACTATAGGGCTCCCCTTTGTTCTGCTAAAGTGTATGTTGCATCTTCCACCGTTCCCATCTCATTTTTCCTTGTCACACATGACATGTTTAAATCACCACATATAATGGTTCTAGGGTCAGACACCAATTTACCACGTGTCCAAAGCATGAACAATCATAGCCATAAAGCATTGATCTTTTATCCCCACAGGGTTCCAGTATAAATTACATATTATGAAATATACCTTCCCCTTGGGGTTTTAGCATTCCACCTGATCACCAATACCTGAACATATGGTTTGGGACAATGAACCTTGATCACCTCTAATCCCAGGCCACTCCTCAAGGCTATCAATAACCCAAGGAAGGTCTCCCCCTCGTACCTTTGATAGCTTGATTAAGATAAATTGAATAACCATCTAGCACTGATATCTCCTCTCATTTTCACGTTTAAGCAGTGAAAACTTCTATGTTCTAATTCCATCAACTATAGGGCTCCCCTTTGTTCTGCTAAAGTGTATGTTGCATCTTCCACCGTTCCCATCTCATTTTTCCTTGTCACACATGACATGTTTAAATCACCACATATAATGGTTCTAGGGTCAGACACCAATTTACCACATGTCCAAAGCATGAACAATCATAGCCATAAAGCATTGATCTTTTATCCCCACAGGGTTCCAGTATAAATTACATATTATGAAATATACCTTCCCCTTGGGGTTTTAGCATTCCACCTGATCACCAATACCTGAACATATGGTTTGGGACAATGAACCTTGATCACCTCTAATCCCAGGCCACTCCTCAAGGCTATCAATAACCCAAGGAAGGTCTCCCCCTCGTACCTTTGATAGCTTGATTAAGATAAATTGAATAACCATCTGGCACTGGTGCCACACATAACCAAGCCTCTCAGAGACATAATATATCAGAGTAATGAAATTCGATTTCTTCTCTCACAAACAGGTTTCCAAAACCTTGTGTATTCCACAAGGTCAAGCCGAACACTTTAGATTCTCCATTGGCCTTGTGGTAGACTTTACTTTTAACCCAAAACTAATGCCTGCACAAGCCATGACTGACCACGACTCAACACTGGCAATCCTTTATCGATCTTCTATCTGGTTGACCACTTTTCTTTTTGCAACTTTGTTCACACCGACAGTGATTGTGAAAGGCTGTCTTGAATTTAATGGACTCATGCTCTCGCTCTTTGGGTGCTCTTGACTTTCTTTTGGAACCACTAACTTCGGGTTTTCCTTAATAGAAATATTTGGAAAATGAAACTATTTTATTACCCAGGATTTTCTTGTTCTCAATACTACTTACCCTGAGTGAACAAAAAGTTGCAGGCATAGCTGAAATCTATGGCGAAAGGAATCTGATTGTTAAGTTTTTCTGAATTAGTACTGTCACTAGTTTGCCCCTAATATTGTGTCTGCCCAATATCCTTTACAAAGTAAAAAATATAAAGAATGAAATCACTGTGCCAGCTTATCATTTTTTTAATACAATTATCTAAGTGGGGTAATGGCTCACTTCATGAAACAGGAAACTCCGAATTTCTGTGTATTGTATCGATTTGAGCTTTATTAGTCTTTTACATGTAGTTAATCAAGTTAGTACAAAGTCCTCTACACATGTTTCACCATTGTATTAAGGTGGCTCATCTGGACAGGATCATGCACAAATCTCAAATGATCTGTGGCTCACAATTTCAGAATTGTTAAACATCAATTGTCAACAAACCATTGTTGTGTCTGAAATAAATGACAAAAGAATACAAGACCAAAAAGTGAATGTGTACATAATGTTACATGGGGTTTCTAAGTTGTGTATTGATAAAAGAAATGCCAACTCACCCACAAGGGTTCTGAAACAAGTTTATGTTGAAAATTGATGGGATTCTCCTTGTCAGGTGGAATGCTCTGTGTGGGAAATGATGATACATATCAGACCAAAGGTAGAATTAAGTAGTCTCCTTGAGAAAGGATGTAGTTTATGGGCTTATTTAACTATAAATAAGAGATAGTGATTTTGGCCAGAATGAAAAGTTAAGGAGTAAGCATTGTAGCTCACCAGCGAAGCACTGTTTCACTGGATTGGATTCTCCAGTTTCAAGTTTTCCGAACGCTGATACTGGTGGAGTCGGCGTTTTAAAATGGCCACCAAACATAATCGTGTGTTAAGTCATCGCACATGCATCGCAAGTGCGATGACATTCCTGTTTTTACGCCTGCGGCTGATTTTTGCTCGTTGATCTCTGTTGTTGTTTTAAATCTGGAATAGGGTTGAATGTTAATTTCTTGTAGCAATGTTTGTCATTAAGATGGTGTTGGAATTCTTTGATATAATCTGTCTTGTTCATGATGACTATCTTGCCCCCTTTGTCAGCTGCTTTGACTATATAGTTCAAGTTTTTTTAATAGATCTTTTGATTCCATTCTCTTTTAGGGTAAGGTTGTGATGGATTTTAGGTTTGTGGTTAGAGAGATACATTTTTCTTAAATCCTCCATGACTGCTCTATTAAATTATAATTATGTTATTGTATTGCATTGTCTGATGCTAAGGTTGGAACAAAAGTGGGACAAGGTTTAAAAATTAGTTTCTTCTGTTAAGTTCAAGAACATGTTTTGCTCTCTCGTACATTTTTCCCCAAGTGTTATCTTCTTCTATACCTTCTAAATTGAGTAGATTTACTGTGTTTTCTGAACGTTCCACTGTCAGATTTGATGGAATAGGTGAGGGCTCTTCCTCTATCGATCTTTTGGGTGCCAAAACTTCTTTAGTTTACGTTTTCTACAAAATGTGTAAATGTCAAGGTTGGCTTGGAAGTAATCATACTGATTGGTAGGGATACATGATAGTCCTTTGTTAAGTGCTGACTTAAGATCTTCACTCATAATTAAATTAGAGAGGTTCAAAACCATCTATTTGTTGTGTCACATGTTTTTCTGCTGGGATCTTGTTAGCATTCTTGTTAGTCTACTTACAACACTAGACATTTCCATAGGTGCCTCCCTTAGATCAAATCCCAATGTCAATGAGCCAGAGGCCTCCTCCAAGATCATGTCTTTCACACGATTAGAGCTCAACTGACGCAATACTCTATCTAAGTTCACGTCACTCATAAATTCCACTAGTTCAACATCGGGTGAAAATATCTCAGTTTAGGTATGTGCTGAAATGAACATAATATGTTTCCTCAGTTCATTATCGGGGCATCTGCCGACTTCCCACACCAGGGATCGAGGTAAGTGTTGTTCCTCTTCCCTCCCTTTCCCTCCTCCCCCAATCCAAAGAATTCTCTCCCCGCCCTCCCAACCCCACTTACCTTCTTTTCTGTCCATTTCGGGAGCAGACACGCTGGGACCACTTCTGTTCCCAGCGCATCTACTCCCGATCCATGACAGGGCGTCATGGAAAGGAAGAAGGGACTGCATGAGTCCCTTCTTCCTTTCCATGACGGACATTATTTTGTTTACATTTTTCCATATTTTTTGAATGGATGATATGGAAACAGAGAAGGGACTACTTTTAGTTCCTTTTCATTTCCATTGTAGTCATTTGATTTGTTTACTTTTTGGCATTCATTTTTAATGGCCGTCATGGATAGGGAAAGCAGACTTAATTTTTCCATCCCCGGCTGCCTTTTAAAAAAAAATAAATTCTGTTCCTAAACACCAGAGCCTTTCGGAACAAAAAAAAAATGCCCATTCTTATGAGCCGGGGTACTAATATCAATAGGCCCCTCGAAGGGGGGCCATTACCACTTCAGGTAATGCCTCAGGGCTTTCGTTAAGGCCCTCCCTTCGCTCGGGCCTGTAACAATGGGCCCCGGGGCATTACCTGAAGTGGTAAAGCCCCTTACTCAGGGCCTATTGCTTAAATAAAACTTTAGGGCTGGTCCGTAAGTCTAGATTCCTTAAGTATTTTCTGGAATCATTTGATTTTAATTTCATTTTACCCGAGCCCTCATTCTTTGATTTTTTTCTCTTGATGTTGAGGTAGCTTTGACACTTATTTCCTTTTCTTTGTCCTCGAAACCACTGGGTAACCCTGGTTTAAAGATGTTTCATTAACTGAAATAATCTCAGACTCTTGGTCTATTGCCTGAACCAATACATCATGGAAAGGAAGTGTTTGCAAGGTTTGCATTTCTTGATTGAGTAATTCTTTGCTTGTTTCATCATTTACAACATTTACAATATGCTTCCCTCCCCTTATAATTGCGTAGTATTGGGGAAAACCCATGTGCCTAGCCCCTACATCTTACCACTATCGGCTCTACTGAGAACTCCTTCCTTTGCAATTGACTGTTTCTGTTCTTTAAAACAGGCATATAGTGGAAACCATCCTCAAATGCTCTAAACTGTGCAGCCAGCTGGTAGCAAAAAAGTGTTTTTATTTAATTTAATGTGTTACATTAAATATTAAATCTAAGCCTTTTTTGGTTTATTCATTTTAGCTTAGTTATTGTAAAAAATATTTCTACTTGTTTATCATTTATATTCATAATGAGCAGCATGCAGAGAGAGAGAGGGGGGGGATTGTGTTCTGTGTAACACAATCAGTGTTTCAGGTTTTCAGAAGTAATACATTTGCACGCAGAATACGTTGCTCCGATGATTACTTCTGGAGAAAAAACAGTGTTAAGCATTTCCAAAATTCATTGGAAATTAACCCAGCGTAGCCAGATTACAATAAATCAAAAACATTCAAACAGATCTAATTTGATTAATACGTATCTAAAGAGGATTGTGATTGCATACAAATCTGGAAACCCCAAAAAAGCTGAGCGGTTGCAACTTGTGGAGCTGTTTATTCCACAGCAGTGTCCGGTCACTTTATTCTGTACGTGACTTGTGAATTTCATGGCGGATAGACTGAACGGGCCTTTAGCATACCTTAATGTAGACTTGCCTCCAGCACAAAACATCGAAAGAGCCCCTTCTGTAATTACACATTCCCCTACACCAGTTCTAAACAGGCACAAAAATGTGGCTTTTCCTCACGAGACAATTATGTTGGCAAGTATAGATGGACTTCTTGCAAAGAATAACCTTCCTCTGTGCCCAGAGTGGGCAATTGCACAACAATATTGTAACAATTTATAAAAAAGCAGGAACTTGGTGCTCACATTCTCTGCCATTTTGTGCATTACTCCCATCCCTTGAGAAGTGGCCCCTGTAAAGCAACGCATTTATGTTAATGTTAAAGGTATTTATATAGCCACTGTCACCAATGGAGTTACTCTCCAGGCGCTCAGGCGGATCTGTAACGGGGGTGGGTTAGTGGGTGAAGAGGGCCTAGGAAAGTGAGAAGGTGGTGTCCTGTTGGCAGCTTCAGTTCGGTTTTTACCATGCACTGAGCTTGGGTGTGAATATAGGATCGAAACAAGTCCTTGTGTGCTGTTGTTGCGGTCTATGTGTTGATTGTTGTTGCGGTGTGGTGAAGTCCGTGCTGTTTGCTTTGAGAAAGGTGGTTGTGTGGGTTTTGTGTGAATTAAGTATGCAGAAGTTTGGTTTTGGTTAGTGGGTTATATGTCTCTTAATCCTTGTAGTTGGTTTTATGTATCAGGTTGTCATACTGGGTAGGTATATTCTTTCTCTTGCTTGGTTCCTAGCAAATTTATTTGGGTTTATAACTCCTGGATGGCGAGCCTTATCTCTAGTTCGATAGGGCTGTTATATTATCATTCACCTGATCCTTTCTATTTCCTGTCTGTGATCCATTGGATAGGTTTATTCCTTCTCTTCCCTTTCCTGACAGTCTAGTTTCAGGGGCAGTGGTGAGGCTGGCCCCTAGCTAAGCTATTGAGCCTAGTACACCCGGGAGAGAGAACATTATCCCTCCCTGCTTAGGTAGTGGTGTTATAGTATCATTCCTCGCCTCTTCCTATCTATTTACTGTTGGTGGTTCATTGCTGCCAGTGTTTACTAGGTGGGCCAGGTGTTACTGCTAGGTCATACCTTGACTGCCTTCCCGAATGATCTGTGGATGTTCTTTGGTGTGATTCAATGAGGTCTGTCTTTTAATTGATAAGTGGATATGTTGTAGATCCATATATCCTTACTTCTTTTAAGGGTCGATGGCTTAGGGAATTGGGATAGATTCCTCTCTCAGCCTTGTTCCGCTGTATATGTCCTTATGGGCATTCTTTCTGGTTATGGGGTGAAGAGCCATGATTTGAGGAGTTTCCTGAATTGTAGGTGATATCTTGTGTTCCATATGTTCTTTGTTAGTTCGTTCTAGGTTTTTAGGGCGAGGTGAGAGAAAGAGGATCCTGTGATTGTTGTATGTTGTATGATTTGGGTTCCAAGTGGATGTCGCTGCTGGATCTGTGTGGCCTTGCAGTTTGATGTACATTAATTTTTCTTCTAAGGAACTCTGCACCTTGGTTGTGGATTGCTCTGTGTGCTATGCACATTGATTTGAACTTGATCTGCTGTTTGATGGGTAGCCAGTGTAGTGTTTTAGCGCTGGTGTGATGTGTTCTCTTCGAGGTAGTTTAAGGAGCAGTCTGGCCGGCACATTTTGTATGCGTTGGAGTTTAGTTAGGAGTCGTTCCGGCATGCCTAGATATAAGCTGTTGACGTAGTCTAATCTGCACATAATGAGAGTGATAATGGTAGTTGTTTTGTTGGTGAAAGAAATGAATGGTGGGTTCCTTTTGCCACTCGCAGGAGAAAGAAGCATTTCTTGATTAGGGTGTTTACTTGTGGTTCTAGAGTGAGTTTGTTGTCCATCAGGACTCTCAGATTTTTACAATCGATGATGCCGCTCTGTTGACCATGGGATGTAGAGGTTGTCTTCTCTGTTATTTGTGATGATCATTATTTCTGTTTTTCCTGAGTTGAGTTTGAGCTAGTTTAAGTTCATCCAGTTTTATATTTCACGAAGGCAGTTCTCTAGTGTTGAGTTGTTTTCTTGTGAGTGTTGTATTTTATAGATTATTTGTGTGTCATCAGCATAGTTGTAACAGGTGAGGCCATGCCTTTCGATGATTTTAATTAGTTGTGACAGGTAGATGTTGAACAGTAGTGGCGAGAAGGATGATCCTCGTGGGACTCCGCGTGGCGATTCTCGTGGGCTTGATTTGTAGGGTTTTATCCTTATTGTTTCTGTTCTGTTTGTTAGGAAGGATCTGATCCAAAGTAAGGCATTGTCAGTGATTCCGATTTCTTCCAATTTCATGATGAGGATGTCGTGGTTAATGTGTCGAATTCCGCGGAGAGGTCTAAAAGTATCAGAGCAGTGCTGTTGTTTGAGTCTGCATTTGCCTTTAGATCATCCCAGATTGAAATAAGTGCTGTTTCCATTCCTCTCATCGGTCTGAAGCCTACTTTTGCCTGGTTTAATAGGCGGTGTTCTTCTATGAATTCTTGGGTTCTATATATGTGTGTTTCCAGGAGTTTAGCTGGGTATGGGATGTTGGAGATGGGTCTGTATTTAGAGAGGTCCTCTATGTTTCCTGTTGTATCCTTGAGGAGTGGTTTGATGTATGCAGATTTGAAGGCTTGAGGTACTGTCTCTGTTGAGATTGATTGGTTGAGGACGTTCCTGTAGTATTCCATTGGTGTTCCTTGTGAGAGGATTGATTTGTAGATGTCAGGAGGGAGTGATCCACGGGGGAACCTAATTTGTTGCTTTGATTTACCAGTTTGATGAAAGTTTCCACTGATACGTATGGGAAGTTTCTGAGTTTGTTCTGGCGTTCCTTGCATCAGTGGCTGACTTCAGTGTTGTGGTTGCATGGTCTGTTTTGTATGGTCTGTTGGATGGTCATGATTTTATTTTTGAAGTGGTCTGCAAGGTCACGGCATAATTTCTTCGTTGGTATTGGAGCATTGTTGCAGTCGGGTGGGTTTTTTATTTTTTTTATGATTTGAAATAGTTCTTTTTAGGTGTTTGGTGTTTTGAGGATTCTGTTGTTGTAGTATTTCCTTTTTGCTTTTCCTATTTCCTTTTTGTATGAATGGGTATGTTGTTGAAGTTTCCATTTTTTTCCGCAGTCTTTATTTATCCCCCATTCTAGTTCTAGTTGCAATGTTTTCCTTTTCATGGTGCCTAGTAGTGGGGTGAACCATTTTGCCGTTGCTCTTTTGCGGGATGGATTGAAAGGTTTTTCTTTGCCGATCTCGTAGATTCCTTTTTATTATCCAGTTGTCAAGTATATCTATTTTAGTGTCTAGGTCAGCTTCGCCCATAGTTGTTGTTTCTGGTTTGGTGATCTCCAGTCATTCCGTTAAGTTGGAGTTTTGAACGGTTCTCCAGTTTAATTTCATGATGATCGGTAGCTTTTCTTGAATGTTGGTTATTGGGGAGAGCAGTGTGATTACAAAGGGGATAATGAGGTGGTCGCTCCAGAGGATCTGAATCGGTGGCGCTGTGGTAATTAGTTTTCTGTTGGCGA
Source organism: Ambystoma mexicanum (assembly GCF_040938575.1). Classification (NCBI taxonomy): domain Eukaryota; kingdom Metazoa; phylum Chordata; class Amphibia; order Caudata; family Ambystomatidae; genus Ambystoma; species Ambystoma mexicanum. The sequence goes on from NC_090922.1 coordinate 267,048,529, forward strand.
AGATTGTGTCCAGTGTATGGTCTGCCGTGTGGGTTGCTCCTTTGACCAGCTGATGTAGTTTCATTGTTGTTAGTTGGCTGGTAAGAGATTTTTGTGAGGTTGTGGTTTCTTCATCGAACCAGTCTCAGAGGACAATCAGGTGGTTATGCTCGATATGTTAGTGATTGCTTCTATGAAGTTGTCTACGAAGGCGGCATCGTACATTGGTGTTCTGTATACCAGTATGAATTTCAGGTTTGTCTTGGGATTTGTTGATAGACGTACGATTAGGGATTCACATTTGTTGATGTTTAATGGGTCTTCCGCTTTAATTTCCAAGTGTTCCTTGTGGATGATTGCCAGTCCACCACCTCTTTTGGTTTTCCTGTTTACTTGGATGCACTTGAAGGTAGCGGGCAGGCAGTTATTGAGGGTGACCCTGTAGTTGTTATCTAGCCATGTTTCAGTTACAGAAAGGGTGTTGATGCCTCCGTCACTTAGGAGTTCTTAGATTTCGGCAGCGTGTTTGGACATTGATCTTGCGTTAATTAGATTGCAGTGGATCTTTGTCATGCCCCGGCCCCATGTGCGGTGGCGACAGCGTCTGGGTACCCCGTATGGCACCTGGAAAGTACCCTGGCGTCTTGGCCAACGCAGCAGGTTTAGCGGTCCTGTTCAGACTACAACTTCCAGCATTCCTTGTCAGTAACGTTTTTGGACACTATGGTCACATGAGAAGCACGTAACGGGTTTCTGCGTCCGCATGTTAGTAGACTATTAATAGTCAACTTAACCGCGGCTCGGGTGCTCCTTCACTGTGCACCTGGTGCTAGTTTTGAAGTATTTTGAACTCCGTTACTTGAACTGCGTTACTTACGTCTTGATTCCTGTTTCCGATCCCTGGCCTGTTATCACATACTATTCTCTTGGATTACCCCTTAGTTTTCGGTGCCTGGCTCCTTCGGATTGATTGTCTGGTTCCCCGACGCTGCATTGCTTACCTGGATTGTCTTTCTGCTTCACGCTTTGTTACGTTGATACATGAGATCCAGTTTCCTGTTGTTTAAACTGCTAGGGCTTGTCAAGCAGTTTCCGACTCCCGTCTCAGCTAAGACCTTAACCTTTCCACTTACCTATGTTCCACTTTCTTCAGCCTTTTCTACTTCCACAAACTTCTTAGCTTTGCTTTCTCTTTTATCTCTTGCGAATTCCCATTTTATTTTCATTCAATTTACTCCTTGCCATATCTTTGGGACGCTCTACTGAATTTCATGGACCTTTTTTCCTGGAAATCCTGGTGACCACTTTGGACAGTCTCCTGATTTCACCTCTAGTCACCCATCCGTCACTTACCTTTGGGACGCTTTGCAGAATATTGGAGGACTGCCTTGGAAACCTATTTAGATTGCGCCCTCGTGCCGTCCGTGTTAGGTGCTTCAACACTGACTATTTTGGGATTTTGAACTTACCCTGTGGATTTTGCTATACCTCTTCTCACCTTGCTGAATTCTGTGGTACCAAGTAGGTTTCGGGTCTTTTCTTCACGGAGAAGGTAAGAGTGGGAAGCAGAGGGTGGTGGTTGCCAAGGTTGGTATCCTTGACTACTGTACTGAACTATTGTTATTGTTCTTTCCTCTAGCTCTGTTGCTGCTGTTCCTGCCTTTTCACTCAAGCCCCTGGTCTGTCAGGTGTACTATATTCCTGCAGACTGCGCTCTTGTGGGGAAAGTCTGTTTGCAAATTAGCTCCAGACTAGAGTGAACTGTGTAATATATATAACTGTCTAGGTTTTGACAATCTTTTTGGTGTTATTTGGTTTATTTGTTGTTCGCGTTTTTGATTTGTGGGTGTTCTATCGTTTCTTCATCTCTTGTCATTTGATGTGGGTATAGATAGTGCCTTTCTGTTCTTGTGATGTAGGGATTAAGGGGGTTGGCGCCATCCCATTTTCTTCTTGGGTCCACTCTTCCTTTGCTCCGTTGTTCAGATTTTTTTAAATTATTCTGGAAATGTCGGTGTCGCTGAGGTATCTAGGTTCTTTGGTTGGTGCGAGGTATGGTGTAAGGTATAAGGATTTTTCTCTTGTGATGTTTGTTCAGTCGATAGTATTATTTTGCGGAATGTGTTCTGTATTGAAGACGTCTTCTGCTGGGGCGATTAAGCTTCTGTATTCTTATTATTTGTAACGTCTTCATTTTCTCTTTGTGTACAATTCTGCATCGGGGCATTTTTGGTCTTTGGTGGGAGGAGTTGGTCTGAGTGTTAGGTTTATGGGGGCAGTTTCCAACTGTGGTGCCTCGTGCCAGGCTAGTGTTGATTTTAATCCTCTTAGGTTGTTCCTTCTGGATGTTTTCGAGGGTGCGTCTTTGTTCAGTCAGTTGGATTTTTGGGTCAGTGGGTCTTTGTTCTGTCAGTTGGTTTTAATCCTCTTAAATTGTTCCGTCTGGATGTTTTTCGAAGGGTTCAGTAGGGGTGTTCCTCTTAAACAGGGGGCTGTCCTGGGGGGTATTGTACATTGGTGGGTGGGGCGTCTGGATATGGGCTATGGGTGCAGGTAACTGGGGTGGGAATTATGTAAATAGTTATTGGCTTTAGTGCTTGCTGGATATCCTTGGTGTCAGGTTTCTAGGATTCAATTGTAGCAGGTACTGATACTACCCAGACCATACGAAGCAAGAGCCGGAGAGCTTAGAATTTTACAGGTGGTTTACAATGAGATTGTATTCTTGGGTGTAGGGTATAAGATGTCCGAAGCGATTTCCATGGGAGCCAAAGATGATTGAACAGCTTGATTTCTAATCCTTGAACAGCAGCGGGTATGTAGGCAGTGATCAAGAATGGGACATCCAGCACTTGGGGGAGGTTATTGGCTTTGCTGATGGCAGGAGGTGATCAAGTATCAGGTTGGGGACCCCTGAGGTTTGAGGGAGATAGGTGGTAATTAACTCACCATTTTTTAAAGATGCCTAGATATCGGGAGGAAGGTTCAGGCTCTCAGAGTGGTCGGCAGCAATTGAACACCTAGACTCGGAACACATAGGCAGCAATTTATGAAACAAAGGAGATAATGTTCAGAACATAGAACACAGTATGGTTTCCTGGGTAGATGCAATACTGCCATGCATGAAATAAGGAGTGATTTTAGGAACAATGATGGGGAATTGGTTGTTAATAATTACAAAGGGTGGTTTATGGAAGTGTCATGATCCTGCTGGAGAATTGAGTGTCTGGGTTTGAAGATCCCAATAGGTGTAGCAGGAAACTTTGGGGAGACCAGGAAAGAAGATCCAGTGATTTGAAAATGTTGTGGTGTGGATAGTGGTCCCTGGAGACAACCACTGTTTCGTGGGTAACCTGTACAACGGTGACTGAAAGAGGAGCTGAAAAATACTGACGGTTGGAGGTTCAACGTATGTAGCACGATTTTGGGAAAAGGGTAAATGGAATGAAACTCTACTACCTTAACCATAACATCCCTTTTACAATGTTGTTTTCACTGAATAAATAAATATATATATTTATTACCGTGGTAGCGGGCGTGTAGTTATGGTTAAGTTGCTAAACTCATAGGAAGAGCACTTTTTCAGCAGTTTATAACTTCGCTCCCTCTGGACGAATCCTTACCATACTCTGCAAAAAAAGTATATGGGTTGCTCTGAATGTTTTCGCCAAGTTCAGCGAGGTTTCGTGCGGAGGGGAAGTTATGGGGGAGGTCCCAATAATTTCTAGACTGAATGGGGAAAATCTTTGCGCACGGCTACAGGTCGAACGGTTGGATGGATTTTCACCAGATTTGCGCCAGAAGCGGGGCCTTGGGCCAGAAAACGTGCTTTGTGTGTTCAGTCGAAATCGGACCAGTAAATTTGTTATGAAACACTGAAATGTACGTCCAAAAAAATGTGTGATATATGGGTCCGCTCTGCGGACCCATTTCCCTGTTCACTCCGCTGACAGAAGTGTCATTGGATCGCGGTACGGCGTGGTGTCAAGTTTGGATGCGGCCGGTGGTTGGCTGGAGGGAAGCATGCTGTGCATCAACATTTTTTGGGAAAGCCGCCATGGTGTATAGGAGGACATTGAGACGGCGGCAGGGTCGGCAGGGTCTGCAAAATGTACCGTATGCATTGTGTCGATGTCCATAAAAGAAGGAATGACTGGGGGAGTGAGAAGTGGTTCAAGTGACATACGTAGGCTCGTATTTTCTGTGGTGATTGGAGGCAGCTGTAATAACGGCACTTAGTTTCTGCCACAACCTGTTTGCATGGAACTGTTTTCATGGTGAGTGGTGGCAACTCATTTGCAGATGAGGAGTGAATTGCACATGAGATAGGTTGAGTGGGTGCGCAGGTGGTGGTGCACTGCAGATGGAAAGCGGCAGTTGAGCACATGGAGGCATTCATGGGTGAATGAAAGTGCAATGGGTTTGTGGAAGGATTATACTATTGGGTGCATGGGCGAAGGCTGTAGGCCGTAGGCTGTAGGGCATGCACTGAGGAGCGTAGGGCTGCATCATACACACCGCAGGAAGGCATGTTTCAGTCTGCATCCGGTACAGGGTGGTGCTTGCAAAGTGCAGTGTACGCCGATTGGTTGCAGTAGCGTTAGTGCTGCAAATTGATTGTGGGTAGGTTGGCAGTGACATAGTACTTTGGGAATGGCTGTGGTAGTGGTAGTGGAGGATGTGGTATGTTTGTGCATTCTGGTAAGTGTGACCTATGTTTGTGATTGCGTGTTTTATGGTGTGGGACAGTTGGGGTGAAATGCTGCTACCTATGTGTGGTACGTTTGTACAAAATGGTAGGTGCCTACGTGGCCATTATGTTAACTGTTGGCATTTGCTGGTGCATAGTGCCATGGCGATGTACAGGTTGGGTAGGAGGGTTGGTGGCAGTGGTCTCTATGTGCATTGTCGCAGAAGCTGACATGGAGACATGCATGGTGGCATTACGTTGCTGTGAGTGTGTTCAAGGCCTAAACCATTGGATGAAGAGCCAAAGGCCGTAGGTCGCAGGCCATGCATTCAAGAGCCTAGGCCTTGAGGACATGCACGCCAGTAATGCATTTTTCAATGTGCATGAGTAAGAGGGTGGTGGCATGTAAGGAATGGGTGTGGAGCCCATTTCAGCCATTATAGGCCCCTGTAGCAAGTAGAATGTGGGTAGGTTGGGAGTAGTACACTACTTTGTGAAAGGTAGTGAGTATGCCCATAGTATGTGATTGAAAGTGCACAAGGATGCAGGAGAGAGTGTCGTGTTTGTACATTTATGGTCACTGTTGTAATTTGTTACTGCATACCTCCATGGCGGTGCTCTGTGGTTGGTGTTGCTGCAGAGAAAAGTCACGCTGTGTGGGCACTGGGTGCAGTACTTGTGCCAGTGGTGCATATGTGCATAGTGTAGTTGGCGATATGCTGATATGTATTGTTAAATTACGGTAGTGGCAATGTCTGCAAGGAGCAGCCCCACTGCAGCAATGAAGGTTTGGCAGTGCATGCAGCACAGGATGGTGATATTTGGGAAATGCGTGTGAAGCACATTGTTGATGTGCTACAACAGACCAAGTGAGTTGCAAAGCGTGAATTGTGAATACCATGGATGTGGTGATAGTTGGAACATGCCACAACATTTGGTGTGCAGCAGGAGATGGTGCAGTGAGAAGTTGAGTAGTGTGGCCACAGGGTGCAGTGCATACGTAATGTGACTATGGAAGTTGGTATGGTTGAAGGGCAGTTTATCTGTGGCTGGTTACTCTGCTGTGTGCACATTTATTGAAGTAGGCCCAATGTTGTGAAGGTGGTCTGCATAGTTTGGCAGTGACACAATAGTGTGTGATCGATAGTGGGTAGGGGTGGTGCAGGCTGCACTATAGTTGTGGCTTCTGCTTAGTGCAACACATTTTCGTGCATGGGTGTTTTATGGCTTGAGGGAGATGGGTAGAACTGGAGCTACGTATGTAACATTTGTGCACAATGTTGGGTGCCCACATGGTCACTTGCTTGGATGTGCAGTGTTGGCAAGGGTTTCAATGTTGTCTGCATACCTAAAGGTGTGCTGGGGGCGTGTTAGGATGTTTGTGGATGCTGCAATACTGCCTTCTTTAGCAGGCATTTCTGGTGGAGGGGCTTTGCAAACAAACCGAACGTGTACTGAGAGTGTTGAACGGTAAAAAAGGAGTGGTGTACAGAAATGACAGTATGCAATTTAGAGGTTTTGTATGCGATTGGTCCATGCACGTTTTGAAATGTGACAGCACCCAATTTGGGGAGTGCTGCAAAAAGTGACAGTGCAAAGGGAAGAAGTATTGGCACAGCTTTATTGGGCCGTGGCCCTCACTGTAGATGGGAAAGCGCACAAGCACATCCTTCCATTATGAACAGGGTGAAATGGAAATGGAATTGTGGGAACTAGACAATTAGGAGTTTAAGGAGTGGTTCATAGAGAGGGGCGTTACCATTTTGTCACAATACTGTGTCATGAGGGTGGTTAACATGGAGAGACGCACCGTGCTTATCGTCGAAGATATCTTTGTGCGCCATCTGCACAGGTGCTGCGTGCAAAGAGGCCTTGCTGGTAATTTCGGGTTGGAAGAAGTGAACTCTTTCTGGGTCTGTCAGGGTGACTGCAGTTTCGGTGGGATGGTTCGCCTTTGCAGATATGTGACATCCGTCACGAACGTGGACTGTGTCGTGGTGCACTATGGAAGTGCACATTTGGGTTACATGTCGTGTGGATGATTAATCCGTCTACTGATGAGGTTATTGACCGCAGTGATGCATATATTCCCTACTGCAAAGGTGGTTTTCTCATGGATCACACCAAGAGCAGTGTCGGTCCATGACGGTGTAATTTGTCCCCAGCCAGTGGGCGGAAGGTGTGTTATAAACAGATTTATGCATCGGTTTATGCAGACTGCTGCCATGTTCTCCACCCACTATGAGTTCACTATGAGATCATGAGATCGCAAAATATGCAGTGGTTCCGTAGAAATGGAATTTATTTGATCGCCATTGGCAATGCCGTTTTCTTTCGCACAGATGCTTGTGTGCCTGTTTACCAGTAACCTAATGAGGTACAGCTGCAGAGAAGATAGCGCGAAGGGAAGGAGGACTATACCAGTTTTACAGGGGTGCAGCCCACGCGCTACGTGGCAAAATATGCCCTTTACACCACCTTGCCCAATTGCCATGGCAGTGTGGGGATTGGCCAATCAAGTAGAGTGCGTGTAGTTAACAGGAAGGGGAGGTGACACGGTTGCACATTATACTCTGCGTACTGAGGGTGGCTGACATGGCAAAACATATTTTGTAGGTGCTCCCTTTGTAATAGATGTGCACAACTGTGCTCTGCAAAGATCCTTTTATGGCAATTTTGGTTTGGAAGGAGTGAACGCATTGTGGAACGCTGTGTATGTGTGCCATTTCGTCCATATGCATGCACTTTGCAAAGACCTCAACATGTTTCCAGTAGTAGATGTTATCGTAATTTCTTACGGCGGCATGCATATGGGTTACCTGCCTTGCTTACATTTGTCCCGTAGACTGAGCAGGTTGCTGTGTGTCGTGAGGATGCTATTTCCCACCGCCAAGGTGCTTCTCTCTACTACAATACCGCGAAGAACATGGCCTACTGCTCATGGATGTTGTGCCGAGCTAGACGAAGAAAGGTGTCACATCAACAGAAGCATGTACATTTTTTTGTCTGCTCGTGGAATGTTCATTTGCAACACTGACCTTATTACTTGTGGACATGTAGAGTGTTTCCAAGAAAATTGCATTTTGTTGTCCTCCATTAGCACAGCAGTTTCGTTTGCTCGTCTACAGGATGCAGTGAAGAGTTTACTGAACTAATGTGCGTGGAAGAAAACTCAAAAGCTACTCAAAACCGACAAAAAAGGATCTAATAAAAAAGAAAAAAACAGACTCTTTTAAGAGTCGCCCCTTACTACGAACTCCCCTTGCCCTGAAAGCAAGTTATTCCCCAAGGCCACACGCAGCATGAAAGTCACATGCAGGGATTTTGCGGGTGGCAGCCACGAAAATGGAACTGTGGGGATTGTCCAATGAGTTACTTAGGATGTGTGGCAATAGTAAGAGGGACTCCTGCTGCACTGGGGACCGGCCCTCAACGTACTTGGGGACTTGCATGTGCCATATTCAACTCTCCTCACCATGTTGGACTATGGAAATGGGACTGTAGTGATTGCCCTATCATGTGCTGCTCAGAGTGTGCGTCAGAGGAACACACGCCAATAGGAAGGACACTGCCGGCTTTACTGGGGCACGGCCCTGGCAGTACTTGAAGAAAGGCACGTGCCACATTCTGCGTTTGTGAGCATGCTGGCCAATAGAAATGGGACTATGCCCTGTGGCCAATGAGGTGGTCAGGGTCCATATTACAGAAAAGAGCACCAATAGGGAGAAGAAGTCCTCCTGCTTCTCCGGGGTGCCTCTCTCATGGTGATTGGGGAAAGGCACGTGCCACATTTTGCCCTTCTCACCATGTTGGCCAATGGAAATGGGACTATGGCCTTTGGACAATCAGGTGCTGTGGGTGTGCATCTCAGGAAAGGGAGGCATTCACTTTTCTAGAACTTTGTGTACTGCGGCTGGCAAACATGGCAAGGTGCAGAGTTTTCATCGTGGGTGATTACTTTGTGCAAGATCTGTGCGTGTATGCCCTCCAAGAAGACTTGTATAGCAATTTAGGTTTGGAGGTAGTGGACATTTTGTGGAGTGGTATGGAATTGTGCTGTGTCGGAAGACTGCTTCTAGAAGGCAGCATGGCCTCTTCGGCAACTGTATATGTTGTGATCGTGCACTTTGGAGGCTTCTTTTTAGGTTCCATGCATTGTTTTTCGTGTGTTCAGTCAACTAAAGATTTTGATGAAAGCAGTGCAGCGCATCTTTACTACTGCCAAGGTGCTTTTCTCACGTATACTGCTGAGAATCGCCTGCCATTATTCCAATGCTTCCTGTCCGCAGCCAGAGGTCGGAAGAGGTCACAGAAGCATGTGTGACTTCTTGAGTGCTGCTGGGAAGTTCTCTTGTGAGAATGAAAACATTGGTTCCCGACACATACACCTTTTCAAGGGAAATGGCATGTCTTTGTCGGCCAGTGGCAATTAAATGTTCGTGCACAATCTACAGACTGCACTGCAGACCCTACTGTAAGATTGTGAGCTGCAGTTCAAAACACACATTCACGTATGAAAACTGCAAAGAAAGTGTTTCTAGGGAAGCACCATTAAAAAAACACAAAAAAACAAATGTTCTTTTAAGAGCCACCACACTCCCACTCACGTGCAGCATGAAAAGTCAGCAAATATCACGATAGTTGCAGGGTGGCACGTGGTACATATGCCCCTTTTGCAGATGAAGCCCATAGAATTGCGCCTGCAGAGGCTATGGGATTGGGCAATGAAGTTTGTGGGTATGGTGTGTACAGCCCGACGGAGCTACAGTGTGTATTTGTTCACAGAACTGCAGAGGGTGCCATTATGGGTGTGTGTTTTACGAGGCACAGCGTGCGGATTTCAGGGTATGCCGACCTACATTCAGTGAAAGTGAATGCAAAACACTGTGCACTCCTTACTCATTTACCAATCTATGATGTACATGTCTACTGCTATGGGCTAGGTACAATGAAGTGCCTGATTTTGGTTTGTGTGTGTGATACGCAAACATGCCGACATTATTGTTGTTCATTGTGCAGGGAACATTGCACAGCATGTTACAGGAGTTCCAGTGCCGTTTGCGATGAAGGAAGCACCTGCCCAGTTCATGTGTTTCTTTCTGATCTCTTGCATAATTTTCTATTGCAATATGCAGCTACCGATGTGACAGCGTCATTTTCTATTTGGTCGATCAATGGGAACAGCGCGGTACATTGCAAAGAAGTGTATTTGTGCATTTCTTTGTGATGTGCCAATGGCATACTTCGCCCATGCCATTATGACGTTGCACAGCACGAATACCTTTCCCTACCTACAACGTTCAACTTACTGTGCCAGCTATCTCGATTTCTGCACACACCTTCTGAATTGGCTTGGTGCCTTTCTTGCAAGTAGTGATATTTTTTGCAGTAAGTGTTGCGCTGTGACTATCTTAAAAACACTCAGCAACACGTAAAGAAACAACTTTGTACAGTGCACTCCTTTCTAACCGACTGCACTACAGTATTCTCCACAATGCCACGCCTCCCGCCTTCTGCATGCGTGCATTGACAATTCTGTTGTTTATCTGTGAAAGGTGCTTTCTTCGTTTACCTTTTTCCGTTCCCCAGTGCATCTTTATTTATTATTGTGTTCTCATACACCCCAAAGAAGGAAAGCCAGGAAAAGTCCAGTACAGAAGGGGCAGCACATGCATAGATATTGTAGGCGGCGTGCTGGGAGACAGAATTATTGGGTGGCCATCACCTATATAGGCGGTACTCCTTATAATGCTCCAAATACCTTCCCTGTGCACAGTAGTGCATTGCACTACATGTACAATACAATGCCCTTTGCCAGGTAAGGGTCTATAGCGCAGCATATGCTTTGGAAAGGTTGCTTCGCTGTCCCACAGGAGTGCCCCTCTTGTTGTCCACAGCAGATGTGGCAAATGCTGTACATGAAAGTACCCAACGACATTATTTGAAAGGCAGTAGCCGGCTTCTTTGTCCTTCAATATGAGTTGTTGTCCCATGCAGTACAAACACCGTATGCTACGCAATTACGGTTAGCGGTACCATTCGTGGATATACATACATTGTGGAATACAAGAATGATTACAACAACACCAACCACAGCTTCTTTACCTATGCCACAAAGCCATTTATTCTGTGCAACCCATGCATATACACCGCTTTTACAACCACCAGTAAGCTTGTTTGCGCTCTGCATATTCTGCTGTTTCCTTACTTGCCTTTACATGCACTAGTATGTGCATGTGGAAGGTGCACCAGCGCTTTGCAATTTTGCAGCCTTATTACAAACTCTCCCACTTGCAGTTACATCTTTTCTTCAACTGTCTAACTGGCAGGTGACCTGTTCGTACTTTCCATCTCACTGCTCAGTGCACACACAATGTATCAGTTTCACGGATCATGGAAAGGGAAGCAGCAGATAAATCTAAGTAATGCCACATTTAACACGCCCACATCACATGGCAGGTTGCAGTTCTATGTTTATCAGTGGCCGTTATACAATTAAGAGTACTTTAGCCACACATTGCTAAGTTTGCAGAGCCTCGCACGAAGTGGACAGCATTACTTTAAATGCGGGAGCCTACTGCATGAATATGTAGGGCTGGCAACAGGGGCGGTGTTATCAGCATACACTGCATGACCTATGCATGGGTCTATGTGTGGAATATAAACATGTGTGCTTCCACAACTACTTAAAAGTGCATTTCAAGATGCGTACATGCAGACACTAATGGAGTCCTATGAAAACTTGCCGTGTAATTGCACATACGCCAACCAGTTGAAGTCTATATATGTTACTAAAACCCTTTTCTCTTTACTGAACAAACTACCGTAAAGCAACATTATGCTTAAAGTGACCTACTAAAAAACTATGAAATTCACTAACACACAACCTTGTTAAAGGGACGTTATGGTTAAGTTGCACTAGCAAAAACCTATGAAATTCAATGGAAAAAGTTGTTACAGGGACGTTATGGTTACTGTTATGCATATCTGGTCTCTGCGGGGACGTTGGAGCACAGTTGGAGCCCTCCCTCGGCTTGGCTCCCTTGTGTAGACTCTCTCCCCCAGCTCCTGCTGAGCCTTTGAGACCGTAAAACAATTCCTGCCTTTGGCCTACCCGGTGTGGGCGAACATGCATCAGTCTTAGACAATCTTAGACAATCTCCTAGGGGGTGTGGATCACTATGCCCCCCCTGCTTCCGTATCTCAGGGCCTATGGGCACTGTGTTACTCCTAGATTACTTACTCCTATGCTATGCAACATACGCCTATCTTACTCCTATGGATACAATAACATAAGACACAAAGAAAACGCATGAATTGATTTAATTATAACAATAGAATACATTTATTCATACATAACAATGCATGATGCAAAAACGACCAAAACTATGCAAATCTCGAATTTGCACCTTTATACTTTTGGTGCAAATCTACCATGCAGTGAATAACTATACGCCTTACAGGCTTCTAATGCAAGCCTGTGATTAGCTGGATCTATCAGTGTCTAATGCAATATACATATGGCAAGTGCCACCATTCAGCATTCCTCTCCATTCCACACTCTCTCTCTCTAAGACAATCCCTGTCTGATTTCCCCTTTCTCCCAAACCCAAAGTTCTTTGTGTGAGTCTGTTCTAATTCCCCGATGCACACATGTCTTTTTCAGCAATACTCCCCTCTTCCAATCTAGCCAAGTCTGGTCACACGAACTGCCTCAAGCCTTTGCCAAGCTCATCGATCTCTCCTTTCGTCAGAATGCTTCCCCAAGCTCCCGAACTCCCAAAGTCTCTCCTATGCCACCGCCAAACATCTCTCTTCTATCATCAAGGAGCAGCTCCCTCGATCTCAGAACTGTATCTCCAACAACATCCCATAGAGCAGACCAGCAGAGCAGCAACTACCCCAAAGCCTCATCTCCAACAACTAGCAAACTCCCCTTCTCCATTCTCTCCATTATACTGTCCAATGACGTATACAAATCCCTATGGTTACATTTGTTCTGTAAACTAAGAATGTCTCTTTCTGTCTGTCAGCGTTTCTAAATATGAGCAATGCCTAAAAGTCTGTGTTTGCATGTACTTTCACTCCATGTTCTGGTTGTGTTCTTTGTCAATGTGACATTAGCCATCATATCTACTAGCATAGCCTTCTGTCTGCCTGCCTGCAATCCTACCATCTTCATATTTCTCCATTCATAAACCATGGAATCCATCTCGTACATGTCTCCCCCTTTCTCCTCCTGCATGCAAAGCTCTGCCTGCTGCTCATGGCACTGCCTCCCACCTTTTCTGTCTCTTCGAAGCTCAGAGCCATGCTGGTAAGGCCTCCTTTGCCTTCCACTCGGACAAGGTTCATCTGTGCCTGCCAAGAAACTGATTACATTCCTTTCTTTCACAGTGTACCATAACATCTTCGCAGTGCCGCAGAGCAAACAACTTCTGTGTGTCTCCATTCAGTGGAATGGCTTTATAATGCCAGCTACATGCTTTCTAGCGTTTACGCTTTCTCTCACAAATCCAAGCACTACATAATGCTCAAAGCATATTCTAAGTGAAATGCCTATGTGTCTCTCTTCATGCATACATAATACATAACAGTCTCTACATGTGAAACATGTCTCTAAATGGCTCTACATGCCTCTGCGAATATACCAGGCCTCATTCTATAAGCAAATGCAAATGCTACCTATATGTGGCAGAATATTGTGGATAGTGTAATGTTACTATTCAGTACTAATCAGAAAGTATGATGGATAACTAAACAGGATACAATCATTCCTAAATGGGGTAATACTGAGTAATGGTTCTGTAATGATGACAAATCAGGCATCTTCATTCTATCAGGTTCTACAATCTCTCCTCTTATCGTTACATAATCATTCTAACTATTTGTCATAAAATGACATAGCAATGTGGCATGCTAAAACCAAGCAAAATTGCAAAGGGAAAAAACATTCTATTCATGATGCAAAAAACCCTTAAAAATGCAAGCATTTTACTCTATCAGTGGCAAGCTAAAATTCAAATGAACATCCCCAAGACAGACAAAACATAAAACATAAAAATATCCATTCCCACGATGAACTAACAAAAAACAAAACACAGCTGCACACGATCTTCAAACTTCGACTGCTGCAAAATCGATAAGTGGAACCCTCTGTTCCATGTTATCAGTCAGCATTAGTGAAGCCCCGCGTTACGGACGCCATTTTGTGAGACCGTAAAACAAATCCTACCATGGTCTAGCCCCCGCATGGCCATCATGTCTCAGTCTTCAATCAGATTCAGATGTAATCAAAGCCAAAAACAAAACAGCATTTCTCTTTGTGCACTGCTGCACATAGCTAGTTCTAAACTCACCATGTCTCTCAAAAGACATCAATGCTAGTTTCTCTCAGTGTCTGTAATATCAGTTCTGGTGTATCAGTCTATCAGTGCATCTGTCTAACCATGCCTGTCTAATCATGCCTCATCCTGCTTAATGCATGACTCCTGCCTCCATTTCTATTCTTCGCAAAACAAAACAAAACAGCCAATTTCACATACTCCAAAAATTGCACATTCAAAAATGTTACATTCAAATGCTGTACCACTGCATTCCTCTCATTCAATTGCACTCCATGTCCTGCAAAACAATTGCTTTCTCTGTCATTTCCATGTGTTCTAGCCACACATTCCCCTTTCAATATTGAGTATTCCAGACGATGCTGAATCACTCCATGTTGAAAAAACAAATTGATTTCATTCAAATGAACACTGCTTCCCAAATGTGCAATACAATTCAGATTCAAACAACATTCCTTCACTTCACTTCTTACTCCTACTTGAAATAAACAGTCTGCGCGATGCTTCTGTCTGATGTCAACAAACTTTCTCTCCATGCACTCATGTAAACTCAAAAAATTCAAACAATCCAAGGTCTCAAAACATCCAATTTTTGCACGATTCACTTTATCTACCTTCTCCTTCAATGCTATCCAAGTTTCAATGTCATTAGAAAAAATATAAATTTCACTCGGTAAAATAGGCAAAATACTGGTGTTATCATTCCTGCAAACAATGCCATTAAAAGTGCTATTTCTATTAAAATCAAAGATTTTAACATAAGTGCCTCCATGCACATATCTGTTTTCATGCAAAGGTGTCTCCAATAATACAGTTTCCCAATGCAAATCTTCATAGGCAAACCCTCTATACAGTCTCTTCATGTCTGTCAGAAATGCACTATCTCTCATATTATTCTGCAGTAACTCTTTCTTCCAACGAACAATATTAATTTCTCTAGGAACTCTGTTCCTGCCCATCACTGCTGTTGAAAAGGATTTCAATGGGTCTGCTACTGGGACATCTTCCCAATCTCTAATTACATGTCTGAGACAATATATTATTGCTCGCAAGTCACCAATATATGGACTCATGTCTGTTCCTGCTACTTCACTATTCACTTTCAATATGGTTGGAGCCGGTGAAACTAATTCTTCCCAGGCCTCAAGCATATTTCTAAGGCGATTTCTTATTGCTTTCAAATCATTAAAAAATGAGCTCATGCTGCAGTTTTAATTACAAACCTCATGACTCTCAAGTGAGTTTCAAAAAACAAGTTCCAAGGCTTCTCTAAACATGCAGATACAGTTGTCGACTTGCCAAAAATTTGCAAACAAATTTCAACCAATAGGAATCCAAAACAAAGGTCATATTTCTGTAACGCTCACCTGACTCCCACGGAGGCGCTGGCCTGGTTCGCGCTGTTGTGACCTCGTCTAAGGTGATGCGCAGGGGTGGAAGACGGACTGGACCGGGCCCCAAATATGGCTTGTCTGACTCGCAGAAGTATCCTTCTGTAGGTGAAAATAGGGGGTTAACTGTCTGCGGGGTAATGCAATCGGCCTCCCACTTACCCCTCTCACCCTCCTCAAAACCCTTCTGTGCTTCCCCGTAGCGTCTCACCTTAGGGTCTGGAAGGACGAGCTCTCCATCCTGCTTCTGATGCAGGGGCGCGTTGGTATCCAGTTACTTCACTGGATTTTCGGATTGGTGGTTTCTGATGCGGGGGCGCGTTGGTATCCAGTTACTTCACTGGATTTTCGGATTGGTGAGAACCAAACTTGCTTGGCTTCCAGGTAAGTTTTTGATAAGTGGTTCCCCTTGTGTCCATGCATTAATTTTCTAATGCTAGTGTCTTTTTCCCCATAGGGGCCGGGGTACGGAATGCCGGGGAACAGGCACCGACCCGAGATGAGAGGAGAAATCCTTGTGGAAATCAGGTAAGTCTTTAATGAGCGTCTTGGTAATGTCTTTTCATTCGCTCATTAACGCTGATGTCTTTTTCCCCTTAGGGGCCGGGGTCCGAAAATGCCTGGATGCGGCGCGGACCCGAAATGAAAAGGGAATGACCCAGCAGGTAAGTCTTAACATGGAGATTTAGCTTCCCTTTTCCCTTCTTTCTCTCACCTTCGTTATTGTCTTTTTCTCCTAGGCGCTGGGGCGCGACTGCGGATCCGGATGGTCGCTGCAGAACATGGAAGCGCCCTGTAAGGTGAGTAGAATGAGGAGCTGCAGCGATCGATGCGATGTGCTTTTAAAAATAAATGTCTTCCTTTTCAGGATCGTCGGCGAAATGTCTCTGGGATGCAGATTTAGCAGGTAAGGCCTTTTCCTTCTTCTGTTCTCTTGTTCCCTTCCTTTGCAGGTGATTCAGGATGCTGGCAGGCGTGGCAGAAGTCAGGATGCAGGAGCAGACACGGTGAGCGTCCAGCTGCTAGATGCAGAACAACGCGAAGCACGTGTGGCTGATCGGGTGTGGTTTAAATAGCCTTGGAAGAAGTTCCTAGAATGTGTCCTTCCTCCAATCAGGTATGTATCCTTCCCCGACCACGCCCGGGTGGTAAATGAGTCCCACAGGTAAAGTAGTTCCTTTCAGGCCTCAAGGAGGCCGGGGTTCTGCAGCAGGGTCTGCATCAGGTAAGTGCACCCAAACACTTTCATAATGAGCCTGGCGCCTATGGCGCCAGGACTGACGTTTTCTATGAGCCTGGTGCCATAGGCGCCAGGACGCTGTCCAAAGGGCCCCTATAAGGGGTTGCTGGGACCTTCCCCGGGGACTTGATGTCCGCTTTCGGGGACGCAGGGCCTGAGCCGGCTCCCCGGGAGCGGGCATCGTGACAGCACTCCCCCCCAAGGCCCCTCCCAAGGTTGTTCCCTCCGGGGGTTTTGGTTTGTCTGGGAAGAGTCGTGGAATTTCCTGACTAATCGAGGTGCATGCACATGGTCACTGGGTTCCCACGACCTCTCCTGAGGTCCGTACCCCTTCCAATCAATTAGGTAGAAAAGCTTTGACCTAAACATTTTTGAATCTAAAATGTTCCTCACTTCGAATTCGGGTTCCCCATCTATTTGAATAGGTTCTGGAGGTTTGAGTAGTCGGGTTCTGGGTACCACTGGTTTCAGAAGTGACACATGAAAAACAGGGTGAATTCGCATATTAGCTGGTAAATCAAGTTTAACCGCTACTGGGTTAATTATTGCCGTAATAGAATAAGGTCCCAGATATTTTGGGTTAAACGTTCGGGCCCTTTGAGCGGTAAATGTCTGGTAGCTAACCACACTTGATCCCCAATCTGATACGGAGGTGCTTCACTCCGATGTAGGTCAGCATTCTCCTTGTATTTTCTCTTGGCTTGTTGTAAATGCGTGGTTGCCTCTTTGAAGGCTCGGGTAATGGTAGAATGCAGATGTTCTACTGCGGGCACTCCGAGGTTCTGAGGTGAGTCGAGGTTTGAGGTTCGAGGGTGATGTCCAAACAAGGTGTAAAAAGGACTATGGCCAGTTCCAGAGTGTACCGAATTATTATATGCGTATTCGGCTATCCAAAGAATGTCTTTCCAGTTGCTTTCAGATTGCTGTAACATACACCGTAAGTACTGCTCAAGGGTCTGATTTGTCCTCTCAGTCTGACCATCGGTCTGAGGGTGGTGACTGGTCGATAACCTTACGTCGATTTGTGCCATTTGACAACATTTGCGCCAGAAGTGGGAAATGAATTGGCTTCCCCGGTCAGAGATTAGTATAGATGGGAATCCATGTAGCCGAACAATATTTTCAAGGAATTCTTTGGCTAGGACAGAAGCTGAAGGTAAACCTTTCAAAGGAATGAAGTGGGCCATTTTGGAAAACAAATCCACAATTACCAGAATGGTATTATATCCCGAACAAGGAGGCAGGTCCGTAATAAAATCCATTGATAGGGTGTGCCAGGGTGCTAGCGGTATGTCTAGAGGTTGGAGGAGACCGGCTGGTCTTTTCTTTTGACCTTTATTTTGGGCGCAAACACCACAGGACATCACAAAAGATTTAACATTTTTCGCCAAGAGGGCCACCAGAATTGTTGTTTCACCTTTTCCATTGTCTTGGCAATACCGGGGTGTCCCTCTATTAATGTATCATGATAACCGGAAATAACTAGTTCGTGTAAATCCTTGTGTGGCAGGAATAAGCATCCTTGGTAATAAGGTAAACCATTATCTATGGTAAAGTCTGATCCCTTTTGTATCCAATCCTGTAGGACTATAGGGTCCAGGAGTTGTTTCACTCTGACTTGAATGTCTTCAAGCGTCTGTAACGAAGTCATGCCTAGAATTCTCTGTTCGGGAATTATTGGTACTGGTTCTGAGTTTGTATCAGGTTCTCCCATTCCAATTCGGGATAAGGCGTCTGCTTTGCCATTCTTGCAGCCAGGTCGATAGGTAATCACGAAATCAAATTCAGCGAAAAACAAAGCCCATCGGAGCTGCCGTAATGACTGAGCCTTGGCGGTTTTCAAATACTGTAAATTCCGGTGATCAGTGATCACTGTGATGGTATGTCGAGCGCCAAGCAGGTAATGCCGCCAGGCTTTAAAAGCGGACTTTATGGCTAACAGTTCTTTGTCAGTGATTGCATAATTAATCTCTGGTGCCGAGAATTTTCTGGACCAAAATGCTACGGGATGCAGTTGGTTGGTTTCGGGATCTCTTTGAGACAGAACTGCTCCCATGGCTAGAGTGGATGCGTCAGTTTCGACGACATACGGGAGATCTGGACGTGGATGTTTTAATATAGGTGCGGAGGTAAACTTAGCTTTTAAATCCTGGAAGGCCTGCTCGGCTTCTTCAGACCATTCAAAACGTTTATTTTTCCTCAAGAGTGCAGTAATGGGTTGTACTATGCGTGAAAATTCCGGGATAAACCTGCGATAGAAATTGGCAAAGCCGAGCATGCTTTGAACCCCTTTTACAGAGCTAGGTGATGGCCATTTGAGGATGGCATCCACTTTTCTTGAGTCCATTCGGACTCCTTTGGGTGTCAGGATTAAACCGAGAAACTCAACTTCTGTGGTATGGAAAACACATTTCTCCAGTTTAGCAAATAGTTTGTGTTGGCGCAGTTTTTCCAGAACTGCCCTAACGTGTTTTCTGTGATCAGATTCCGAAGAGGAGTACACTAGAATGTCATCGATATAGACGACAACACAAACATCGATGAGTTCCCGAAGGACATCATTCATGAAGAATTGGAAGGCAGCCGGCGCATTGCACAACCCGAAGGGCATTACCTGGTATTCGAATAATCCATACTTAGTACGGAAGGCCGTTTTCCATTCGTCGCCTTCTTTTACTCGCACCAGATGATATGCCCCCCGGAGGTCTAACTTGGTGTATATGCAAGCGTCCTTTACCTGGTCAAGGAGTTCAGGGATCATAGGCAGACGATAACGGTTTTTAACCGTTATCTGATTCAATGCGCGGTAATCGATACAAGTTCTAAGGTCGCCTTCCTTTTTAGGCACGAAGAACAAAGCCGAGGATGCCGGGGACTTTGACGGGCGAATAAAACCATTGGCGAGGTATTGATCCAAATATTGTCTCAGATGCAGGTTCTCAGGTTCGGTAAGGGCATAAATCCTGCTACAAGGGGGTTGTGCACCGGGTACCAGATCGATTTGGCAATCGTACGATCGATGAGGAGGTAACGTGTTGGCCTGTTCCTTTTGGAAGACGTCCTGAAAGTCTTGGTATTCCGGAGGCAATTGCATGGAGGCAGAGGTTACAGATGCTAGATTAATCTTCAGGTTTTCTGGATAACAGGTTTGTGCACAATCCGGGAAGGTTATTCTCTTAGCTCGCCAATCAATTTGAGGATTATGTGTCTCTAACCAAGGAATTCCAAGAATAACCTGAAACTGTGGGGCCTTGATTACATCAAACACAACTGCCTCCCGATGGCCGTCGGGACCAATAAGAGTCACCTCAGTAGTGGAATGCGTTACCGGTCCAGAGGCAATTTCAGTTCCATCTACTGTGGTGATGACGTCTTTGCTGGTTTTAGGACGGAGAGGGAGGTTAATCCTGGAGACCAAATCACGGTCCACATAATTTCCAATAGCCCCGCTATCGAAGTATGCCTATATTGCATGCAACTGCTTAGGCTGTTCTGGATCTACGAGAACCATTGGCACTATGAAATGCGAGGTCTGAGAGTTAGTTTTCAAGCTCGGCAAGCTTGTCGGGCTGAGCTTGTCGGGCTGAGTCGTTTCCCGAAAAAGAGTCTTCAAGGTTTTTATCAGCGGCCCCTACCGCCTTTCGGGGCGGTGTTGCCGGGCAATCTCGTAGAAAGTGTCCAGAGTTTCCACAATAAAGACATAACTTTAATTGCCGCCTCCTTTCACGTTCCTTTTGAGTTAAAGGTCCTTTAACCCCACCAATTTGCATAGGCTCTGAGACATCAACTCCCTTGGGGTTAGCGTGGGTCTTGACCAACACCCGGGTCTCAAACCTGGACTGATCAGCTTTTCTTTTCTGGAGTCTGTGATCCAATTGGACCACTAAGTCTATATATTCTGTGCATTCTCGGGGTGGATTTCCAACTTGGGCCAGGACATCTTTAAGTTCTCCACGTAAACCTCAATAAAATAAAGTGATTCTCTTATCCTCTGGCCACCCAGTTTCTACAATTAGTCTATTAAAGGTTGCAATGTAGGATAGGAGATCCTGATTGCCCTGTCGCAGGGATAGAAGTTCATCATCCAGAGCCTGCCCCTGAGAGTGTCGAGCAAATAACCTTTCCATGTTTGCTTGAAATCCTTGAAAATCACGGAGAATCAGGTCATCCTGAGTAACCAGTGGAACTGACCAATCGGCAGCGCAGCCGCTGAGATATGACAATACAAAGGCTACTTTGGTCTGATCATTAGGGAAGGCCCCAGGCCTGCATAGGAAGGGCAAACGACACTGATTCATGAATACGGCGAATCGTTTGGGGTCCCCAGCAAAGCGTTCGGGTGGGGCCAGCGGCATGTTTCCAGGTAGATTAATATGCACAGGGTTACTGGGAACCACAGGAGCGGGGTTCCCTCCGGAACTGGGTAGAGGAGTTTGCCCAGCTTGACTTTGCAAAAGCTGTCTGGCCAGGTCATCAGTTCTTTCCTTTGATATTATTAATTCCCTCTTGAGGGCATTAGTCTCTTGATGAGCGGCATGTACTTTGGCCCGTAATTCCCCCAATAATTGGGCCAACTGATCAGTCTCAGAAGTTTCCATAGCGCCTGGGTGGGAATTTGTAGGAAGGCTTCAAGTTCTGTAACGCTCACCTGACTCCCACGGAGGCGCTGGCCTGGTTCGCGCTGTTGTGACCTCGTCTAAGGTGATGCGCAGGGGTCGGAAGACGGACTGGACCGGGCCCCAAATATGGCTTGTCTGACTCGCAGAAGTATCCTTCTGTAGGTGAAAATAGGGGGTTAACTGTCTGCGGGGTAATGCAATCGGCCTCCCACTTACCCCTCTCACCCTCCTCAAAACCCTTCTGTGCTTCCCCGTAGCGTCTCACCTTAGGGTCTGGAAGGACGAGCTCTCCATCCTGCTTCTGATGCAGGGGCGCGTTGGTATCCAGTTACTTCACTGGATTTTCGGATTGGTGGTTTCTGATGCGGGGGCGCGTTGGTATCCAGTTACTTCACTGGATTTTCGGATTGGTGAGAACCAAACTTGCTTGGCTTCCAGGTAAGTTTTTGATAAGTGGTTCCCCTTGTGTCCATGCATTAATGTTCTAATGCTAGTGTCTTTTTCCCCATAGGGGCCGGGGTACGGAATGCCGGGGAACAGGCACCGACCCGAGATGAGAGGTGAAATCCTTGTGGAAATCAGGTAAGTCTTTAATGAGCGTCTTGGTAATGTCTTTCATTCGCTCATTAACGCTGATGTCTTTTTCCCCTTAGGGGCCGGGGTCCGAAAATGCCTGGATGCGGGCCGGACCCGAAATGAAAAGGGAATGACCCAGCAGGTAAGTCTTAACATGGAGATTTAGCTTCCCTTTTCCCTTCTTTCTCTCACCTTCGTTATTGTCTTTTTCTCCTAGGCGCTGGGGCGCGACTGCGGATCCGGATGGTCGCTGCAGAACATGGAAGCGCCCTGTAAGGTGAGTAGAATGAGGTGCTGCAGCGATCGATGCGATGTGCTTTTAAAAATAAATGTCTTCCTTTTCAGGATCGTCGGCGAAATGTCTCTGGGATGCAGATTTCGCAGGTAAGGCCTTTTCCTTCTTCTGTTCTCTTGTTCCCTTCCTTTGCAGGTGATTCAGGATGCTGGCAGGCGTGGCAGAAGTCAGGATGCAGGAGCAGACACGGTGAGCGTCCAGCTGCTAGATGCAGAACAACGCGAAGCACGTGTGGCTGATCGGGTGTGGTTTAAATAGCCTTGGAAGAAGTTCCTAGAATGTGTCCTTCCTCCAATCAGGTATGTATCCTTCCCCGACCACGCCCGGGTGGTAAATGAGTCCCACAGGTAAAGTAGTTCCTTTCAGGCCTCAAGGAGGCCGGGGTTCTGCAGCAGGGTCTGCATCAGGTAAGTGCACCCAAACACTTTCATAATGAGCCTGGCGCCTATGGTGCCAGGACTGACGTTTTCTATGAGCCTGGTGCCATAGGCGCCAGGACGCTGTCCAAAGGGCCCCTATAAGGGGTTGCTGGGACCTTCCCCGGGGACTTGATGTCCGCTTTCGGGGACGCAGGGCCTGAGCCGGCTCCCCGGGAGCGGGCATCATGACAATTTCCCCAAAAAGTGTCAGTCTATGCAGATTTCCAAACAAACAAAATATCACAAGCGTCTTCAAGAAAAAACTGTTTCTCTAGCTCGGCTAAATAAATGTACATATATTCCTAAAAATTGCCAGTCATGAAATACTGCTCTGGATCAATTCCAAATTCAATTCTGGATTCAAAGTCATTCAGACAATTGCCTCCCCCTTCCTACGGTGAACAACGTTGTGGACAAAGCATGCTCTAATTCATAACATTCCTTTCTTTCACACTAATTCATAACAATTTCGCAAATAACCAAATGGCGCTTCTGTGTCTCCATTCAGTGGAATGGCTTTATAATGCCAGCTACATGCTTTCTAGCATTTACACTTTCTCTCGCAAATCCAAGCGCTACAAAATGCTCAAAGCATATTCTAAGTGCAATGCATATGTGTCTCTCTACATGCATACATAATTGTCACGCTCCCGTCAGTTACACACCTCACTCCCACACATGTCCACACAACATCTAGGTGTCCTGTAATGCCCCCAGGCCCCGTATTCCCCTCCTCTGCTACTCACATAGGGCAGGGGACATGTGAGCGGCTGGCTCCCCGTTTTCCTCAGGGCCGTGTCACCCATATGGGACGCAGCGGGCGCAGGGTTTGGCCCCGATTGTCTGGGTGGCGGTGGATTCCTTTACAAAAATGGCACGGTTCATTCCGTGTGTGGGCATTCCTTCCGCTCTTGTCCTGGCTGGGTTGTTTTTGAAGTCTGTGCTCTGCTTGTTTGGGTTACCTTCTGTTTTGGATTCCGATAGGGGTTCCCAATTCACGTCACGCTTCTGGCGAGCCCTGACTAAATTGATGGGTATTGACTCTTGTTACTCCTCGGCCTACATCCGGAGACGGACAGGCAGACCGAGCGAATCAACCAGACCATGGAACAATACCTGCGTTGTTTGACACTTCACCATCAACAGTCTTGGTTTCGTGTCCTGCATCTGGCTGAGTTCGCGTACAACAACGCTGTGCATTCTTCCACTGGCTTCTCCTCGTTCTACACCCTCTATGATCAGCATCCTCGGGTCCTACCTATCCACGATTTCTCACTCTCTGGTAATCCAGCCGCTACCACCTGTGTCCGGGATTTGTCCGCCGTCCACTCGCAGACCCTGGTTCATCTCAGGGAGGCTCAAGCTTCTTTGAAATCCGTGGCGGACCGGAAGCGGTCGGCGGCCCCAGTCCATTCTCTGGGGGATAGGGTCTGGCTGTCTACTCGCCATCTCAGGTTGCCGGGATGCCGCAAGTTGTTGCTCCGGTTTGTTGGTCCTTATGTGGTCTCCCGTGTGATCAATCCCGTGGCTTATCGGCTCCTGGTCCCTAGTTCTTGGCGGCTTCACCCGGTGTTTCACTCCTCCTTGCTCAAGCCCTGTCCCGGTCCTACCCACCTCCGTTCCCCAGCTGCTCCGGTTTCGCCGGAATCCCCTGAAGTGTTCCTGGTGTCTGGCATACTAGGATCTCGTGTTTTCAGGGGTTGCTTGCAGTACTTGGTGGATTGGGAGGGTTAAGGTCCCTAGGGATGCTCCTGGGTTCCTGCTAGGGATGTCCATGCTCCCCATCTGATCTCTCGATCCATAGGGATCATCCTTCCTGCCCACGGGGTTGTGGGCCTTTGGGGGGGCTCTATCACGCTCCCATCAGTTACACACCACACTCCCACACATGTCCCCACAACATCTAGGTGTCCCGTAGCGCCACCAGGCCCCGTATTCCCCTCCTCTGCTACTCACGTAGGGCGGGGGGCACGTGAGCGGCTGGCTCCCCGTTTTCCTCTGGGCCGTGTCACCCATATGGGATGCAGCAGGCGCAGGGTTCGGCCCTGATTGTCTCTCTTCCTTCATTGGTGCTTGCCATGGCGCATGGTGAAAGACATCAGTGGGCGATCGCGTCCGCTTCACGTGACGCTATGACTGTGCGTCACATGATACGGAAGCGTTCATTATTTAAACAGTGATTCGCCTGCGGCTCCTTGCTTCACAGCTGTTCCTTGGAGCTCTGTACGGCGATTACGGATTATTCCTGCATCACGGACCTCACGACTTCAGAACACTCTCACGGACTCGATTTGGATTTGCGCTTCTGTTGTGACTTTGTGCTCGGATTTCACGGACTACCTGATCTCGGACACAGACTTCTTTTGGATTACCCTCTTGTCTTGGCGCCCTGCTCCAGTCCTTTCTTTTGATACTTTGGCAACTCCAGGATAGCTATCACAGACCCTCTGGTTTTCTCCACGCCTCAGCTACAGGTGGGCCAGTCTATGTTTGTTACACACCACTGTGATTCATCACTACTCACCCTCCTTCCATCTGTGTTCCTGCTCACGTGTCCCCCACAGAATCACACCCTAGGCCCTCTTGGGTTAGGAACTACATCACTACCCCTGCTAGGTAATCCTGTTACAGCCCTTTGTGTACTATTATGCTCACTGTGATCGTTTGGTGCTAACTGGCATTTTGCGGTTCCCGGCTTCGAGCGTCTCCCACCTGTGGCCTCAAGGATTGCACAGAGAGTGGTATTGTGTTCTCTCTGTGTGGTACTTGGGGACAGAGGTCTCTCTAATCTTCACGACAATCAAGACTTGACAATAATACATAACAGTCTCTACATGTGTAATGTGTCTCTAAATGGATCTACATGTCTCTGTGAATATACCAGGCCTCATTCTATAAGCAAATGCAAATGCTACCTATATGTGGCAAAATATTGTGGATAGTGTAATGTTACTATTCAGTACTAATCAGAATGTATGATGGATAACTAAACAGGATACAATGATTCCTAAATGGGGTAATACTGAGTAATGGGTCTGTAATGATAACAAATCAGGCCTCTCCATTCTATCAGGCTCTACAAGCCTGTTGTTCTGGACGCTGGTATTGCCCCTGAGAGAAGATGAGAGGCAATGAAAATGGCGTGGTGGTGTCGTGAATTCCCTCGACCCTCTCGTGCCAAAATGAAGTGCGCAAGCGTTTTCCCATGCAAGCTCACCTGTGGTTTTGTAACGCTGAGCTCTCTGTCCTGCTTTTTGTAGCAGGGGCGCGTAGAGTGGACCTAGTTGCTTCACTAGTCCGTGGAAGTGGTAATCCAGACCGGCTGCGACCAATCCACTTAGAAGGTAAGTCTTGTGATTATGCTTAATGTTCGTTTTCTTATAATGTCTTTTTCCTTGATTATTAATAGTAATTCTTGCAATGTCTTATCTCTTTCCCAATAGGTGTGAAGATGGCCAATCGGAATCGTGGAGCGAGTCCGGGGGTTCCCTTGAGGATGATGGAGTTCCCGATTTAGCTAGTAAATTGGCCTTTATAATGGAACTCAGCCAAGTGTTCGTTATTTATATGGTTTCTAACCTGTTGTGTTCTTTTTCCCTTGCAGGAGAAGACTGGCGGCGTAGAGCAGAGTTTGGAGGCTCAGGAGCAGCTCCGCAGCTGCAGGATGAAGGTACCACGAAGATGAAGAAAAGAAGTGGAGCCCTGCATTGCTGGAAGCCCGTATCAGGTGAGGAAAGACTCTGACTTTGATAGCGATGGGATGCAGGTAAGATGCGCGCCCAGCGATGGAGCGGCTGGAATCAGGTAAGGAGCGCCTTCAATGGTGGAGTAGCTGGAATCAGGTAAGATATGCCTTCAGCGATGGAGTAGCTGGATTCAGGTAAGAGGCGCCTTCAGCGATGGAGTAGCTGGAATCTGGTAAGATACGCCTTCAGCGATGGAGTAGCTGGATTCGGGTAAGAGGAGCCTTCAGTGATGGAGTAGCTGGAATCAGGTAAGATACGCTTTCAGCAATGGAGTAGTTGGATTCAGGTAAGAGGCACCGTCAGCGATGGAGTAGCTGGAATCAGGTAAGATGGTCTTCAGCGGTGGAGCAGCTGGAATCAAGTGGATGCACGACGAGATGAAGAACAGGTAAGGACATTGGTAAGCGTTACGCTGCTGAAAGCAGAATAACGTGAAGCAGAGGCATGTGGGTGGGTTGGCCTTAAATAGGCTGGCCCTGGCCCCTCTCTTTGGCCCTGCCTTGTGGCTCCACCTTACCCCTCCCAGGGACTCTTGCACGTGCCTTCAAATGATAGTCTATGGCCACGCCCAGCCCAGCTGCACGTGCCCTAGGCACAGAGTGTGCAAAGCACACTTTTCCATGAGCCGGGCGCCAAAGGCACCAGGACTGGGTCCATTTGGGCCCTGAGGGTGATGAAGGTCTGAACCCTTGTCCAATGGCCATGACAGCACTCCCCCGCAAGGCCCCTCTCACGGGCGTTCCTCTCCCCCGTCGAGGTTTGGTGGGGTTGTTATGGTGAAATCGCCTGATTATTCGAGGTGCATGAACAAATTCCACAAGTTCCCAAGTGTGATCTTGAGGTCCATAAACCTCCCATTCGATTAAATAGTACAGTTTTGATTGTACTATTTTAGAATCCAGGGTGTCTTTAACCTTGTACTCTGGTTCTCCTTCGATAACTTCAGGCTCCGGTGGTTTTTTAATCCTAGTCCCAGGCTTCACAGGCTTCAAGAGGGAGACGTGAAACACTGGATGAATTTGGAAATTGGCGGGTAGATCTAGTTTTACTACGGCCAGGTTAATGATGGCATTGATGGGATAAGGTCCGAGATATCTGGGACGAAAGACTCAACGTCCTTTTAATGGTATATTTCTGGCAGCCAACCATACTTTGTCCCCAATTTGATAATGTGGAGCTTCCCTTCTATGCCTGTCAGCAAACCTTTTTTGTTGTTCCTTGGCTTTAGTTAAATTCTTGCTTGCTTCCTTAAGAGTTTGAGTAATTGTCTTATGTAGTGAGGTGATTGCTGACATTTCTAGTTCATCAAGCGGGCCAAAGGAGAACGTCCGGGGATGCCAACCATTCATGATTTAGAATGGGGTTTGTCCAGTACTGGTGTGGATAGAGTTATTATATGCAAATTCGGTTAACCAAAAACATTCTTCCAGGACCCTTCCGTCTGCTGCAACATGCATCTCAGGTATTGCTCTAACATCTGATTTGATTAGTCCTCTCAGTCTGACCATCGGTTATGGGATGGTGACTGGTGGACAGGCAGAGATCGATCTGCGCTATCTTGCAACAACTCCTCCAGAAGGCTGAGACAAATTGCGTTCCTCGATCAGAAATCAGTACTGAAGGGGAACCATGTAGTTTGATCACTTGTTCTAGGAATACAGTAGGTAGAGTTCCAGCAGTAGGAAGTCCTTTTAGTGGAATAAAGCGTGCCATCGTGGAGAATAAATCTACCACCATTAAAATGATATTGAAGCCATTGCAGGGAGGTAAGTCTGATGTAGTCCATGGATAACGTATGCCAAGGAACTGGTCGTATAGCCACATGACGCAATAATCCTGCGGGACTTGACTTTTGGGATTTCTGTTGTGCACAAACTCCGCAGGTTGCAATGAATTGGGCCACGTCCTTTCTCCAGGTGGGCCGCCAATAATTCTTCCTGATTTTGGCTCGTGTTTTAGTAATCCCGGGATGTCCCTCCACTAATGACTCTTGGTAATTAGCTATAATCTTATTCTGAGTTTCTTTATCTTTAATATATAGTCTCCCCTGGAAATAGGGTAAATTATCTGTGATGGAGTACTGGTCTCCCTTATCTAACCATTCTTGTTGGGCGGTTTGGTTCATTTGAGACTGGAGGTTGAACTTCAAGTGTTCCCAGTAGGCGGTTACTGCGATCTGATTTTGGATTCGCTCTTCCGGAATGATGGGTACTGGTTCTGATGGTATAAAAGCGTATTTGTCTTCTCCCAATCGCGACAGAGTGTCTGCTTTTCCGTTACGCACTCGTGGTCGGTATGTGATCACAAAATCATAGTCCACAAAGAAAAGAGCCCACCGAAGCCGACGAGAAGATTGGGCCTTGGCAGTTTTTAAATATTGCAAATTACGGTGATCCATGATAATGTTAACAGTATGTCTAGCTGCCAGGAGGTAGTGTCTTCAGGTTTTAAGGGATCCTTTGATTGCCAATAATTCTTTGTCGGTTATGGCATAGTTCATTTCTGGTGCTGTAAACTTACGGGACCAAAATGATATGGGATGTAACTGACCCATGTCCGGGTCCCTTTGTGATAACACCGCCGACATGGCCACACTGGAGGCATTGGTCTCAACTACATAGGGCAGATCGGGACGAGGATGCCGAAGAACGGGTGCTGATGTGAAAGCCAATTACAATTCCTGGAAGGCTTTTTTGGCATCGGGAGTGCAAGAAAATGTTTTATTCTTTCTTAGTAAAGAAGTGATAGGATGAACAATTTGAGAAAATCCTGAGATTAATCGCCGGTAGAAATTGGCAAACCGAGTACACTCTGCACTCCATTGGTTGATGTTGAGGATGGCCATTGAAGAATAGCTTCCACCTTACATGTGTCCATATGCACCCCTCGTGGAGTAACCATGAAGCCCAGGAACTCGACTTCCGTGACGTGGGAAAAACATTTTTCCAATTTGGCAAACCGCCGATGCTTACGCAGTTTTTCCAGAACTGCCCTTACATGGTCCACGTGATCTTCCTTGGATGCTGAATAGATGAGGATGTCGTTGATGTAGACAAGGACACAGACGTCCAGCAGTTCAAGGAGTACATCGTTCATAAAGAACTGGAATGCTGCTGGTGCGTTGCATAACCCAAAGGGCATGACCTGGTACACGAAAAGTCTGTATTTGGTTCGGAATATCGTCTTCCATTTGTCGCCTTTCTTTACCCATACCAAATGATAAGCTCCTCGTAGGTCCAATCTTGTATAGATTTGAGCATTCTTTACTTGGTCAAGTAGTTTGGGAATGAGTGGCAGAGGGTATCTATTTCTCACAGTAATCTGGTTTAACGCCCTATAATCTATACAAGTTCTGAGGTCCCCTTCCTTCTTTGGCATGAAGAAGAGAGCTGAGGAGGCTGGTTACTTGGACGGGCAGATGAACCCATTAGCTAGGTACTGATCTAGATATGTCCTTAGGTGCTGATTTTCTTGCTCAGTCAGAGCGTAGATTCTGCTGCAGGGAATTTGTGCCCTTGGACGAGATCGATTTGGCAGTCGTAAATTCTGTGTGGAGGCAGGGTGTCAGCTTGTTGCTTTTGGAACACGTCCAGAAAATCTTGATATTCGGAACGTAATGAGCCAGAAATTCCTAGGATGGGTTTCCCCTTGAGTTGTAGATTCCTCACGTCCCCATGGTAGCAGCTCTTTGAAAATTCTTGAGGGAAAGTCAACTTTCTTGTGTGCCAGTCAATCCTTGGGTTATGGGTTTCAAGCCACGGCATTCCTAGGATCATTTGGAACTTGGGGGCCCCTATAAGATCAAACGAGATGCTTTCCAGGTGACCATCCTGACATGTCAGCATTACCTTATCGGCGTGTTGAGTTACTGGCCCCGAAGACAGCTGAGAGCCATCCATGGCAGTAACGTTTTCCGAGTGTGATTTTTGCTGAAGTGGAAGGCCTATCCATGTGGCCAAATCCTGATCGATGTAATTTCCCACCGCACCACTATCGATATAGGCTTTTAGAGCATGTCCAGCCTTTCCACAATATAAAGAAGGTTGTTGTTGTCTCCCTTTTTCCCTGTCAGCGTTGGGAATTGGAGTTCGTAATCCTCCAATTTGCATAGGTTCGGTAGTTTCATGAGCCCTGGTTTGATTGTCCCGGGGTTGCATGTAAACTGATTTCCCTTCCACCCTCGTGCAGTCCATTTTTCGGTCTTGCAACCGGTGGTCCAATTGCACAGTTAGATTGATGTATTCCGCACAACACTCGGGCGGATTGACCACTTGAGCTAGTACGTCTTTTAACTCACCATGTAGTCCCCGGTAAAAAAGTGTGGTCCTTTTCTTCTCAGGCCAATTAGTCTGTGCAATGAGACGGTTGAAGGTGGCAACGTAAATCAATAAGTCATGGTTTCCTTGTCTAAGAGATAGTAGTTCATTGTCTAATGCCTGTCCTTGGGTGTGCCTAGCAAACAATTTTTCCAATTCCTGTGGAATTCCCCAAAATTCCGAAGTATTGGATCATCCTGGGTTACTAATTCTATGGACCAGTCAGCTGCACAGCCTCCCAAATAGGAAAGTACAAAGGCCACCCTTGCACTGTCGTTAGGGAAGGCTCCTGGTCGGTACAAAAAGTGGAGACGGTACTGGTTCATGAACACAGCATATTTGTTCGGGTCACCGAAGAAGCGTTCTGGTGGAGCCAGTGGAACTGCCCCTGGAAGTACAACTTGCACTGGTGGTGATGGTTGAGGCAAAGGAGTTGGTGCCATCCCGGGTAACGGAACTTGTCCTACGTGTGCCTGGAGTATTTGCCTTACCAAATCATCCGTCCATTCTAGGGCTACAGTAAGGTCTCTCCTCAAGGAACTAGTCTCTTGTCAAGATGCATGCACTTCAGCCCGCAGCTCCCGCAGTAATTGGGCTAACTGGTCAGTTTCAGAGGTTTCCATAATGCCCAGGCAGAGATTCGGAGAGGCTTTGCATTCTGTTACGCTCACCTGGTCTCTGCGGGGACATTGGGGCACGGTTGGAGCCCTCCCTCGGCTTGGCTCCCTTGGGTAGACTCTCTCCCCCAGCCGCTGCTGAGCCTGTTGTTCTGGACGCTGGTATTGCACCTGAGAGAAGATGAGAGGCAATGAAAATGGCGTGGTGGTGTTGTGAATTCCCTCGACCCTCTCGTGCCAAAATGAAGAGCGCAAGCATTTTCCCATGCAAGCTCACCTGTGGTTTTGTAACGCTGACCTCTCCGTCTTGCTTCTTGTAGCAGGGGCAGATAGAGTGGACCTAATTGCTTCACTAGTCCGTGGAAGTGGTGATCCAGACCGGCTGCGACCAATCCACTTAGAAGGTAAGTCTTTTATTATGATTAATGTTTGTTTTCTTATAATGTCTTTTTCCTTGATTATTAATAGTAATTCTTGCAATGTCTTATCTCTTTGCCAATAGGTGTGAAGATGGCCAATCAGAGTCGTGGAGCGAGTCTGGGGGTTCCCTTGAGGATGATGGAGTTCCTGAATTAGCTGGTAAGTTGGCCTTTATAATGGAACTCTAGATTCAGATTCCAAGCGTTCATTATTTATATGGTTTCTAACTTCTTGTGTTCTTTTTTCCTTGCAGGAGAAGACTGGCGGCGTAGAGCGGAGTTTGGAGGCTCGGGAGCAGCTCTGTGGCTGCAGGAAGAAGGTATCACGAAGATGAAGAAAAGAAGTGGAGCCCTGCGTTGCTGGACACCCTTATCAGGTGAGGAAAGACCCCGACTCCAATAGCGATGAGATGCAGGTAAGATGCGCACCCAGCGATGGAGTGGCTGGAATCAGGTAAGGAGCGCCTTCAGTGGTGGATTAGCTGGAATCAGGTAAGATATACCTTCAGCGATGGAGTAGCTGGATTCAGGTAAGAGGCGCCTTCAGCGATGGAGTAGCTGGAATCAGGTAAAATGGTCTTCAGCGATGGAGCAGCTGGAATCAAGTGGATGCCCGACGAAATGTAGAACAGGTAAGGACTGCGCTAAGAGTTACGCTGCTGAAAGCAGAATAACGTGAAGCGGAGGCATGTGGGTGGGTTGGCCTTAAAAAGGCTGGCGCTGGCCCCTCTCTTTGGCCCTGCCTTGTGGCTCCACCTTGCCCCTCCCAAGGACTCTTGCATGTGCCTTCCAATGATAGTCTATGGCTACGCCCGACCCAGCTGCACGTGCCCTAGGCACAGAGTGTGCAAAGCACACTTTTCCATGAGCCTGGTGCCAAAGGTGCCAGGACTGGGTCCATTTGGGCCCTAGGGGTGATGAAGGCCTGGACCCTTGTCCAATGGCCTTGACAGTTACAGGTAAAACCGAAAACCCCCCGAAATTCAACAATTATAGTAAGCTTAGCAACCATAACTCGTGCCACCAGTGTGCACTGCAATGACTAACACCTATGACATCAAAGATGCCACCACAAATATCATTCATGACATCACTGATGACATATCACATGTGCATTTTCTTTTAATAGGAAGCCTCCACAAGGGATTGTTATTGTAATGGTGGCAGAAAACTATCAAAGATTATTGGAAGTACTATCACGAGATAAGTAGGTAATGGAGGAATGCATTGCTATACACACCATTGTATTACATACTTCCCTGTACATGAAGGAACTCATGTGCACACATCTCCATTGTCTGCATCATGCCTGATTGAAGTGTAACCTTCAAAATCTTTCCATGTTACATAGTGAAATCATGAATGCATTTGTTTTAGAGTGTCTGGTACTGTGAAACATGTAAGAAGTAGCTACCATTGCCTTTATAACTACATAATTGCACTACTGCGCAGAAACCATAGAGACACCACAATGAATACAAACATGACCATAAACAAGGGAATTCAAGTAAGCTAAAAAGAAGTGTTACCAGAAACTGTTCATAACATAGTTTATTATCTTCATGCACAGAAACCAGTGCTGTGTTTTATGCTTTCCTCTTCCCCTATATGTATATGGATCACATGATGTGAGTGAACCGCAAGGAAAGTAGTGTAACAGCATATGAGAAGGGTGCCGTACACAAAAATAGAACCTTTTGAATTGTTTGTTTGTGACTGTTAGTGAAGAAACGCACCTGGCCTACTAATGGTAGTGAACAAAACAGAGGGAGCCACACATGTGACGTGATCAGTGATGTTATGAATGATATTTGTGATGGCATCTTTGATGTCATGGGTGTTAGTCTATGCAGTGCACACTAGTAGCACGGGTTATGGTTGCTTAGCTTAGCATAACTGTCGAATTTGTTTTTTTTTTGGTTTTACATGTAACCATAACGTCCCTGTAACAACGTTTTTCCATTAAATTTCATAGGTTTACTAGTGCAACTTAACCATAACGTCCCTGTAACAACGTTTTTCCATTAAATTTCATAGGTTTACTAGTGCAACTTAACCATAACGTCCCTTTAACAAGGGTTTGTGTTAGTGAAAATATATATATATATATATATATATATATATATATATATATATATGCAACAAGTTATTTCAACATCAATTTCATTACTTCTCTTCACTAACAATGTATTTAATAGTCACAATCTATCTGACAATCTTAATCTCCCCCTTATAATATGTAAGAGTCCACGAACAATCACTCATGCTAATGGACATCTTTTAGGGCAGGTCACATCAATTGTCTCCAAATACACAGGTGGATACACTATTGCATATTCTTTATACAATATTTTCACTAAGACGAACCTAATATAAATTACACATTTTTACATTTTTAAACAACACGTTTTACTTATGTTCCAAGTTTATTTAAAAAATAATGGGGCGGGAACACACCACCCCTTCTTCTCTTTTTACCCTTATCACTCTAACACACTCAGATAGGCTGTATTCCAACAGTAACAGAGGCATCCACCACTCACATCCACAAACCCTTCATCTGACCTTTTCACCTCAGCTCAACAGTTCAGATTTTCCGTTCAACTCTGAGAGAACATGTGTGCTGTGATTCACATCCTCTTCACATTTATCCTTCCAGGATCTACAGCCACCACCATAGAAGAAGACATCTGACAAGTATGTTTTAATTTTCAAAAGTAGTCAGGTATGCATTTAAAATAAATAATATAATACAAATGTACATTTTTGCTGTGTACACAATTATTCTCTTCCAAAATATAAAATGTGATATCAAAACAACCTTGTCATGAAAATGCAAATAAAAGTCAATTAGTGAAATAATAATATGCAACGGTGCATTTAAAAGATCTCCTGCTGATACTGTGATTGTTACACGTTCTACAATAAATGGCAGTGCATAAATCCCAAATTTCCAAATAGCTCAATTCGCAAGCTATGACAGAAAAATAAAGCTATCTTTTCACAACTGCCCTCTCAGCAAACTATAAAAAAATAAAAGACCCCCATACTACAATATGCTGGCTGCTGGCTTTCACCATGAGTTAAATAAACTGTATTCAGCACTCCAAAACATGATTGACTGCAGCACCCACCCCAGCTATAAAAATAAAAAAACACATGCATGTCTTATACATGCCTTAACATTTTTCAAACTTAGACCCAGAGGTCTCATTTTCGAGTTCCCTGGAACATAAATGGAAGCGATGAAGACAGGCATAACGGTATTATGCCTGTCTTCATGCCTCCATTCATGCTCTGGGTGGATTTTCTTGTTTTTGAAGGCGGAGGACAGGGGCAGAACAGGAGCTACGTTTCTGCCTCCCGTTTGCCCTCCACCTTCAAAAACAACTCGGTTTTAT
Organism: Ambystoma mexicanum; assembly: GCF_040938575.1. Taxonomy (NCBI): domain Eukaryota; kingdom Metazoa; phylum Chordata; class Amphibia; order Caudata; family Ambystomatidae; genus Ambystoma; species Ambystoma mexicanum. The sequence goes on from NC_090922.1 coordinate 267,083,581, forward strand.
GCCAGTATGACATTGTCATGCTGGCGTAAAACCTATGATTTCCGATGACACATGCCTGCTTTTTGTACCGGCAAAAAATAAAACATCTCAGATAATACATTTCTTTTTTAAATGATTCTTACCTAGAAATTGCATTGTTTCTTCGCTATGCTCTTTTAATCACTAAATTATCCAAATATACAGATTATGATTACTTATTGACTATACAACAAACATTCAAATTAACTCAATGTCAAAAATAATCTCCATTTGATAATAGTTTGTCATTTCCAACATAATAATTGAAAGCTTCCATAACTTCTAATAAGTCCTGAGGAGAGCACTCTCTGATAACTAAGACCTCAGTATTCATTGCTCTGGAATGTGCTCACAAAGTAACCAATACCATAAACTGGAATCCTCCCTTAAAACTCCATCATAACAAATTAACCATCTCGTCCCAGTACTAACAAACCATAACAACATTAGAACACACGTACACTTCATTGTAGCTCGATGTAAATATTATTTCTTTTCTCCAACAGATAAATAAATGGCAACTAAAACCCAACTGAGAAGAAAATAAAGAAAACATTGAGCAGGTAAAAGCATACACTCACCCTCCACTAAAGCAATTCATAGACAACGTACAAGCAAGAAAAAAGAACTCTATTTGGCAAAGAAGAGCCACACCAGCCACCAAAATGAGTATCATTCCTCTACCTCCAGCAAAAGAAAAATGCAAACAATGACTTCCGAAATTAATTGCAGCAGAAGATTATCACCCAACAAACACAGTGGACATGGAAACCATATCTTCCAATGTCAATGTAGCCGAAAAAGAAAATTCCAAAAAATCAATTTGGCAAAACTATTCTATTGTAGAGCCCTCGCCAATCTCATGAAAAAATCGGAAAGCGCACATTCCTCACCTGTCTACTACCAATGAAAATGAATTGCAGAAGCAATAATTGACACTGCATACAAACTAAAAAGAAAACTATTCATAGTAGTTTTAAACAAAATGAAACCATCCGCAAAATTAATTTTCAAGCTACACACAAAACTAAGAAGCATGTGCAATGTCAATGTAGATAACTTTTGTCGCAGTGAACGATGTCACACTACTAGCACAGAACTATACTTTAATGAAGAAGTGTACATCGAAGCGCAAACAAATCAAACTGCCATAGATACATATGGTACAGGCTATGAAAAGTAGAACATATTATGAAAAACAAAATTTAATTAAAAAATGTTCCCAAACAAATACTCAACTAAATCTTTCCTTTGCCCAGACAGTTAATCCACTCTACAAATGGTTGTGCAGCTCATTATGCAATCTACCCCAACAGTAATTCAATTGTTTGACATTTTCCTAAGCAGTATTATAAAGTAAAAGACAAAGTTAGAATCAAAACTTAATTTTCAGAGCCATCTAGCTACCCCCGGCATGCTGCTGCAGTCTCTGCCTTACATCCAGATCCTCCATCCTCGGCTACACGGGGAAAGGTTGAGGAACCCATTCTGCTCTGGGGCCTTCTGTATTGCCCAGTGACTCAGCAGTGTGTGGTTTCCCGCACTGTAGCAGGAGAACAGAAGAACCAAAAACAGAACCACAGAAACCATTGTTCACTGTCAGTGCTCCAAGAGCCTGTTGATAACAAAGGATGACAGAGGAACCCGCCCTCGCGACCTTAACACCGCATGTTGGCTATCTTATGAAGTGAACTGCAGCTCTTGTCTATTCAGCTAGGAAATCTGCCCCTGTCCTAAGGTTTCCTTTGATCCATTTACTATCTAAGAAGCAACTTTCCAATTGTGCTGACTTTCATGAATGGTGATCCTGCACTCATGTGTAGAATTAAGGCACTACAGGCCTTGAGCGTATCACACAGGAGCCCCTCAAAACAGCAGTCAGTGCTCCAACACTATCACAAAGAACCCTCGCCCACTGTTCTAGTCCTGCCCTGAATTGGGGTGGAAAACAATAACCAATAAATATCAAGCCTTCCATGACTCTGCTGCTCCCGCCCTATTTGGAAGTGAGTTCAACTTCAATATTGTTCTTTGCACTGGGTTTACTGTAAAAGCAAGTGTTACGGCTGTTTATCCCATGCAACCCTTGTGGCACAGCAGAGGTGGTGAGCCAGGACTCTGAGTGAGGAGGCAGAACAAACAATAATCCAATCGCTACCAACCGGCCCTCGCTCGTCTCATGCTGCTGTGGATGAGTTAAGATAAGTAAGAAAACATAAAGAGGTTGTCTGTTAGTGATGGGACCCACTTCTCTCGCGGCTGTGGGATAAAGGAGTCCTTGTGGCATTTCGGCCCACGCAGAGTAAGTCATGAATGTGCAAACTAAGGCGGTAATTGGACTATGCAGACTGCTGCTCCTTCCTCTTTTTCAGTCTGCATACGGGACATTCGTAAAACAGCCATCCACTCAAGCCTTTTCTGAGCCAGTATCTCCGCGCAGAGAAACACATTTCAAGCATGAAGGCAACATTACACTGACGCCGGAGCTCCATTCATAAAGGGAAGCTCCCTGTTTCGAGCCCAGGTAAGTCAGCAGTACAGTCGGCTCGACCACTCCCACTAAAGAAACCCGCTGGAAGAAGGAGGATTCCCGGCTACCTGGCCGCAGCCCCGCCAGCAAGTGTGTATCTGCTGGCAGTGGTCACTTTATGGGGACTTTATAAAGGCGGATAAAGTGGTATCCCTTTTTTTTTTAGGGCAAATACCTTTGTATAATAAGACTGATGGGGTGGTATTTAAAGACTTACAGGCCGATTCATGGAATAATTAGCGCGGCGCAAGTGGCCAAAAACGTGCGATTCGCAGTGGAATAGCGAAAATCGCAGTGGAATAGCGAAAATCGCACGAAAAGCAGCGCACATCGATTCATGGAAGGCCGTGCGCGAGAAAACCATCGGACGTGCGATAAGAAAGTGCGCGGCGCACGTTGGTGCACAGGCCATCTAACGGCATGCGCCAGGTCACAGCGAAAATCGCACAGTCCACAGCGAAAATCGCACATAGCGCGGCGCACGCAACAAAAGTAGGCGGAACACGGGGCGTAACACTCGGAATGGGGAACAACTTGCCAAAATGTGGGCGTCACGGGGGAAGCACAGGGTAAAAGTGCGCAGAACGCCCACACGCTCGCCTACAACACGTATTCATGGAATAGAATAGGTCAAAAAAGCGCACGCTCAAACCAGCGCACAGGCACAAACACGACCGCCACAAGAAAGCAGGCGGTAGCGTCTCAGCGGCTGTAAGAAATGTGCGCCAAAAGGAGCGCCAACAAATAGCACCCATATACTGCCATGATGAATGTCCTATACTGTGGCCCTCCAGGACAAATGAGGTGCAAAGGGGTACCCACAAACACGGACACGCTGACAAAAAATACGTGTGCGCGGGAAGTCTCACACGCGATTTGGCCGGGTACGTGGATTTCAGGGGTGCGCGGGAAGGTCCACACGCGATTACAGCAGGGTACGTGCATTTCAGGGGTGCGCGGGAATTTCCACACGCGAATAGTCTGGCCGCGTGTATTTCAGGGGTGCGCAGGAAGTTCCACACGCGATTACAGCAGGGTACGTGTATTTCAGGGGTGCGCGGGAATTTCCACACGCGAATAGCCTGGCCGCGTGTATTTCAGGGGTGCGCGGGAAGTCCCACACGCGATTACAGCAGGGAATGTGTATTTCAGGGGTGCGCGGGAAGTTCCACACGCGAATAGCCTGGCCGCGTGTATTTCAGGGGTGTGCGGGAATTATCACACGCGATTTGGCTTGGTACGTGTATTACAGGGGTGCGTGCGAAGTTACACACGCGATTAGGCTGGGTGGGTCCTGTCACCCTCACGGCCCCTGCAGGCAGCCCACAAAACAGGGGACTACCCTGCACACCTGCTCATGTCTCCCACCACCCCCACCCCCCACCATCCAGGGGCAGCCTCCACCAGGCCCCCACCCATGTCCCCTATCACCCCCACCCCCCAGCAGTGCAGGGGCAGCCTCCACCAGGCCCCCACTCATGTCTCCCACCACCCCCAGCCCCCACCATCCAGGGGCACCCTCCACCAGGCCCCCACCCATGTCTCCCACCACCCCCAGCCCCCACCATCCAGGGGCAGCCTCCACCAGGCCCCCACCCATGTCCCCTATCACCCCCACCCCCCAGCAGTGCAGGGGCAGCCTCCACCAGGCCCCCACCCATGTCTCCCACCACCCCCACCCCCCAGCAATGCAGGGGCAGCCTCCACCAGGCCCCCACCCATGTCTCCCACCACCCCCACCCCCCAGCAGTGCAGGGGCAGCCTCCACCAGGCCCCCACCCATGTCTCCCACCACCCCCACCCCCCAGCAGTGCAGGGGCAGCCTCCACCAGGCCCCCACCCATGTCTCCCACCACCCCCACCCTCCCGCCACCAGGGGCAGCCTCCACAAGGCCCCCACTCATGTCACCCACCACCCCCACCCCCCAGTCACCAGGGGCAGCCTCCACCAGGCCCCACCCATGTCTCCCACCCCCCCACCCCCCAGCAGTGCAGGGGCACCCTCCACCAGGCCCCCACTCATGTCTCCCACCACCCCCACCCCCCAGCAGTGCAGGGGCAGCCTCCACCAGGCCCCCACTCATGTCCCTTATCACCCCCACCCCCCAGCAGTGCAGGGGCAGCCTCCACCAGGCCCCCACCCATGTCTCCCACCACCCCCACCCCCCAGCAGTGCAGGGGCAGCCTCCACCAGGCCCCCACCCATGTCTCCCACCACCCCCACCCCCCAGCAGTGCAGGGGCAGCCTCCACCAGGCCCCCACTCATGTCACCCACCACCCCCACCCCCCCAGTCACCAGGGGCACCCTCCACCAGGCCCCCACTCATGTCTCCCACCACCCCCACCCCTCCGCCACCAGGGGCAGCCTCCACCAGGCCCCCACCCATGTCTCCCACCACCCCCACCCCCCAGCAGTGCAGGGGCAGCCTCCACCAGGCCCCCACTCATGTCACCCACCACCCCCACCCCCCCAGTCACCAGGGGCACCCTCCACCAGGCCCCCACTCATGTCTCCCACCACCCCCACCCCCCAGCAGTGCAGGGGCAGCCTCCACCAGGCCCCCACCCATGTCTCCCACCACCCCACCCCCCAGCAGTGCAGGGGCAGCCTCCACCAGGCCCCCACTCATGTCTCCCACCACCCCCACCCCCCACCATCCAGGGGCACCCTCCACCAGGCCCCCACTCATGTCACCCACCACCCCCACCCCCCCAGTCACCAGGGGCACCCTCCACCAGGCCCCCACTCATGTCCCCTATCACCCCCACCCCCCAGCAGTGCAGGGGCAGCCTCCACCAGGCCCCCACCCATGTCTCCCACCACCCCCACCCTCCCGCCACCAGGGGCAGCCTCCACCAGGCCCCCACCCATGCCTCCCACCACCCCCACCCCCCAGCAGTGCAGGGGCACCCTCCACCAGGCCCCCACTCATGTCACCCACCACCCCCACCCCCCCAGTCACCAGGGGCACCCTCCACCAGGCCCCCACTCATGTCACCCACCACCCCCACCCCCCACCATCCAGGGGCACCCTCCACCAGGCCCCCACCCATGTCACCCACCACCCCCACCCCCCCAGTCACCAGGGGCACCCTCCACCAGGCCCCCACTCATGTCCCCTATCACCCCCACCCCCCAGCAGTGCAGGGGCAGCCTCCACCAGGCCCCCACCCATGTCTCCCACCACCCCCACCCTCCCGCCACCAGGGGCAGCCTCCACCAGGCCCCCACCCATGCCTCCCACCACCCCCACCCCCCAGCAGTGCAGGGGTACCCTCCACCAGGCCCCCACTCATGTTCTCACCACCCCCACCCCCCAGCAGTGCAGGGGCAGCCTCCACCAGGCCCCCACCCATGTCCCCTATCACCCCCACCCCCCATCAGTGCAGGGGCACCCTCCACCAGGCCCCCACTCATGTCTCCCACCACCCCCACCCCCCACCATCCAGGGGCACCCTCCACCAGGCCCCCACTCATGTCACCCACCACCCCCACCCCCCAGCAGTGCAGGGGCAGCCTCCACCAGGCCCCCACCCATGTCTCCCACCACCCCCACCCCCCAGCAGTGCAGGAGCACCCTCCACCAGGCCCCCACTCATGTTCTCACAACCCCCACCCCCCAGCAGTGCAGGGGCAGCCTCCACCAGGCCCCCACCCATGTCCCCTATCACCCCCACCCCCCAGCAGTGCAGGGGCAGCCTCCACCAGGCCCCCACTCATGTCTCCCACCACCCCCACCCCCCACCATCCAGGGGCACCCTCTACCAGGCCCCCACTCATGTCACCCACCACCCCCACCCCCCCAGTCACCAGGGGCACCCTCCACCAGGCCCCCACTCATGTCCCCTATCACCCCCACCCCCCAGCAGTGCAGGGGCAGCCTCCACCAGGCCCCCACCCATGTCTCCCACCACCCCCACCCTCCCGCCACCAGGGGCAGCCTCCACCAGGCCCCCACCCATGCCTCCCACCACCCCCACCCCCCCGCCACCAGGGGCACCCTCCAACAGGCCCCCACTCATGTCACCCACCACCCCCACCCCCCGCCACCAGGGGCACCCTCCACCAGGCCCCCACTCATGTCACCCACCACCCCCACCCCCCCAGTCACCAGGGGCAGCCTCCACCAGGCCCCCACTCATGTCTCCCACCACCCCCACCCCCCAGCAGTGCAGGGGCAGCCTCCACCAGGCCCCCACCCATGTCCCCTATCACCCCCACCCCCCAGCAGTGCAGGGGCAGCCTCCACCAGGCCCCCACCCATGTCTCCCACCACCCCCACCCCCCAGCAGTGCAGGGGCAGCCTCCACCAGGCCCCCACTCATGTCTCCCACCACCCCCACCCCCCACCATCCAGGGGCACCCTCCACCATGCCCCCACTCATGTCACCCACCACCCCCACCGCCCAGTCACCAGGGGCACCCTCCACCAGGCCCCCACTCATGTCCCCTATCACCCCCACCCCCCAGCAGTGCAGGGGCAGCCTCCACCAGGCCCCCACCCATGTCTCCCACCACCCCCACCCTCCCGCCACCAGGGGCAGCCTCCACCAGGCCCCCACCCATGCCTCCCACCACCCCCACCCCCCAGCAGTGCAGGGGCACCCTCCACCAGGCCCCCACTCATGTCACCCACCACCCCCACCCCCCCAGTCACCAGGGGCACCCTCCACCAGGCCCCCACTCATGTCACCCACCACCCCCACCCCCCAGCAGTGCAGGGGCAGCCTCCACCAGGCCCCCACTCATGTCTCCCACCACCCCCACCCCCCACCATCCAGGGGCACCCTCCACCAGGCCCCCACTCATGTCACCCACCAACCCCACCCCCCCCAGTCACCAGGGGCACCCTCCACCAGGCCCCCACTCATGTCACCCACCACCCCCACCCCCCCAGTCACCAGGGGCACCCTCCACCAGGCCCCCACTCATGTCTCCCACCACCCCCACCCCCCAGCACTGTGGGGAACCTGCCAGCAGGCCCCCACACATGTCCCCCTGGCCCCAGGTCCTGACGATACACAATCATGGCAGTAATGGCCAGCATACCCAGCACAAACACCCAGGCAAGGATTGCATCCACCCACATAGTGAATGCAATCACATGACACAACCCCAATTCCAAGTATGCAAAAGAACACATGTCCGTCACACACACATACACAATGGGTGCAAGTGAATGTCAAAACCCATATCATGACATGTAACAAACCAATGAGAAAATAACACAAGTGTAAGAAAATATAAAAAATGTATTAAATACAAAAAATAAGTGAACTTTTCAAACATACAACGATGTGGCTAAGTAAATAAATGGTCCATGTCCGAGAACAAAAGTGATAAACAAAAAAACAAAGGAATAAAAAATTAAAATGAATTTGTCCAAAGCAATATCATGTCATAGGAAATTAATGAAAAACCATTACGTCATGGTGAAAACAATAAGAAATCAAAAAAATGTATCTCCCAAAAAAACAAACTATATACAGGAATGTTCCCCGGGTCCATGAGCCCAACACCAAAAATGAAACCTACCACTAACTAATGAAAAATATATGTACAAAAAAGTGGCCATTGTCCGAGCGGTCCAAAATAATAAAAATAAATAAAGGAAACCTAGCACTAACTAACTAAATAACTATATACAAAGGCAGCGGGCAAGTCCTGCGGCTCACTTGGTGATGTTGCTGGCCAGGGCATCATCGAACTCCATGTCGATGTCCTGGAGGCGGGACTCTGTCCTGGCCCCGAGGTCTCGCAGGGACAACCCCATGTCCACCTCAAACTCCCTGCGAGCTTCCTCGAGGCACTCAGCCCGCCTCAATGCCCGACGCACTGAGAACTCCGCCCTGACCATGGCGAGCCGCTCCTCTTCCGCCCGCTGCCGCTCCGCACCTATCCGCTGGCCAAACTCCTCCCACACGGAACACACCACCATCCCAGGGTTGCCCTGCCCTCCGGCCGATGCCTGCCCCTCTGATCTTGATGGCCCCGAGCCATGATGCCTCCCACGTCGAGCCCGCTGCTGCCTCCGACGCCACTGCCTCTGCCAGCACGACGGCATCCAGGCTGATGGAAACCACCGACGCCGTCGTGCACGTGCCCTGCCCGATGATGCCGTCACATCTTCCATCTGCTGGGGTCCACTTGCTGTGTTGTCCACCCCTGCTGGACCTCCGACTCCCAACTGTGGCAGGGATGGGATCCCCACCGAGCTGGCTGCATTGGTCGGGGCACGTCCACAGGGGGCCCTGGTGGCATCTGGGCCGGAAGACGGCAAGGAGAACGACCGGTGGATAGCCTGCACAGAGGAGGAGAGGGCCGTCAGATTGGCCAACACATGCAGGAAACCCCCGAACATGGCCGATCCCAATTGGGCCACGTCGGCACGGTGCACTTCGTGATGACGTGCGGGCTCCTCCCGGGAAGCACGCACGTCATCACGAATCACAGCCGTGCGCATCGCGACCCCAATCAGGACCTTCTCCACGCGGCCAGGGGTTACCACGTCCGCAGGTGGAGGGGAGTCAGGTGACATGGACATCCCCTCTACCTGCGGACGGGCCTGGGACGGGGCATCCCTGCTGGTGCATGGTGGTGCACTCACAGGGTCAGGGACAGTGACATGCACAGGCCCCTCCACGGTGACCTGTGCTGCCTCCTGCCCCTGGCCCTGGACTGCACCACTTGCACCAGCAGGGATGCTCCCACCAGGCCCCATGTGTGCACCAGTGTCGGCCTCCTCCTCCTCCTCTGTGCAAACCACCAACCTGGATGGCTCCTCACCGTCTCCCGCCGTAGCAGGCCCCTGTGGGGGCTCACCCACCCCTTCCGCTGCAGCCGTGGGGGCATCCCCGCCGCCTTGCTCCACAGCGCCGTCTCCGCCCTCTTCTTCACTAGCCGCTGCGTAGAGGGAGACAAAGGACACAAGCATCAGGCTACTGTACAATGGTCCCCTAGACAGGAAGCAATAGCAGATGAGCACCACTGTCAAAGTACACTTCCATCATGTCCCTCCACAACACATGGGTCAGTCCAGGCAAAACACACACAGTAATAGGCATGGTGCATGCCATGGACATTTCCATGCATGTCCAATGGACTCTAGAAACATTCAATGATATGTAACTCACATGCATCATGGCTCATGCATATCACATGCACACACTTCACCTCAGTCACATCCATCTGGCCCCAAACACACCGAACACAGGCGAAACAAGGGTAAGTTGGGTGCGTCACTGAATCTGTGCATTGTCACACACATGTGTCATGCATCCATGGCATGCACAAGTCACAGACACGCAGGTCAGGCACACAGACATGGCTACCATATATGTACCTGGCATCAGCACCCATCCTTCACCCCCATCCATGTCCAGGTACAGAGACTGGCATGCTCTCATGTCCAAAATCTGCATAGGGCTCCCCATGCCGCATTTCAACACATGCAACAACCATGTGGGTCACACATCACTGGTCGCACATGCATTACCATGATGTCCCTGCACACATACATGCATACATGGCCCATGGCACACATACAGGCAAGTATCATAGAACCAGCACACCGCAACATGCCCTGTCTCACACAGTAATGCTTGGACACATACCGCTCAACTCCAGACGGGCCTCCCTCTCAAGGATCTGGGCGTGGAGCGCTGGGCGTACGCATTCCAGGACCCTCTTCTGGATGGAACTCATGCGGCCCCGGCCCCCCTCCACGAGGCGCCGGGCCTTCACAAGGGTCCTGGACCTCAAGTCCTCCCAGCGCTTCTTGATCTTCTGGACGTTGCGGGTTGCCACCCCCTCCGCGTTGATGGCAACCACACAGTCGGCCCAGATCCTCTCCCGTCCTTCCTTGCTGGCGCGGGACGATCCAAAGAGGGCATCATACTGCCCCAGGACATGCTCCACCAGGACACCAACTTTGGTGGCAGTGAAGCTGGTGCCCCTCTGCCCCTCTGGCCTGGGGTTGCCACTGGTGCCAGATGTGGAAGTGCCCGACATGGCAACCCCAGAGGCAGGTGTGGGTGGGCAACTGGGTCCTGGGGCTGGGCTGTGGAGCGATGTAATCCCAGTTGGGAGTCTTCAGTTCCAGCAGGGGTGGACACAGCAACTGGACCCCTGCAGATGGCTGATGTGCAGGCACCAAATGGCAGGGCACGGTGGCAGCAGGCAGGCAGGCAGGCAGGCAGCAGCAGATAGCACGTGGGAGGCTGCTCGGGGCACTGGGGGGCAGTAACTCGGCCTTCTGGGCAGGAGCGTGGTGTTCCGTGTGTTTTCGGGTGGCCAGCTTGATACGGAGTGATTTGGCACGTGAAAATCCTGCACGTCAGCGTGAAATCCGAGGAAAGGCCCTTAGCGCGTAAGCGCGTCAGCACGCATACGCGATTCTATTGGACCAGAGTCCCTCAGCGCGTAAGCGCGTCTGACGTGACCCGCACGGGCGTTCCCCACTCAGCACGTGATGACGGAACACACGTGGAAATACTGCACGTCAGAGTGTCATCGCGTGATTGGCCTATGTACGTGTATTTCATTGCGTGTAATTGGACAAAAGTGCGCGTACACGCGATTGGCCTATGTACGTGTATTTCAGGGGTGCGCGGGCACTTACACACGCAAGTACGTCAGCGCACCTGTATGGCTGCTGCGTGGGAATTTCCACACGCTATTGGAGTGGGAACTAGATTCCAGGGGTGCGCGGGTCACACGCTGTATCCCGTGGTGCGTGTGAATTTCCACACGCTATTGGACTGGGAACTGGATTCCAGGGGTGCGCGGGTCACACGCTGTATCCCGTGGTGCGTGTGAATTTCCACACGCTATTGGACTGGGAACTGGATTCCAGGGGTGCGCGGGTCACACGCTGTATCCCGTGGTGCGTGTGAATTTCCACACGCTATTGGACTGGGAACTGGATTCCAGGGGTGCGCGGGTCACACGCTGTATCCCGTGGTGCGTGTGAATTTCCACACGCTATTGGACTGGGAACTGGATTCCAGGGGTGCGCGGGTCACACGCTCGCCTAGAACACGCGCAAAGCATAAAATTGCGGACTTTAACAATAACAAGCTCAGACGCCAGGATGAACATACCGTTCCTAGCAGCAGTGGCAGTGGGCTACCAAAGGAGGAGGAGGAGGATAGTCAGGGCCAGAATATTCACACCCAGAACCAGCCTTTTCGGGATGCCTGATGACCAGGTGTATGGGAGGTACAGGTTTCCACCACACATCATACTGGACCTGGTGACTGAGTGGGAGGATGACCTCACATCACCCACCCTGTGCTCCCAAGCACTCAGCCCCCTGGAGAAGGTCCTCAATGTACTGCACTTCTTAGCCACTGGATCATTTCAGCGGACAAGTGCCATAGTGGGTGGGGTGTCACAGGCCACCCAGTCACGCTGCCTACACCAGGTCTTGAACATCATGACTGCACGCCCATCAGTCCGCAGGCACATATACCTGCCCAGAACACCTGCAGAAAGGCATGCTGCCGCCCTGGATTTTTACGCTGTGGCACGATTCCCCAAAGTGCTAGGTGCCATCGACTGCACCCATGTGGCTCTACGTCCCCCCAGGGCATCTGAGCACATCTGTAGGAACCGCAAGCACTGGCATTCCATCAACGTGCAGGTAGCATGTAATGCCAAGGGAATCATCACCTCAGTATATGCCAACTATCCCGGCTCCACCCACGACAGCTTCATTTACCAAATGTCCACCCTAAGCCGGGACCTAGAAGCTGGGCGGCATGGCGATACATGGCTGCTTGGTGAGTATGTATGCCACTGCACATGCATGCATGTTGGATACTGAGCAAGGTCACAACCCCACCAATGATACCAATCACCACCTCCACAGGGGACAGTGCCTACCCTCTCAGCCCCCACATGATGACGCCAATTCGGAACCCCACCACGCCACCCCAGGTAAGATATAACACAGCCCACATTACAACCAGGGGCATAGTGGAGTGCACATTCGGAGTGCTAAAGTCACGCTTTCGCTCCCTTGACCGTTCTGGCGGGCAGCTGTTATACGCTCCCCCAGTAGTGTGCAGGATCATAGTGGCAGCATGTGTCCTGCACAACGTTGCAACACGCCGGGGCCTGGCCGTGGACATGGTGGTGGCCCCACATCCCCAACCACATGCACAGCCGCTGCGCATGGGAGGGGAAAGGGCACGGGGGGAGGCAGCCCGTACACAGCTAGTGGCTAATTACTTCACATAGAAATCACACCCCTGTGGAGTGCACACTGCCCTGGCACATTCCATCTGACAATCAATGATGACTCAACCTGACACTGATCCTGAATGTCTGGAGAATGAACCGGGAATACCATGTCAGCCTGAGATTGTTCACCTGGAAGTGTCACAATGTGTGCATCCCTACCCACACAGACACCACCAATGCAGTTTTGTGAAGTTACACATTGAAGCAGCTAAAATGAATACCCACTTGCAAAATGCAACAAGAGGACAGTGCCATGTCAGCCAACCCAACCCCAGCACCGCCACACGACACACCGTGCCATGTCATGCTAATTGCAGGTAAACAAAGTAATCCCCACAACATGACATCAGTCTCACTATGTACAGTGGCACTATTAGAAACCTGCAACACCTGAAATGCTCACAGCAATGCCGGACCAACAACATACTTGAGCACGTAGTACCATTAACATGACATCACAAATGTTACATATTAGTAGTCTCACCACCTGGAAATGCCTGCACTCCCACCACTACCAACTGTGCAGTGTTGTCGCCATGTAGAGTTGTAGGTGCACTGCTGCCAACATGGTCCCCATCTCCAGACTAGAGGTCCTTGTGTGGACATGAGGAAGGGACCTGCAAATTGGGAGGTAGACACAGAAGAAGAGTTACACATCAATGCAACATGCAGTGTACAACACAACAGCAATATGCACTATGAATGTATACACAGTATTGACTACAGACTGGCCACACAGCTCATGGGAGTCCAACGTCACTGTGTAATTCACTGTCACTTGGGCACACCCTTTGCAAGCCCATGGAAACGGGAAGCAGGAGGGGTGTGTGTGACTCAAACCCAAGCATCTGAACCAAATACATTACAAGCCTGCATGTGCCCAGCCACAATGCAGCGTATGCCCACAGGAACCACGGAAGCCAACAGATCGAAGCCAACAGATCGAAGCCAACAGATCGTCCCAAAAAAATTGGGAATAAAAGAAATCAAAATAAAAATAAAAATAAGAAACAATCAAAAATGGCCATTGATGGGCCCGGGGGGGTTGGGGAGGCCACCCAGGAGGTCCGAGGACAGGATGCACACCAGAACCCACCTGCGTGGATCCTGGGAAGATAAAACACCTCCATGGGCTCATGGCCCACACGGCTACCCTATTGTGGGAGTATCACTGCTGTCGCTATTATCACCCTGTGCAGCTGCATCCGGAGGTGGTTGCACTATGGGAGGCAGCCCACGCAAGGCCCTAGTCTGCTCCTCCATGGCTGCAAGCATGCGGGTGTGGTAGGTCTGGTTCTGGAGGATGAGTGTGCGGAGGTCCCCATGCAACAACTCACGGGATGCCCGGACCTCCGCCCTCGTTGCCTGCATCTCAGCTGAGAGCGTACGGGTGAGACGCTCCAGCTGCTGTTCTGTCCTTTGGTGTGTTGAAGCCTCAAGCTCAACAAGAGTCGTCCTGAGGTGAAGGAGCTCCTGCCTCAGGGCTTCCCTGTGGCCCTGGGACTCAATGGAGATGGCCTCCTGCAGAGTCGCCAGTGCCGCCCGCCTGTCCCTGTTGGACCCCAACATGTCCTCCCTGTGTGACTGGCAGATGGAGTCGGTTGCCTGCTCTAGTCGCTCCATCAGCCTTTCTGGGGGGACAATGGAAGTGGCCACCCTATCCATGGCCTGAGCCATCATCTCGGATGATGCAGCCTGTTGGGTTGCCATACCGTAAATGGATTGCTCCCATGCGGTATTGCCGGGTGACGTACGGCCACCACGTCGGCGGGCACCACACCTGTCTGGGGCAAGGCGGACTGCGCCTTGCTGTGCGGGCACTGCCTGAGGCTGCAGGACTGCATTCCCCCTCTGATCTGCTGGCCCAGGAACAGGATCAGATGTCGCGGAGTGTGACCCTGCATCCGTAACCACCAAAGGCCTAGCTGCCAACACTGACATCCCCATTGAGGGTTCTGACCCTGGTGCAGGTGGGTGGGACAGAACAGATTCCCTCCCTGGAACACTCACCTGCGACGGCACGTAGGTCTCATCATCCGAGTCAACAGCTGAGTACAGCTCGGGGGAGGTGCAGCCAGAGACACCCCTTGAGAGCACGACCTGCAGCACTTGTGGGTTTTCACCCACCAGCACACCACGTCCCTCACTGGTGGTTGGTCGGCCCTCGGACCCCTCCTGGCTCTGCACCATCTCCACAACCCCAGCAGTATCAGGTGCGTCTTCCCCTGCAATGACATAATGACAAAGAAATGGAAACCCGCATTAGCACCATGGCACACAATGAGGGCTGTGAAACAAGAGAACCAGTACTTGATTGACACATGTCCCACATGACTAAGACCCTCCCATGCATGCACCCTCACTGCGTATGAAGGGCAGGCAAATGGCACACACTCATTACACAAAGATGGAAGATGAACACATTTCATGCATGCTGCCTGGCAGTGGCATCACACATTGCCCTGTGATTGCCAGGTGACACACACATGCCATCACACAGATGGCATGTGCCATTGCTATTGAGTGTAGATGGAGAGGAGGGCAGCACTTATTCATTCTGTCCAGTTCCCACATGCAATAGCTTTTCTAATTCTGACAGGTCTGCTTTATCACCTGGAGCTGCCAGTCCAATATGGTCCAATTGCACAGGGACATGTGTGAACATATGATATCCAGGTAACAAAGTAACTCCACTTTACCATGGCCATGCCATACATGTGACTAGAGGACTGAGGAATGCCTAGTATAAGTGGTGGAATGCATACAATCTGTCTGATTGAACATAGGAAAATAATCAACAATGTAGTGGCAAGGTGACAATTCAAGGCCAACTTGAGTGCTGTTGGGCTAGATGTCTACTGTTGGCAGAAGGGATACTGCAATGGCGAAATGCAGCTGCCCAGGATGTCTTGCATGAAGCACATGGCTGACCCATTCGACTCAGGCGCACACACTCTCACCTGGCACACAAACACATGCCCTCACACACACACCATGCACATGGATGACACACACATGCATGTGCACTCACCGGACAATGCCTCGTAATCAGGCAGATCTCCCACGCCTTGGATCTGTTCCTCCGTGACGTAGGTCCCAGCGACTGACTCATGTGGAGTGAGTTCCATGTCTTCTACTGGAGACCCACCTCCAGTCACTAGAGTTGCGGCATGACTTGAGGCCAGCTTCTTCTTTGCCCTGCGCTTTAGGTAATTCCAGCGCTTGTAGCAATCATTGGCTGTGCGCCTCACGATTCCAAGGGCACTTACGATGTCCGCAATGGTCTGCCAGTGTGCCTGGCGTTGTGCAGGTGTGGTCTTGGATCCTGCAACAATGACCATCTCGTTATCATGTCCGGACACATACTCGACAAGTGCATTCAGTTCCACATCCGTGAAGCTGGGCTTCCTCGACGGACCGGACTGTGTAGCCGTGTCGGGGGCATCAGCCTGTGCCGGACGAGCACTCTTCCTCTTCTGCTTGGAAGGTGGTGGTGATCCTGAGTGTCCTGCGCCGCTCTGGACACTAGGGGCAGGAGCCCTGGTGGGCTCTGTATCAGGTGTGTGGGATTGCACACTCAGCATGGGAGTTGGTGCAGGCATTGGCTCAAGTGTAATGGTGTCATGGGGAATGTCAGCAGAATAGACTAGGACGGACACTGTCCTGGCTGGGTGTGTGAGAGCTGGGGTGGATGGAGCTGCAGCTGCCCCTGCAGCCTCTCCGCCCTGCCTACTTGGGGCAGCAGATGACCTTGCTGCCCCAGAGCCACGTGGCATGATAGCATCAACGTGCACCAGCGCACGTGTCGTAGCCCTGCTGACCTGGAAGTCAGCCATGGAGTCAGCCAGGTCTGGTGCCACAATGGGCTGGTCCAACAAGGGCTGAGCATGGATGGTGTCAGCCACTTCAGCCTCAACGGGACGGGGGGAGGAGGAGGAGGGGGGGGGGTGATGGGTGCCCTTGACTGGTCCTCCACACATGGGGGGACAGGCTCACCCTGCAAGTTACGACCACGTCCCCTACCGGATCCACCACGGCCACCACTTGTGGCTCTTCCACCTTTGCCACCCTTACGGAATCCTCGCCTCCCAGCCATGGCACTGATATTAATGTGCGTATGGGAGTGGCTGTAGACAATTGTCCTGGGCAATTGGGGGTCAAAGGGGTTGGGTACCAGATGGTAATTGTACCCTAGTGCTCTAGCACGGCTGATTGTAACCACTGGGGAAAGATGACGGGTCACGCAACGCACAGGAGGCCCAAAAAAGGGAGATGACGTGCACGCAACCCCTCCTAGACCACGTGTGCAGAAAGAAAAACCTGCACTACGCTGTGGCACCCAGTAACACAAGAATGAACGTATGCGTGTCACACGCAGCCTAGAATGACCTCTGAAGGGGTAGGCTACACACGGGGCAAGCACAGAAGTTGGATACGTGCGTGACTCACCGTCTGCCAGGTAAAAGAGCGTGAAAAATGAGCGCGTTTGGCTGGCTAAACCCCCGCCAAAAGAAGATGTGTACGCTGTCTGAGAAGACAGGACAACAGTAGAAGGGGACACTGTTTGAGGGAACAGGCCCAGGTAAACCAGTACAAGAGGAAAAATAGAGAAAAAGCTGTCAGAGGTAACAGGGAGTACGAACTGGAAACGCCGTGAAGTAAATCGCGTGTGAAACGACAAGAAGTACAGAATTCACCCACTCGCTCTCCACGAAGAGCACGTACAAGGAAATGGTGTTCTACATGTACCTTATATACAGGCCCACACGTACAGCGTCACTTACGCGGCGTGTACGTTCACCAATCACACGCTTTGTCACTCCTGCGTGTAGATCCATTTTCACCAATCACACGCTTTGTCACTTCTGCGTGTAGATCCATTTTCACCAATCACACGCTTTGTCACTTCTGCGTGTAGATCCATTTTCACCAGTCACACGCTTTGACACTGGGACGTGTCACGCAACAATTTCCTGCACGTGCAGGTGACTATAGGCGCGCATATGCTGTTGACGGGTTTACGCGCTAAGGGCCTTTCCTCGATTCACACGCTGACGTGTGGGATTTCACTCCCTATCAGGCTGTCCACGCGTTCACACATGAGAGACCACGCTCCTGGCCAGGAGGCAAAATTACTGCCCCCCAGAGCCCTGAGCACGCTCCCACCTGCCATCTGCTGCTGCATGACTGCCTGCTGGCCACGTGCCCCACAGTGCTGGTGGGTGGGGGTGTTGGGAGACATGGGTGGGGGCCTGGTGGAGGCTGCCCCTGGTGGCGGGGGGGGTGGGGGTGGTGGGAGACATGGGTGGGGGCCTGGTGGAGGCTGCCCCTGCACTGCTGGGGGTTGGGGGTGGTGGGAGGCATGGGTGGGGGCCTGGTGGAGGCTGCCCCTGGTGGCGGGGGGTGGGGGTGGTGGGAGACATGAGTGGGGGCCTGGTGGAGGGTGCCCCTGCACTGCTGGGGGGTGGGGGTGGTGGGAGACATGGGTGGGGGCCTGGTGGAGGCTGCCCCTGCACTGCTGGGGGTTGGGGGTGGTGGAGGCATGGGTGGGGGCCTGGTGGAGGCTGCCCCTGCACTGCTGGGGGTTGGGGGTGGTGGGAGGCATGGGTGGGGGCCTGGTGGAGGCTGCCCCTGCACTGCTGGGGGTTGGGGGTGGTGGGAGGCATGGGTGGGGGCCTGGTGGAGGCTGCCCCTGCACTGCTGGGGGTTGGGGGTGGTGGGAGACATGGGTGGGGGCCTGGTGGAGGGTGCCCCTGGTGGCGGGGGGGTGGGGGTGGTGGGAGGCATGGGTGGGGGCCTGGTGGAGGCTGCCCCTGCACTGCTGGGGGTTGGGGGTGGTGGGAGGCATGGGTGGGGGCCTGGTGGAGGCTGCCCCTGCACTGCTGGGGGTTGGGGGTGGTGGGAGGCATGGGTGGGGGCCTGGTGGAGGCTGCCCCTGCACTGCTGGGGGTTGGGGGTGGTGGGAGGCATGGGTGGGGGCCTGGTGGAGGCTGCCCCTGGTGGCGGGGGGGTGGGGGTAGTGGGAGACATGGGTGGGGGCCTGGTGGAGGCTGCCCCTGCACTGCTGGGGGTTGGGGGTGGTGGGAGGCATGGGTGGGGGCCTGGTGGAGGCTGCCCCTGGTGGCGGGGGGGTGGGGGTGGTGGGAGACATGGGTGGGGGCCTGGTGGAGGCTGCCCCTGCACTGCTGGGGGTTGGGGGTGGTGGGAGGCATGGGTGGGGGCCTGGTGGAGGCTGCCCCTGGTGGCGGGGGGGTGGGGGTGGTGGGAGACATGGGTGGGGGCCTGGTGGAGGCTGCCCCTGCACTGCTGGGGGTTGGGGGTGGTGGGAGGCATGGGTGGGGGCCTGGTGGAGGCTGCCCCTGGTGGCGGGGGGGTGGGGGTGGTGGGAGACATGGGTGGGGGCCTGGTGGAGGATGCCCCTGCACTGCTGGGGGTTGGGGGTGGTGGGAGGCATGGGTGGGGGCCTGGTGGAGGCTGCCCCTGCACTGCTGGGGGTTGGGGGTGGTGGGAGGCATGGGTGGGGGCCTGGTGGAGGCTGCCCCTGCACTGCTGGGGGTTGGGGGTGGTGGGAGGCATGGGTGGGGGCCTGGTGGAGGCTGCCCCTGGTGGCGGGGGGGTGGGGGTGGTGGGAGACATGGATGGGGGCCTGGTGGAGGCTGCCCCTGCACTGCTGGGGGGTGGGGGTGCAGGGGGACATGAGCAGGTGTGCAGGGTAGTCCCCTGTTTTGTAGGCTGCCTGCAGGGGCCGTGGAGGGTGTACAGGGAACACCTGTGAGGACCCACCCAGCCTAATCGCGTGTGACTTCCCACGCACCCCTGTAATACACGTACCCAGCCAAATCGCGTGTGATGATTCCCACGCACCCCTGTAATACACGTACCCAGCCAAATCGCGTGTGATAATTCCTGCGCACCCCTGTAATACACGTACCTGGCCAAATCGCATCCCTGTAATACACGTACCCAGCCGAATCGCGTGTAAAACTTCCCGTGTACCCCTGTAATACACGTACACAGCCAAATCGCATGTGATAATTCCCGCGTACCCCTGTGATACACGTGCCCTGGCTAATCGCGTGTAAAACTTCCCGCCTACCCCTGTAATACACGTACCCTGGCCAATCGCGTGTTAAACTTCCCGCGTACCCCTGTAATACACGTACCCTGGCTAATCGCATGTAAAACTTCCCGCATACCCCTGTAATACACGTACCCTGGCCAATCGCGTGTTAAACTTCCCGCGTACACCTGTAATACACGTACCCTGGCTAATCGCGTGTATAACTTCCCGCCTACCCCTGTAATACACGTACCCTGGCCAATCGCGTGTTACACTTCCCGCGTACCCCTGTAATACACGTACCCTGGCTAATCGCGTGTATAACTTCACGCGTACCCCTGATATGCACGTTACCCGCTTTGCGTTCCTTGTTTGGCAGCCCTGTAAACTGGTCCAGGGTTAGCGCAGCCCTTTGCGATGATTTTGCGATTTTGATGGCTTTTCCTTGGTGTTCTTGGGGGCGTTACTGGCGCTGCTGCAGGGTCGCTGCGATACTCTGCGCCACGGCTGGTTTGGGAGCCTAAAATCCATGAATACGCTGTGCGCGGAAATCGGTTTTAGCGCACGTGCCTGGCGCAGTCAATCGCACGCGGACACTCTGCGCCAGCTGCTTGCGACACTTTTCTGCGAAATTCTATGAATTACCCTGTTAATATATATGCAAACTGTTTTGACCCACTTCTTTGTTTTTTGTCTTTGAAAAGGGCAACAATGTGATGGAACATTGGTTATAGTTAAGAAACTTACCCGTTTTCTTTTTGGCCAAGTATTCATTAGTCTATTATTTAAGTGTATTGTTTGAGAACTGCACTTTCTTGTATGTTACGGCCTGTAACTTGTGGGTACTTATTGTCATGGATTTCACCATTATAAACCCAGGTCTACAAGTCCCAGAATGCAAAGTTAAAAACAGAATTGGACTAGTGTCTCCCATAATGCTGGCATGTAGGGTTTTAGACTAGCATCATACTGATCTGAGAGTAATGTAGACACGGCTACATTACCCTCAGAAAATGGTGGTTCCAGTAAAACACATGCCATGCCTGTGTTTCTGCCAGCAAAACAAATCATTATGCTGGGGGGGTCTATGCCTGTGTCTCTGCCAGCACAACAAATCATAGTCATGCGGGGTTGGGGGGTCTACATGTCTCAGAGCTTCTCAGAGAAACCAGAATCACCAGCCTTCGAGCACAATTACTACGAGGAACCAGAAAGGTGAACAATCCAGCCCTCTGGCCTGAGATCGGCTGGCGCTCCACTGGAAACTCGAACACGGTCACTGAACCTGAATTCTACCATCTGCCATGAGGGAGTGAAAGAAAGGTCATGTGTACGATCATGATTTAAGAAGAAACGTTGACACCATATTAACCGTGCCCCTTGCTTGTGGTACAGGGCTGGGAGGATAGTCAGGGGCAAATGTGTTTGTCTTGGAAGCAAGACAATGCGGAGCAACACAGGTTTGAATACCTGCCCCGCGCTCAGAGACTGGTCTTTGTTATTAAGCATGTTCAGAACTAAAATATGCTCCAAGTATATGTCATGTATATTGCATGTATTTTGAGTTGCATGTGTAGTGAATGAGGTTTATCATCTCTTCTGGCCAGAAATACCTGCATGTTTGCAATTCTCTTTACCCACTTTGTGGGTCACCTAAACTTTATGCTTTGGATTGTTGGCTTCTATGGTATTTTTGTGACCGTAGAGAGTCATATTGATGTGCCCCTGTCACTACTATTCTGTCCTGGTGCGCTGCTCAGTAGTCAAAGTTGCTGCCAAGGTGGCGTTGCCTTTTTAGAGCTCCTTTTTAGTGTGAGGGTGACTCTGCAGTGGAGTAACTTTGCTGAAAATGTTGGGGGGGGGACATGAAATCTGAAGAAAAGGTGCCCCAGCCAAATGAATGGGGACAAAATGGTGTGCCATGAAAGTTGGTGGGGGAGGACAATCACCCCTGTCCCCCCCTAAACTTACGCCCATGGTGCTCTGGTCTAAGCTGGGGGAAGATGGTTTTGGCTGTACTATGCTTTACCCGTTCTACTGCATTGGTAGCGCACTGCCCATATCTGATGGCCACACGGGTACCAAGGCATTTTTCAAAGACCTGCATGGGGTCATTTTATTTTTGGTAGCCCTATGTCTGTGAGTACTGCGAGAGCAGGACTAACATGGGCCAGTTGCTGATGCGGGTTAGTCTGTTTTCCAGCCCTGGAGACCCTCAATACACAAGCTGATGCGTGGGAACTCTGTTTGGAAGTGTTTGAGGAAAGCCTGAATGGCATGCCGCCAAACCATTTGTGTGACCGCCTGATCTGTGATTGTTGGGCTGGCTTACGCCTGCCACTTAGTGAATATGTTATTCCTGGTAGACCCTGTTCTCACCTCAGATTTGTTCTGGACCTTGTGGAAAGCTGCCGGTGAAGCTGGGCTTCAGCAGGATTCCATGCTAAGCATATTGGTGGGGTCCTGTCTACTTGATGCACAGCATCCCCCTTCTGCTTTGCTAAATGCAAGTCCTTGGCTGGGCTGTCCTTAATTCCTCCCAATCTACCATAATGGTGGGGGCTGGAAGTCCTTAGTTGAACATCTTCCTAGCCTGCAGTTGGGATATATGGAAGCATTCTTCTAGACCAGGATCTAGGGTTGGGAGACTTCTGGCCCTGGGAGCGGGGAAGCTGGCTGCCGTTCCTCCACAGTTCTGTTTTTGGCCATTTTGAGTTTCCCCCACTTTACTTCTGTTGAAGGTTACGTTATATAGCACTTGCACAGCCCCTACTGCCATTGGTATGGCCTCATAATGTTGTGAGGTTGGCTGTGGGGTTGAACAGCCTTAGGAAGGCCGTAGTCAGAGATGTAAGAGGGGAGAAAAGGATTTCTAAAATGCATGTGTGCATTTTTAGCGGGCACAAAGGTGGCTAGGCCCCTGACAGAAACCCATAGTTATATGCTGAGTGTATGGGTGCTGTGACAAATGTCAGTGGGCTGCAATAGTCAGAAGGGTCAGATTATGTGAACGGTCAAACCAAATTTTGCATGGGTTTCAGCTGTATTTTATAGGATGAGATGATGCATATTTTGGTTGTGTGTAATCGAGTAGCGTTTATTCATTGGTTTGCGGGTGAGTGGGCCGAGCCTGTGTGGGTATAGATATATTTTTGTGGAGGCATGCTTAAATTTCCATAGAACAGAGACTGATAACTGTATGGAGAAGATTTTGCCGAGCT
This sequence comes from Ambystoma mexicanum, assembly GCF_040938575.1. NCBI lineage: Eukaryota > Metazoa > Chordata > Amphibia > Caudata > Ambystomatidae > Ambystoma > Ambystoma mexicanum. Next base: position 267,106,657 of record NC_090922.1, read on the forward strand.
TATCATCAAGGCTTCATTGGATGCCTTCCGAGGGCCCACTGATGTGTCCCCCTTGTTGACTCCTCCGGTGCCCCGGCATTCCCTCAAGGGGTGTGAAATAGTTCCTTCAGGAGATGGGCTGAGTTTGTCTGGCTTGGACACTGCGGTCCAAGGAATAGTCATTGTCCTATGGGTGGCTGTCCCCGCTCTCTGTCCCTGAGCTAACGTTTGATACTGCTGGAGTCCTCAGAAGTGCTCCACTGCAGCTGTTCTGCTTGTGTGTCCTGTGGTCATGTAGATCGTCCGTATTGGGGATGCTGTTCATTGTGCTCATCCTTCCTGGGCTTTGGGTGGTTTATGGGTTTGAGGGATTTCATCTAGAGCCTCCCTCCATTTACTAGCTACACAAAACCTGAGCTAGAAACTCCCCTATGCAGGTGACGATTCTGGGCTGTATGCACAGCTACCAAACACGTGAGTACTTGCCCCTAGGGTATATGACCTTGATCTGGTCATTGGATCTGCTTTCTAGCCTGTCTTAGGCTCAAGGGCATAGGGGTTTTGCATTCCACCTCTGACCATGTATTAGTGTTGGCTTGCATTGGTCGTAATTCTGCTCTCCATCCATCCTTCTCTGGCTGGCTGGGTCTTGAACTTGGAGCTGGATCTCTTCAAGTGGTTCGCCTTTGAGTCTGCTTTGAGTTGGTTGCTTCTTTGACCACACCTGTGGCTTAGAATGGTACCTACCCGAATGTATCTTATAACCGCAGTTTTGCTATTGCCTTTGTCCCATTGTTCTCTGTCGTAAAACATTTTACAAACTTTTGGACTCCTGATAACAGGCACTTAGCTGAACGTAGCAATTTCTTGTGGGTCCCTTGAGCTGTACATCAGAGACTAGAATTTCATCATGTGTCCATGGTTTATCAGGGATGTTAAAGTAAAAAGAAATCTCCACAATGCATTCATGTCCATATGAAGCAACAGTGCTACATTAACTTTGTCTCTTTTGTTTTGGCCTGTGCTAGATCCATTAAGGTCCGGTATTGCGAGTCTGATTCACATGTCATTTCTGGTGGCTGTCTGGGCATTTTGTTTTGAGGGTTTTTATTCCCTTCACTCCCTGTAGATATAGCTTTACTTGTATACGATTAACCTATGTTGTCAGTCTCTTTTTCTGCATAATAGAGATTATGTAGATCCCTGTTCTAATATGTTTTGTACGTTGTTCATGCAATTTTACCTTTGTTTAGGATCCTATTTTGCTCCCGTCTCCTTTAGCTTGCAAAGGTATAGGACTTGGAACTGGGATTTACTCCTGACACTGTCTTTTATTTATGTATGTATTGATTTAATGTGTGACATAGTTCATAATAAACGTTACACACATAATTACAACTTTAAAATATCACTACATAAATGACCACACAAACTAAAACATGAACACAAAACCTTTCATAAAATATTCTTAAAAAATGTGATTACTGCATTAAACAATGCATTTCATTCGCTCTTAAAATCCTATGCTAAAACCACTTAGTAGAAACAAATTCTGGGCAGTAGTAGAATCTTGTAAACATTTCACACCGGATCTGCAGTAACGGCATGCAATCTATACATAGATGCTTAAATGTTTCCACCGTCTCATTGCAGTAACGGCATAGCCTCTTTGTTTTAATAATATGAGATCTGGCACCAGATACATCTCTTGTTAAATACAAATTCAATTTCAATCTCAAAATACTGTTCCTAAAAACACCAGAGGGGTGTTTAGCCAAATTAGGTGCAATTTCATCATAAGCTTTGGTGTCCCAAGTAAAATTATCATAAAACCATTTATGATTCACCAATAGCTCTCTATGTATCTAAATGACTAACATTTCAACACACACAGCACATCTGAGAATACAATTGAAACTCCTGGGTATCGATCACTTTAGCTTTGAGCATTACTTCACCCCAGTTTTATTGTGGCAATAAGCCACGAGACTGCGGGCCAATACCGCCCCAGGTAATGCCCCTGGAGCCGTAGTTACAGGCCAGAGCGTAGCGAGGGCCTTAACGAAGCCCCGAGGGCATTACCGCGGGTGGTATTGGCCGCAGGTGAGGGGCTTATTGCCATTAGTACCCCGGCCCGTTAGACTGGGGTACTAATTGATTTTTTTTCTAATCCGAAACACGTTTCGGAACAGAAAAAAAAAACAAAAAAAAAAGTTTAAAAAATAGCCGCCGGGAAAGGGAAAAAGTAGTCCGTTTTCCCTTTCCATGGCGGCCATTGGGAGCGGGCGTGCTGGAAACAGCCTGTTCCCAGCGCGTCCGCTCCCGAGAAAAGAAGAAAAAAGAAGGTAAGTGGGGTGGGGGAAGGAAGAAAAAAAAATAAACGTACCGTGGTCTCCGGCGGGGGACGATGGAAGCCTGCAGCCGTGTGGAGGCTTGGAGCGGGGATGGGCCTGCTCCGAGTCTCCACACAGCTGGAGGTTTCCATCACCCCCCGCCAGAGACTGTGGGATAGATGGTAAGTTTGGTGGGGTGGGAGTTGGTAAGCAGAAAGGGGAAACAAAACAAAAAAAGTCTTACCTGAGTCCCCCGCGGGGGACGAGGGAAGCCTCCAGCCATGGGGAGGCTCGGAGTGGGGATTGCCCCGTTTCGAGCCTCCTCATTGGCTGAGGGGCTACCACACCCCTCGCTGGGAACAGAGTACTCGGCACGCACGGCGTAAAATGGAATACCGTGTGGTATGGCTCTCAAATGAGCCAATCACCACGCTGTATTCCAGTTGCGCCGCGCGTGCCAAGTACTAATGCTGGTTAAAACAAATGGTCGGGTCCTTCTGCAAAACTTCAAAGTGTCAGGAACTGGAGATTGTGGAAGCACTGGAGGCTATGATCAGCGCGCGCTCCAGTCCTCACCCAAGATGGCCGCCGTACCTTTAAGAGGCTGGCTCCTCCCACAAGCCGGTGCGTTGTATCTGTTTGTCAACGCTCGGTTCGTTTGTTGGAGTTTCCTCTTGGATCCTTCTGTGCCTTCAGCGAATCTACTTACCGCCTTGTTTCCTGCTCTAGTCACCCCCCTCCTACCTGCCGTGCCTCTTTTGTTTGTTTGCTCTATTTTCTCTCCCGCCTTATAATTCTTCATCTTTCCACTCCTGGTGTCTCGGCACCGCCTGTTTTTGTGCTTTTGCTTTTAGTTAGTCCCATTTGCTCCTGTTCCTTTCGCCACTCTGCTTATCCTTTTTTTTTACTTTTATTTAGAACTGTGGGTGCCGGTATCCTTACTTCTATCAGCGTTGCCTAGCCCTTCAAAGGTCTGGGTCCCTGTTGCTCTGACCTCACCCTGGGAAGCTTTGCCTTTACTCAAACTGACGAAATCCGTATACTTTTCTATTTTTCTTTTCGGTCTGCCTTGCCTAAACTGTTTAGGATATTCTTTTTGTCATAATTTCTTCTTATCACATGGTGTTGCCTTTTTACCCTTCTATCCTTTACTCTTATCTGCATTTAATTAGGAGAACTTCGGGAGTTCTATGCAGTTTATACTCCCAGCAGTCTGAACTATTGAGGAATCTGTCTACTATTCTACAAGCATTCCTCTTTTGGTGTGGAGAAGTTCCGCCTTCCTTTTCGATTGAGAGGAACCAACTACCCCCCATCTGAACCCATCCGGAAACAGGGTTTTTTCTGCATGTGTGCTTTTTCCCTGGAAATTAGGACTGGCCCTCTGGGGATCCCCGAGGTCAGAGTTACATCTCTGCCAAGGTGGCCTCCGGAGGGGCCAGACCCTACCTACACGATAAGAAGTTCCGAACTCCAAAGGACAAGACTCCCTCAAGGAGAAAGGATCAGAAGAAGCCCGAGGCCAACCCTAAAGAATCCTTCCCAGAAGATCCAGGTGAGGAGTTGGGGGAGGAAGCCTCGGTTCATGACAGCATACAACGCCCAATAACCATCATGGCCTCACTAGAGCAGTATCAGGAATTGGTGGCTGCCTTACAGAACCTTACTTTAGAGGTGCAGGCTTTACGGACAGAGAATGTAGCCCTCAGGCAGCAGGTAGTGTTACATCGGGATGATCGTGGAGACCTGCCTACGATGCCCCTTTCCTTTGGTAAATATGATGGTCACCCGGGGGGTCTGAAAGAATTTCTGGATGCCTGCAGAGTGTATTTCGCCTTCCGACCTCACGCCTATGAAACTGCCAGATCTAAGGTGGGGTTAATCATAGCCAATCTAATTGGAAACGCCCTTGCATGGGCCACACCCTTGGTTACCAGAGATGATCCCGTTTTGAGCGACTATGATCGTTTTACAGAGGTTTTTGGTGAAAGATTTGATAGACCAGAAGTATTCTATTCTTCTCTGGAAGCAATACTTGATGTCCAACAGGGAAACACGGACATACAGACCTATCTCTCCCGTTTCCAGAGGCTGGCAGCCAAGGCAGATTGGCCTGATTCTGCTCAGCAAACAATCTTCAGACGGGGTCTTCGTGAAGAAATCAAGGACGAGCTAGCCAGAGTGGCTCGTCCGGCATCCTTTCAGGAATTGGTGACTTTGTCACTTCAGATCGAGTTCCGTCTTCAAGAGAGAAGGTCCGAAAGAAGAAGAACCAGAGGCTTCCCACAACAGTCCAGTCAACCATCCCCTGCTCCTCCTCCTCGAACTACCTCTAGGATGGATGAACCTATGCAGATTGGGGCGGCTCGCGGTCCCTTGACGCAAGAAGAAAGAAGAAGAAGGAGAGAGACAGGTTTATGTATGTACTGCGGCTCCTCGAAGCATTTTTTGAGAGACTGTCCTGAAGTCCCACCTAGACGACAGGGAAACTTCCACCCCCGATCCACAGCAAGGGAGGTTTCGGGGGAAGTAACAAGCACCCTTGCTACTACACAAGAGCAGTAAGCACCCCGGAGGATAACAGCCTAATGGTGTTTCGGGTCAACCTGTGGTTGACCGAGGATTCCCCTACTGAGGTGTTCGCTATGCTAGACTGCGGAGCTGCTGGAAATTTCATTGACTCTAAGTGGGCAGCTGAGCATCTAATCTCCACCATACCCAAGGCCACCCCGATTCCAGTAGAAGGTGTCGATGGTAGACCCCTGTCCTCCGGACCTATAACGCTGGAGACCATTCCATTAAGGATGAGACTCGGCCAACATGAAGAGTTTTTGGTGTTTGACCAGATCCGTGCTGCTCATTTTCCGTTAGTTATAGGAATTCCTTGGCTAAGGAGACACAACCCTCACATTGATTGGACTACCAACAGGGTCTCTTTCAATTCAACCTTCTGTGAGTCCCACTGTATCAACAGGTCTGCTTCTCCTAACACCCTAGAACACAGCCAGCGTGGGGTTCAGGGACATGTCACTGTGGCCTCAGTTCCCGTACATTATCAAGACTTCTCAGAGGTGTTTATGGACACCATACCATACCCAGACAACTACCACCACATAGACCTGAGGATTATAATCCTCTGACCTGAGGATTGCTGCATTGACTTAATTCCGGAGGCTGTGGTTCCCTTTGGTAGAATGTACCCCTTGTCGTTACCAGAGAGGAAGGCTTTAAGAGAGTACCTCGACGCTAATTTGCAGAACGGATTAATCCAAGAGTCCAAGTCCGCCTGTGGGGCCTCCTTATTCTTCATTCCCAAGAAGGATTGGACAGAGCTCCGCCCTTGTATAGATTACAGGGGTCTAAACAAGATTACCATCCGGGACAGATATCCCAGGCCCCTAATTCGGGATATATTGGAGGCAGTACAGGGGGCGGTGTACTTTACTAAGCTTGATCTAAGAGGTGCTTATCACCTCTTAAGAATCAGGCAGGGTGACGAGTGGAAGACGGCGTTCCGCACCCCCTTCGGACTCTTTGAATACTGTGTGATGCCCTTCGGTCTCGTAAACGCACCAGCCATCTTCCAGAGGTACATGGACAAGATATTCGCCGACATGTTGTTTTTGTCGGTAGTAGTGTACCTGGACGACATCCTAATCTTTTCCAAGTCTTTATCAGAGCACCGATCATTGGTCAGATTAGTTCTACAGCGTCTGCAGTTCCATCAGTTACTGGTAAAGCCAGAGAAGTGTTCATTTGAATCCACAACAGTGTCCTACTTGGGTTTCATACTATCCAAGGATGGTATTGAGATGGATGCTAATAAAGTAAAGGCCATTAGAGATTGGAAGGAACCTACCAATGTCAAGGAACTACAAAGGTTTCTAGGACTGGCTAACTTTTACAGGAGGTTTATTCCCAACTTCTCCAAGAAGGTACTCCCTTTGACCTCCTTATTGAAAAAGGGTGTGAGGTTCATATTCGGAGTCGAACCTCAAAGAGCTTTCAGTTTTTTAAAGGAATGTTTTTCTACAGCACCCATCCTGGTCCAACCGGATCAGGCCAAGCCTTTCATTCTTGAAACAGATGCTTCTGGAGGGGCGGTAGGGGCAGTCTTACTCCAAAAGACGGAAGACGGCTATGAGCATCCGGTTGCTTACTACTCCAAGACACTTACTAGTAGTGAGTGCAACTACTCTGTAATCGAAAAGGAGCTGTTGGCCATAAAGTTAGCCTGCCAAGAATGGAGACATCTCCTACAAGGAGCCACACATCAATTCACCATTAGAACTGACCACCGTAACCTTCGGGTTTTGCAACAGTTAGAATGTTCTAACGCCAGACACGCCAGATGGGCGTATTTTTTCTTACAATACGACTTTATGATTACTTACATACCTGGCACAGAGAACAGGAAGGCCGACGCTTTGTCCAGAAGCCTAGGAGAGTCATCTAGTTCCTATAAGGAACATGAACTGGTTTTTCCACATCTCACTGTCCTAGCTTCTACAGTTTTGTTCCTTCAAGACCTAATCCCACTGTATAAGAGGTGTTCCGAAGTTCCGTTATCTGTTAACCAGGATAAGGACGGATTGTTCTATCATGAAGGAGCTCTCTACATTCCTACGAAGGAGTTGCAAAGGCTAATACTTTCTTGGTGTCATGACACCCCTCTATCCGGTCATTCCGGTATTAGGAAGACCTTTGATCTTATCCAGAGAGGATTCTGGTGGCCTACCTTAAGAAGAGATGTAGGCCAGTATGTGTCTGCTTGTTCGGTATGTGCTTCCAACAAGAACCGAACAGGAAGGCCGTTGGGGTTGTTACAACAAGACTCCCTACCAGACCGTCCTTGGGAACATATATCTACCGATTTTATCGTAGATCTCCCTCCATCATATGGCATGACTACAATCATGGTGACCCTTGACTCCTTTAGCAAACTAGCGTATTTCTCTGCCTTCAAGCAAGTCCCTTCTGCCTCTGAGATGGCCGCAACTTTTCTCCAGGACATTGTTCGTCTTCATGGTGTACCTAAGACCATTGTGTCTGACAGGGGACCCCAATTCACCTCAAAGTTTTGGTCCTCCCTTTGCCAAGCACTCGGAATTCACAAGGCTCTTTCCTCAGGATATCATCCACAGAGCAACGGCCAAACAGAAAGACTTAATGCCAATTTAGAACAATATCTTAAGTGTTTTTGCAGTCCACAACAAGAAGAGTGGTATTGCTTTCTCCCACAAGCGGAATTCGCTTATAACAATTCCCTTCATACCTCGATCCAGATGAGCCCTTTCTATTGTACTTACGGATACCATCCTCAACACCTACCCTGGCTCAGTCCTCCTTCTACCAAGATTCCGGCTCTAGATTCGATTCTACTAGACCTACAGAAGGTGCACAAGCTCGCTAAGGAAGCTCACCAAGCAAGTCAACTAGCACAGAAGAAGTGGGCTGACAAGGGTCGTCGCGCCCATCCAAGCTGGAAGGTCGGACAATTGGTCTGGTTATCCACCAGGTATCTACCTAGATGGGTTCATAGGGGGAAGTTCTCCTCTCGTTTTCTTGGGCCTTTCCCCATTTTGCAACAGATCAACCCGGTTGCATATAAGCTCCAGCTACCAGACTATTTTAGGAAGGTGCATCCGGTCTTTCATGTATCCCTTCTCAAAGAATACAAGGATGATCCCTTCAAGAGACCTGTGAAACGCTCACGTGCCCGAGTGATCTCGACGCCTGAAGAATATGAAGTATCTCATTTGGTGGATTCCCGTTACCGCAGAGGGCGGTTATACTACTTGGTTCATTGGAAGAATTATCCAGTAGAAGAGAGGACATGGGAACCTGTGAACCATGTACATGCCCCACGTCTGGTGCAGAGGTTCCATCGACTTCATCCGGGCAAACCTGGGGGTGCCCCGAGGAAGAAGGGGTATACTGTCAGGAACTGGAGATTGTGGAAGCACTGGAGGCTATGATCAGCGCGCGCTCCAGTCCTCACCCAAGATGGCCGCCGTACCTTTAAGAGGCTGGCTCCTCCCACAAGCCGGTGCGTTGTATCTGTTTGTCAACGCTCGGTTCGTGTGTTGGAGTTTCCTCTTGGATCCTTCTGTGCCTTCAGCAAATCTACTTACTGCCTTGTTTCCTGCTATAGTCACCCCCCTCCTACCTGCCGTGCCTCTTTTGTTTGTTTGCTCTATTTTCTCTCCCGCCTTATAATTCTTCATCTTTCCACTCCTGGTGTCTCGGCACCGCCTGTTTTTGTGCTTTTGCTTTTAGTTAGTCCCATTTGCTCCTGTTCCTTTTGCCACTCTGCTTATCCTTTTTTTTAACTTTTATTTAGAACTGTGGGTGCCGGTATCCTTACTTCTATCAGCGTTGCCTAGCCCTTCAAAGGTCTGGGTCCCTGTTGCTCTGACCTCACCCTGGGAAGCTTTGCCTTTACTCAAACTGACGAAATCCGTATACTTTTCTATTTTTCTTTTCGGTCTGCCTTGCCTAAACTGTTTAGGATATTCTTTTTGTCATAATTTCTTCTTATCACGTGGTGTTGCCTTTTTACCCTTCTATCCTTTACTCTTATCTGCATTTAATTAGGAGAACTTCGGGAGTTCTATGCAGTTTATACTCCCAGCAGTCTGAACTATTGAGGAATCTGTCTACTATTCTACAAGTATTCCTCTTTTGGTGTGGAGAAGCTCCGCCTTCCTTTTCGATTGAGAGGAACCAACTACCCCCCATCTGAACCCATCCGGAAACAGGGTTTTTTCTGCATTTGTGCTTTTTCCCTGGAAATTAGGACTGGCCCTCTGGGGATCCCCGAGGTCAGAGTTACATCTCTGCCAAGGTGGCCTCCGGAGGGGCCAGACCCTACCTACACGATAAGAAGTTCCGAACTCCAAAGGACAAGACTCCCTCAAGGAGAAAGGATCAGAAGAAGCCCGAGGCCAACCCTAAAGAATCCTTCCCAGAAGATCCAGGTGAGGAGTTGGGGGAGGAAGCCTCGGTTCATGACACAAAGCACTTAAAGAGATTACATCTGCCTCCTGCGAAACTACCAAGCCATAAACATTGTGTCCTGTTCAATTGCTGACCATCTACTTGGTTGATCATTGTTCGTCCCTCATCCCTCAATCCTGCAGAACTAGATTTTTCCAGCTACCTTAAAGTCACTGCACAAACTGCTGACTGCAGGGTCTACATTAATTAATAAAAGCTCAATACATACATACTGTTGTTGGATGCAACTGCCTTGATTTTCAGAGTTCTGTAGAGGAGCAACTGAATACCTCTGCAGGAAGTCCTCTCCCATCTTGCCCATATGTTCGAAACCGGAAATTGTGACATTCATGACAGCAGTGATTGTGCCTATTCCACAGAGAGTCTTCAAGAAAAGGTATCCATTAAGAAAACCCTATGTGATGTACCCTTGTAGAGATGATAACTTCTTGGAGGAGATCCCCGAAGGAATATGAAGATGAGAGGAAAAGAGGCTGGTGACGTCACAAGAAATGAGTGTGGTGCACTGAGAAGAATACTCAAAGAAGAAGATGCATAGACCTAATAGAATCTGATGATGAAGTAAAGAATCAAGCAAACTTTCACATGCGGAATGAAGATTGCACTTGTGAAGAGCACTGTAGAAAATACAAGCAATTTTATAACTGTACAGATGCAGTAATTTAAGTAGGCTAAGTGATCATAAAGGCTTGCAATACGTAGTGACTAGACTGCAGGCGGTGCCACCATTATATAGAATTCTGGACATCAGTGTCACATATGGCTCAGACCCATGAAGAAAGGAGGATCGGAGAGCTGTGTCACATTAAGAAAACAGCTGAATATTGAGGAAAGACCTGGAATAGCTGTCTGGCCTGGTGTCAAAGGATGGAGCCACCAAGAACCGGTTACCTATCCTTGAAGAACAGTGAACGGGAGACGCTGAATTAAGGTTCAAGAAAGAACAGCATGCGTGCCAAGTTTATTAATTCAAGACACTTAAATGCTGTGAAATAGGCCGAAATACGGTCTCCTGTCACGTGAGTCCAGGATGGAAATAGGAGATGGGAGTACAGACCAGAACTGTGAAAAGAGTGTGCCTATACTCCCTTTTATTCTGAGGAGCAGTGATACTTTGCAAGGACAAGTTCAAAGACAATCTGAATGGCAGAAGGCATGAGCGATGAGAGATGTTGGGCTAATTGGGTGGGGAGACACGGTCAAGTACACCCACTGGCATCTGGGCTACCAGCTTACATGCTGCTAGTGAGCCGAATGTTCCAGAAGGGTACAAGCGTGCCAACCAATAGACGAGGGCCATACAAAGAAGGGCCTTATAGTTTGATAACCAATGTTGTATCGTGTATCTAGTAACTAATGAAGATGACTTGTACTAGGGGTGGGCTTAAGTTGTCCACCTGACTATAGAGACCCAATCACAACCGGATCCCTTAAAGAAAGTATACTTAGATGTTCCCCTTGAGCCAATCACAATCCCCCGTAGGCTTTCTTAGTTTGCCACGTAGTATGACCCCCATGTATGATGAATTTTTAGTACTTAAGTATGTTTTTATGCAAAATGATTGAGAGCATGATCGAACATCCATTGATTTCCATTATTGACATGGGTCGTTAGCAGGTCCTTCCCTCTAATTTGCAAATCCAGCACTCTAACAAGGAGCTATAGGAGGAACAGTAACGAGCCGCGGTGGGCAGCTAAATAGAAGCCTCACGAGTTTGTATGGGATCATGGCCACGCCCGACCAGTGACTTAGCTCTAGAAAACATTTTCTATGCTGGTGTTAGTGCTGTGCCCATGTCAGCGAGGCTGTGCCATGGTTGATTGAATACAGCTTGTGGGGTCGCCTGGAGTTTTTAATCCTATATTGCTCGCTGTTGAAGTGAATGTAACAGTGACTTTTCTAATTGCACAAGAAGCATGGCATTAAGTACAGATTCCGGTAGACTGCAGAGGATGCAGGACGCTTCTTAAAACGGGTTCTGGTCATTCAATTAGTAAGGTTACATATATTAAATACTAGCTGTACCACCCCGCAGTACACGGGTCTGTAGCTGACATGCATGTAGGGGTCTGCTATAGCCTTGTGTATGTTTTATTGTGTCATAACGTGTCATGATCTCTGCTTCCAAAAGGTCAGGGTTTTCCCAACTCCCTTGGAAGCAGATCCATAACCCAGGTTCCGAGTGCCAACCAGTCCCAATTGGGACCTTTTGGACCCAGCCCTGGCGCCAGTGGCACCAGGCTCATAAATATGCCCAGTCCCAGCGCTGGAAGCGCCGGGCTCATAATGCTTGGGTGGACTTACCTGCAGCAGACCATGCTGCTTACTTGCCTGCCAGTTGAGCCTCTGATCCTCTTCTGTTTGGAACTACTTTTCCTGTTGGGTGGGGCAGGAGCCACTCCCTAGATTCAGAACACTGGAACTCTTCTGGAAAGCAGGAACTCTTTTCTTACCTAGGCGTGGCTGTGGAAGGAGACACCTAAGCACTACAGGAGGCTATTTAAACCACACCCGATGGATGAATCTTGCTTTGCGTTATTCTGCATCCTCTGCAGCAGAACGCTCATTGTGTCTTCTGCATCTGATCCTGGGCCTAAGGAAAAAGGCTTACCATCCTGAATCCAGTCTTCAGCAACACCTATAAAGACAAGAAAGAACAGGTTAGCATTACGGTCTTCAGTGACAGCTCTTCACTTACCTGGTCCATCGGCTGTCACCAACGCCTCGCGCTGCATTCCGGCATCTGAAAGACAAAGGCTTACCTACTCCTCGTGCGCTCCAGAGGTCTTCACACTGCATTCCGGCATCTGAAAGACAAAAGCTTACCAACTCTTCGCACGCTCCGGAGGCCTTCGGCGCTGCATCCCGCATTTGAAAGACAAAACAAGGTGCGTTTAAAGACATTGGGGAACTTTAATACTCACGTGCCATTACTCCTTTCCACATCTAACCCAGTGGGTATTCCGGCACCCTGCAGCCGCTCCGAACTTGTACCTGCAAAATAAAAAGACAGTTAGAGCGCATCGTGAAGCAGGCAACAAGCGCTTACTTACGTGCTTCCAGGCGCTTCTATTCATCACACGGGCTCCATCTTCAACTCACTTCAGCCCGTCATCCGCCATCGCCAGAACCCTGCAAAACAAGAAACATCATTACTAAAGACTTTAAAGACATTAGAATTACTCGAAACTTACCGTTCGTGCAGTAAACGACAGACAGCAGTCCTCTGAAGTCAAGAGGCCTGCTCCCCTTATCCAGTGAAGAAACTGGTTACAGCACCCTGCCCCGAGGCAGATGGAGAGCACGGCGTTCAGTTACCTAAGGTGAGAGCGTTAACCTTTGGGGTTCTACAGGAGAAGAGAAAGGGAAGAAGAGAGAGACATTCAATAACCCAGTTCCTTAATCCCATATTTTCTATCTGCAGACATCTTACCCTTCGAGTCAGACATACAGTGCACAGAGGTCCAGCCCAAAGAGCCAGCCGTGTGTTACACATCACCTTTGAAGATACGGTATACGCCCAGTCAAGACCGGCGCCTCTACGGGAATCAGGTGAGCGTTACAGAACGCAAAGCCTACCACAAAACTCCCGTCCAGGCGCCATGGAAACCTCGGATACCGACCAGCTAGCCCAGTTACTTGGGGAACTAAGGGCAGAAGTGCATGCAGCCCGTCAGGAAATGAACGCTCTAAGAAGGGAACTGATTATTTCCAAGGAGCGAACAGATGATCTCGCTAGACAATTGCTACAGTCACAAGTCGGACAGACCCCGTTACCCGCATCTGGGGGAAATCTTCCTTCTACATCCTCTATGAATCCAGTGCAGATCAACCTACCTGGGAATGTACCTCTGGCTCCGCCCGAACGATTTTCTGGTGACCCAAAGAGGTTTGCAGTATTTATCAATCAGTGCCGGTTGCATTTCTTATGCCGGCCAGCAGCCTTTCCAACTGATCAAGCTAAAGTAGCTTTCGTGCTTTCGTACCTTAGTGGCAATGCGGCAGACTGGCCGATCCCTCTAGTAAATCAAGATGATCCGGTCCTCCATGATTTTCAAGCTTTTCAGCTCAGTATGGAAAAACTGTTCGCAAGACATTCACAGGGGCAGGCCTTGGACAATGAGCTTCTTTCGTTGCGACAAGGTAATCAAGACCTTTTGGCTTATATTGCGTCTTTCAACAGACTGATAGTGGAAACTCAATGGCCTGAGGACAAAAGGATTACGCTGTTTTATAGAGGTCTACGTGGAGAGCTCAAAGATGTGTTAGCCCAAGTAGTGAATCCCCCACAAGATTGTTCGGACTATATAGACTTAGTCATTCAAATAGATCACAGACTGCAGAACAGGAAGGCCGATCGTTCCAAGTTTGATGCTCGAGTATTTTCAAAACCGCCAACTCCTTCCAAAGGAGTAGACTCCGGGGAACCCATGCAAATAGGGGGTCTGAAAGGTCCTCTAACACAAAAGGAGCGGGAAAGGAGAAAACAGTTGCAATTATGCCTCTATTGCGGAAACTCAGGGCACTTTCTTCGAGACTGTCCGGTGAAACCTGCCAAGAAGGCAGTAGGAGCTGCAGTTACCAAAGTTACAAACTCTGAGCAGGGAAACGACCTCGCCCGACAAGAATAGAGGTCCTCTTGCCGAGCGTGAAAACCAGTTCCGTGACCTCGCATTTCGTGATACCTATGGTCCTCATTAGTCCTGATAATCCGGATCGATTACATGCAATTGAAGCTTACGTCGACAGCGGTGCCATCGGCAATTATGTGGATCATGAAATGGTTTTGAGGATGAATCTAACTCTTTGTCCCAAGGCTGTAAAGGACGTCATTACTACGGTGGATGGTACGGAGATAGCCTCCGGGCCAGTAACGCATACCACTCAAGAGGTGACGCTAGTAAGTCAAGATGGACACCATGAGAAGATAATGTTCGATGTGATCAAGGCCCCTCAGTTTCAGATTATTCTAGGAATACCTTGGTTAGAGAAACACAATCCTCTGATCGATTGGCGAGCAAGAACGGTCCAGTTTCCAGAATGTGTCTCTACTTGTCACCCTCCACATGGTGTTGCACTGGCAGCAATTTCTTCAGAGACTCCCCAGTTACCTCCCGAATACCTAGAATACCAAGATGTTTTCCGGAAGGATCAGGCTAACTCTCTACCTCCTCATAGGTCTTATGACTGCCAGATAGACCTGATACCTGGATCTACTCCTCCTTGTAGTAGAATTTATGCCCTCACCGAGCCTGAGAACCTTCACCTTCGACAATACCTGGATCAATACCTGGCAAATGGGTTTATTCGTCCTTCCAAGTCCCCTGCTTCTTCAGCTTTGTTCTTCGTTCCAAAAAAGGAAGGAGACCTTAGAACTTGTATAGATTATCGCTCCCTGAACCAGATCACCGTTAAGAATAGATATCCGTTACCTTTGATCCCTGAACTCCTGGACCAAGTCAGAAAAGCATGCATATATACAAAGCTGGATCTTAGAGGAGCTTACCACTTGGTACGAGTAAAAGAGGGCGATGAATGGAAGACGGCCTTCCGCACCAAGTATGGACTATTTGAATATCAGGTCATGCCCTTCGGACTTTGCAATGCCCCGGCCGCCTTTCAATATTTTATGAATGATGTCCTCAGAGAGCTCATAGATGTGTGTGTTGTTGTTTACATTGACGACATCCTCGTTTATTCTTCATCGGAATCTGAACGTGAAAATGGTCCTCGAAAGATTGCGTCAACACAAACTTTTCGCTAAGTTGGAAAAATGTGTTTTCAACGTGACTGAAGTTGAATTCTTGGGATTCATATTATCACCTGGCGGAGTGCGTATGGATTCAAAGAAGGTCGATGCAGTTCTCAAATGGCCATCACCATCCTCCGTAAAAGGTGTGCAAAGCATGTTAGGCTTCGCTAACTTTTACCACAGGTTTATCCCCGAATTCTCTCGAATAGTCCAGCCCATCACTGCCTTGTTAAAGAAAAACAAACGTTTTTAATGGTCTACCGAGGCGGAACAAGCTTTCCAGGATTTGAAGACTAAATTTATCTCTGCACCAATCTTAAAACAGCCTCGCCCCGAACTCCCCTACATCGTGGAAACTGATGCTTCAAGCCTTGCCATGGGGGCAGTTCTATCACAAAAGGACCCGGTAACCAATCAGTTGCATCCCGTGGCATTTTGGTCCCGCAAATTCTCGCCTCCTGAAATCAATTACACGATTACTGACAAGGAACTTCTGGCTATCAAGTCTGCCTTTAAGGCTTGGCGGCATTATCTGCTGGGGGCCCGACACACCGTTACTGTGATTACGGATCACCGAAACCTGCAATATTTGAAAACCGCAAAAGCCCAATCCTCTAGACAACTCCGTTGGGCATTATTCTTTGCCGAGTTTGACTTCATAATTACCTATCGACCTGGTACAAAGAACGGTAAAGCTGATGCCCTTTCTTGGATGGGAGTGGAAGAACACTTGATCAACCCTAAACCTGTACCAATCATTCCCGAACAAAGAATTCTGGGTGTAATCGCCACAGAATCCATAGAGGAAGTTAAGGATAAAGCCAGGCAACTTGTAACTCCAGCAGACATACAGAATTGGCATCTGCAGGGAAAGGACTTTGCAGTAAAGGACAACTTATTGTATTTCCAAGAACGATTATACCTACCCAGCACAGATTTACAGAAAAAAGTAATCTCTTGTTATCACGATTCTTTAATGGAAGGACATCCCGGTATGGCCAAGACCTCAGAAAAGATCAAGCGCTACTTCTGGTGGCCGTCTTGGAAAAAAGATATCAGAGACTTTATAATGTCCTGTGGAGTATGCGCCCAAAACAAGAGTCAAAAGGAAAGACCAGCAGGCCTCTTACGCCCTATTGACATCCCACCTCGCCCTTGGCATACGCTTTCTATGGACTTCATCACCGATCTACCTCCATGCTCCGGATACAATACGATTCTAGTAATCGTGGACTTATTCTCCAAGATGGCGCATTTCATTCCGCTCAAAGGCTTGCCAACAGCAGCAACTCTGGCCCGAGAATTTCTCGAAAACATCGTCCGACTGCACGGTTTTCCTTCGGTTCTAATTTCGGATCGAGGTAGTCAATTTATTTCTCATTTTTGGCGAAGTTGCTGTCGGTCGGCTCAAATTGATGTGAGACTATCGACCATTCACCACCCTCAGACCGACGGACAAACCGAGAGGACCAATCAAACTCTGGAACAGTATTTACGCTGCATGCTGCAACAAACTGAAAAAACTTGGAAAGACATCCTTTGGATAGCCGAATATGCCTACAATAACTCTGTCCATTCGGGAACTGGGAAAACGCCGTTTTTTCTTTTGTACGGCAGTCACCCTCGAACCTCGGAGTTAGATCCCCTCCAAGATCTTGAAACACCAGCAGTAGACTACCTGCATTCTACAATCACCCAAGCCTTTAAGGAAGCTGTTTCTCACCTTCAAAGGGCTAAAGAACAATACAAGAAAGGAGCAGATCAACATCGGAAGGAAGCCCCTCAATATCAAGTAGGGGATCAAGTCTGGTTATCCACCAAATATCTACCTCTAAAAGGGCCACGCACATTCAACCCAAGATACCTTGGTCCCTATTCCATCACTACCATAGTAAACCCAGTAGCGGTCAAGTTGGACTTGCCCCCGCACATGAAGATACATCCGGTCTTCCACGTCTCTCTATTAAAACCCGTGCAACCTCGAACCCGACTAACTAAATCTCCAAAACCTATCCTAGTTGATGGAGAACTCGAGTTTGAAGTCAAAAGCATTCTGGACTCCAAGATCTCCAAATCTAAACTATTTTACCTAATTGACTGGAAAGGCTACGGCCCCCAAGAGAGATCCTGGGAACCTGCTGAATATGTCCATGCTCCTCGCCTAATCAAAAGATTTCACCAAACATTTCCTGACAAGCCAAAACCCCCGGAGAAGCCCGGTTTGGGAGGGGCCTTGAGGGGGGGTACTGTCATGATCTCTACTTCCAAAAGGTCAGGGTTTTCCCAACTCCCTTGGAAGCAGATCCATAACCCAGGTTCCGAGTGCCAACCAGTCCCAATTGGGACCTTTTGGACCCAGTCCTGGCGCCAGTGGCACCAGGCTCATAAATATGCCCAGTCCCAGCGCTGGAAGCGCCGGGCTCATAATGCTTGGGTGGACTTACCTGCAGCAGACCATGCTGCTTACTTGCCTGCCAGTTGAGCCTCTGATCCTCTTCTGTTTGGAACTACTTTTCCTGTTGGGTGGGGCAGGAGCCACTCCCTAGATTCAGAACACTGGAACTCTTCTGGAAAGCAGGAACTCTTTTCTTACCTAGGCGTGGCTGTGGAAGGAGACACCTAAGCACTACAGGAGGCTATTTAAACCACACCCGATGGATGAATCTTGCTTTGCGTTATTCTGCATCCTCTGCAGCAGAACGCTCATCGTGTCTTCTGCATCTGATCCTGGGCCTAAGGAAAAAGGCTTACCATCCTGAATCCAGTCTTCAGCAACACCTATAAAGACAAGAAAGAACAGGTTAGCATTACGGTCTTCAGTGACAGCTCTTCACTTACCTGGTCCATCGGCTGTCACCAACGCCTTGCACTGCATTCCGGCATCTGAAAGACAAAGGCTTACCTACTCCTCGTGCGCTCCGGAGGTCTTCACACTGCATTCCGGCATCTGAAAGACAAAAGCTTACCAACTCTTCGCACGCTCCGGAGGCCTTCGGCGCTGCATCCCGCATCTGAAAGACAAAACAAGGTGCGTTTAAAGACATTGGGGAACTTTAATACTCACGTGCCATTACTCCTTTCCACATCTAACCCAGTGGGTATTCCGGCACCCTGCAGCCGCTCCGAACTTGTACCTGCAAAATAAAAAGACAGTTAGAGCGCATCGTGAAGCAGGCAACAAGCGCTTACTTACGTGCTTCCAGGTGCTTCTATTCATCACACGGGCTCCATCTTCAACTCACTTCAGCCCGTCATCCGCCATCGCCGGAACCCTGCAAAACAAGAAACATCATTACTAAAGACTTTAAAGACATTAGAATTACTCGAAACTTACCGTTCGTGCAGTAAACGACAGACAGCAGTCCTCTGAAGTCAAGAGGCCTGCTCCCCTTATCCAGTGAAGAAACTGGTTACAGCACCCTGCCCCGAGGCAGATGGAGAGCACGGCGTTCACTTACCTAAGGTGAGAGCGTTAACCTTTGGGGTTCTACAGGAGAAGAGAAAGGGAAGAAGAGAGAGACATTCAATAACCCAGTTCCTTAATCCCATATTTTCTATCTGCAGACATCTTACCCTTCGAGTTAGACATACAGTGCACAGAGGTCCAGCCCAAAGAGCCAGCCGTGTGTTACACATCACCTTTGAAGATACGGTATACGCCCAGTCAAGACCGGCGCCTCTACGGGAATCAGGTGAGCGTTACATAACGTCCTATTTTTGAAAAATCGTAAAATCGTCAACCTTCCAAAATCGCCTATACTGATAGCACAGAGCCGGACCACGCTCCACCCCTTTGCAGTGAGAATGGGTGGGGTTGGCCAAATTTCACTATCACCAGTTACCCTCAGACTGATGTTCCAACCTTGTTTCCTCACTTCCCATTTTTGAAAAATTCACAAAATCGTCAATCTCACAAAGTCGCCTATACTGATTTCACAGAGCAAATGGGTGGGTTTGGTCAAATTTCACTATCGCCAGTACATCCCAGACTGGAATTCCGACCTTGGGCCATATTTTCAGCCCACCAGCTGTTGTGGGGCTGGAGCCAACAATCGCAAAATCGGCAATCTCCTGAAATCGCCAAAATACTGCTAGCACAGGGCCGGACCCCTCTCCACCCCTGTGCAGGGCGAATGGGTGGGCTTGGTCAAATTTCACTATTGCCAGTACACCCCAGACTTGTATGCCAACCTTGTGTCCTAACTTCCCATTTTTGGAAAAGTCACAAAATCGTCAATCTCCCGAAATCGCCTATACTTATAGCACAGGACCGGAACCCGCCCTGCGAATGGGTGGGGTTGATCAGATTTCACCATCGCCATTACACCCCAGACTGGTATGCCGACCTTGCGCCAACATTTCAGCCCACCAACTGTTGTTGGTCTGGAGCCAACAATTGCAAAATCATCAATCTCCCAAAACCGCCTATACTGATAGCACAGGGCCTAGCCCCGCCCTGGTCAAGGCAAATGGATGTGGTGGGTCAAATTTCACTATCGCCAATACACCCCAGACTGGTATGCCAACCGTGGGCCAAAATTTCAGCCCACCACCTAACATAGGGCTGGATCCAACTCCAAACATACAAATACACTTTCACAAATATATATATATATATATATGGATACATACTAGCGGTACCACACGACATTGCATGGGTCTGTAGCTGACATGCACTTGGGGGTCTGCTAATCTCCTGAAATGGCCTATACTGATAGCAGAGGACCGGACCCGGCTCAACCCCTGTGCAGGGCAAATGGGTGGGGTTCATCAAATTTCATTATCGCTAGTACACACCAGACTGGTATGGCGACCTTGTGACCTAACTTCCTATTTTTGGAAAAGTTGCAAAATCAGCAGTCTCCCGAAATTGCATTTACTGATAGCACAGGGCCAGACCCAGCCCTGTGCAGGGCGAATGGATGGGGTTGGTCAGATTTCACCATCCCCAGTACACCCCAGACTAGTATGCCAACCGTGGGCTAAAATATCAGCCCACCAACTGTTATGGGGCTGGAGCCAACCCCAAACATACAAACACAATTATATATTGATCGAAAACATCCGGTTGAATACCCTGCTGTAGAATCGAACTTGCAGCTAGAATGAATCTAAGTGAAATTAAACTATCTGGTAAGGTACTGGGGTAACCGTTAAGCTTTGTGCTCTTTGAGCCACAGTACTCTGAGATCAAATTGAGTGAAGAGTGCAAATTTAATTAAGACCTTCAAACCGCTGACCTCCATGCTGGTCTGTCTATTATTTTGGAAAGTGGAGAGGTGGTAACAGACTGGCTCTGAATGTGCCAGAAAGAGTCAGAGGTGATTGAAAGGCTTGCATCTCGAGTGCTTTGGAAAACTGTTTTCTGGGAATTGACTGCCCATCCAGGAAAGCACAGCAGCGGCATGCAACTGGAGCGACTGCTGTGCCAGCTGCTAAGTGTGTCGCTATCATAAGACAAGGACTCATGGAGGACCGGGCGTCAATGTCAAACTCTGTTTGCGAAGAGGACGAAGGCTCAATTGTATTGGTCAGCCCTACATGTTTGTCATTAGAAGACGGTGCCTTGCAACTGGAGGCAGTTGACATCACTAACCCTGAAGCCAATGATTGCCTACAACGCTCATCAAGAACTTGTCGACAAAAAAAGTTTTAGATTTGGAGATACTTCGAGGGAAACAAGAATAAGAACACTGTAGAAATGACCAACTACTTCTCAGCCCGAGAAGCCTCATCTACAAACTATACCATCAAAGAGAATGACTTCTGTACTGAACTGGCGGTGGAGAATACAGTTTCTTTACCCTGCCTTGACTCTAAAAACCATTGAATCTGTGGTTAATGCTTTTGTGCTGAGTCACATAGATCAGAGTCTGGGGCCCCTAAAAGTATCTCCAGGGTTAGAATTGCCATATACTCCCATGCACCCAACTTGCTCGAGTTCCGAAATGGTGGAACCAGAGATTGATGATGTGGTAGACCAGGCATTGGGTAATGAACTGAGCAAGGTGCTAGCCACCACTAATACTAATGAGACAGGGGTGGATGCCCACACTTTGCGTTGGCCTGTTTGTAATGCATTATCTCTGCACTCAGACAGAGGCCATGGCGACATAACTGGTCAGTGGAGAGCTTAATAACTCAATTCAAGACAGCTTGGCTATCTGTGAGACAGTGGCTATGTTTAGCATTTTGGAAAATGTACAGCTCACTGCAAAATGTGGTGTTATGGTGAAAAGGTTTGAGAGACAAGACCCCCCTCTTGAGAATGTTATGGGGACTTGTGAAAGCATCATGAATAAGACACAGACAACTCACTGAAAGAAGGTTGCAAAAAGGCCTATCCTGGCCTAAGTTAAGGTGGAAGTTCCCTACCTAAATAAACCTAAGCATAGTCTGTGCCAGGAAGTCAAAAGCAAATATCTGTGTCCAAAACCTAAAATTGCCCTCATATCTCTTTGTATACAATGTGTAGGGATGCCAGCCTCAACATGATAAGTGTTCAAATAAAAGTTCAGAGCCTTGTCCAGCTCTTTGTCAAAAGGTTTCCCTTCCCAAAGGTTCAAATATTCCACAGTACAAAAGGGGATTCTTTCAACAGTTTCAATACAACACAATTGCTGGGGATGGTTCCCCGCTCTTCTGTCTTGGATATGTTTCACCAATCTCATAGAATTCAACTCCTTAGTTCCAAATCACACAAGGTTTCTTTAGAACAAATCGCAAGCTTCTTTGTGGTGCCTTAAATGTCTTTTCCATAGAGGGGTGTACTCTGTCTAGGCGCAGCTGTTGGACCACACGGTCCACTCATTACAGGTCACGCAACCAACACACCATACTTGCTCCTTCTTCATAGGCATGTTAGCACTGTATCATCTCTACAGTGGAGTATGAGCGCCTGGAGACCAACTCTGTTGGTGACGGTGCGATATATATAAACACCTTTAACATTAACATTAACATTAACCATTCTCTTGCACTTTCACATTCTCTCATGGCACTTGCCAATGCTTGCACAGTTCGCTTATGGCTCTTGCCAATGTTTCTTCTCTTAATCTGCACAGTTAACAATGAAATCCTTGTGGCTCTTGCCAATGTGTGTTCTCTTAATCTGTGCAGTTCCTTGAACTCGTGTGATTCCACAAAACAACTT
Organism: Ambystoma mexicanum; assembly: GCF_040938575.1. Classification (NCBI taxonomy): domain Eukaryota; kingdom Metazoa; phylum Chordata; class Amphibia; order Caudata; family Ambystomatidae; genus Ambystoma; species Ambystoma mexicanum. The sequence continues at coordinate 267,128,896 of NC_090922.1, forward strand.
TCATTCATAGCAGTATTCAACCGTGCTTGTTTTAATTCAAATGGGTATTCAAAGTTCAAAGTATTTGCTTTAATGTAAATCGGTATTCAGTATACTTGTTTTCATCAAAATGCTGCCTTTCCTTTAAAGCGCTATTCAAGATACTTGTTTTCATCAAAATGCCAGCTTTCTTTTAAAGCGGTATTCAAGACACTTGTTTTCATTAAAATGCTTGCTTTCATTTAAATTAGTGCTTTCATTCAATCTCTTATAAGTCTTATGTGCTCGTCTGCCATCCCATTGTCCCCTTCTTTAGGCTGACTCACCACTCAGTGCTTACGGCGTCCCATGAGGCTTCCGGCTGTCACAACCTCTCTCTCGTGCAGCTCCTCGCGTAGTCTCCACAGCAGCTCTCTGTGGCTCCGCTCCATCAATGATGCATATCTCGCAGCACAGGCCTCACTCGGCAGCTTCTCCTGCTCACGTCGGTTCTTCTTCCGTACTCTGTCACCGGCATCCAGCTTTCCTTAGCCACACTTCCCGCTATATACACTCTGTTCTCGCACAGCAGCCCTGCAACCTGCTTCCACAGCTGACTCCATGTTCTTCAATATTCCTGCTTTTAAACCTCCCGCCAGGCTGATTGGTCAGAAAAAGACTAGACCACTCATTGCTAGTTTGAGATTTCTGTGTTACTCATGGTTGCCTCCTCCTCCTCCCAGTGCCTAACTGGTGTTTGTATGTGTGCATATCAATAAAGAGAGGCTGTGTGTGTCTAGTTGGTCTCTTCATTTACCCAGTATATAACGGGTGTGTTTTAAGGAATTATTTACTAGAAAAGTAGGGACGGGATTGACAAGAGCCTATAAAGGCTTGGGGGACATTGAACTCATGGTGAAAGGGAAATGGGGGATACCATGTCTCACCTAAGGGGGCCTCATCCCCACTCCCTAAGTATCTTCCACGCGGATGATCCTCCCTCACATTCCACCCCAGGGTCAGGATCTGATGTCAACGGCCTTTCCCTGACCACCTGAGAGGAGGTTATTTGGGGAAAAGTAGTGAGGATGCTCTCAGATTCCTCACAGACCCTAAATGAACTAATTATAATCACTAATTAGCATCCTATCAGCTGGGAAAAATCCAAGATAATATTGTCACATTAATGAACCTTCTCCAAGTGCACGTTAATAGAGCCAAGGAATCTCTAAATACTATCCATAACGGGTCGGGGGGGCAAATCGAGCAGACGGGTATAAACGCAAGAAACTAAAAGTTACTAAACACGCAATAATGGTTGAAGATCTCATGCTTAAGAGGAAAAGGAAGGGGCATAATATTAATACTAAGATTATCAACTTAATCCCAAATAATACTAAATTAACATTAGCATCTATAAGTAATACTGGTAGCATTTCCCTGAAGGGGAATGCTGTCAAGAACAAGGGACCCAGCGGAGAGGCACTGCACTTGTCACAATGTGTGTTTGACACCTCTTTCTTTGTTGAAGAAGGGAACAATATTGAATTGAATGATACAAATATGTTACCTAAAAACCAAAGAGACACCAAACAACAGAAGGAAACCACCATACATGTTAGTTCTCCAGTTGTCTGCAAGGTCAAGAGGGAGCCAAGGAAATGGATGGATGTGCAGAGGAAAAATAATAAGGTTGTGGGTGCCCCAATGGAGGTGATGGTGTACAACCTTGGAGGACTATTTGTAACTCTCCAATTTCACTTTGGGCACTGAGGCGGGGCATTCAGTGAACAGTGTCTTGTTTCAGACGGACCCTTGTATCATTGAGCCAGGAGTGCAACACTTACCTCTTGACATCGAGCGTTATAGTAAAGTTAGGCTGCTCAGAATAAGCAGCCTTTTCTGTAATGGGAATAGGTATTACCTGACAAGATCTAGGTTATTGGAGTTGTTTCAAACAACTATTCCTCTGCGCTTCATTAGAAGGGATGATATAAGAATCGTGGATATCTGCTAAAACGTAATGCATGCCACTACTAATGTTCATTTCCATGCGAAAAACACCATTGAATACTTCATTGAACATTGTTCTTATTTTTTTAAAAGATTGGCTATGAATGCATGGTTATGGAGGTTGATGGCAAGCATGAAGGTAGGCCCTGTGCTAAAACCTGTGAGAACTCTCAACACATTGTGCGGCATGTCTTACCACAGGGGGGGCATATTGCCATTATGGCATGGCGGTGAACAGGACAATGCTTGTAATACTAACCCAAAGAGAAGTAGGGGGGGGGGCAGCGGCACAGACTAATCTGTCCCAGAGGTCTGCTGTAGCACCACACATGGGACACATAGAAGACATCTATCTCAGGGGGTTATTGCAAGGGGTGAAGGGGGACGACTGTCACTGGAAATGGCTTGCCAGTATGGTAGAACAGTGCAGGCAGCAGTGCTCCTAGTCCGCCCTTCTTGTTAGTATGTTGGAACACATGGGGACAGCTGCCCTTATTTGAGCAGGATGGCTTACTGGAGCATATTGCAACTTTAGTGTCTTGAAGTTGCAGGAAACCTGGCACTTGGAATCCACTGTGATAGATGGATGGAACACTCTCACCAAATTGGCAACACAGGGACCAAGGGGTTGCCCAACAGGTGGCTTGATCTTGGGAGTCAAACAACCCCTGCTTGGGGAGAAAGTCACCTTAGAGAGTACTATCAGGTAGGGAGGGGTGACGGAAATCATCATTATAAAAGTATATGTCCCGCCTTACCTGGGCTTTCATGTAAATGTACTTAAGGAAATGGAAGAATATATTAACACATGGGTGGGTTCTGCTTTATTTATTTTCAAATTTGTTTATTGGCATTTATTATCATACATCTACACATGTCAAATTGAATGTGTCATTAGAAGCAGGATTAACAGCATTACATAATAAACTTTACTTTTATGAAAAATTAACTTAACATTTAACTGGCTCCTAGTCTCGGTGTCATTACTCAGTCTCTTGGTGAGCAGCAGGGTGGGGCATTGGGGGAGGGGGGATCCCGGGATTCCAGGGGCCTAATCAAGTCCATGCGTGCCTCCACTGTGGGTGTCGTGTTCACGCAATTCAATGTGATCCAGTCTGTATTCGTTCATGGGGGTTTATCGTCTGAGGGGTAAAGTATGTTTCTGGTTATTTCTTTCCATGCCTCTAGGGTTGCGCTCGACTTGTCAGTTGACCTGGTAATGCTATCTTCCCATGCTCTTGTTTCTGCATTTACCCATCTTTCTAGTTCATTGCGGCATGCGTTGTAGTTCGGCCCCGTAGGTTTTTTCCAGGACATGGCAATGTGTAGTTTGGCCAATATGCACTTTAGTTCCGTAAGTTTCACCCTGTGTTTAAGTTTGGCTGGTCTGGGGTATGTTCCCAGGAGGCACTCCTCGGGGGACCACCTGTAGTTGGAGGTGCCCGCATTTCGTATGTCTGCTTTATTTTCATCCATATACATTGCACCTTGTTGCATTCCCAGAACATGTGAAGAAGGTCTGCTTTATCCGCCTTACACCATGGGCAGTGGGGTCTCGTTTGTTTGTTGATTGTCACTAGCCTGCAGGGAGTCAGATACGTTCGGTGCAGCATTTTTAATTGTATGAACCGGAATCTATGGTTTCTGGACACAGCTTTAGGATGTGTTAACGCTCTGTTCCATTCGCCTTCCGACATTTCCCACCCCATGTCTGTCCCCCATTTTTTTTCATTGTCTCGCTTTTTGGGTTGGGAGTGTCACTGAGGTGGCTATATATCTGGGAGGCCGCTTTTTGTCCCTCTCCTAGGTTGTATAGTAGCGTTGTGAGGGGGTTTGACTCTGGTTCTTCAGGCCAAGTGTCCCATTTTTTCTTTGCTGTTTCTCGTATCCTGCGATACCAGAGGAATTGGCCAGTGTGTATGTCGTTCTCCCTTTGCAGTGATTCAAACTCCCTGAAGGAGCCCTCGTCATATAGGTCCCCCGAAGTGTAGACACTTTTTTTCCCAGTGCCTGAGGTGTAGCAGGTCTGCAGCTGTTTTGCACATGTCCTGGATCATAGGTATGTCCGGGGAGTATGGTTGTTTAAGATGATTTATTGACTTCACCCTTTGCCATATTTGTCTTCCCAGGGGGCTATGAAGGGTATGTCTCCCAGTAGGTGTTGTGGTGCCCAGATGAGTTCCCTTAGTTGTATTGGAGAGAGCATAGATTGCAGTAGGGAGGTCTCGGATGTGGTTTCGTCGGCCAGCCATTTGGACACGGTCATGGTATTTAGTGCAGTTGTGGCTACTGACGGGCCTCTAGGCAGAGGTAGGGATCTGTACAGTTCTGGGTTATGCACACAATTGAAATCTCCTCCCAATATGAATAAGCCATTTCTATGTTGTGTGATTTTAGCATACATTGAGTCCAGATGGGCCGAAATGTTATTATTGAGTGGGTAGGAGTTCACTATGCACAATTCCTGTTGTTCAATGTGTCCCCATAGTATCACATATCTGCCCTCTGGGTCACTTACAGATTTGGTTAATTGAAATGGGAGTTGGGGGTGAATCCATGTGTATACATCTCTCGCATATTTAGAGTAGGCGGTTCCACACACCTGCCCGCCCCAATGTTCCCGGAGTTTGGCCATAGACTCCTCAGTACAGTGCTTTTTCTGCAATAGCGCTATCATTACCCCTTTCCTATGTAAGTAGGACTTGATTCTGTTTCTTCGGAGTTAAGTGCCAAGGCCCCTTACGTTCCATGTCATTATTTTGATTCTTATTGCCATGATGCTTTATGGGGGGCGTTTCAGTCTTCGTAGTATCCCGGGTGGGGTACCCGAGGTTGGGATTTCGTAGTAAGGGGCTTCTTTTGTTTGCCCGGGTTCTAAGGATATGTCCCTAGCCCCCACCCCTCCTTCTGCTTCCATCGTAATGCAAATCAGAGACTTACCAACTTTTTTAACTGTCATTCTAGCGAATGAATAGTCCAAACTGTTTAACTGCAAACTGCCCCCAGCAGTTGCATTCAATGTGCAGTGCTCAGGGGCTCCTGAGCCTTCTGGGCCTCTCCAGGCTTTCCGACGTGGGCAGTGTGCGGGTGTTCGACCTGCACGTTTCTTGCAGGGGTGGGCCATTGACGTGTTCACTTGTGGTTTCCGGTGCTCCTATCGGATATTGCTATCTTCGTGTTGTGGTCCCAGGTGCAGTTTAATTGTCTAGCTTGTGCTTTAGTGTGGGACCTGCCGCTGGTGTTTGTAGATTTAGATTCTTATTCATCTTTTGTCTGCTTTTGGTGGTTCCTCATCATCATCTGCTAGGTTGTTATGTTCAAGCCACATTTTTGCTGCGGCCGGGGTCTCTAAGAAGACTACTTTTCCTTCATAGAGGACTTTAAGGTGAGATGGGTAGAGCAACATATATTTGAGATTAAGTTTTTGCAGCCTCGCCTTCACTGGTATGAAAGAGTTTCTGGCACGTTGCACTGCAGGTGTATAATGAGGATACATAACTATTGTTGAGTCTTGCCTTCTAATCTCTCCTCCTTCACTGGAATATTGCAATATTGTTTCTCTATCGAGAAAATGTAGGATTTTGGCTATAATTGGGCGCGGGTGCGAGCCTGGTGGAGGGTGCTTTTGAAGGGATCTGTGGGCACGTTCTACTGAAAATCCTTGTGAGAGTTTTCCTGCTCCTATTTCTTGTTGTAGCATTGTCTCTATGAATTCTGTTGGGTCCGGGCCTTCCATATCTTCAGGAACACCTAGGATCCTGATGTTGTTGCGCCATGCGCGTCCTTCTGCGTCCTCGGAACGTGCTTCAAGTCTCGCCACTTTTTGTTCCAGGTCTAGGACCCGTGCTTTCAGGTCTGTGGTATTTTCCACATTTCCTGTAGGATGGCTTCATTGGCATTCACTCTTTCCGTTAGGTTGCGTGCATCTTGGCGCATAAGCTGCATGTCTGCTTTAACTTCATCTATCTTGTTTTTGATGGAGGTGCGGAGCGCTGCTATGGCCTGGAGAACTTGTGTATTTTCAGTTGCTGCTTCTAAGTGCGACGGTTCGTCGTCCACCATGGGTTCAGACTGCGGCAATTGTTTGGGCCTGACCGTCATGAAAGAGTCCATTGTTGTTTGTTTTGATTTGGTCCTGGGTGGTGACATCACTTTCCTTAGGGTTGGCGTATTGCTTCCTCTATCCGGTGGGCACTCATGCGATTTCTGTCTCTCGGTGTTGCCCCTTGAGTGGATCTCTAATCCGTCAATCGTTTGACCACGTCTGGTTAGGCTCCACTGTTCGGAACTCTGCTGGTGTTAGCACTGGTGTATTCCTGGTTGTATTGAACTTTGTACTCAGCAGCAGTTCGGCTCCGGAGCGGCTGTTGTAGTATGATAGTTCCAATGTTCTATCAGGCCAGGAGAATGCCCAGTTGAGGGTGCATGTGTTAGTAGTACTCTCCCGAGGTTGGGTATGGAGGAAGCCCCACAACTCTTGCGTCTGCGTTCAGTCTCCCAGGTCGTGTTTTAGGCAGGTTGCCGTCTAGGGTTCACTGGCCCCAGCCAGTCTCGTGTGGTGTGAAGGGTCCTTTAGGCGCTTATTGACGTGCCAGTGTGGTGAGTGGGTACCGTCCGGGGTCTCGAATCGTGCCTCCCTGTATCCCCGTGTTGGTTCAATGTCTATTCAGCTTGCTTTTGTGTGCCTGTTTTGCTGTTCTTCAAACTATGTTGGGGTGTTTGCTTTTTATATCGTGGTTGGGCAGCTATGCGCGTCTTGGGGTTCTAATCTGGCTGTTAGTCCAAATTACTTCATCCGTATTACGCGGTGGTTGGGCCGCCGTGCATTGGTGTGACCGTTCTCCCCCTCCTATGTTTTGATCGGCAGCTGAACGTAGCTAGCAGGGGGGGAGGATTCGGCGCGCCCACTCACTGTTTTGGTTTCGGGGTCCAACTCCAGCTGTCGCTCATGTCCTCTGTATGCCGTGGTCTGGTCAATGTGTCCCGGTTGCGGGTCTCGCGGAGTAGCACCGCTCCATTGTGCTCCCAGCCCTTCGCGGGTGGCCGATGTTAGTTCCTCTGTGCTTCGTGCTCCACCACCACTTGCAGTCAGAGGGAAGCACCTGCACGTATGGGTCCAGGCGGCAGAGGGAGGCCTGCGTCTTCGGCTCCTCCGATGTCAGTCGCGTGTTTCCCGTCTCTCCTTCAGCTGCTGGTAGCCGCTGGTCTGCCGGACTCGGCGCTACTCAATCCTGTGGCGTCTCCGCCGACCTCTGTATGACCGAGGTCGGGTCAAGTGCTGTTGGTTGGGTCCTTGTTGTGTGAGCAGGTGGGGACAGTTTCCCCCCGGCTTCACTGCGGTCTCACTGTTCACTCGGTGGTGCCGGGAGTCGCATTGGTCTCCGCCATCTACGGTGCCTAGGGGCGCTTTTTCGCCTAGCTCGATTCTGGTGTTGCCGACTCCGTTTTCGGATCCTCATGACAGGGGCAAGAACATCAAGAGTATCAGAAATAGAAGAATAAAGAGAAGACAGGGCTGTGTCATGGTGTGAGTCAGCCAGAGGAAGAGGGGGGGGAGAAGGTGGAAGCAAAGCCTTGACTGACACACGCTTCATGGGCCTGATGTCCAGGAAGGTAGGTGGCAGTGTTGGGGTAGGCTTGGCTTGGGGTAAAAGAAAGAGAGATGAGAGGAGAGGAGGTAGTGGTCACTCCAGGAGAGGGGAGTGGAGAGAGGGATAGATAGGGGGAGGCTAGAGGAGATCAAGACATCAAGTGTGTGCCCTGCAGAGTGCGTTGGGCCAGAGGGGAGGATAGAGAGGGAGAGGGAATCGCAGAGGTCGTGAAAGAGCAATGTTGAGGGACAGGGAGAATCAAGGTGAATGTTGAGGTCACCAAGGAGGAGGAGTTGAGTGGTTGAGGCCAGGAGAGAGGAGGAGAGGCAGCCCACTCAGAGAGAAAAGAGGTGATTTGACCATGGGGCCGGTAGAGAGGGGCAACAGTAAGAGAGTGGCTAGGATGGATTGAGAGCCTGCAGACGAGGCATTCGAAAGAGGAGCGGATCTGAGTGGGAATTATAGTGGCAGGAATCCACTCAGGAAAGATCAAGGCTACACCCCCTCCAGGGCGAGTGGATCTGGGTGCGGAGAGGATCTTGTAGCCATCAGGGAGGAGAGTGTCCAAACTTGTGACAGAGCTGGTGGTGAACCATGTCTCTGTAAGACCAAGAACGTCAAGGTCAAGTTCTTCAAGGAGGTGGCAGATGTCAGAGGAGTTTTTTGACAGCAGAGCGAGAGTTGAGAGTGGCAAGATGAAGAAGGTTGCCGGCCTTAAAGACCTTCCAGGGAGGGGTACAAATCAGAGGTATGGCCTGTGGAGATTTGGAGGTAGCCAGAAGATGGGTTGAGGAGGGAAGAGTGGGCATGGTAGCCAAGGAATGAGAGGAGGGGACAGCCGGTGAAGAAAGGAAGTTGATGAGGCGAGTGAAACGCCTATCGAAGAGGAGGAGATTTGATGGGGACCTTAGACCATGACAGTGCCATTTAGGTAGACATTAAGGATGACTCTGGAGGAGTCAAAAGAAGCCATGAGGATTTCCCAGCGAGTGCCACCATTTATGGGAGAGGAGGAGACAGGACAGAGCACAGAGATCATATGGGGGGTCCATAGATCAGGCGAGGGAACAACAAAGAGGATGTCGGTGAGGGTCTGTGGTAACCCATCAAGGGACATCATATGGGAGGAGACACAGGACAAGGTGACAAATAAACTCTAAATCATAAAGAAAAGAAAAGGGCTAAGTACAATGTTTCTTAAAATGTAACTCAATTAAAGTTTGAAGTGGTCTGGGCAGACACACTATACTGGCTATTTCGATGGATCAGAGCTACTCCGACCATTCTGTCTTCGTGGCGAGACAGCATCATTATTCTAGTCTATAAAAAAGGCTGTTGCGCTGATCCATAAAACTACCGGTTACTGGCGATGTTAGATGCACCAGCCAAAATCTTTGCTAGAGTGCTACTTGAGGAGCTGGGCACCTGGGCAAAGGCTAAAAACATAATCCATTCAACCAAACAGGTTTTAGAAACGGCTACAACACTGCTATTGATGGCCTAGCCTTAGTTACCTCTGTGCAGCAGGCCTGGGCGATACTTAAAACATCAGTGTGTGTGGCCTTTATAGACGTTAGCACACCCTTCAACACCGTAGACAATGGAAGGTTGTGGAGGAAGGTGCGCAATTGGAATATCCTGCTAGGTTTGTTAATAAGATCACCTATCTTCATGAAAGAACTAGGGTTAAGGTCCGACATGGTGGGATGACTAGCTGGATAACAACCCAGAAGGGATTCAAGCAGGACTGCATCCTAGCACCAATGTTATTCAACCTGTATTTGTCAGATCTGGGAGGGACAATCATAAACTCGAATACCAACCCCCCTAAATTGGGTGATACCCTGTTACAGTAGTTGGCTTACATGGATGACCTTTCCCTACTTGACCTAATGCCAGGTGATCTCCAGCTAACTCTGAGTTCCTTGAAATCATACTGAACATTAAACTCCCTAAAAATAAACATCTCCAAAACTAAAATCATGATTTTCAGTACATTGAAAAAGAAAGCAAAAATGCCGAAATAGAACATGGATGGGGAGGATATCGAGGTAGTCTCTGAATACAAATATTTGGGGATCATCCTAGAATCCAAATTCAGGCGTGTGTTACATCTAGACCAGTTAAAAATTAAGACCGTCCGGATTACTGGTGCAATCAGTTCTTTTGCCCATAAGGGAGGGGGATACTCGGTAGCAGTCTTGATCAAGCTCTACCAAGCGAACATCCTACAGACCATATTGTATGGGTCAGAGTCTTGGGTCTTTGGGAATATGCCAGAGGAAACTACTAAGATTACCTTCCCATTCAGCCATGTAAATGGTTTATCTAGAATTTTACACAATACCGTTATTGGTGAAATTTACTTTGAGTTGCTTGGTCACATATTGGCAGCTTGTTAATGGACCGGAAGACTCTCTGAATAAGCTAATGTATGGAACTTTACTGAACAGAGAATGCCTTATGCCAAACAGCTATATTGTACAGATTAAGCTTATGTCTGATTTAGCTCCAGGGAACCTTCTCTCCATGACTCTTCCTCACTATAGGAAAACTATGAAAGCTCTGTTATTTTAGCTGGGCAAAGAGAAGCTGCCTTAACCACCAAAACTAACACTGTTCTGTACATCAAATACTTCCAGTACCGGGAAGTAAGCCCCAGCTACATCCAGCACTTTCTGGTTGATTTTTGTGTTTGGGACTATATAAAACTAAAATTCAATTCTGTGAAGTCCCTGGAAATTACTGGTGCATGGTTAAACATCCTGAGGAATTAAAGAATCTATCGACTGTGTGGGGAGGCACTGTTGGAGACTGTTAAACATCTTTTGATTGATTGTACCTCATTACGGAAGTTAAGAACATTAGCATTGAGATCTGCAGGAATGGAGGGGGAATAGACGGCTGATGCTCTCTGGAAAATCTTCATGAGTGGCAACCACAAAGCTTTATTTATATATTTATTTTTACATTTGTAAAGCGCCCTAACCCTGAGGCACCAGGGCACTGTTGTGTAAACCAGTTACATTATACATACTTTAAAAATTACAAAAGATTACAATATCACAGTGGGGGGCATTCTTTATGGGCGAGCAAGTGTATATAACCCTAAGTGGGTTAATCAGATTAGGTGAACAGCCAGGTTTTCAGAGCTTTGCAGAATGTCCAGTAGGAGCTCTCCGCCCTTAGTTCCGAGGAGAGTGAGATCCAGTGGTTGACTGCAACCATTGGGAAGCTGGACCCTCTTCCTTTCGCTCTTTTGGTTTTGGGTACGGAGAGGCGGTTGGTGTAGATGGCTCTAACAGGTCTATTGGAGTTGGCTCTTTCAATTTTCTGGGCTCGCTATTACGGGGCAGAATTTTCTGTAGCATTGTAGGTGGGCCTGCCAATACGATCTCGGTTTTGTCATCGTTTAGACAGACGTAATTTGACTCCATCCAGGATTGTATTGTTGAATACGTTTTGTTGAGCAGATGTGAGTCTTTTTCGTAGTAGCCTGACAGGGGAAGGAGAATTTGAATGATGTCGCATAGTTATGTTGTTATGTTATGTTAATTGTTTTTGTAGAGCACACGCACGCCGAAGCATCTTGGCACTAAGATGAACCGGAAGGATTAGGAACTGACTGGCAGCGAAAAGAGTGTTTAGAACAAGTAGGTTTTTAACAGGTGATGAAAAGCCAGAAGATTATTTGTCGCCCTGAATGAGACCAGCAGGGAGTTTCACAAGTTGGCGGCCGCCACTGAAAAAGAGCGGCCTCCACCCGCTCAAACTGGTAGCGGGCAATCACGAGAAGACAAGAGCCCTTAGACCGCAATTCACTGGAGCACTATCACCAGTGATTTTAATTAAACCCGTTGGAGGACCGGGAGCCAATGCAGGGTTCGAAGAATGGGGGAGATATGGGCACCATATGGGGTACCAGTGCAAATACGTGCAGCATAGTTTTGGAGAAGCTGCAAACGATGGAGGAGATACAAAGGTTGGGCCAGAAAAAGAGTGTTGCAGTAATCCATCTGGCTTAGAACTAAGGAAGCCGTAACTAACGGCATCAGTCGGACAGGAAGGAACGTCACAACCTTGCGAAGTACTCAAAGTTGGAAAAATCCTGTCTTACAAATGGCCCCAACTTGGCCATCCATCGGCAGAGAGGCAGAAAAAATGACTCTGAAGTGTTTTATCGCCGAAAACTGGGGAGTGGCATTGACCAAGTCGGAGCAGACGCAGAGGGCCGTGTGGGGGGTACACCACCAGGATCGCTGTCTTGTCTCCATTCAATTTCAGCCAGCTGCTGCCCATTCACTTACTCACGGCCAGCAGGCAACTCCTAAGCTGAGATGCGAGGCCCGGTGGGGTAGAATCCAACCGGACAATGATTTGCATGTCTTCAGCGTAGGAGTAACACCTGAAGCCAAAAGAGCGGATGAGCAAAACAAGAGGCTGAATATAGATGCTTAACAAAGCCAGCGACAAGGTTCATCCTTGGAGGACCCCACACAGCGAGACCGCGGCGGCTGAGAAAAAGGAAGTGAGTGTCAATGTTTGACTGCTGTCGGCCAAGATGGAGGCAAACCAAGCCAAGACCTGGCCAGAGAGGCCGGCTACTGCCATATGATCCAGTAGTACCTGATAGTCCACTGTATCGAACGCAGCCGACAAGTCTAGAAAAATAAGGGCTCCTGTTCCATCTACATCAGCCAACAGGCGGAAGTCACCATACACTGGGACCAGGACACTTTCTGTCCCTCGTCCTGGCTGAAACCCAAACTGGAACGAGTGCAGGAAAGAAGAATGCTCCAGAAAAGAGGCGAGCAGAGGAGAGACAAGAGATTCCATCCATTTCATAAAAAAAGGAAGCAAAGAAATGGGCCGTAAATTGGCTGGAGAAGAGGGATCTAATGAAGGCTTCTTCATAAGTGGGATGACAACAGCTTGTTTTAGCTCTGATGAAATAAAGCCAGTTTGACAGGAGTCGTTAACTGCTTCTGTCAACCATTGAGAAATATGGGAAGACTTTCAAAATTGTCAGAGGGATGGCATCCGAAGGTGAGGCAGATTTAAGTTTACCAATCGCCAGCTCCACATACTGAACTGAGAAGGTTGGAAATACTGACCAACTATGGTCTGATGAACAGGGCTGCTGCTCAGGAGCAGGAAATGCAGCTAAGAGAATTTGGTCCTGTATCAAATTAACTTTTTTTTAATAAGAAATGCTGCTAGGCCATCACAAAAAGCTTGTGCGCGACTAGCCTGCACAGTAGTATCCGAAGGAGAAGAAAGTGACCGGACAACAGAGAATAATTTGCAAGGTTTATTCCGAGCATTTTGAACCTTACCCGTATAAAAAACACTTTTAGCCATCTGGATGGCAAGATGATAAGTAATACAATTCAAGGCAAAGGCTGATTTATCACTGGCGGAATAGGTTCTCCACCATTTCTGCTCAGCATGCCGTTTATGGTTTATATAGATTGGAGTAATCCCGTTATTGGCTATAGAAACGTGAGCACCACGGTTCCAGCATCGTAACACATTAGCCCCATTTATCATTCTAAAATGTGTTCTGCCACTTAGCATGAGCCATCAAACATTGAGTGGTGATAGAGGTAACCCATGAACAGTTTGATACAATGAAAATGATCATATGGTTTTTTGTAAACAGAAAAAAAGTGTTGAGAGAGAGCTTCCACTTTCAAAACAACCCCCTCAATGATGGTCAATTACTAATGATGAATAACAATCTGACAACGAAAAGACCTTATAATAAGGTTTGTAATGGAATGTTTTGTGTCTCACAGAAAAATACTTTGGAAAACATCCAATCCTTTTTCACATAATCCGGAAATAAAGATCTATCTGGATTTATTACGAAATGAATTTGGAAGAAAGAGAAAGACAGGTTAGTAAAACATTTCTAACAATAAATATGCTCAAGAATAAGAGATAAAATATCATATTTCATTATTAATAATCTATAGATGGGGAAATAAGAAAAGCCAGACTGCTATTCGGAAAAGAGAAGATCAGACACAATAGGAGGATACACTCCTGTTGAACAAATAAGGGAAATTCTGATCTGACCCTTTCATTTGGAAGCTACAGGTGGGTAGACATCACACTGGTTTTTAACCGATAAGACATGGTAGTTCTGTTGTTCTAAAATTTTAATATGGCACTGTTTGTTTTTATTTGTAGTTAATGTGAGACGACAGTTTGAAAGCCAAATCAATCCCTGTCCTGAAGATGGCCAAAAAACCTCAAACAACGATGCCAGCGATGGCATCTAAACTATTTTTGAAAAAGGCCGAAACATATGACCATATGAACAGTTGTATCTGTCACATACTAACCTCACACTCAAGCACTTGTTTGCTTATATGGAATGAAATTGAAATGCCAAATTTATTGTAGGCTTTTCATTTGTGTTCTTAATATTTTAGATTTATGATTTAAATACAAATGTTGTATCGAGTATTACTACTACCATGCCTGTCATGTCGATTTCTGTGATCCACAAGAAATAGACTTAATATCACACCTGCACTTCCATAGTGGTCTGATCGAGAAAGGGGTTGTTGATCTGAACCCTTCTAGTTTATACTATACTGTCCCTATATTAGATCAACCCCAGAAAACAAAAAAGAGGGCTCATCCCATATAGGGTTACCACTATTGCCACTATCATAGACCTTATTGAACAACGTTAGATGGTCACTGCTGCCGTCCAAAGCATGGTAGGCTGAAATTGCAGGCATTGTTTTATTTGCCTGATGATTGAAGTTTTCTGTAAGTTGTTTATCATTGTGAAGTATTAAAAAAGTTGACAATGTTAACTATATAATACGATAAATAATAGTATTTTTAAAAAATATTTTCTTTGCATGTTCCTCAGTATGCATGCATGTTTAATACAAATGATCTCTCCTTTGTAGTCGGTTCTTCAGGACCCCTTTTCTCGCATGCACATTATGAAGCTCCTCGTTAGCTGCTTCTAGGCTCTCCCTGGCACATCATGTTTGAATCACATTTATATTTCATTTGGAGGTTTTTGCATTTTATTTTTCTATACACGTACAAATCTAATATATATCAACTTAAACAAAAAGTAACACTAAAGTAACATATCTCATTCACAATTAACTACACTGGATACATATGAAATTGCAACATTGCACCCAGTTTGCCACACCCCCAGTCACAAATATGACACGCGCAACATGAAACCTTCTTCATCATGGGGACCTTTCCTGACTACCACAAAAACAACAATGCTTCCAATCTTGACCAGGCAACTCCAAAGTCCTGCATCTCAGACCCAAGTGATAATTTTGGTACCAATTTTTGTTGTTAATATCTTAGTACTGGACTAATCTTGAAGCAACCAAATGTATGAACAATTTGTCACAATTGAAAAGCCGCCAATACGAAGGAAGCTTTAACAGATTTATAATTGTCTTGCTTTGACTTATTTGCATATATCATTATGTATTCTATGTAGGATGGATTTTTTATTTTTTTATTTTATTGGACATTTGTATGGCGCCTATACACAAGTGTTTCCAGGCATCACAAGAAAATAAATGGGAGGGAGGGCATGATTATGATTGGTTGTGAATGGTTATTTATAACACGCTTAATACCCATGCGTTGCTAAGTGCAGACCCGGGGATCGAACCTGTGTTGCTCTGCATCGTCTTGCTTCCAAGGAGAGCGCGTTGCCACTGAGCTATCCTCCTAAGACTTGGGAAAAGGGAAACAACAATAACGGCTTTAGTGGCTTTGTAGCAATCCTACTGTGCAAGTGCAAGATAAAGGTGATAAGTGCAAGGTGGAGGGGTGAGAGTAGGGGTCGAGGATGGGATGGGGAATAGTGCAGGGGGTCCAAAGGGGAGTGAGAAAGTGCTACTGGGGGGGCAGTGAGGGCAAGTGCCAGGGGAAAGGAGAGGAAGGGACAATAAGTGCAAAGGGCAGGGTGAACCAGGTTAGGGCTAGTCAGAGGAAGGGTGCCCACGGGCAAGTGCTGGATAGGGTTGCTGTGGGAGACTGGTTAGGGTGTTATGGCCCTTGTATGACTCAGAAGGGACCTGGCCCCAGTCGCAGCTGCAGAGGGACATTAGCACAGGAAGGGGAGAGGGAAAGAAGAGGAGAAAGGGAACGTCTTGAGAAGTTTCCAGGACTTAAGAAAATCTGGCTCAAGTCTAAGGGGGGACAGAGAGACCGTACCAGAGGGAGGAACCCGCTGAGGAAAGGGATCTACCTCCCACTCTCTGCTTGGAAACACATTTGCCCTGCAGAGAGTTTGAGGTAGAGGACCAAATAACTCTAGCAATGAGGTATTTAGAGAGAGAACACTGGATGTAGAGAGGACCCAAGACTCAGGCAGCCTTTTGGATGATGCAAAGGGTCTTGAATTTTATCCTTGCGGTCACTGGGAGCCAGTGGAGAGATGTTAGGGCTGGAGAGATGCAGTCCCTGTTCTTGAGGCCAAAGAAAAGTCTTGCAGCCCTATTCTGGATTAGTTGAAGTGGCAGATTGAGGAAGAGGCTGTTGCAGTAGTCCAGCCTAGAGAGAACCAGAGCTCTGGAGACTTTGAGCTTCTGGTGGAAGGTGATGAAAGGGAGAATGCCTTTGGGGAGGTAGAGCTGAAAGTTGGACTTCTTTGCAAGGTCCATGATGTGTGGAGTGAAGGAGAGAGAGGAGTCAAAGATGACCCTGAGATGTTTTGCCACACAAGAGGGAGAGGGGAGGGACCCCAAGGAGGGTGACCAGAGAGTGGTGGGGAAGCAGGGAGCAGGCATCCCAATGAGAGGGATCTCTGTCTTACTGGCAGTAAGGCAGAGATCATTGGCACAGCACCACTCCTGAATAACAGTCAGGCAGTCAGGTATGAGAGAGGAAGGAGAGGAGGCAGCTTAATGGAGAACTGTGTGTCATCAGCATAACACTAGAAATGAGGGGAGAAGGTGGAGATTAAGTGGGCCAGAGTGGCTAGGTAGATGTTGAAGAGCCATGGCGATAGGATAGAGCCCTGAGGGATGCCACAGGTGGAGGGTGAGGTGGAGGAGAGGAAATGACCCATTTGAACTTGGTAGGGTCCGTCCAAAAGGAAGGAGGTCAACCAAGCCAGTGCCATGGGTATCATGGAGATGTTTTATGAGGATGGAGTGGTTGACTGTGTCAAAGGCAGAAGAAGGATGAAGGAGGATCAGAACAGAGGGAGAGTTAGAGTCAAGGTTTGAGAGCAGATCTTCACAGGTGTTCAGGTGAGCAGTTTTCGTGCCTCTTGATGCTCTGAAGCTAGACTGGTGGTCATGGAGACTGCCACCCTATTTGGTGTGGATGGTCAGTTGGTTGGATGACCAGCATCTCCATTTGTTTGCCACAAAAAGAGAGGATAGAGATAGGGTGATAGCTGGGCAAGAAGGGTCAGCAAGCAGGCAGCCTTTTTAGAAGGGGCTGCATCAGAAAGTGCTTGAGGGGTTGCGGGAAGGAGCCAGTGGCAAAGGAATGATTGCAGAGGTCAGCCAAAGCAAGGGCGAGAGAAGCAAGGGTGAGAGAAGCAATGTTGTCCTTGATGGTTCTGGAAGAACAGGGAAGCACCTGTTTAGAGGTGACTTTTGGAGAGTGGATGTCTCTAGAGACCTTGTCAGGTGTAATGGGGGAGAAGGAGTAGACAATGCAGGCAAGAGATGTGGAGGGGAGTAGATGACAGTGAGGACAGGATGTCCTGAGTTTTAGAGGAAAAGTGGGAGGTCAGTGCAGTGTAGAGGACCTGGGAGGGAGGAAGAGAGGAGGAGACTGCAGTAGGATTGCCAAGTTCAGCTTTGTTGTTGGTTGCCCCAATGATGTGGGCTTGAACATGAGCCCTCTTCTTGGCACAGATGGTGAGACAATATTGCCTTTGGAGCAGGTGGCAGGCCAGTTTGTCAGAGGATGAACTACAGGCTTGGCAGCTTTGCTCTTGAGTTTCAAAGCTGCAAAGTGGGAGTCATACCAAGAGTTGCATTTAGAGGCAGGCTTCATGCAGATCCTCATGACAGGGGCAAGGATATCCAAGGTGTTTGAGATAGAGAGGTGGAGGTTAGCCAGAGCAGATTTGGGGGAGAGTCAAAGGCAGGAGGAGACTGAAGGTGGAGTCAAATGCAGCGACTGACAGACGCTTCATCAGTCGAATGACAGAGAAGGAGACTGGCTGCGCTGGAATAGGCAGCATCTGGGGGCCAGGGAGCTCAAGATGGGAGGAGAGTAGGGAGTGGTCGGACCAGGAGAGAGGAGTAGTTAAAGGGTTGGAGGGAGAGATATCAGAAGATATGAGAGCATCCAGAGTGTGCCCGGCAGAGTGGGTGAGACCAGAAGGAAGAATTGTGATGGAAAGAAAGTCACAGAGGTCACGAAAGAGTACAGTGGCCAAATCTGGTTTATCAAGATGGATATTTAAGTCCCCAAGTAAGAGTAGTTTAGTGGAGGAGGCCAGGAGAGAGGAAGCGAGGTCCGCCCATTCCGAGAGGAAAAGAGGTGTAGGTCCAGGGGTTCTGTAGATTGTGGCTAGAGTGAGGGAGAGGGTAGGAGAGACAGGCAGCCTGCAGACCAGGTATTCAAAGGAAGAGTATGATTGAGTTGGAATGATGGTGGCTGGAAGCCACTCAGGAAAAATCAGTACTACACCTCCCCCAAACAGAGTGGTCCTGGCATTGGGTAGGATCTTGTAGCCATCAGGGAGAAGGGTGTCAACACAGTGACATAGCTGGCCTTGAACCATCTCTCAGTGAGAGCTAAAAAGTCAAGGTCAAGATCTTCAAGGAGGGGACAGATATCAGAAGAGTGTTTGTCAGCTGAGCGAGAGTTGAGTGTGTTGGCCCTATTTGAATGTTTTGTTCTGAGGAGGGGTACAGGGACAGAGTACCACCACCGGATAGAGGGCAGGAGGCGTGAAGGAAGTCAGTGGGGAGGTAGTAGGAGGAGTGGGGAAGTTGAAAAGAGACAGTAGGCATCTGTCCAGAAGGAGGAGGATGGGCTGAGAGTCCTGGGCCATTATAGTGCCATTCTGATAGACATTGATGATGCACCTGGATGATGCGAAGTGAGCCAAGCATCTGGTACCAGCATTAATGGGAGAGAAAGAGAAAGGGGAGATAACAGATACCATATGGAGAGTCCATATGTCAGGACAAGGAACGACAAAGAGAATGTCAGTGACAGTCTGTCTGGAGGTAACAATGACTTAGGTGTCTGCTATGGGAAGCCCTGGGTTAGATACCAGCAGAGCCTTCTTAGGTTTCTTCCTTCCAGACTTTGAGAGAGAAGCAGAATAGGTGATGGAGAAGCAGTTGGAGTAGATAGGAGAGATGGAGAGCACCATAGGGATGAGGGTCGGCAAAGATGGTATTTCTAACCATCCTGTAATGGCACCTTATTTTCACCAGGTCAACACAATTCTCAATAATAAATTAATCTTGAGCCACATCATGCAAAGACATTGCGTTCTGCTCCATTCATTCTATTGAGCAGATTACGCTATTCGTAGTGCTCATTACTGGCTCATTACTGGCTCACTCTATGCAATCAAGTTGTAATTGTGCCGGTATGCATTGATAGTTGAACACGTATGAGGAAATTGTATTGCTTTATTTTAGTAGTGAATTTTACTGCAGATTGGCTATTTAGATTTATTTTCACTCTGAGGTTTGAAAATCTAAATTTACTTGCTACACATTTTATACGTTCTTAGCATTATCTGTTTCTATATTACGTGAGCTTTTCACTAGTTTGGATTCTGCCAAATGTACTTGTTTAATTGCTATTGGCTTCAGCCGATGTTTTACTGTGGACAATTGAAGTTTTGAACTTCATTGCCCAGCACTACCCACGCCCGCGAGCCCTTTGTTGATGCGCTTCACACGCAACACAGGCCATCACTGGCCCCGTCAGCGCAAAGCCTGTTTGGCTTGTTTGCAGCGGTCCGCGTGCACCGCTGTTTCTTTCCTTCCTTGTGCCATTAATCCTAAAGGTATTCTGTTAGCCTGCACTTTTTGTTGACCCTATTGAGATTAAGAGTAAACATGACACAAATTCACTATGAAAGGGAGGCTAAGCATGAATACCAACAAATGGGCTTTCTCCCTTTGCACACTGTCAAAAATTCGTGGATCAGGAATAGAATTTTAAAAAGCTGGTAGTACCTTTTCTGAGCACATTTAGATCTCTATACTCTAGTTAAAGCTGCATTGCTAAATACTAGATCAGCGGTAGCCCATGCCACAGAGATTAACTTATTGAGCTTCCAAATTGGATGTTTTATATATGACTGAAACTTGTCTTACGGACACTTCACATGCCATGTTTCACTGCTTAATTCCCGAGGTCTATGTGATTCAAAACATCAATAGACAGGGTAAGGTGGGGGGAAGAATTTCAGTCATCTACCGATCTCATTTAAAAATCAACCACTTTAAATCTATTCAGTGGGATGGTGTTTCTGAGATCGGTGTAATGACTCTTCCTGTCACCCGAAAATACTCGGTAAGGATCCTGCTGACTTATAGGCCCCAGGGCCAGCAGCATCTTTATTCCAGGGCCTGGATGATTTCCTTGCCTCAACAGGTATTAAATATAAGGAATTATTGTGTATTGGTGACCTAAATATTTGGCTGGAAGATTTTACTAAGACAGATTCGAAACAACTTCAGGAACTACTAACTCAACATGAGGTGTTATTATTAACTCAAACACCCGCTCACAAACTGGGTCACTGCCTGGATGCAGTTCTGGCTAGAGGGAAGGGGATTGGTATTATTGACACAGTCCCCATGTTGTGGACAGACCACTATCTTAGGCTGTTCTTTATTAAGGCAGCTAAACATGAAACTCGTGGCCTTGTATCTAATGGGGCCAAACTTGATTGTAAAAGAAAGGAACTGGACAGTATACCAGGTATTGAATTAGGGAATGCAGTCAGTCAGTGTGCCCTATCTCAAGGATGCGACACCTTAAATCAACAGGGGATTCAAATAATGAGTAATATTTGCACTAAATAGGCCCCTTTGAGAGCAAGTACTTCTAAAAGTCCCTCAAAGGTTTGGTATACTGCACAATTCTCTGAGCTTAAAATGGAACATAAATACCATGAGAATAGATGGTATTCCTCTAAATTACCAGATCATGCCCTATCAGCAAAAATAGCATTGACTAATTATAAAAAGGCTATTTTCAGAGCATAATCCAATTTCCAAGCAGGAAAAATCACAGCTGCAGCAAATCATTCCCAAGAGTTATTTAGAACAATCGCAAATTTTGTTAATCCTAACATGAATACCCCAGGGAAGATTTCATCTGAAAATCATGCAAATGGGCTGAACATGTTCTTCAGAGAAAACATTTTGAACATTCAGAACAAGATCAGGCTCCAAATAGAGCCAAATAGTATACCACCCTTGAATGTGACTAACACAATTAACAAAACTACTAAGGTAAATGAAAGTGTATCTACTGGGACTGCCCAGTTTAGTTTTAAGCAGTTATCAGAGGAGGACATTTGTAGAGTTTTGTCACAACTAAAACCTATGAATGACTCCCTTTTTATAATCCCTGCACTCGTAGCTAAGCGATTATCATCTGAATTAACTCCTTTTGTGACTGAGTTCGTAAATGCATCACTTGCGCAGGGTGTGGTGCCAGACCCTCTGAAATTGTCAGTTGTCTCTGCACTGTTAAAAAAAGGCCAGCCTTGATATGGAGGATTATAATAATTATCGCCTTATTGCAGGCCTTCCTTGGCTGGGAATATTCTTGGAAAAAGTAGCAACAAGCAAGCTACAGACCTGCATTGAAGACAAGGGTCTTTTCCACCTTCTACAATCTGGTTTTTGCCCCACATGTGGGATGGAAACCTCTCTGGTGGCGGTATGGAACGAGCTTCTGCAGGCAGAGGATGTAGGTAAACGCTCCCTGCTTGTAATGCACGACCTATCCGCTGCACTTGATACAGTGGACCATGGCATCTTGTGAGATCGTACTAAGAACCTAGTGAATGTGGAAGCCTGTGCCTTGGAATGGTTTGCCTAATTTCTTACAGGGCATAAACAATGTGTACATGTGGGAGGATTTAGATCTGAAATCCTCTCTCAATGCTGTGGTGTGCCACAGGGATCTGCACTTTCCCCTCTCTTATTTAATATCTATTTATGACCATTAATGGATAGTTTTGAGAAGTACCATTTTAGGTTCCACTCTTACGCTGATGATACGCAGCTGTACATCAGACTTGATGATGTGGAAGATGCTCTTGCTATGTATGTTTGGCAGATGTTTGGAGGAAATAGGAGTCTGCATGGCACAAAATTGGCTACAACTCAATCCCAAAAAACAGAGGTTATTCTGTTTGGACCAAAACATCTATTGGCAGGGAAAAGTAGTCCGCCCCACCCCACTTAAAGTTTTGGCAGAGTGACCTGGGCTGCAGTGGTCCAGTCTCAGCCAAAGTACAATCAGTTTTTTTTATAACATTTGTTTGCAAAGATAAGCACTTCCTTGTATACCAGACACTTACCGTGCCTTGTTTGTAGGAGCATTAGCCAATTCTAAACTAGACTAGTGCAATGGACTCCTAGTTGGAGTCCCGACCAAACAGATCTATTGCCTACAAAAAGAACAAAATGCAGGAGTAAGATTGGTATTTGGCGTATCAAAAAACACCTGAACCTCAGGCCTCCGCCGCTCCCTTAACTGGTTAGCGGTAGAGGACGGCATACAATTCAAGATTGGTTGTTTGGTGTATAAATGTATTAATGGCTTGGCACTAAGTTACTTAACAAACAAACTGAATCTGTAATATCCGGCTTGGGTCTTAAGGTCGGAAGACAAATATCTGCTCTCCATCCCAAGGACAAACTGTGTCTCAAGGTGAGACTGCAGATTTTCAGTTGCTGGGCCTAGACTGTGCAACAGTCTCCCGCTGAATTTAAAGAGGGCTAATTCCCTCTTGACCTTTCATGAAGGTCTAAAGACTCATCTTTTCAAAGAGGAGCTGTCTTTTTCCTTGTTCTGTGAATTTGAATGACATTTATCTCTGTATGATTATGTTATCATCTTGTCTATTGTTCCACCTACGCCAGGATTCGATTTAGTTTGTTGTGGGCGCGTTTATAAATGACTCAAAATCAAAAAATCAAAATCACATTTGCCTTAGGCTTGGAACCTCAAAAAACAATGACAATATATGCTGTCAAAATATGTGCATCAGGAGGTGACAAATAACCTTGTGGTCTCATTGATACAGCCTTTTGTTGGAGACACTTAGCAGCAACAAAGGGAGTCTGCTCTTTGTTCGTTATCACATGTGAAGCTTGGAATTTCTTCCCTGAATCTTGTTTCATTTCTGATAATAATAGTTTTTTCCTCTTTTGTTCCTATGTCAGAAAAATTGGAAACAGTAGCAGATATATAATTCCCTCTTGCTTTTTGGAAAATGGGATTGCTAACTGATTGAGAAGATGAAGCCCCCATCTCAACCAATGCAAAAGCAAACTTTTTTGGAGGTAGGATCCTTTCAACTACAACTAAGCTTTTTTCAGCCAAATTTTTATGGACTATCAACTTCAACCTGACAATCTTCTGGCACAGAATACATAGATAAATTATTCAAATTCCCACAGATTCCACTTCTTGGGCCGGTTTAAAAAAATGTGTAATAGCATTTTGCCCCTGTGTAATAGCATTTTTCCCCAAAGCAGGAGCAACTTCTTCTTAGATTTAGCCTTCCTTGCCTTCCCTTGTGATATGTTGCTAATGGAGGTATCAACCATCTCACTAGTAGCTACTCCATCTTTCTAAAGTGCTCCTAGAGTTGTTTTAGGTACTTTCACAAACCGGATGAAGAGCCATCCTGATTCGGATTTTGCAGTTGAAGTTTCAATCTCCTCAGGAATGTTTGTGACCCTTTATTTTGCTGCTTAGGGATAGATATACACTTCTTAAGCTTCTTATTACTATTACGATTGCAACTTTTCTGTATGTGATGGTATTTGCCCTTATTTTGATCATTTGCAAAAACAGCGCTGACCTATAATATAGTGGGAACAGACCTGTCCCATGCTTCTGATTGGATCGACGTACCTTCTGGCAAGGGTGCTGCCTCCCAGCATTCTTACATTGCTACCAGAGAGATATTCAGATATTGTCCAGCAGTGTTCGGGGAACACTTTTTGTTCACCTGTTGGTCCACAAATATGTCTACAGCACGTTTTTTGTTTATTTCCTTCTGCTGTTATGAACCCTTCCAGTGAACTCATTTTTGAAGAAAGATCTTTCAAAATGAAACAAACTTCCCTCATCTCAGAATTCAAAATGTCGTAGCCTCTATCCATCGAATTCAAGATTCGAGGGTACCACGGGGAAGGAAAAGGCATTGACTTGCTGCGTCATGGTATTATTTGAAGGAATGTTTGAATAGGCATTACCAGCATCTCCCTGACTTGGGAAAGAGCCTCTGCGGGAGGCATACTCCTGGGGAATTGGGGAGCTGGAAGAGTCTACTTTGGCACATTGCGATCGACTGCCACCTCATTCAATAGGAACAATATTTCTTTCCATGGTGTTTGGAAACAAGCAGCACCACCTCCACATTATCATCTAGGGCAGTGGCTATGCACAACCAAAAATCCAAAGGGAGACGCACCCGCTTGGCTGCTAACTCATGTGACATGACACGGGCCACAACAGATACATCAGAAACCAAATACACAAGAGGGCCATGAGTTGGGTCACCCACATCAATGTGATCTAAGGCGCAAGAAAACAGATGCATCTGTCCACTTGGTAACTGTTGTTTCTCCACTTTAGTTTTGGAAGGGGACCATTTTCCACCACACTGGTCCCCAGCAGTGTACTCGGGCCAGGGGCCCATGGACTAAACTCACTCAGCTGCCCACCTACACTATATGATGTTGGCTTTAGGAGTGCAAATTTGACCTATGGCCATTCAATATTTTATACTATACACTATAGCGCCTGTGTGTCTTCGTATTTCCTTTATATCTAAATCTCTAAGGTTGTTTGTGAAGTGAGAACCAACCATGTGCACGGCCATCCCTAACCTGAAAGAAATCTGAGAAAAGAAAGGAAACATTATCATCCCTCGTATCAGTCATTCTACTCTCACATAGGCTGCCCAAATCAATATATGGTTCAATATTAAACATATTTAATATTAGGGCGAGTAGTGATTCGAGCATATAACTATTTCATTACATAGGTATTTGTCAACTGTGAAGATCTGTGTAAATTCTTATATTCCCAAAATGCTCTTTGATTTTATGCAAAGCAGGCTGGAATCCTCTCAGATGTTGTTTCTCCTCTCTCCCTTTCTTTTAAGGGTATTAAGAAAGAGTACAGTAGGAGTTTACCAGATAGTCCACTATGGAATGATACCTTTCTGTCAGAAAATAATGCAAATGGTCATTGTGGGTTTCGAAAGCATGATTTACTCAGTGCGACAAGTGCATCCTTCTTAGATTAGACTACATGGTGTTCCTAACATCTTCCCACAGACCCAGCGCAAGAAAACGCCAAAAACATCAAAAGCACTGCATCATGGTTGGCACAGGGAAAGCTATGTTTCTTACTTCTAAATCACATGTCTGTGAGAGTTGGGCCTTGGAGGGAAGCATGCAGGTGGCGTTGATGATCCTAATATTATGCTTATCAAAGCCTGGCAGCCCTGAGTGATTAAAGCTCGTGACAATTACACTTTGACCCGGATATTCAAATGACTGCTTCACCTGTGAAGGAATAGCTGCGGTTCGCAGGCACGCCACGTAACCCGGGTTTATGATGCATCGTCCAGTGCTCTATGTGACAGGTTTCCATCAATCGCGCCCATTCATTACCGAAGGAACGTTCTCTGGACCTGCCTTCACCATCAGCGCTGATCTAATCGATGCCTTGCACCCAGGTCACAAAAGTGCATGTACGGAAAACAGCCCACGCTGCCTGCGCCCTTTCATATTACCAATTCAAGTCTTCCCGCGTTTTTGCCTATTTTTTCCATGCAGCGACGTTTCATTAATTTTCCTCAGTCTGATGTTGAATTGTAGTTTCACAGTCTAGGCCTTCCCTCCTTCTGCCGTTGTACATTTCCCACACTGGCTTTCAGATTCTACAAACTTTGCACCGGTGCAAGTGCAATTTTGCACATTATCGGCAACAGTGCAAATATTGTTCTAATGCAAAAACACATGCTTTCAATGCATATTTGCACCAGGGCAGAGTTTGCCCTAGTGCTAACACATTCCGTATATTAGAACTTGGACAAACTTTGTCCTGGGGTAAAAACGCAATGAAATAATAGGTTTATAACTAATACTGTGCACGTTTCTGAAATCTGTGCCCAGATGTACTAGCATGACCATGTAGCGTAAAGACTACATAATGACAACTAAACCATCTCAAGGTAAGGTCCCAGTCTCTGCATTTGGTTCAACTGTCCCCTCAGTGCAGCGTGGAGACTATGGGCATCATTACGAGTAGGGGGGTAAGGGGTTAACAGCGCCAGTAAAGGTGCCAGAGCCGTTAACTCCTTACTGCCCCCATTACGCGGTCCGCTTGCGGCACCCGCACAGGACGCCTGGTTTTACCGGACGTCCTTAGCGGGTCCCACGAGTGGCCCGTTGTTAGCATGCTCCCCATTCCCATTGAGCCCTACTGGGGCTCAAATGGGAATGGTGATGGATTGGGTCTGGGTTCCCTGAATGGGGAAATACCGGGCCCTCCAAGGTTGAAATGGACCGATATTTCCCCATTCGGGAAACCCGGACCCAGACCCTGGTTTGGAGGTAGCCATGCCCTTATTAAGGGGCACCCAAGTGCCATGCCCCTATTAAGCCCTTATTAAGGGCATGGCTACCTCCAAACTGGTAATGAGGCCCTATGCGTCACTTCAATGTTCTACGCTGGTCAGTAAATATAGCAAAAAACTACTATTTGCGTAACATTGCCAGTAACATGGCAACTAAAGAATCCAAATATAAAGTATTAAGAAGATGTTTTACTTGCTAATGCAACACACACAGTAGTTGGAAGGAAATACAACAAAAACTATAAAGGATTCTCTGTCATATGCGTCAATAGAAGCATTATCTATCTTCAGTGGGGTATTAACCCCAAGGACTGAAGCCACAGGACTACGCTTTGTTTTCAACAATTGCCACTTGCTGCTAAATTGATGAAGTGGGCAAAGATAGTGTTGTGCTTGCGATGTACTTTCAGTAGACTCGAATATGCAGTTTCTGCTTTTTTGTCCAGGTTACATTGAGCCTAGGAAATGCTGTTTGTGTGCCCTTTTGCACTCTCTGGGCCCGATTCTCACGAGGCGCAGTGAGCGTGCTAAACTGCATGCTTCACTGCGCCTTTTCCTGATGCCCAGGCACCACCCTTATTCTGAAGCGGGCCCGGAGCGTCAGTGCAGTGCATGCCAGTGCACTGCCTGCAGTTCGCCTGTTTTCGGAGATTATGGGCGGATTGCAAGTCGCGGCAGCATTTTCGTTAAATTACATGGTAATCGCAATTTAACTAAAGTACTGCTGGGAACACCTCCTGAGGCTGGTAAGGAAATGCTTTGGGCAGGGAGTGGTGGAGTGGTAGGAACTGGGTGGGAATGGCCATAGGGATTAACATGGGCATGGGCTGTCAATTAGTGGCAGTATGTAAGCAGAGAATTGATGTTTGCTGATCTCAGTAGTATTTTTTGTCACGTTTCTGATGCACTGTGTGAAGAGTAAAGATGAGAGCTGCTTACCTGCTCTGTCAGGAGCCCTTGAAATGACAGTGCGTTCCAGAGCTTACAAAATAAATCAACCTTTCTGACAGACTCTCTGGTGTCATCCCCCACAACAGATACAGACCGCCACAAAAGAGGTACTGTATACCTGCGCCAATTTCAGCCTGTCGCTATTGTGGAGGAGTGCCACCAGTATGGGAAGCCGTTCAAGTCAAAATTACACCTTTGTGAATGTGACATATTGAAAGGAATACAACATGCAGTGAAATGAGTAAGGCATACACTGAGATGACTATAATATGTATTGAAATTAGTATAACATGTATTGAAATATAGCATGTATTGAAATGAGTATGACATACACTGAAATTCAATGAATAAGACATGCATTGAAATGAATAGGACACGCATTGAAATGAATATGATACCCAAATGAGTAAGACATACATTGAGATGACTATAATATGTATCGAAATGAGTATAACATGTATTGAAATGAGTATGACATGTATTGAAATGAGTATAGCATACACTGAAATCCAATGAATAAGACATGCATTGAAATGAATATGACATGTTGAAGTGAATACGATATAAAATGGGAGGAACATGACACCCATTGAAATGAATATGAGACACGTTGAAGTAAATATGACACCCATTGAAATGAATATGACACACATTGAAATAAATATTACACCCATTGAAATTAATATGACACACGTTGAAGTGAATATGACATGCAAAGGAATGAATATGACACCCACTGAAATGAATATGACACGTGTTGAAGTGAATAGGACATGCCATGGAATGAATATGAAACCCATTGAAATGAATATGACACACCTTAAAGTGAATATAACATGCATATGAATGATTAAGACATGCATTGAAATGAGAAGGACATGCATTGAAATAAATATGACATCCATTGAAATGAATATGACACACGTTTAGTGAATAGGATATGCAATGGAATGAATATGACACCCATTGAAATGAATATGACACACGTTGAAGGGAATATGACACACTTTGAAGTGAATAGGGCATGCAATGGAATGAATATGACACCGATTGAAATGAATATGACTCACATTGAAGTGAATGTAACATGCATTGAAATTAATATACCATGCATTAGAATGAATAGGACATGCATTGAAATAAATATGACACTGATTGAAATGAATATGACACACATTGAAGTGTATTGGACATGCAATTGAATGAATATGACACCAATTGAAATGAATATGACACACGTTGAAGTGAATATAACATGCATTGGAATGAATATGGCACCCATTGGAATGAATATGACACTATGTCATGTGCTGGCGAGGGTGCCCGGGACCTGTGAGACTCTGAGGTACACCTGGCGGCCAGTCAGCAAACTGTGCGGAAAAGGAGGGATAGAAGGATAGAGCAGAGAAATAAGTTAGCAGGGTAGAGGGATAGAGAAGGAAGAGGAGAAGAGGAATGTCTTAAAGAGTTTGCGGAACTTAAGGAGATCAGGCTCAAGACGGAGGGCAGCAGGGAGGCTATTCCATAGGGAGGCCGCTGCTGAGGATAAAGATCTCCCTCCAAATCTCTGCTTGGAGAACTG
Source organism: Ambystoma mexicanum (assembly GCF_040938575.1). Lineage (NCBI taxonomy): Eukaryota > Metazoa > Chordata > Amphibia > Caudata > Ambystomatidae > Ambystoma > Ambystoma mexicanum. Next base: position 267,157,841 of record NC_090922.1, read on the forward strand.
GCTCACTCGCCGAAGGTTGGAGGTAGATGAGCGGAGGGCTTGGGAAGGACATGCAATGGAATGCATATGAAACCCATTGAAATGAATATGACACACCTTAAAGTGAATATAACATGCACTGGAAGGAATAAGACATGCATTGAAATGAGAAGGACATGCATTGTAAAAAATATGACATCCATTGAAATGAATATGACACACGTTGAAGTGAATTTGACACACGTTGAAGTGAATAGGACATGCAATGGAATGAATAAGACAAGCATTGAAATGAATATACCATGCATTGGAATGAATAAGTCATGCATTGAAATAAATATGACACCCATTGAAATGAATATGACGCATGTTGAAGTGAATAGGACATGCAATGAAATGAATATGAAACCCATTGAAATGAATATGACACATTGAGTGAATAGGACATATGATGGAATGAATATGAAACCCATTGAAATAAATATGACACATATTGAAGTGAATGTAATATATATTAAAATTAATATAAGATTCATTTGAATGAATAAGAGATTACCTCCATGTCCCTCTTCCTCTTCCCAGTACCTACCTTTGTGTACCTTCCGTGCTCACTGGAACTCTTTTCGTTTCAAGCTGGCCTCCTCCAATTGGAAAGAATTGACAGGTGTTATAAGGACTTTGGTGGTCTTCAGGTCTTCAATCCAGGGGAAGTATCTTCTGGAACAGACAGACAACCCCTCAGCTATGGCTTACATCAACCATCAGGGGGTACAAGGTCCCGCTCTCTGGAGGATCTGGCATTGTCCATTTGGACCTGGGCCGCGGCACAACTGGTCTCCTTGAGAGCGGTCCATATCCAGGGGTTGGACAATGTAACTACGGACCAGTTGAGCAGGGTGTTTCCTGTCTCATGGGAGATTTCTCTTCATCCCAAGGTTTTTCAGGAGGTGTGTCGTTTGTTCGGGCATCCCTCAATGGACCTACTTGCATCCCCCTGCAAATCTCAACTTCCCTGGTTTTGCTTGAGGACTCTGCCCCCCAGAGCTTAGGGGGTGGGGGTCGCTCTTCCTTTGACTTGGCCCCCAGAGCTTCTTTATGCCTTTCATCCAAATCTCCTGATTCTGCAGGTCATCAGCACAATCAGATAATCTCTTTGCGTGTTCATCCTGGTGGTCCCTTACTGGCCTCAGAGGGGGTGGTTCCCGGGCCTTCTGGAGATGCAGTTAGCTTCTCCTTGGGTGTTGCTCAGGTGGCCGTGTCCATTGCGGGTGGTCAATGACCCCCTTCTCCTCTCTCATCCGTTGTGGGTTCTGGAAACAAAGAGGAGGGATCTCAGCCTTTCAGCTGCAATGGCTGGGATGGTTCAGAGGGCGCGTCAGTCCTCTACACTTAAGTCCTCTGACTGTCATTGGGCTAATTTTCTAGCTTGGTGTTACCTGAAGTGTGTCCTGGCACTGGAGTGTGGCCTCCCAGACATTTTGCAATTTCTTCATGAAGGGGCAGAGAAGGGGTTGGTGGTCTCTACTTTCTGATCTCAGTGTTCTGCCATTCGGGCTTTCCAAGTTTCCTGGTCCTCTCCGGTAGGGGGTGAGGCTCTGGTCTCAACGCTCTTGAAAGGGGTATCAGGTACTCATCCTTTGAGCCCAGTTGGGGTTCCCCGTGGGACCTTCCTTTGGTCCTGTCCATATTGCAGAAGCCTCCATTTTAGCCCTAGGAGGAGGTGGAGATGAAATAGTTGATGCTGAAGACTATTTTCCTGATTGCTCTTACTTTGATTCAGCATTTGGGGGAAATCAGGGCCCTCTTGCGTAGGCCACTGTTTCTGGTGGTCCAGGAGGAGGCTTTGATGCTGGGCTGTGACCCCTCGTTTGTGCCCAAGGTCGCCTCTTGGTTCCATCGGTCTCAGGAAGTGGTTATCTCGGCTTTCTTTCTTGCTCCGTCCTCTCCTAAGGCGGAGGCTTGGCATTGTCTGGATGCCAAGCAGGCGGTCTTACATTATCTGTTGAAAGGAAGCGCCCCCAATTCAGCACGATCCTCCCCGCAATGAGAGACAATAAGGGACTCTCCCGTAGTGGGAATAAGGCCAAGACAGAGTGCGGGTGAGCGTAAGTGGGAGTTTATCCAAAAATAAGGCCTGCAAAGAACTCTGCAACCTACGAGAGCGCTCTGCCTGACAATAGCAAAGACAGGCGTATTTCTAATACAAAAAACGTCATCAACACCTAAACACTATAGGGGGCACAAGTCAATTGGGATTGGGTGGCGTCGACTAACTATAGGTGTTGCTGCAGCGGGGTTGGTCTTGGCGTGACGACGTCACTGGTCAGCCTCGTGGGTTGGGTTGGGCCTGGCAGGCCGGCTTGAGGTCATCCGTGCGGTGTTGATGTGCTGGGGCAGCCTGTGACAATGACGAATACCTTTCCTGTCTCATTTGCCCTAGGCCATGCACACTGCAGTTATTCAGAAAATGACATTTAAGTTCATTAATAAATCGCTTCAGCAGCTTATCTTATAAAATAAACACAACACATGAGGAATGCACCTCGTGAGAGGTCTGGTGGTTGTCGGTTGGGGTGAGATTTACCTGTGTCCTATTGACCGGTATTTTAGGTCGCGGGACGGGGCTCTGGGGCCTGGGCCGAATGATACATATCTGTCTGCTGCGTTAGAAGTTATTATATAGATGGGTCTCTGTGTCTTGTCCCAATGATGGGGGTCGTCCTTGCACGGGGTCAAAATTCTTGGGGGGTTCGTGGGATTTACGAGAGGGTGCTGGTAGATCAGTGGGTTCAACCGTGGGTTTATTACCGTGCTGTAAATAACACAGGTGGCGGGCTGTGGCCTTGGTTGCGGCGCCGGGGCCTCTGACTCTCTGAAGTAACGCCAGCTTGGTTGGGGGAGGTGAGGGAGCGCGGCACAAGTCTTAGCTTTTTTATCTGGCAGGCTTGGTGGGGTGGGAGAGGGAATGGCCTTGCATATATCCACAAAGGTATTTTCCTCGTGCGTTGCTGATCAGTGAATGCAGAAGTTCTATACTGTTCTGCCTTATTTTGACGTTATTTAGACACACATATATATATTTCAATTTCGTTACACATTTCTTTAATACAGTCGGTTCCAGTACCTTTTCATTACCTAACATTATATTCACTACATCGTGTGCGTATTGTATGTACATTAGACGTTATACGAGGGATATCTAGGTTATGGCCTACAGAGATTGATGCTCGCCGCTTTGGGTGATTCAAAAACATATATGAGTTCAAGTTTCTACATACTATTGAAAAACACTTTTACAGATAGAGGTTACACGTTTGGTCAACATCTTTCTCCGTGGTTATAGCAGCATTAGTCCAGACCTGGAGGGATATCATATAACGTTACATTTTTATGGTTTATTCACATTTTAAACAGAGGTAGTTCATTAATACCAATACTTGAATTGTTTTCTACCTTCTTCAGATAGTGATGCTTCAGCTTTTTTCCTCGCTACCCCGGCCTTGAGGTCCGGGTCATACGGGGTGCAATATCACATTGTTACTAATATAATGTTGCCGTGTTGGCATCTCGGGTTTAGCTCATCTCCGACTTTCTCATGGGAACGCACTCGCAGCGGATCTGTCAGGGCTGCTGAGGCGACAGAGATGCATGAAAGGCCCTCCAAAGGTGGGGGCCTCGTTACAGTGTGCTGAACTCACACCATGTTTGCTAGGCAAGATGGCGTCTAGGCCTAACTTAATTTTTGGTAAATGCAAAGACAGGGTACGTGTGGGCAATGTCGTCGGCGGGTGAATCCTCCTCCACCTGGGCCCGGGTGGCATGAGGGGGCGCCCACCGAGTCATGGTCCTCACCTGGGGAGGGAGCTGTGGGTGAGGAGGGCCTCGTGGCCATTCCTCCCCTACATTTCCCCCCTTTCGTTACTTAAAGTAACGAATTCTTTAGCTCTTCCAATCTTCTACATTCTTGTTCCTCTATCACTGCGTCATCCCATGCAGGGGTTCCTTTTATAGGCATCCATGCTCTGCACACCCCCCTTAAACTCTCACCTCTCCTAGCATACTCGTCTGGTGTACATGTTAAATATATACAGTCGCCAGTTTCTTCCAGATCTACCCAGACCTCCTCATACCATTCCAGTTCTACGTCTCGTGGTTCTTTGATAGTGGTGTGCCATAGTTTATCTACTATGTACTTATCGCGGCACATAGGCACTAACTGGTACCTGGGGGTGTTATCTGCTCCTGTCTGCACATGTACTTCTTGTGTTGCTTTAATTGTACCACCGGAGTTGCCCATTGTCACCATCATCATTGCACCGTTAGGAACTGCATTAGCACAACATCGGAGGCCCACCTGGCACAGGCAGAACATTACAAGGATGATCACCACTATTGGTATCAAGAACTTCATTGTCACTCCAAGCCATGAGGGAACCCAAGAGAAGATATTGTCGAACCACGAGCTATCCTCAGCTCCACCTTCCATTTTCATCTTTTCGCCCAGGTTATGTACTGCTTCAATAACGTGGGACAGGGACCCATTTTCTGCGTCTTCGGAAGGTACGAACGTGCAGCACGCACTTCCTATTTTTCGGCAAACACCTCCATCGATTGCTGTTAACAGGTCTAGAACATACCTGTTCTGCATGGTCATTAATCGCAGAGCTCGTAGTTCCACCTTTATTATGTTGAACCCTTCTTCAGTGTCATTGGCCAACTGGATCAGTTCCCACCGTGTGATCTGGAGCCATTTTGCATTTGCTCTTGCTTGGACACTTGATACTAGCGAAGCAAAGAATGTTTCCACGGAGCTGAACAGGCGATACCTGTCTGGGATCTGTGCCAATAAATCAGATGATGCTTGCGATATGTAGTTCGAGGCTCGCTTGTTCCTTGAGAGCTCTTCTCCTTTCCCTCCGGAGGACAGGACATAAAGGTGCGCTTGTGTAGTTGGAGAAGCTGCATCCTGGTTCAAGCCTCCTTTCATCATGTTACTTCTGTCAATGTGGCTTTCTGGAATCACCATTAGTGTTGAATGCAAAGTGGCCATTGAGCAGCTACCACTCCATGATTGGGGAAGGTGCAGGTACGCCTTGTTTCCGCATACCCAGTAGGTGTCCATTAGTGCTGCTGTTCCTTTTTTCATATCTGGGATGGTGAGAGTTTTGTTACAGTTCTTGTTCGTTCCCATTGCCATTTTTCCTTCTCCCTTGAAACATAGTTCGTTTTGTATTTCACTTTGTAGCTTGAAGGGTTTCTCCATCGCTGTTACCCATGTTAGTTTAGGGATGTGTTCTTTCCATATTGGCAAGCACGTTCTTTCCATCCACCGCAACTTGTCCGGTTGGACACCTTTCAGTGCTTCTGCCTTGCACAGCACTTCTTCGTCTTTCCATTTGTTTTCGGAAAACAGTGTCCCTTGTATTGCAAAGAAAGGTTCTTTAAGACAGATCACTCCAGACGCTTGCGAATAGCACGTTTTGTTGTTCTGTAGCATTCTGAAAGAGACATCGTGTGCTTGGAAAGTGTTCTTTATTCTACACAGCGTGAGATGAAGGAGACATTGGGCATCCACAATGGGCAATTCTCGTGGCAACAATACTTTAGGTGTGCCTGATGCATGGGGGATAAGTGAGCAGACATAGCAGCTCTCATTGGTTGTCTGTTTTGCTGTTGTGCTCATATCTGCATACCATTTATTTGCTTGGTGAGGGTGTCGTGGGTCTTCCATTTTGTCTAACCCTAGCCCATAATACTCATCATACCCCTGTCCCCCAGTCTCTCTTCTCCGTCTACTTTTCTCCCTTCTTCTGTACCTTTTCGTTATAGTGGGTGAAGAACCAGGCCCCCCTTTCTCCCTCCCCCCCCCCTTTTCTAATTCTTCATATAGGGACTTGTGTTCTGTCATCATAATCACTTTTCCATCCTCCTTAATAAACAAGAGATCGTTGTTTGAAATTGGGGCGGGAGGGATTGTGCGGTTGTTGTATGTTCCAGGTTGGGACATTGTGTCATTATTTACATTTTTGGTTCTTGATTGTGACAGGACAGCAGTGGGTGGTGTAGTATAGTATCCCCACACAAAGTGTGATCCATTCCAGATCAAGAAATCACCTTCTTTGATACCTACAGTCGGAATTGTTTTCGTTCCAGGGGCAAGGGTGGTGTTGTTCCCCCCTCCCCCCTCGTTCATCTCGGTAGAGATGAACGCTATAACCCAGTGTAATACTAGACAAAACATTGAGATGAAGAACACAATAGCACACATTGATAAACCACATTCAAATGAATATGTCAATCTAGCCACTAACATTTCTCTAAATCTAACATGTCTATTAGTTGCAGGCTGCCCATTCGATGCCATGATAAATCCTGTTTGAGACACAAGAGTTCATTAAATACAAACATGTAAACATTTCCACGTTGTAACGTTTCGGTGATAAAATATAGGGTTGGGTGAGGGAGGGGGTGTGTTGACAGACAAGGTAGCTTTTCAATCATCATTATTCGTACCTTTTTTTTTATATATATATATATATAAATAATAAAAAAAAACATGACAGTTTAGAAACAACAAATAAAAAAAAACATCTTAAAGAGCACAGGAGAGGAAAAAAGAACCCCACGCAAAACTTTCAAAAATTGTAATAAAAAGAAAATTTGCATATGCATATGTACATGTTTTAGTCCAGGACATTTGTTGCGCGCTAATTGTGTTCACTGTTCATCTCATAATGCACACAAAATTCCAATCATTCATTCCGCACAACTTCATCGTCCGCTGTTGCCTGTGCCTCGTCCTGTACCTCACTCTCCGCAGCGCTGTAAGCTTTACGTACGTCTGTCAAATGCACCCAATATCGCAGGCCCTTCACCTTTACTGCTGTGGGCGTGCAAAACACTACCTCATAGGGGCCATGGAAACGTGGTGCATTCCACCTCCGCACAAAACTTCTGACATATATAAGGTCACCAGGCATTAGCTGTAGTGGTTTTTCAGGCAACCTGTTTGGTTCAGTCGCGTTCCCCTCCTCTCTTGTCGAGGGGGGGGCTAGTTGCTTTGCAATTACGCGCGCTGCCCGTGTCAGTTTTCGCAGATATTCTGTGAACTCCTCCCCCAATATAGCTGCGCTTCTGTGTGCATCAGAACGCTCACGGAGAGGCGAATGCGCTGTGTGCATTCTTCTTCCCGTGACGATCTCGTGCGGGGACAAATGGTGGTCCTTACTTGGCTGGTTTCGTAGTTCAAACAAGGCCAAAGGCAGGCAGTACATCCAAGTCTTTTTAAGGGAAAAACAAAGTTTTGATAATCTGCTTTTTAACAGGCCATTTATCTTTTCCACGACGCCATTACTTTGAGGATGATAAATCGAGCATAATTTGTGCTTTATTCCCAATAATGTAGTCACTTCTTTAAATAATTCATTAACAAAATGCGTCCCGTTATCTGAGCGAATAACGTCGCAAATTCCCCAGCGCGGAAACACTTCCCGCACTAGGAACTTCGCGGCGCCCTTCGCGTCAGGGCGGGCACATGGGCCTGCCTCCACCCACCTCGAAAATGGACATACAACCACAATCATGTATCGAGCCCCGTTACACCTTTCTCCCATGTCTACATAATCAATGTGGAGCTCTCTGAATGGGCCACTTGGTTTTGGTATCGTACCTCTTAGTGTACGCAATGTCATACCTGAGTTGTAAATTTGACATGTCGTGCATTCTAGAGCTAACCTTGTGACGTGTTCCTGGAGGCAAGGTGCAAACCAATCTTCTTGTATCTCTGCCATTATGTGTTTCTTTGTGTTGTGTGCGGGAAAGTGTAGTTGTTGAAATGCTGTTTCTAGCAGCGTAATTGGCATTACCACTTTTCCTGAACTCTCTTGTCGCCACAATAAATCAGTCGGTGATTTGCTGCATCCTCTCTTAGTCCACAGCAATTTTTCCTCTGCACTAGCTCCATCTTGCAGCTCTATTATCTCCTGCGTGGACATCATGTTATATCCTGTGGGGACCTCTTGGCTTGTTGTGTGGTGCAACATGTACTCTCCTATTTCACCTTTTTGTAAATATGAAGCTGCTTTGGCAGCGGCGTCTGCTGCCGCGTTCCCCAAAGATATAAAATCTGTATTTGTGGTATGAGCTTGACATTTTACGATGGCCACTGCCGTGGGGTCCTGCAGGGCCTCAATCAGTTCTTTCAATAATTCTGCATGCTGGACTGGCGTTCCGTCTGCTCGCCGAAACCCTCTCCGCCCCCACCGGGCCAACCCACCGTGAACTGTTGTTGTCATGTATGCTGAGTCTGTATATATGGTCACTGCGCACCCCTTGGCGGCATGCAATGCTTCTATTAGCGCTATTAGTTCTGCTGCTTGCGCTGAATAGTGTGATGGGAGGCGGTGTTGTACTAGTATCTCATATTCATCTTCCTCTAATCGTACCACTGCCATACCCACATGCTTTTCTCCTGTCTCCATGTCTATTGATGCTGACCCGTCCACAAAAAACACCTCACCCTCGGTCAGGGCATTTTCAAAAATCACTGGATCCTTACTTTCGTCACCTGTGTACGTGGCGCAGTTGTGGTTTTGCATGTCCTCTACGGTGCATGCCTCTGTGATGAATGTGGCTGGGTTCACTGTTTTACATCTTACTATATGGATGTTAGCGCTGGACAGTATTATCTCATATGCTGTGGCGCGTTGTGTTGTCAATGTGCTCTTTGTTCGCTCTAATATTGCAAAAAGTGAGTGTTCCACAAACAGTGTCACCGGGCAGCCCATCACTATCGTGGCACTTTTTTCAATTGCGAACGCGGCTGCAGCTAGGGATTGCTCGCACGCGAAATGACCTTGCATTACTGCGTCTAGGGTGCCGCTATAGTAAGCGAGTGGTTTGTGCCCTAAAGATGTTTTCTGTGTCAGTACTGCTGTCATCAGTGTTCCTTTGCAGTGTGAAAATAAGAAGAATTCGCGCCCATAATCTGGATTTGCTAGTACTGGAGCGCTTGATATCAGCTCTTTTAGTGAGTTAAATGCTGTGTTCATCACCTCTGTCCATTCTATGTATTTGTGTTCTTGTTGTGCTTCTTTCAGTGCCTGTAGCAAGGGCCTTGTGTACGCCGCATAGTCCAATATCCATGCTCGGCAATAGTTACACATACCCAGAAATTTCTGCATCTCTTTTACTGTTTTGGGCTCCCCAATTGTTCTAATCGCCTGTGCCCTGTCTGGTATAATTCGCTTGCCATCCTTTGATATCAGCTGACCCAAGTATAGGACCTCTGTCAGACAGTATTGTAACTTCCCCTTGTCCACCTTGTACCCCTTATTGGCCAATAATGTCAAGAGTGTTATCGAATCCTGTCTGCACTCTTCCTCAGCCTGTGCACAAACCAATAAATCATCAACGTACTGAATCACTGTGCTTTCTACAGACAAATTCCCCAGATCTTCATGTAGTACCCTGTTAAATATGCTTGGGCTCTCGCAATATCCTTGTGGTAGTCTGCAGTGTTCGAACCTCCTTCCTCCCAATGTAAATGCTGTCAAGTACCTGCTCTCTTCTGCTAAGGGAATCGAAAAAAATGCATTTTTTAAGTCAATTACTGTGAAGTGTGATGCTACTTTTGGAATGTTGCACAGTATTGTCGCCGGGTTCGGGACTAAAGGGAACTCCTTCATTACCACATCGTTCAGTGGGCGTAAATCTTGTATCATCCTCCATGAACCCCCCTTCGCTTTTTTGATTGGGTAAATGCATGTGTTGCATGGGGAGTTTGAGGGCACTATTATACCCTGTGCTAGCAGTGCTTCTATTGTCTCTCTGATCCCTTCTTCTGCTTCCCGCGACAGTGGATATTGTTTCACCCGGGGTAGTATTGCTCCCTGTTTTAATTTTATCACCACAGGCTGAACTTCATGCAGCAACCCTACATCGTGGGGGCCATTAGTCCATAAGTTAGTGGGTACTGAACTCATGTCTTCATCAAAAAATGTGTGCGGTGCTCCTACTACCGCCATTAGTTCAACCTTAGTTTGTCTGGCTGTAACTACAATGTCGCAGGGCATTGCCAGTTCCATCACTATTTCACCATCTCCCTCAGTGTCAGAAAATAGCTCCTCGTCCGAGAGCTCTCTCAGCGGGATATTTGCATTTGTACACAATACTGTCCGCCATTCACATCCTTCCATGTCAATACCAATCACACATATTCTGTTTGTTGATACATGTATTGCATGCAAATCCAACGATAGTACTGCCCCAAGAGCAGTGTCAGGGCTTGCTATGGGACGAAAAAGGAATTCTGCTGGGATCCTCCACTCCACCCTTTTTAGTTCTGGTACTATGAGAGCCAATGTTCTCATACCTTCAACAAACATCTCCTCATTTCTTGGTACCCCTCTGATCTCTTTCATGATTGTGTGGCCGTGTATTACTGCTAATATACGGAGGGGGCATATGCCTGGCGTTGAACATACGATGCCGCTCCCTGTGAATGATATTGTCATGTTTAGTTTGCTCAAGAGATCTCTCCCCAGTAAGTTGATGGGAGAGTTTTCATAGTACAGTAAGGGTGCTTTCACTGTTTTACCCCCCACTGTCACATCCAATACCTCTGTGTAAGGAACTTCAATTACAGCCCCAGAGAACCCCTGCGTCTCTAACGTTCTATTAGATAACGGGAACCGGCCCTCTCTAATGCATGATTTCTCCGCTCCCGAATCCACCATGAATATGAATTGCTTGTCTCCTATCTGCGCTCCTATCAATGGTTCCTCTGATGCATTGTGGGTCGTAGACAGTACTGGACACGCAAGTGCTCTCTGTGGGCTGTCCTATGCGGGGTGTCTCATTGCCCCCCCTTGATCGAAAATGTTCCCCGAAACTACTGACACTCCACTGTAAGGTGCGGGGGCGGGTGCCCCATTAGCTACTGTGGCGAAAGTGTTACCAGGCGTGTAGTGCACATTGTCATTATTCTGTGGGCTGGTTTGTGTTCGGTACTGATGTCCGTGTAGTTGTGCGTTACTCCTTTGTACTACATTGTCTGGTTGCTGGTATTGTCCCATGGGGAGGCCGTAGGGGCTTCCTGGATGGGGGTGTCCGTACTGTTCTATCTCTTGGAAACCGTTGTTTTGTCTGCTCCTGCATTCTCTTGAGTAATGCCCCCATCTCCCACAATTCCAACAGCTCCCCTGTGGACCTCTGGGACCCTGCCACCCATTTCCTCCCATTCCTCCATACCCTTGTCCTCCTCTTCGACCCCTGTACCCACCTCTTCCTCCTCTTGGGGCCCACTCTTGCCACGTTGGACCTCCGTTCTGCTCCTGCTCTGTCCACTGTCGTTGCCCTTGTCCTGCCCAATTCGCTGCTATTCTTCCTTGTATTGCTATTTGCCCCTCCTCTCCTTCCTCTCCCTCCCGTATGAGTGGGAGTCCCGCTACCGCTGCTGCGACCTTCACCAATTTTGATTGCACCAACTTCGCCTCATCCGCCAACCTTTTCTGTGCTACTTCCCTCTCTCTTTCTTTGATCCGTTTACAATGGTGTACTATTATGCTTTGGATCTCCGGCCAGCCTTTTGCCTCAACGCCTGCTATTTTATCTAGTGCCTTTTGCACTTCCTTTGGGAGCCCTCTCTTAATGATGAAGTAAAATAGAGACGTGGATTGGTGCCAGGGCGTACCCGTTTCCGCTCTCCACATCTCCTGCACCCGGAGAATGTAATCCATAGCGTCCTCCCCGTCATCCATGGTACATTGCATTACTGACTGCAAATCAGGGGTATCTGGGAAGGTTTCCCGCAGTGCGTCCCACACCCTTGCTCGCACGGTGTTAAAAGAAGCCCCATCATGGCGATCACACTCTAAAGTTACAGCTGGAAAACCCGCTTTAGCCCATACTCTGTCTGCCTGATCCCCTACTGCGGACACTAGTAGGCTTTTCACATCGCCTACTGCCAGCGGTATACCAGCGGTATGTTTCTCAAATGCATATATCCACTTGCTTGCCCCTCCTGACAGCTGTGGTAGTAATTTCATTAAATTAGCCTTGTCCATCTGAGCCCACGGTATATAGTTTGGCCTCCCGCCCCCCCTGTGGAGTAATGGGAGTTGTAATTTCCCTTTTGCCGTTGCAGCTTCCTTTTCCTTAGTCGCTGCTGACTCCAATGACGCCATCTTCCCCACCCTATTTCTTAGTCGTCCCATCCATTCATCTTCTATAGTCCCCAGTGAACATGCACCATCTAGCTCCTCGCCTTCTCCTCCTACTGCCATGCTCAATCTATCACTCTCATCCCCCCCTCCTCTGACATCACATAACAAATCCTCTCTGATCCCTCTCTCTCGCGAGACGTCACCAATGCTTCCTTCTGCTGTCCCTACTTCTATTATCCTGGTCGGTTCTTCCTCAATTCTGAACAGTATTTCCCCCTTTTTCCATCCCTCCTCAATTTGTCTACTTTCGCTCGACGCTCTAGACGTGCGTCCAGATTGTGTGGGGGCGCATGCTGTGCGTTCACATATGTCTTTTATTCTTGAGAGTTCATCTCTTGCCACTGTAAGCCTCGACTCTAAGTCACTCGTTAACTTCTCTATGTCCACCCTCTGTGTGCCTCCCTGGGCGCGCTCTCTGGTGTTTTCGTATGGTGGGGGTGCAGTTGGTCTTTGTGGCGTGCTGGTCGAAGGGGGAGGCACATAAATCGGGTCGCTATATCCTGCTGCAGGGGCTGGTTTAGGTAATATTGGGTACAACATAACCACTTCCGCAGGTTGTTCTGTACTTAACTGTTCCTTTTCCTCTCGCGGGATCATTAGTGGATTGTCTGTGGTGGAAGGTAAATCAATATTTGGGGCTGGAGCTTTGGGTGGGGGTACTTCCTCAAACAATCTCCAAAGATCTAATATCTCCTTCCTATTCTGCCATTGTTTTCCCTTATACTTGAGGCGAATACATGTACATACCATATCAAGAACGCTTTTGTCAAAAGACCCTCCTTCTGGCCAAATCTGGGGCAACCCCTCCCCTTTCAATTCTGTTAACCATTGATCATGATATTTATTTATGCGTTCAGCATATCCCGGCAAGCTCTTACAAATGTGTGACAAGGGAGTTTCAGCCCCCATCCTCTAAATCGCTAGCGCTACCGCGTTCGCCTTCGTTACTTTTGATTAGGTGTAAATATGCGTATGTATACCTTTATGGCACAGACAAGAGCGGACCTCTCAAAATTATCACCCACTGTTATTCACTGCACAAATCTCTTCTCACTCACCATATCTCATCTCCTTCCCATTCCCAGGCACTCTTATGTGATCTCACTTGTAATTGATCAAGTACTGGTTATGGCCACACTCTCTGGCACCACCTCGCGGCCACCCGTTCGTCTCCAACACTCGTACGGTGCGCGCACCCTTCACAATGCTTTCCACTCACACTTTTGTCTTTCTCCTCCCTTTCCTCCCTAGCCAGCTATCCCTGTTTTCCTGCTAAGGTTACTGTGTTCACGTCTGTACGTGCCACTACTGAGTCCCCACTTTTTAAGATGTTCTAACTTCTTTATACCCTTCTCATTTTCACCCCCTACCCCGTGGAAATGGAAAAAAAAGAAATAGAGAGAGAGAGCACAATCACTAAAAAATATTCCCGGTGTCTCCTTTTGCTAGACACCAATAACTTATTTCTCACTTCTTCATATATTCCCAGTACTAGTCTAGATAGCACTATGCGGCGCCGCCTTCCACCCCCTCTCGGAGCTAGGTTTCCGTCACTTCTACCACGTCACTTATTTCTTACTCCTAATGGCCATATGCAAAGAAAGAATAAAGAAAGTTTCAAGACCCGTCTGTAGTAGACCCCCGATATTCTTCTCCTCTACCTGTCCCCGTTCTTTTATTCCCAATTCCCCTTCTTTTCCCCTTGACGATCACTCGCACTCGGTACTCACGTGCCCGTCTTGAACCGATACTCTCCGAAACTGGGTCCGTCCAGGCGGCGTCACCGGTAACTCAACGGTCAGCCCCTGGCTCCGGCGAGCGGCACTCAAAGGGGATTTTTTTCCAATCGGGATCCCGTACCCTTTCTCATTGAGTGCGCACTTCTTATTGTGCCGGTCGCCGTTGGCGGGCGGCCTCCCGGAGACGGCTCACCGTGCGTATCCCTTCTCGACCGGAGATTCTCGTGCCACAAGGGGGTCGTTAAGAAGGAGTTAGGAAAAATAGTTTGGAGATATCACGCTATCGGGGTCACCACTGAAAGGAAGCGCCCCCAATTCAGCACGATCCTCCCCGCAATGAGAGACAATAAGGGACTCTCCCGTAGTGGGAATAAGGCCAAGACAGAGTGCGGGTGAGCGTAAGTGGGAGTTTATCCAAAAATAAGGCCTGCAAAGAACTCTGCAACCTACGAGAGCGCTCTGCCTGACAATAGCAAAGACAGGCGTATTTCTAATACAAAAAACGTCATCAACACCTAAACACTATAGGGGGCACAAGTCAATTGGGATTGGGTGGCGTCGACTAACTATAGGTGTTGCTGCAGCGGGGTTGGTCTTGGCGTGACGACGTCACTGGTCAGCCTCGTGGGTTGGGTTGGGCCTGGCAGGCCGGCTTGAGGTCATCCGTGCGGTGTTGATGTGCTGGGGCAGCCTGTGACAATGACGAATACCTTTCCTGTCTCATTTGCCCTAGGCCATGCACACTGCAGTTATTCAGAAAATGACATTTAAGTTCATTAATAAATCGCTTCAGCAGCTTATCTTATAAAATAAACACAACACATGAGGAATGCACCTCGTGAGAGGTCTGGTGGTTGTCGGTTGGGGTGAGATTTACCTGTGTCCTATTGACCGGTATTTTAGGTCGCGGGACGGGGCTCTGGGGCCTGGGCCGAATGATACATATCTGTCTGCTGCGTTAGAAGTTAATATATAGATGGGTCTCTGTGTCTTGTCCCAATGATGGGGGTCGTCCTTGCACGGGGTCAAAATTCTTGGGGGGTTCGTGGGATTTACGAGAGGGTGCTGGTAGATCAGTGGGTTCAACCGTGGGTTTATTACCGTGCTGTAAATAACACAGGTGGCGGGCTGTGGCCTTGGTTGCGGCGCCGGGGCCTCTGACTCTCTGAAGTAACGCCAGCTTGGTTGGGGGAGGTGAGGGAGCGCGGCACAAGTCTTAGCTTTTTTATCTGGCAGGCTTGGTGGGGTGGGAGAGGGAATGGCCTTGCATATATCCACAAAGGTATTTTCCTCGTGCGTTGCTGATCAGTGAATGCAGAAGTTCTATACTGTTCTGCCTTATTTTGACGTTATTTAGACACACATATATATATTTCAATTTCGTTACACATTTCTTTAATACAGTCGGTTCCAGTACCTTTTCATTACCTAACATTATATTCACTACATCGTGTGCGTATTGTATGTACATTAGACGTTATACGAGGGATATCTAGGTTATGGCCTACAGAGATTGATGCTCGCCGCTTTGGGTGATTCAAAAACATATATGAGTTCAAGTTTCTACATACTATTGAAAAACACTTTTACAGATAGAGGTTACACGTTTGGTCAACATCTTTCTCCGTGGTTATAGCAGCATTAGTCCAGACCTGGAGGGATATCATATAACGTTACATTTTTATGGTTTATTCACATTTTAAACAGAGGTAGTTCATTAATACCAATACTTGAATTGTTTTCTACCTTCTTCAGATAGTGATGCTTCAGCTTTTTTCCTCGCTACCCCGGCCTTGAGGTCCGGGTCATACGGGGTGCAATATCACATTGTTACTAATATAATGTTGCCGTGTTGGCATCTCGGGTTTAGCTCATCTCCGACTTTCTCATGGGAACGCACTCGCAGCGGATCTGTCAGGGCTGCTGAGGCGACAGAGATGCATGAAAGGCCCTCCAAAGGTGGGGGCCTCGTTACAGTGTGCTGAACTCACACCATGTTTGCTAGGCAAGATGGCGTCTAGGCCTAACTTAATTTTTGGTAAATGCAAAGACAGGGTACGTGTGGGCAATGTCGTCGGCGGGTGAATCCTCCTCCACCTGGGCCCGGGTGGCATGAGGGGGCGCCCACCGAGTCATGGTCCTCACCTGGGGAGGGAGCTGTGGGTGAGGAGGGCCTCGTGGCCATTCCTCCCCTACACTGTCACAGAGAGAGTGCTTTTGTCTCACTGATCAGGGGGCAGGGGGCTGTGGTCGGCAGGCTTCCATTCCAACGATTAGCCGGTGGATTAAATCTTTGATTCTATGAGTCTGTGGGACTCTGTACTGCAGTTTGGGTCCAGGGTCGGTCCACAAGAGGGGTGACCGTCTCCTGGGCATGCCTGCAGGGGCTACCTTTGTTGGATATTTGTTGAGCTGCCACATGGGCTACACCTAATACATTCATTCTGCATTACCAACTCAATGTGGAGGGGCTCCAGTCTACTTCCTTTGGTGTGGGTGTTGTGGAGGCTGTGTCTGGTTGAGGTGTTTATAGGAGTCATGGTCAGCATGCCTTTGGCTTTTTGCTGTATCTTGACTAAATTGGTGTTGGGTGGGTTTCTCATTACCCTTGGTGTTTGTGTCTTTTGTGGTGGCCATGGACATCCTTCCTGTGTCTGCTTTGGTACAACTCAAAGGTAAGTACCTGGATGAGAAAGAGGGACGTGGAGGTAATACTCAGATTACTTACTGGTAATATTCAATATTCCCCCTCCTCCTCTGTCACACCCACCCAGGACCTTTGCTTGGCCCTGGCTGCACACTTCACTGAAAAAACCCAAGACATCCTTTTCTCTCTCACTTCCACACCACATCATACACCAACACTTCTGCAGCCTCCCTTTGCCACTCTACCACTTCTCCTCTCTTCTCTCAATCCCATTACACCTGACGGGGTCACCAGACAAGTCCGATCTATGAAGGCCTCATCCAAACAGGTGGAGCCCTGCCCCTCCAAAACTATTAAGTACAACATTGACTCTCTTGCTCCAGCCTTGGCTGATCTCTGCAATCTCTCGTTTGCCATTGGAGTTTTCCCATCTTCTCTTAAGCACTCCATTGTGCACCCTCTGCTTAAATAACCCTCTGCCGACCCCTCCATTCCAGCACACTACCGCCCTATCTCTATCACCCCCTTCTTGGACAAATTCTTAGAGAAGCTGGCTATCTCTCAGCTCACCCTCAACACTGAATCTGCTGGTTGCCTCCACGAAAATCAGGCTGGCTTTAGAACATTCAGAGGCACGGAAACTGCTCTTCTGAATACCTGTGAAGACCTGCTCTTTAATCTCGACACTAACACACCTCTGACCTCATTCTTCTTGACCTCTTCTCTGCCTTTGACATGGTAAACCACAACAGCACGTCTTTGTGGCACCCTGGGAATCACAGGTCAGGCTCTGGCGTGGGTAACCTCATTGCTTTCTGACCGTCCATCCCAGGTGGAACTTGGCTCCTTTCTTTCTACTATCACTCTTTCAACCTGTGGTGTTTCCCAGGGTTTTAACTTAGCCCCCTGGTTCTTCAACATCTACATGGCTGCCCTGGCATGTGTGATTGTCACTTTCACCTCTAACTTCCAGTTTTACGCTGATGACATGCAACTCTCCTTCAGGCTACCCTGAGAAACCTCTTGTACCTTGCTCATATCTGATTGTCTGTCTGCAGTTCAGCCATGGTGTGCTGCAAACTACCTCTGCCTCAGAGCCAGTAAGACTGAGAGCGTTCTCATCGCGACTCCTGCTCCCACGTTCCCACTCTCTTTCTGGTCAACCTCTATTGGCCCTGCACCTGCACCCACCTGTGAGGCAAAAAACCCTGGGGTCATCTTCGACTGCACTCTCTCCTTCTTCACTCACATTTCGGACATCTCTAAAAAGTCCAACTACCAGCTGCACCTCCTCAGAGATACCTTTCTTTTTCTCACCTTCCCCCAGCGACTTACTGTCTCCAGAGCCCTGGTTCTCTCAAGGCTGTACTACTGCAATAGCCTCTTTCTCAACCTCCCTGTCTCTGCTCTGCGCCCTCTGCAACTCATCCAGAACATAAACGCAAGACTTATCTTTGGCCTCAAGCCCACGGACCGCATCTCTCCAGTGCTGAAATTCCTCCACTGGCTCCCTGTGTCTGCAAGGATCAAGTCCAAGAACCTCTGCATTGTCCACAAGGCATTCTGGGGCATGGGACCTACCTATCAGCAACAATGCCTACCTAAATACTGTCCTTCCCGAGCCCTCCGCTCATCTACCTCCAACCTTCTGCGAGTGAGCCGGTTCTCCAAGCAGAGATTTGGAGGGAGATCTTTATCCTCAGCAGCGGCCTCCCTATGGAATAACCTCCCTGCTGCCCTCAATCTTGAGCCTGATCTCCTTAAGTTCCGGAAACTCCTTAAGACATTCCTCTTCTCCTCTTCCTTCTCTATCCCTCTACCCTGCTAACCTCTTTCTCCGCTCTATCTCTCTCTCCCTCCTTTTCCACACAGATTGCTGACTAGCCACCAGGTGCATATTATATGTACTTACTCTGCACAGGCAGAGTAAGTACATATAATACAATTAACCGTGAAGATGACAGCAAATAGGTCTGGCGACGATTCTGCAGTTTTTCCAAGTGCATCGAGGCGCCACCATGCAAGGAGGGGACAAGGGAAGACAGATAGACGAATCTTCAAGGCATGGTACGTTCAGATCATGCAAGTGCAAGACAGTACAGGAGAGGGGAGGTGGGTGGGGGAGGACAAGTGCAGGGGGGAGGGGGAGTCCAAGTGCACCCAGTCAGTAAGAAGCAGAGGTAAGTGCTGAGAGATGGCACTCTCATGGGTCATTGATCAAGTGCAGTAACGATGAGGCAAGTGTAAGGCCCAGAGGCAAGTGCGAGAGGACTGGCGAGGGTGCCCGGGACCTGTGAGACTCTGAGGTACACTTGGCGGCCAGTCAGCAAACTGTGCGGAAAAGGAGGGATAGAGGGATAGAACAGAGAAATAAGTTAGCAGGGTAGAGGGATAGAGAAGGAAGAGGAGAAGAGGAATGTCTTAAGGAGTTTGCGGAACTTAAGGAGATCAGGCTCAAGACGGAGGGCAGCAGGGAGGCTATTCCATAGGGAGGCCGCTTCTGAGGAAAAAGATCTCCCTCCAAATCTCTGCTTGGAGAACTGGCTCACTCGCCGAAGGTTGGAGGTAGATGAGCGGAGGGCTTGGGAAGGACAGTATTTAGGTAGGCATTGTTGCAGATAGGTAGGTCCCATGCCCCAGAAAGACTTGTGGATAATGCAGAGGGTCTTGAACTTGATCCTTGCAGACACAGGGAGCCAGTGGAGGAATTTCAGCACTGGAGAGATGCGGTCCGTGGGCTTGAGGCCAAGGATAAGTCTTGCGTTCATGTTCTGGATGAGTTGCAGAGGGCGCAGAGCAGAGGCAGCGAGGTTCAGAAAGAGGCTATTGCAGTAGTCCAGCCTTGAGAGAGCCAGGGCTCTGGAGACAGTGAGTCACTGGAGGAAGGTGAGAAAAGGAAAAGTATCTCTGAGGAGGTGCAGCTGGTAGTTGGACTTTTTAGAGATGTCCGAAATGTGATTGAAGAAGGAGAGAGTGCAGTCGAAGATGACCCCAAGGTTTTTTGCCTCACATGTGGGTGCAGCTGCAGGGCCAATGGAGGCTGACCAGAAAGAGAGTGGGAACGTGGGAGCAGGAGTCCCGATGAGAATGATCTCAGTCTTACTGGCACTGAGGCAGAGGTAGTTTGCAGCACACCATGGATGAATTGCGGATAGACAATCAGATATGAGCAAGGTATAAGAGGTTGCTCAGGGTAGCCTGAAGGAGAGTTGCATGTCATCAGCGTAAAACTGGAAGTTAGAGGTGAAAGTGACAATCACACATGCCAGGGCAGCCATGTAGATGTTGAAGAACCAGGGGGCTAAGTTAAAACCTTGGGAAACACCACAGGTTGAAAGAGTGATAGTAGAAAGAAAGGAGCCAAGTTCCACCTGGGATGGACGGTCAGAAAGGAATGAGGTTACGCACGCCAGAGCCTGACCTGTGATTCCCAGGGTGCCACAAAGACGTGCAATCACAATGTTGTGGTTTACCATGTCAAAGGCAGAGAAGAGGTCAAGAAGAATGAGGTCAGAGGTGTGTTAGTGTCGAGATTAAAGAGCAGGTCTTCACAGGTATTCAGAAGAGCAGTTTCCGTGCCTCTGAATGTTCTAAAGCCAGACTGATTTTCGTGGAGGCAACCAGCAGATTCAGTGTTGAGGGTGAGCTGAGAGATAGCCATCTTCTCTAAGAGTTTGTCCAGGAAGGGGGTGATAGAGTTAGGGCAGTAGTTTGCTGGAATGGAGGGGTCGGCAGAGGGTTTCTTAAGCAGAGGGTGCACAATGGAGTGCTTAAGAGAAGATGGGAAAACTCCAGTGGCAAAAGAGAGATTGCAGAGATCAGCCAAGGCCGGAGCAAGAGAGTCAATGTTGTACTTAATGGTTTTGGAGGGGCAGGGGTCCACCTGTTTGGATGAGGCCTTCATAGATCAGACTTGTCTGGCAACCTCATCGGGTGTAATGGGATTGAGAGAAGAGCGGAGAAGTGGTAGAGTGGCACAGGGAGGCTCCACAAGTGTTGGTGTATGATGTGGTGTGGAAGTGAGAGGGAAATGGATGTCTTGGTTTTTTTCAGTGAAGTGTGCAGCCAGGGCCGAGCAAAGGTCCTGAGTGGATGTAACAGAGGAGGAGGAGGTGGGGGAATATTGAAGATTACCAGTAAGTAGTTTGAGTATTACCTCCATGCCCCTCTTTCTCCTCCAGGTACTTACCTTTGAGTTGTACTAAAGCAGAAACAGGAAGGACGCCCATGCCCACCACAAAAGACATAGACACCAACGGTAATACGAAACCCACCCAACACCAATTTATTCAAGATACAGCAAAAAGCCAAAGGCATGCTGACCATGACTCCTATCACCACCTCAACCAGACACAGCCTCCAGGTAACCCATACCAAAGGAAGTAGACTGGAGCCCCTCCACGTTGAGTTGATAATGCAGAATGAATGTATTAGGTGTAGTCCATGTGGCAGCTTGGCAAATATCGAACAAAGGTAGCCCCCGCAGGCGTGCCCAGGGGATGGTCATCCCTCTTGTGGACTGGCCCTGAACCCACCGTGCAGTACAGAGGCCCACACACTCATAGAATCAAAGATTGAATCCACCGGCTAATCGTTGGAATGGAAGCCTGGTGACCACAGCCCCCTGCCCCCTGATCAGTGAGACAAAAGCACTCTCTCTGTGACAGATAATGTAAGACCGCCTGCTTGGCATCCAGACAATGCCAAGCCTCCTCCTTAGGAGAGGACGGAGCAAGAAAGAAAGCAGAGAGAACCACCTCCTCAGACTGATGGAACCAAGAGGCGACCTTGGGCACACATGAGGGGTCACAGCCCAGAACCAAAGCCTCCTCCTGGACCACCAGACACAGTGGCTTATGCAAGAGGGCCCTGATTTCCCCCAAATGCTGAGCCAAAGTAATGGCAATCAGGAAGGTAGTCTTCACCGTCAACTATTTCATCTCCACCTCCTCCTGTGGCTAAAATGGAGGCTTCTGCAATATGGACAGTACCAAAGGAAGGTCCCACGGGGAACCCCAACTGGGCCCAAAGGATGGTTACCTGCTACCCCTTTCAGGAGCGTTGAGACCAGAGCCTCACCTCCTACCGGAGATGACCAGGAAACCTGGAAAGCCCGAATGGCAGACCACTGAGAACAGAAAGTAGAGACCACCAACCCCTTCCCCGCCCCTTCATGAAGAAATTGCAAAATGTCTGGGAGGCCACACTCCAGTGCCAGGACACACTTCAGTTAACACTAAGCCAGAAAAGTAGCCCAATGACGGTCACAGGACTTAAGTGTAGAGGACTGACGTGCCCTCTGAAACATCCCAACCATTGCAGCTGAACGGCCTAATGCCAGGAGATCACTCCATTCTGTTTCCAGAACCCACAACGGATGAGAGAGGAGAAGGGGGATATTGACCACCCACAATGGAGACGGCCACCTGAGCAACACCAAAGGAGAAGCTAACTGCATCTCCAGAAGGCCCGGGAACCACCCCCTCTGAGGCCAGTAAGGGACCATCAGGATGAACATGCACAGAGATGATCTGATTGTGCTGATGACCTGCAGATTCAGGGGATTTGGAGGAAAGGCATAAAGAAGCTCTAGGGGCCAAATCAAAGGACGAGCATCCCTCCCCAAATCCCTGGGGGCAGAGTCCTCAAGCAAAACCAGGAAACTTGAGATTTCCGGCGGGATGCAAATAGGTCCATCCAGGGATGCCCGAACAACCGACACACCTCCTGAAAAACCTTGGGATGAAAAGAAATCTCCCATGAGACTGGAAACACCCTGCTGAGCTGGTCCGCAGTCACATTGTCCACCCCATGGATATGGACCGCTCTCAAGGAGACCAGTTGTGCCGCGGCCCAGGTCCAAATGGACAATGCCAGATCCTCCAGAGAGCGGGACCCTGTACCGCCTGATGATTGTAGTAAGCCAAAGCTGAGGGGTTGTCTGTCTTTTCCAGAACATCCTTCCTCTGGATCGAAGACCTGAAGACCACCAAAGTCCTTATAACACCTGCCAACTCCTTCCAATTGGAGGAGGCCAGCTTGAAAAGAAAAGAGTTACAGTGATCACAGAAGGTACTCAAAGGTAAGTACTGCGAAGAGGAAGAGGGACATGGAGGTAATCTCTTATTCATTCAAATGGATGTTATATTAATGTTAATATATATTACATTCACTTCAATATGTGTCATATTCATTTCAATGTGTTTCATATTCATTCCATTTCATGTCCTATTTACTTCAACGTGTGTCATATTCATTTCAATGGGTGTCATATTTATTTCAATGCATGTCTTATTCATTCCAATGCATGGTATATTCATTCCAATGCATGTCTTATTCATTCCATTGCATGTCCTATTCACTTCAACGTGTGTCATATTCATTTCAATGGCTGTCATATTCATTCCATTGCATGTCCTAATCACTTCAACGTTTATCATATTCATTTCAATAGGTGTCATATTTATTTCAATGCATGTCCTATTAATTTCACTGCATGTCTTATCAATTCCAATGCATGTTATATTCACTTCAATGTGTGTCATATTCATTTCAATGGGTATCATATTCATTCCAATGCATGTTATATTCACTTCAACGTGTGTCATATTCATTTCAATCGTTGTCATATTAATTCCATTGCATGTCCAATACACTTCAATGTGTGTCATACTGTGGAATTACTAGGCTGGAGACAGGAGGAGGCTGAAATAATATTTATTTCGGTGTTTTAAAGTGATTGTCAAATTAATTAACTTAAGAGTTCTGGCGGTTTCTTCAACGTGGGGTCTTCCTTCCCCAATGGTTTACTGAAGAAAGGTGTAGTCTTCTATCTCGTGGTATCCGGATAGGCCCACCACTCTGGGATGACTGTGTTCCCCTCCTCAGCGTCCTGCGAATATAATAGACAGCGTTTGTTAAAACAGGCAGGCTTTTATCATTCTCCCTAGATTCAAACCCCCACCAATCAGCAGAGTCCCTGCCTAGCTGTCCAGTCATTGGTTGGGAAGGCGTTGTCCCGCCTCCCTTAAAGCTGGGTTTCCCCACCGTCAATTCCGCCTGCCCCCGCAGGCAGGGAAAAGTTCCATGGCGCTCGCCTCAGCGCGGGTTGCCCGGCCCTGGGATCTGGATGCATATGGGCGGACCCTGACGTCAGGATTCCTTCCCGACTTCAGCCGTGCCTGGCGGCTGTTGTGCGCTGACTCCTGCCAGCTCTCCCGCTGTCACAGTCCGGGCTGCCTATTCCAGGACGGCTGCCTTCCCGGGTTGGGATCACATGACGGTGAGTAACTGGCCATGTCGAAGCGCTCCCCTGCGGCGCTTTTCTTCCAGGGTTGTTTCTCGTCTTGGGGGGCTCCCTGTTTGTGCGACTCCTTCTGCCCGCCCATCCGCTGTGGGTCATCGGTCTTCCCTGCATCCGTCGCTGTTAACTCCTCACACATATTCATTTCAATCAGTGTCATATTTATTTCAATGCATGTCCTATTCATTCTAATGCATGGTATATTAATTTCAATGCATGTTACATTCATTTCAATGTGAGTCATATTCATTTCAATGGGTGTCATATTCATTCCATTGCATGTCCTACTCACTAAATGTGTGTCATATTCATTTCAATGGATGTCATATTTTTTCAATGCATGTCCTTCTCATTTCAATGCATGTTTTATTCCTTCCAGTGCATGTCATATTCACTTTAAGGTGTGTCATATTCATTTCAATGGCTTTCATATGCATTCCATTGCATGTCCTATTCACTTCAACGTGTGTCACATTTATTTCAACGTGTGTCATTGCCATTCCAAGGGGTGTCATATTTATTCCATTGCATGTCATATTCACTTCAATGTGTGTCATATTCATTTCAATGGGTATCATATTTACTTCGTGTGTCATATTCATTTCAATGGGTGTCATATTCATTACATTTCATATCGTATTCACTTCAACATGTTTCATATTCATTTCAATGCATGTCTTATTCACTGAATTTCAGTGTATGTCATACTCATTTCAATACATGTCATACTCATTTCGATACATATTATAGTCATCTCAATGTATGCCTTACTCATTTCAATGCATGTTGTATTCATTTCAGTATGTCACATTCTCAAAGGTGTAATTTTGACTTGAACGGCTTCCTATACCACGAGAATATGCAAAGAAACATTTTGCGAAGATGCCAGTTGCAAGTTGGTTTCCATCCACTCCTAGCGAACGTGACGCACATGTGTCAAAACTCGAACTTTCAGTGCACCCTCGGTAAAATGCGTATACTTCAGAATAGTTGTTAATTATCGAAAATGTCGGAAAGCCTTTATACGAGTTTTTCAGTATTTTACACCTTGTTGAGAATCAGGCCCTCTGGGTTTAGGCAATGTTGTAGCACATCTTATGTTGGCTGACAGCAGAAGAATTATTTCTGCTTTTTAAAAATACCCCTTTGCTTCCTTCAGGATGAAATCACATATATGTTCCCTATCTAGGTACGCAGACATGTTTTATTTTCTCTTACGTACCTTTTATTGAGTAATTAAAAAAACACATTTACAAAAGCATTTGTATGCATAAGAATAAACAAAAAAATTATCAAAACCAATTTGCTATGAATTCATATTCATAAACGGTTTCATTAAGCTAACAGAGCACCAGTGAAGAAAAGATATCGGACTAGCAGGGAGTGCCTACAAGACAAACACAAAAAGAAACAAAATGGGAAAAGCGGGGCGGGGGGGGCAAGGTCCGAAATTAGAAGAAACATGAACAGCAATAGTAATAATAATTTGATTATCTGCTGTTTAAGAATATAGTGAACATTTCCCACTTTTCAGTGAGAATAAGCATGGCCTTTTTCAATTCTATGAATAGAGCAAATGTAATTCCACCATAATATGAAAGTCAATTTATCATAACATTTCCAGTTAGAAGAAATCTGGTGAAATCCAGTAGAAATAAAGAGATTGAGTAGAGAAGGTTATGCTGAAATATTCTCATGAAATAAACAAACTGTCGCCAAGTTGCTTAATGATCATTACCATCCTGCCCCCACCTACATTTTGCTGCATTTATGCTTAAAGGATAGTTCCGGGACTTTTTTTTTATTGTCCCTACGGTTCGGCCATGTGTTTTTAAGCATAACTCGGTAGATCGTAGAAAACTTTCCTATGGACCTTACCCGACTTTTCGTCCATTAACGCACTCAAAATCAGCCGCCATTTTCTGATAATCCTCTCACTTGCCGCATCGCCTTGGCTCACCTGCTTTTGCGGCACTAAATCAAATCCCCCGCCCCTGAAACAGACTTTATCAAAACATTCATATTCCCCGCCTCTATCCGTGACGTGACTGTGCTGCGTAGGCAAACGCGCCCAGGCGTCTTCTACGCGACTCCACACAGAACCCGGAAACCAACACAGATTAGCTCACAACACAGCGCGCCACAATTCGCAATATGAAACTGTACTTTTAAATCAAACCGCAAGATTGTAAATTTGGTAAAGTACATTTATTTGACATCAAATGTTTAGAGAATATTCAGCGATTTGCATTTTTATTTGCTCAGGTTCCAAAAAGTTCGTTTTGAGGCACGCGATGTTCCTTTGCTGTACACAGGGTCTTAGATCATCTCACAATACAGCGCCACAATTCGGAATATGAAACTGTGGTTTAAAAGCAAACTGCAAGATTGTACATTTGGCAAAGTACATTTATTGGACATCAAATGTTTAGAGAATATTCAGCGATTTTCATTTTTATTTGCTCTCGATCCAAAATAGTTCGTCTTGAGGCAAGCGATGTTCGTGTGCAGTAAACAGGGTGTTGGTTAACGGTAAAATAAGCTCTTCGGTCGCACTGATAATCGCATGGCTGTTCCAACAACGAGGCACAAGGCCACCACAACGGTCTGTATGTTGCATCTAGCCGTTAGTACCGCGTAAGGGCATACTTGTACTTGGCGATCGTCCCATAAAATGGTCAGGGTGGTAACGTTGTTCACGCGGAGAAGCAACTGGCGGTTAAAAAAGCCGTCCGCCGGTGTCTGGTACTCGTGACACATGCAGTAATGCATGATGTACCTGTTTGAAAAACATAAACAATGAAATTAGTCTCACCATCAGATCTTTATTAAAATTATTCATTTTATATATTCGGTCGGGAAATTATTTCATAGCTAGGACAGTGCAACTGGGTTTTAAACGTCAAGGGGGGGCTGTAGGATACTGAGACAGTCCATCAGTGCAGGGGTTGACAGGGAGTGCAGGTGGAGAGTGGAAGGGCCCAGGACCGAGATCGCAGACAGTGGACCAGTTGTAGCAGGGGAGAGGGAGAGAGAAAGCAGAAGCAAAGGTTTTGAGGTGCTTCCGTAAAAGTAGACGGTTCTCCCCAAGATAGTGCGCGGTACAAAACAATATGCCACATAGAACGAACAAGTACAACTTAACCCGTCTTTAAAGCTACTGTATAGTAATTAAATTGCGGTATAAACTCATCTAAAGAGTTACTTACATTATATTTGCATTTTCCATTGTGTCTGTGCGTAGGGCAGCCCCGAAATACCACTCCTTCTATGCCGACGTTATTTCTTCTAATGAACGAACATGAAATGGCTTTCGTTTCTGAAATTATATTCATTATCGTTTCTTACGTGGTCCCGGCCTGTCAAGGTCAAAATACAATAGAACCTTATACTGAGTCGTGGGCCATTCTGGCACCCGAGAAAAAATCAAAGCAGCTGACCTTCACTTTGAACGAGCACACATTCCTAGTTAGCTACATTCAGTGTAAGGCATTCTCACAGGACTTGAAATTTACACTCCATCTTTGCATTTTGTCTGCGTGCTTTGCAGCCCCACAGAACCATAAATACGGAAACATTCTATATTTTTTGAAAAATGATTTATATTACTGTTTGGTTTAATTTAATGCGCAAATGAACAAGGTTGGATAGATACACATATTCAATGGGCCTGCGACATGAGGAGACTCGAGAGAACAGACAATCAAATTACAATCATTTAAACCGTGATGTGTATTTCTCAATGAGTTCTTCTTTAGGTGGACATGGAACAGAGGCAATGTTGGGTGGCAATGCAGTTGTCCCCTGCACAGGTTCGTTCACAACTCCATTTATGTGCCTATCTAGGACGTCAACAATAAGTTTCTCAATAAACTCATATTGCATATCCTCAAACACTGGTTTGATCACCCATTGTTTACTTCTTTTAGTGAAGGCCTTATTGTAGCGAAGCGTCCCTAAAGTTCCGGTCGTCCTACTTTGTTGACGGCCAACATTATGGTTATGTGCCAAGACCGCTAAAAGAGTCCGATTTATCATGCCCTCCATGCCAAAATGCAATCGTTTTGGCCTGTACTTTAGGCACATATTGTGAAACACCTCCAAATCTCCTGTGTGGCAGAATTCCGTGAGTCCCCTCAAAGCTTTTGTTATAGTTTTATCAAATACAATCTTTTCAATGGCTTTGTGAGTGGGTGATGAAGGAATCAACCACTTCTTCTTCCGTGCCTCCTCTGTGGACAAATGGCCATGTTCACAATTGTGGAAATGTTGGTTCGTGTTCCATCGGTGAACGTTCGTACAGTGTGGCATTACTGACCGCCATTTTTCCAGTAGAATTTCCAACGACCCTCCACATGTTTTTGAGCTCCACCAAAGATGGTTGCTGATTGACTTGGACCACTGTGAAATACCTTGCAATTCTTTTTTTTTACCTGCAGCCGACAATTTTTTATTGATTGATTTTGCAAGATGCCAAACGTCAAATTGGTGATTTATATTTTTGTACTGTTCTCTCATTGTCTTGGCAATTGAAACGTGTCTGTCCGTGGCTATCAGGTCGATCACCATTCCCCGCGATTGTAGTTCTTGCAATGATGCTACAAAGCCAACTTTCTCCATGGCCACTGAGGATGTACTTTGTGACACCTGCACGACCACCGAACTCACAATTTTCTTACTTTCCATGTCCTGAAAGTGGTAGGTGCAGTACTTGGCTGAAAATCCTGGGCTGTCGCACTGTCCATCACCGGCTAGCCTGAACCGTTTGCCCGCGAATGTACTATCAATAGACATTTTTTCCATTCTCCAAGCTTCGCTAATGGCTGGAAATAGATAATCGGTTTGGTATTTGTAGAACTGAGTTTTCGCAATGAAATGGATTCCCACAAACTGAAAGAAAGACTCTAATTTTTTAAAACGTGAACCACTAAAAAGTGCAGCCGCTGCACAAAGTAGATTGCCTGCTGGCAGTTGTCCCAGCATAGGTTGTGCAGACCATGAGAAAGGATGATATTTTGTACAGGTGGCATGTATTTTAAGGTTAGTGCCTCGAATTGCACGAGTCACATTAATGAATGGCTCCCCACATACTTCCCCACCAACCGAATGCCCACATTTCATCCGAATAATAATATCAATCAAACAACTATCGAATACAATGAATTTGGCCTCTTTCCTTATACTGTCACTCTGCATCCCAGCTGGTTCGGCCTGTAACGTTGAGGACATGTCACGCACATGAAAGGTAGAATCTCTGATATCGTCTTTCGCTATGTTCAGTGATATTGATGCTGTTTCATTGTCGTCCACTTCATTCTCTTCCATTGCAACATCTGTTCCTTCTCCGGAGATGGGTGAATAAAACAATTTCTTCAACTTTCTCGCGGTCTTAGTTTTTGCGGGTGTGGATTCTGTGAATTGATCTCCGACTGCATCCGAACTACCAGGAGGACATTCACTATCAATGGCTGGTGGTGGTATAGCTCCGTTGTCAATCACTTCATATTCTTCCCATTGGCACGATGCATCTCCAGTCTCAAGTCCCTGCCAAAAGGTTTGACAAGCAACATCTCTCGTTCGCTTCACTGTCTGTGTAGATCTAGTTCGTACACCCACTCGCAACTAGAGGACAGATTGGAAAAGGGATGTTCAGTTTAAACACAACTTACAGTATTGAACTATTAACAGTGAAAAACAACATAATATAGTGACCAGGACACTAACCTTCTTTTGCTTTCTTTTCTTTGAAACTTTCTTGCCTCGAAGTTCAACATCAGGACGCTGTTGCTCCGACTCGTGTGTGCATGTCTCCACTTCCTCTTGCGCTGCAACGACTATATTTTCATGATAAGCACATCCATCACGCACTGACGCTCCATCGACTCCCTGAAACATAGAAATTTCATTAGTATGTATAATAATATCGAAAACACAAAATGTACTTGGGGACCAATACCCACGTACATCTCAATAGCAAAACACGAATGAACGCTTTGTGTAGAACATTCAAACGACAATTATTCACGCATTGTTGATCTAGTTAGATGGAACTGTCAAGATCCATACCTCGGGCTCCTCATAGACTTCCGTTGATGATATTATTGAAGATGATGCTTCAGTGACTCCCTGAAACACAGTAATTGCATTAGTATGGTTTTCTATTTTGATAAAAAGAACAGAAACTTTGTGCAGGCGTGAACGGCTCATCTAAATAGACCTGCACAAATGATCAGTTGTCTAAAATAAATAATGGATATGTAAATATGATTCGATTTGCTCGATCGTTGGAAGTGTCACCACCCAGAGATCTGCATCAACTACTAGGGGTGATGTTCTTGTAGAAGAAGCTCCGTCATCTCCCTGAAACATAGTACTTGCGTTAATAAAGAAGGAAGTATAGCGGATGAAATCACGTCATATGATTTCGCTTGATCGAACTGTCAGTATCCATACCTCGAAATGCATAAGAACATCAAGGGACGATGTAACTGCGGTGCACACTTCTGCAAGCTGTTGCGCCGACCCGTAACTGCACGCTCCCCCTTCTTCTTGGACTAATGCTCCATCGACTCCCTGAAACATAGGACTTTCATTAGTAATGAACACAATATTGAAAAAAGAAGACACATAGGAGGGCGACGACAGAAGGACATATCAATGGCTAAAAACGAAAGAAACATTGTGTGTAACAATCACGCTACAAGAATGCAAGATCTGATGATCTCCATCGATGGAACTGTCCTGAAACGTACCTCGAGCATCTGAGTGACATCAACGGTAGTCGTCAATACGTTGGACTCCTCAGCATCTCCCTGAAAGACAGTACTTGCATTATTTTGGATAACAATAATTATAACTGAAAACAAAGACTAGAGGACGAGTACAAGGGTGTACCATTAGGTAAAATAATTACACGATAAATTAAAACTATTGATTTACATGCCTAAAACAAGTCAGTGGCAGAATAGCCAAGTAAGATTACCCGATAGGCGCTTGAAGTGGCTGATGACTGCAATAACGACACGGATGGAGAATCTTCCGCCTTCATATTGAGTGGATACATAAATGGGGAAATTATTGTTAGCTAATGCTACACACTACCGCAAGGCCGAGAGATAAATACGTAAACTTGACTCACCAGTGGAGGGATGTGGACGAATAGAGTGGGAATAGCGGTTGAGAGCAATTTTCGCCTCGCTCGCGGTGTGTTCTTCTTTATTAGCAATGATGTGGAGTACATGTCAGAGCTAAAGTGCCTGCTGCAGATGCGGTATCGATCACCCCTCTTGTCCGCAAAGACTTCTAGGACTCTACTTTCAAGCTCAGACGGTGGATATCCGCAATATCGGACCCATTCTCTTATCTGATCTATTGTCTTAGGGAAAACATGCATTATAGTACCTTCAGATTTATTATGGGTCTTCGAAGGGCAACCGCCAATGGAACAGGCAGGCATTGTGGAAAGTTCTGAAAAGTAAAGATCAACAATTCTCTATGAATACCAATGTGTTAAAAAATTAAATGACACATAAAAGGCTCAATGCAAGGTTCGTTTTGGTTCTTGGAACTATACACGTTATTCACATGCAGATAAGTATTTGAATAACTTTAAAAAAAATAGAAAAATAATTTGACTAAACTCAGAACATGTGACTAGTTCCTTGCATGTACTGTCTTGAACGAAAAGAAATTGGACGCAAAATGATTATGGTACATGGCCTTACCTTGACGAACAAACAGTTAGATTCCGGGATCAGAGTAGTTTCTTGTCGTAGAACAGGGAGCAGTTCACAGGTTGCAAACTGACGAGTTTCCTCGAAGTGGTCACGGAAGTTCACAGAGACGAAGAGCAGATAACCAGCACCTTCACGGGTTGACTAGCAAAGCGCAAAGAAGTTCTCATTAGAAATATGAAGTGGGTTATAAAGAATTCGAAACAGGGGTGTGTTTGTGAATGAATGACGTGTATATGTCGTGGCATTATGCGGTTTGCAGGGGGCCGTCCAGCGTGAGGGGGGATGCTTGGCAGGAGACACGGGGTCTGGAGGTAGACATGGGAACAACAACCCATGCTCTATAGACCACTTTGAAGTGTACATGGTCTTTGGCACCTCTTGGCCTTTATCGCTCCCTGACAGCTCCACTTGCCAGCACAAGTACCCCGGTGCGAACTGCCTTTGATAGGGCGGGGGGTGGATTGGGGCGGTGGTCGTGCAGACAAGACACAGGAAGACTCGTGAATGGAGACACACTTATGTGGATTGCAGGGGGCCGTCCAGCGTGAGGGGGATGCTTGGCAGGAGACACGGGGTCTGGAGGTAGACATGGGAACAACAACCCATGCTCTATAGACCACTTTGAAGTGTACATGGTCTTTGGGACCTCTTGGCCTTTATCGCTCCCTGACAGCTCCACTTGCCAGCACAAGTACCCCCGTGCGAACTGCCTTTGATAGGGCGGGGGGTGGATTGGGGCGGTGGTCGTGCAGACAAGACACAGGAAGACTCGTGAATGGAGACACACTTATGTGGATTGCAGGGGGCCGTCCAGCGTGAGGGGGATGCTTGGCAGGAGACACGGGGTCTGGAGGTAGACATGGGAACAACAACCCATGCTCTATAGACCACTTTGAAGTGTACATGGTCTTTGGCACCTCTTGGCCTTTATCGCTCCCTGACAGCTCCACTTGCCAGCACAAGTACCCCCGTGCGAACTGCCTTTGATAGGGCGGGGGGTGGATTGGGGCGGTGGTCGTGCAGACAAGACACAGGAAGACTCGTGAATGGAGACACACTTATGTGGATTGCAGGGGGCCGTCCAGCGTGAGGGGGATGCTTGGCAGGAGACACGGGGTCTGGAGGTAGACATGGGAACAACAACCCATGCTCTATAGACCACTTTGAAGTGTACATGGTCTTTGGCACCTCTTGGCCTTTATCGCTCCCTGACAGCTCCACTTGCCAGCACAAGTACCCCCGTGCGAACTGCCTTTGATAGGGCGGGGGGTGGATTGGGGCGGTGGTCGTGCAGACAAGACACAGGAAGACTCGTGAATGGAGACACACTTATGTGGATTCCAGGGGGCCGTCCAGCGTGAGGGGGATGCTTGGCAGGAGACACGGGGTCTGGAGGTAGACATGGGAACAACAACCCATGCTCTATAGACCACTTTGAAGTGTACATGGTCTTTGGCACCTCTTGGCCTTTATCGCTCCCTGACAGCTCCACTTGCCAGCACAAGTACCCCCGTGCGAACTGCCTTTGATAGGGCGGGGGTTGGATTGGGGCGGTGGTCGTGCAGACAAGACTCGTTTGCCGCAGGGCCTCACCAAGGAGAGGCCATCTAACTGCATGTAAGAGGCAGGCTGCAGGATCTAGTGCATGAAAGGCAGGGGGGTGAGTTTATAAATACCTCACCCTCCCAGGAGAATATATGGGTGCAGTTCACCCTGGAGACCCTGGATGCCTAGGCAGTTAGTCAGCAGCAGGCAGGAAGACTATTCAATGGAGACACACTAGATTCATTTAAAAAATCAAAACAACCATTGTTAAAATATATGTTGGGTTTTATTTTAGATCTTAATTTCAATTGAACATAAATAATAAACATTACACATTGTAAAGTTGCGGTTGCAGCACATCCAATGAAAATCCGCGGTATTGTCCACTGTCGCTGGAGAAATGTTGTCTAATGGCAAGTACCGCAAAGGCAGGTATTACTCTCCGAACGCGGTGTCCGAGCCTCCCGTGAAGCCACCAAGTGAAGCAACGATAGGCCACCAGCCTGTACCACCTGTGAAAATGAAAGATGCAAACTGTATTAAAATGACAACTTTCTTATCACTGTCGATTCAGGTAAAAAATGTCATTCTGCTTTGAAAAAAATTCTATCTAGAAAATGCACAACATGGAACCAATTTACATGCATTCGAATGATGAGACGACCATGAAATAGTAGTGGCATCACTGACATCACAACCAGAGTATACTTACTCGTTACTCGGATTACGCGGACGAACAGTGCCGCAAAGTTCGTGCATAAGCACCATCATCATCCTCAACACGGTCCGTGAGAGGCAGGCTTCCCTGAACTCTGGCAGCTCGGTGATGCATTGCGGACTTGGCTCGCCTTCCGAAATGTAGGCCAGGCATCCCGAGTTTTCTCGGCAGCAGCAGTTCTCCTCCTCAGTTGGCATTAGCTCGCACCGATTGCACGTGCACCAGGTGGAGACGCCGTCCATGCGACATGGTCCAGGCTCTTCATCCGTTGACTGGTCCTCCCAACTGCCGTCCGAATCCCCATCGTTTTCGCGTGCTTGCCTTTCCAGTAGTTCTTCCTCGGTGTACTCGGGCTCGTACATATACGGCATTATTGTAGCCATTGTGTGGTAAAGAAAGTAAAATAATTTACAGAGATGGTACAGGTGTTCACAAGGCCGAGAAGCGGCGAAGGTAGCTGACCAGAGCACAGAAACGAGTCACAGAATACTCAAAGTAACACAGAGAGAGTAATGGAATCGAAAATCTGCTGCTGTGTGTTGTGAAACGGTGTGTTTATACTTATTGAGGAAAGAGGCGTCCTGCCATTTCCATGGCGACACGTCATTAGCTGAGGCGCAGCGATTGTTGACACGAAACGTGCTTTGGCGTTGGGAAATGGGCGGTACGCGTCTGCTGATGTCAGGCTCAGGGGCGGGGGATTTGATTTAGTGCCGCAAAAGCAGGTGAGCCAGGGCGATGGGGGGAAATGATAGGATTATCAGAAAATGGCGGCTGATTTCGAGTGCGTTAATGGACGAAAAGTCGGGTAAGGTCCATAGGAAAGTTTTCTACGATCTACCGAGTTATGCTTAAAAACACATGGCCGAACCGTAGGGACAATAAAAAAAAAGTCCCGGAACTATCCTTTAATTAAATCAGTGATCAGTAGCTCCTAAATGTACAGAATTCCATTAGTAATTTCCTCATTCTGCTGAGGACTGAATCACTCGATCGCAAAGGGATTGTCTTCGTGTAGCTTATGTGCAGGGCTTGGGTGCCTCTGGCTCTGTGGGCACCAGAGATCAGAAGTTGACATGAAAATGTCCATCAGGCTCATTCCCTTAATTGGCAGATGGGTAAAATACTATATTTTGCGTCTTCTTAGCAGCATTTTGGCAGCATTTCTGAAATTTTGCAGGACATGAAAAAATGACATACTGTGCACTTTTTTTGTTGCAAGCACACAATCGCTATAAGCTGGATGTTCTGACGAATACTCAGGGGCTTTGGCATGTTGTTATATGATACATTGATTTTCTATCTGCACCCCTTGTAGAATGCTATTCTAGGTCAAGCCTTCTACCTATTTGTTGTTTAGTACCTGTACTCCTGTTGATTAAACACAACTCTGGCAATATCTACGATCATCATAAGGTCTATTTTAGCAATCTGTTTACATGATGAATTGCTCTGACATTTGTGCATGCGATGAAGGATGCAGATCTAGGTCAGTCTGCCAAAGGGTTTTACCTAACAGCACTTGCACTTTATGCATTGAGCACAACCAGGAAAGCAGCCCTAGTGAATGGGAGGTCTGTTTTGATGTATGACATTGTGCGGGTTGGTATTGACCTGGAGTATTCATGTGAGGCTTTTGACTAATTTGCTGGTTGTTATTCTTTATTATCTTATTTTCTCCATCTCTATATATTGTAGAAACACACTCTGATTAATTGTATGACGAGTAACGTTAGTTGGCTTGCGTACTTAAACTGCCTCTTAGATCATCCCTCTAAGGTGACAATCATTTTTTATGAATGTGTTCCAATAAATGATGACTTATTAAATTGTTGTTTGTATGGAAATGCTATTCTTTTTTCACTTTTTACCTATATTAGTATGATTGATTGAATTTATTTTTAAAATAAAACTAAATTGAAGGATTTATTGATTATAGATAAGGCTCCCTGTTTTATGGTATTTTTTTAATATAATTTGTGGCTGTTTTCCTCCATATTTATTTTAGTTGTTTTTCTGTATTTATCCACATTTATTTTTTATATATATATTTTATATATTGAAATTAATTTGCAACCAGTATTTTTCTATATTTATTCAAAATAAAAAAATGCATTTATTACAACACACATGCAGCCTGCAAATGGGTTATTCCACATTAATGTATGCTTCATTTTACCATAACAACAACTTTTTGCTTGAGAACAACCATGTGATCTAAGATATAAATTGCTGACCTAAGATATAAATTGCCAGCAACTTTTGGAACTTTAATAGTATTTGTCATACAACTTCGAACTTCTCCATGCTGCCAATCTGAAAAGCAATTTGCCTGCAATGCATGATTGACAGTATAGGGAACCAAGCAGAGGGACCTGCTTTTCTGTTTATATTTTTATAAATAAATACAGAAAGAAAGCAGATTGATTTTCGTCTGTGTTTATGTTTAAAAATCAGTAAAAACGAAAACAGGGAGCCTTAATTATAGACGCTGAAATTGGTGACCAGGGCCCTCATGTATCCTTCTGGGTCCTGCCCCCCCAGTCGCTCCAGCCCTCCCCCACTCCCTGCACTTGCCTTTGGGTGCCCACTGGCCTGTGCAGTTTCACAGGCATGCACTTAGTATTGACAGTTGACCACTCTCACCAAATGATCTCTGGCAGGCACTTAACAACTGCTTGCAACTTAATTCCTAGCACTTCATCAGTGAAACACCTAGCACTTACCACCTTCCATCGTCCCTTCTCCCACCTTGTACTTGCACGTTCTGACTGCTCACAAGGCCTAGTAGGACTGCCACTTTCGTTCTCTTCATTGTTAGTATATTTGTCTTTTGTTCCCATGTTCCCTCCCTTGCGCCCTTGTGGGTGCTTTGAAACACAATTTACATGATGTATAAGTGCCTTAAAAATGCACAATAAATAAATAAATACATTGATAAAAAAACATGAAAATCATGATCGGTCACACAGAAAGATGCAACCAAGCACAACTGCTTCTTGGGTGGAGACCATGGGGGTAATTATAGGGGGGGCAGGGGGGTTTGTCCCCTCCAACTTCTGTATAATTACACATTAGAATACGCTTCTGCCAGGTACTTGTAGAGGCGTTATGACACAACACGACTCAGTTTAGGCAGCCCGTTCTTTTTCCGCATTAGTTTTATGAACATCACGCATAATGTTCTATGACTATAATTAACTATAAGTGTTAGTGAGTTATCAAGCAGAGTGTCCGCTTGGATTAGCAGGACTCGTGAGCTTTTGTCAACATCTGCCAACGAGTTCTTTGCTGACTATATTTAACCTTCCTGGCTTACACTGTATTTGGTTGCTATTGAGTTATTAATTAATGAACTTGTGCTAGCCAGGAATACCTGTGAACTTCAGCTCATGCTAACCTTACCCAACTATATAGGCTCATGATTCACTGTGTTGATGTTTCCTCGCTCTTTTTTGCTCAGAAGAATACAAGCTGTACGAATACATAGGACGTCCCGTGCAGATGAATGGGACTAAATCTAATTGCGACATTGCAGTTTTCGAGCACAGTGTTTCCTTTTTCCATTGTTGAATCAGGGAGCAGTTGGTCTCTTCTAATTACGAAGGCTTGGATTTTAATCTTGTGCTTTCTGCTGATTAAGTACTGTGCCTATGCTTTTTATGTAATTGCCACAGGGATTGCAGTGAGATTTTAATTGATTTATGTTCTCCGCTCCCACAAACATGTCTCCTCGGATTGATTTAGATGAATATCTGTGGCTTGTACATTGGGGTAGAGTAGAGTTTTCCATCCCCCAGCCAGTTGTGGATTTGACAAGATGACTTTTTTTGAGCATCTGGTGTGTGATTTGGATTTCTTTGGGAACCATAATGTGATAATCTGAATTGGGTTACTGTGGGGTTGCTAGGCTAGGTGAAGGATTTTAATTAAATGTGTTTTTAACATTTGCTTCTTTATTTGTTTTTCCCTTCTTTTTTGATTCTTTGGTGTGTTTTAGTGATGAACCGGATAAAGATGGAGCATAAGGATCACTTACACGTACAGAAGAAGGTTTATGATATGGAAGGACACATGGAAGAAAATCAAGATGTTCATCCATTTATTTTATAAACATTTTTTTACTGATCCATTGGTTTATAACCATTTCTTTCTAGTCCTGAGGAAGTCGACAGTCAATTCGCCCCTCTCTTTCTAGAGAGGCATGACTTAGACATTTTTGGGGTCGTCGAAACTACTGTTTATTATCTTTCAGTGATACCAGTGTAATACATAAGAATGCTGGAGATTACACTAGGTACCGGTGGTTGGCTATTAAGTTTGAAATGGTGAGGAACGTTGCAAGCAGTATTCTAACTACTATCGCATCGCAAGCTTGACAGACAATTCTTAATTTACTATCAATGAATTGTGTTACTCCAGATTATTAGGCAGGATAGAATTTATAATATTGCACGTAGCACTTTTACATTTCTAATGTTTGTCAATAATGTTTATTTAGAACTCATTGAATTACTTTATCTATACTAAGATCTGAATCTTGGATTGTGTATGTATTAATATATTAGGGTGATTAATGGTATTCACTTAGGGACTTATCTATGATATAGTCCTTCCCCGTTTTTTCTCCTTTTTGAACAGCAGCAGACTTTGTCTATGCTGTTCTTACCCCTAACTGCAGTGGGGGTGATTGGTTGTCATGCACTTTATTCTTGTATATTCAATATGAGCAGTGAATTTATATGTAGTTTTATTATGTACTTTGCACTATTTGTTATGTGGTTTGATATGTGATTAATAAAGATATGCTATTTTTATACAGTGCTTGACCTGGCATATCCCCTTCTTGGTTTTACTAATTGATGTCTAATTACCTCGCTTGATTGTTCTAGTGGGTTGTGCCGTGTGACCCACCCTTTCCTCCGGGATTTTTGGCCCCTCCGACTTCTGTGCCATGCATTTTTGTCCCCCCCATCTTTTGGACGGAGGGCAGGGGGGGGCGCAATCATCAATTGTGTAATTGGGCAGCACGGCTGGGGTGCCCAGCAAGGCTTGCACAGTCTCATTACATAATCCTGAGATACCTGGTAGCCACCCTGGAATACATTCAGGGCCGAGATGCCCCGCATGGCTCAGTCCATCCCCCTGGCTGGCCTGACTCAAAGTCAGCAGCCAGGGTGCTGAACTGGGTGTTGTAGGGCCCGGCGCCTATGCTGGGATGCTAGCAGCAGCACTTCCAGGGGCAGCAGCGCAGAGAATCGCTTTCCGGCTTTGTGTTTGTTCGACACACAGGGGGTCATTACGACCCAGGCAGTAAGTACACCAACTTTACCACCATGGTGTAAACTACGTTTACACCATGGTGGATGGCGGATTTACCGCCCCATTCCAAGGTGAGTGGGGTGGTAAATCCCCATTTCCCATTTACCCTTCCCCATTCCCATTTTTGCCCCATAGGGCATAATGGGAGTGGGGAAGGCGCTAATTACGGCACCGTAAATTACGGTGCCGTAATTAGCACCAAGGCGGTTTAGCGCCATGGATTTTAACGGCTGCTAAAAGCAGCCGTTAAAATTGGAATCAGGCGTTAAGGGTTAATCACGGCGTTAACCCTTAACGCCTGAGTTGTAATGAGGGCCACAGACAGAAACTAGGAAACTCATTCAGCTTGCAGGTTTCTGTCTGGAGGTGCGTGAGTGCAAAGAGGTTAGGTCGGTGTAAGATGAGACATGGCCCTGGCGGCATTTGAAAGCAGAGTAGAGGGGAATTTAAAAAAAAAAAACTGTGTATGTTTGTTGGGCGGCTGGGCTGCGCGTTGACCCTAGTGAGGGCACGTGTCACATTTGGACAATGTGAGCAGAGCTCACAGTACACATTAAGGCCACATGTATGAAGACACACTAAAAATAACAAATGGTGCATTCTCTGTGGCAAGCCACAGCTCTCCAACGCCTCTAAAATTAGTCTTGCCACTTTTCAGATGCTACTAAAACACCACCATCCTAATTTCAAAATGAAGTTGGCGGATGGTGCGCCCTCCCCAAGTAGAGTGGAAAGAGTCAAGATGAGAAAACCTGCGACCCAAAACTGTCCTACGCTGCAAATTCTGTGAAATGAATTTGAGTGCTATATGCCTTCCAGACATGGTGAACTTTTGTTAAGCAGTTTTTGCTCTAGGTGCGCAGAATGAACCGTATGGGATTTTGAGTTAAAAGCACACTTTTAGGAGCCCTGTATAACTTTTCCCCCTGCCGCCAAAAATAATCTTCACCAAACTTGCAAAAAGTATTTCTAGTTTTCCAGACACTTTTTCAGGATGGTTTGGCACAAATTAGTAAATGGGTGTCATGGTTCAAGTTACAGGCCACCAAAAACTGCTTCACTTACCAAACTAAGCAGGGGAGTATCCAGCATTGTAAGAGTGTGGGGGGGGGGCAATGGTTGGGGGGGAGTGAGCAACAAAATGCAGTGTGTAGAATTCCACATGGTCTCATTGGAGCCCCCAAACCGCCCACCCCTGCCCCCATCAACCTTTTTGGTAACATTAGTGGAAGATAGCATTTTAACACACAACAAAAAAAAATAAAACTGCAGGATCACTCCAGATGCAGGAAACCCATCTATTAGAGCTCTGTCCAAGCCCTCTCAGGCAAAATATATGCAAACTTTCTAATTATTATATGGATTGCACCAACAGAAGTGACTTCACAGAAAAGGGGCCTCATTACGACCCCGTTGCTAAACCATGGTGCTATTAGCACCATGGTCCATGCCGGGGTCCGCCATGGTGAATGGCGGAATTACCGCCCCATTCAAAGGTTGGAGGGCGGTAATTCCCCATTCACCATGGGCCCTTCCCCATTCCCATTTTTGCCCTATAGGGCTCAATGGGAATGGGGAAGGCGCTAAGTACGGTGCCCCAAATTGCGGCACCATAGTTAGCACCAAGGTCCCTTTGCGGCACCCTACTTCAACGCCTGCTGAAAGCAGGCGTTAAGGTCGGGTCCCGCAAAGGGAACTCGTAATGAGGCGTTAAGGGTTTAACGGCGCCGACACCTTTTACGGTGCCGTTAAACCCTTAACGCCAGGGTCGTAATGAGGTCCAAGGACATTGCAAGGCGCATCATCAGTCTTTGGTACTTGCAGGCACCATGCAAGTGACTTTAGAATAAGTTGCCATAAATAAGCCAAGTGACAAATAATTTTGTGGTGCAAAATACCTAAATTGCACTATTGTTATGTGTGGAGCAACTCTATAGTCATTAGGCTTTTCCATTATAATACCATGATATATTAACATGAGCTTTGAAGTGAATCAGAGTCACTTGCAGAGCTGCAGATAAGGCACAATGTGATTAAATGATTTGCTCAGGATCACACACTTGGTTAAATGGTGAAACTGGGATGTGGACAATTTAAGCGACGGTGCACATCTTTCCAGGTTTAGTTGATATAGATATTCATTAAGGGGTTGCTTTACATTTCATGTGCTTAAATAAATATTTATAGCAATGCCTTGGAATCAAACCACATTACATAATAAACTAGCCTTTCATAATAAACTAACCATACACTATATACATTGTCATGGAAATATGTTGAGCAATGGAAGTATGGCTTTACATTCATTCTCCACAATCTGCATGCAAAGTCACAATAGCATCATGTATATTAATGTGAGCATAACAAATCCTGCTTGGGTTTTAAAGCCATAGTCATTATTTCATAAAGCATGCAACATTATTGACCCTTCTCACTTCAGATCACTCCCTCCCATTCCCATTTCTAAAAGAACAAAAGTCCCTGCTAATAGAACCCCCCCACCCTCCCATGGCTTACATTGTAATGCTCTGTGCATACAGAGCAACGTAAGGACCCTCTGCTGCCCGGAGCTCCTTGGGACATTGGCCTGGCAGCGGGACACCTCCACCATTCGGAACGGGTAAGGTGTCCTGCTGCCAGAACAATGAGCGTGTTGAGGTCCCCTGCCACCAATGCTGAGGAAGAAGGGGATACCCCCGCAACCACTGAAGCCAAAAATACCAAACATGGGGAGCAGGGGACACCCCCACAACTCCAGCTCTTCATGTTCGGTATCTTTGGCTTCGAACTAATGGTGGTGACCGAATTCAGTCACATCTACCATTCAACCAAATTGTTTCGATCAATTTGGCCGAAACGATCCCTAAGAGCCACCATCTGCCCTCCATCCACCCACCCCTTACCCCCCAACATTTTCAGCAAAGTTACTCCACTTGTGGAGACGGATCTGAGGCTGCCTTCAATTTCACATTTCTTTTGGATATCTCCCTCATCCTGGGAGGTGTGTTAGCGTAGAATACTATGCAAGTGGCTCTTCAGAAAGGGAGAGGTTGGATTTAAATAGTGATATAGTGGGAATACTGAGGAGAGAGAGAGAGAGAGGAAGTGCATTCCTTAGTAAGGAATTGAGAAGAGGAAAATGATTGAGAGGGAGCGCAAGGGGTCTCAGAGGTGCAAGGAGGAGAGACGAGGATGATCGTGGCGAGTGAGTAGGAGAATAGGGAGTGAGATGGGCTGATAGATAGGGTGGGGCCAGTCTGTGTATCATTTTGAAGATGATGAGAAAGAGCCTATACTTTGCACTCTATCTCATAAATAGCCAACCTAACTGATGATGGGCTCTGGAGGTGAAAGTGAAGTGGAGAAGGTTGAAGAGTATATGGACAGCAAAGTTGAGGACTTTTTTGAGAGGTGAAAAAGCATAGTTGGGAAGGCCATAGAGAAGACTGGCACAGACGTCAGATCGAGAGCGAACAAAAGAGGAGATAAGGTGCTTAGCAGTGTTGAAAGGAAGATGTCTTATTTTATTGATGTTCAGGAGATTAAGTCTGACTGCAGTGGTATTTTTGGAGATGAAGCACGTGAAGTTGTGAGATGGGTCGAAGACTGCACCAAAGTTGTGAGCAGAAGCAGAGTAGGGAAGATAGTCAGGAGAGAGGAATAGAAGAGGGGGAGAGTAAGAGCCTGTTTGGATGGGGAGTAGCGAACGTCAGTGTCAGTGGAGTTGATCATGAGTGAGTAACATGCCCTCCAGCATTTGATGGCGGAGAGACAGTTAGAATGTTTTGACCGTAGCTCGTCAGATAAAGAGGGAAAAAAGATGAAGATACGAGTGTCATCAGCCAAGAGTTGAAAAGAGAATCCATAGGTGGAGATCAAGGTGCCAAGAGCAGAGGTATAGAGAATGAAGAGAAGTAGACCC
The DNA here is from genome assembly GCF_040938575.1 of Ambystoma mexicanum. Lineage (NCBI taxonomy): Eukaryota > Metazoa > Chordata > Amphibia > Caudata > Ambystomatidae > Ambystoma > Ambystoma mexicanum. Next base: position 267,200,976 of record NC_090922.1, read on the forward strand.
AGGACTGACCTGTGGGCATCAACAACAGTGAAGGGGCTGAGTGGGGAGAAAATGCAGTACCGGGACACCTGGAGGTGTCTAGGGGCAAGATGTGAGGCCAACCAAGTGATGGTCTTCTCCCTGATGCTAAGGAGTGATCGTCTTTGGAGAAGGTCAGAATGGGTGATGGTATTGCAGGCAGGAGAGAGGTCAAGAAGAAAAAGAATAGATGAATGGTTAGCATGATGAGAGGAAGAGATGTAGTTGCTGACATTGAGGAGAGCTGACTCAGTAGAGTGCAGAGATTGGTAGCCACACTGAAGTGGATCACAGAGGTTGTGTGTATCAAGGGATTCTGTGAGTCAGTTGAAAACTACACGCTCTAAAATTTTGGAATAGTCAGGTAGAAGAGAGACAGAACAAATTTTAGCAGGACGGTTAGGATCTAGGCCAGGTTTCCTAAGGATAGGGATGACAGTAGCTGACTTGTAGGATGATGGAAAAATGGCACTGTCAAGAGAGCAGTTGTAGAGGGGCGCTGCTGTACTGCGCGCAAGGTAGCAGCTTCTCTTTGAGGCTCCTGTGATGGGAAGCAGCACCCCGATTAATCCAGGTGGATCCGTTTACTGTAGCTGAGAGCTAGGGATAGCACTGAGATCTTCTGCCATTGAGGATCACTCTGAACCAATGTTGTGAGCTGGGCTGGCTGGAAGATCGGGTACGTGCTTGCACCAGAAGAACACACAGGAGTGGGATGATGAAGCTAGGACCTGGAGACTGCTGCTGAACGAGGCCGGGTTCAGCTAGGCTGCTGTGCTGCGGCCAACTATTGTGAGATTCCGGGGGCTCCACGGCACCATAGGGGAAGAAAGGTGGAGACGGCTGAGTGCAGCAGACCGTACCCAGCTTAAGAACACTGAGACCAGCCACAGGCTCAGTGTTGCGGCCGTTAAAGGAATGCCTTTGCCTCATGAGGGGTAAGCAAAAACAACAGGCTGCCCTTTAGCCAGGAGACCCTTTTGTTGTGGGGGTATTACATGGGGCCTATGCCTGCTGCTTGGTGCAGGAGGGAGAACATAGATAGGGTACCTAGAACTCCCCCGTTAAGAATCCTTTGGACTCCATTGGTGGTGAGTGCCAGAGGCGAATGTGGTAGAGCAGGTGGAGAGTAGAACACTGCTGTGGGGTACATTTAAGGCCCACAACAAACATTTCTTTAGCTCAAAACCGCATGGAAATATTTCAGAAAAACAACAGCACTTTTCTTCCCATGACACAGATATGTGGCGAGCATTGAATACAAGAATGCCACCTAAAGAAGTACTCTGCATTATTTTACCTCCATTTTAACCATCTGAAATGAACTACATGCAGAACGGCGCCACATTTGCTGTTCTGTTTTCTGAATATGAAGCTGCACACATGACATCCGAGACGGCTTTGTAATTTGCTCATGATTTTATTTTTAAAATATCACAAAGTTGTGCTCTTCATGAAAACTCACGCTGGCATGCTTTACGTCTGCTGAGTACCAAGAAGTGAGGCAATACACTGTTGAGAGAATCGCAGCCTAGATCGATTACACACTTTTGACAGCGAATATTTAACATCCTAGCTGGGATTAATCTTCCTGCCGAAGACTTAGAGATCAAATTAAATATTGCCTATAAACGGCTTTTCAATAACGATTGGGCAGCAACTTGTCTACAAATATCTCAACATGTATCATATATGGAATATGCATCCTATAGACACGCACAGGTTCCACGCCTATCCTATCTTATGCTGTGTCCTAGTGCTGAGACCCGGGAAATCTACATGCGATTTCGATTTGGTCTTATTCACACTAAATCAAGAACTCAATTTTGGTCCCACAACGAACACATCTCTGTTGATACTACTTGCAGATTTTGTAAACTTGGAGAATATAATGAAACTTTAAAACATCTCTTTATGATTTGTCCATTTTTTGAAGCAGATAGACAGAGAATCATTTCTGCCTTTAATCCCTGTAATACCCAACTTGGAAGAGATTTAATTTGGATGCGCTGTATGTGGGGCACTTCAACAGCAATAATTTTGGCAACGGTACGCCTGATAAAAATCATTGATGCAGCAATCTCTCAACAGATAGAGACCGCACACTCATAAAAACTGATACATTGCATTGAAATTTTTGCTAATGTATATATCTTTTAGACTGCGGAACGGCTTGTCCATGAATAACTGCTCGTCTAATTGAATGTTTTTACTAGCTCGTTGTTATGAACTATGTAGTCTGTATAACTGTGGAAACTCCAGTCGGAGAAGCTGTTTGTGCAGTATGAATATCTTCCAAAAGTGAACGCGTACATATTTGTTATGTTTCTAATGTCTTGCTGTCTAGTAACTATGTTTTATTTATTTATCTTAAAATAGAAGTAAATTTGCTGTAAAAAGTTTTATTTTAAATCTGAATGTGATCTAAATTTGTAACGATGCGTAAGCATCAAAAACAAAAAATTTAAAAAATAAATAAATAAATAAATAAAAAAAAGTGAGGCAATACATTTCCAGACAGCTGATGTACAGGGAAATCACTTTAAAGGCAAAGAATTCGGATTTCCTCTTAAACACGGCTTGTGTTTTCTTTTTGCTATAACCATCGCGCACAAGAGGCACTAAATGAAAGGAATAACGCAGTGTTTCTTTCTCATGTCAATTTCAAAGAGATGTTTGGCAGTATATCTTTATTTGTCCAGAAACTGACCATATCTGTAAAAGTCCTCCAGAAGGCAAATTGAAGTGAACCTCTGTGTGGCAGAAGCCGCATTTCTGAAAGTGACATAAAAGAAAAATTAACCCATGTGTAAAACAGTGTTTTTTCCAAGCAGGAAAATGCCTTTTGAAAGTGAAATGTTAAATGATGCCCTGTGCTTGCACAGAAATGTGATTGAATATGGGGGTTTGCTCTAAAATGTACATGATATTTATTCCCAAAAAGACTTGGTTTCAGTTGAAAGAAAGAAAAAAAACCTTGGAAAACCCACGTAACAGGCTTGACTAGGGCACTTACTTCAAAGGTGCCCTGCCTCCCATGGGAACAGAATTACCTCCCCAAGTGGACCAGCCCATGTGGGCACATGAACGGGGCCAAGGTGGAAGTGTGGAAGTTCGCAGCCTCGTCAGACTGGCCGGCATCCCTACAGAACGGAACAAAAGAACCAATGGGAACAAGCATTTCACTAGGAGGTGTGATTTCCTTTGACATCCCTCTCCAGCCCCACCTCCCTGGTTTAAAAGGGCGTCATGGAAACCCTTTGTTCACACTGACAATTTGGCTTTGAGGATTTGAAGGGCCGCCCATGCATGTGACAAATCCAGCCCATTTGATTTTAAAGAACCTTTCATATAAAGACATTTCTCCCAATGCCCTGAATAAGCAGTAATGTTATATTATGCCAGCATTTTATGTGAGTTATGGACAAACCCAAAGAGACTAAGCACTTGTTCCTATCACCTGGGGAACTTTAATGGCAGGAAAAATGTATTTCTGGGTGACCCTATTTGCCATCTATGATTGTGAAGAAAAGTGATTTGGTTGCCATTTCACTTAAAGGTGTATGTATATTGTGTAAAAGTTGAATTAAATGTGTTATAAGGTGTTGCATTTGTACTGCCACACTACAATGGCTGCTGCCCTAATTTTGATTTGCTTGATTTTATTTGAATTCTAAAAATTAATAAATATTTCATTGTTACACACCAGTCTGGTTCATAGTCCATTGCTACAGGGGGTGTTTGTTAAGGTGGGTGTGAGACAGGTTGAGTGCCTTCTCAAAGTAGAATCCGAAATCAATAAAGATAGAAAGCTTTTTTATTGTGCGCCACATTCCTTGCCAGTGGAAAGAGTCCTTGTCTGGAGTGTGCCGTGTCATAAATCCATTACACATTGGGAGCTCGTTTGCCGGGATTGAGCTAAGTGTTTCCACCCGTGACAGCTTAACAAACCAGGCTATCTCAGCGAAGGTAGTGATATTTTTACTGGTTGGAAAACTGTGTTACACTGTAAAAGCGCCATCCCAAAACGTATACCGTAGGTATCAGGACTGTGTGTTCAAATAAAGTAAACTTAACTCGAAACTTTCAAAGGCTGTCCAAGTTTTAAAATTAATGAACATATAAACTGTAGAACCAAGTATGTGATTTATGCACTTATATGCATATGTGAGAAAATATACATAGGAAGTACCATCCGGCAAGTACGTGTAAGAATGAGGGAACACCTAAACAGCATCCACTCTCAGGGCCCGAAACTTCCCTTGGCGAACCACTGGCAACAACATCACCAAATGGAAGACAAGAGCTAGATACGGTTCATTGGTCTACAAACTGTCAAAAATGGACCAAGAGGAGGAAACAGAATGCTTAAACTGCACCTACAAGAATCAAGATTGATTTGCCATTTCAGAGCTGTAAAGAATGACCGCAACACTGAACATGATTTTAATGTATTGTGATATAACACCAATCTAACATCTCATTCTCCCTCTCCAAAGACCAAACACCACAGGTCTTCTCACATGGCTGTACGTTAGCGCCCCCCAGTAGCATCTACTACATGCCATGGTTAGCAGATCACATAAGTCCCTGATCGACACCATCTTCCAGTAGCCCTGATGCACAATAGAGACAGGACCCGAATGAGCACCACTCAAAGGACAGAACACCTTCCTTAAGTTTCAAATGCTACCAACATACTGGAACCAGGTAGGACCATCCGACCCCACAGTTGGCCTCCCCTGCTCTCTCCAAACCCACCCGGGAGCCCAATTACCTCTCATTGGCCCTAAGGCCCAACACACGCAGACTCAATTGAGTATCAAACTCACAGGATGGAACCTTCAACTAAGGGCTCCAATGCAACCAACATTCCAAAACTAAGTAGGGCCACCTGACACACAGATGAGCTCCCCTGCCCAACCTCGTAAACCCAACAGGGACCAGGACATATCACCTACTGCCATCCAGACATCCAGGCATATCTCACCGACACCCTGCAAAGAGATGGTTTATAGTGATAATGTCGAATTACAAAATGTCAAAGTCAAAATGGCAAAATAAAATGTCAAAAAGAAAAATTTCGAAGGTCCTTTTTTTAAATTTTCTGTTCGAAATGGGGGGGTTCCCCCCCAACCCCCTTCCCCCAACCCCCTTTTTATATTAAACCCATTTTTTAAACGCATGTAAGCAAAAAAAACAAGTAAAATAAAAAATGACATATTTGAGAAAAAAAAATTCGGCCATTATTTTTCAACATTTTTGTCATTTGACTTTTTGCAGTCGACATTATAACTGCACACCCACAGAGATATGATCCCACTGACAATTTAACCAACGGTTTTTGTATACGGACATGGAACGTGGATAAACACTACTGGCAAACTACATGAGTGCCAATATACACATGGCACACACACCGACTAACACATGCCCAACATGACTCCCTTCGGTATAATTGACGAGGCTCTTGCATCCACCACGCATGCGCAGATCGGAATTGTGTCTCACTGGACGTATGCGCCACCCCTACAGTCAGGCATATTTTACAGACGCCCTGCAGAGACATGTGATCCCACCGACAATTCAACCTATGCTTTTCATATACTGACATGGAACGTGCTTTAACACTACCGGCCAATTACATGAGGGCTAGTATACACAAGGTACACACACCAACTACTACATGCCCAACATGACTCCCTTCATCCTTACTGATGAGGCTCTTGCATTTACCACGCATTAACAGAGCGAGAACCGCGTCCCACTTGGACACATGCGCAACAGCTGCTACCCCAACCCAATAAACAGCAAACCCACGCGGTCTGCCCATTACGCCCGTCGGACCGAGGATGCAACAGCTCAGCGCGTATACATTGCAGGTAAGCCAGAAAGACCCAAGCAGCCCAATCAGTAGGGCTGCCCTTCCCTACCCCGCAAAGCGGGACACCATAAACCGAAAAAATGCAGGATAGCCCGCACACACTTAGCACAGCGACTCCCTCTCTCCCGCCCCCCCTCCACCTCAATTCACTCCCACAACCATGGGACCATTGCATGCCACCAGGACCTGGGGAACGCCACCCTGAACCACGGGCACTACACCAGCCTCGCAGCAAGGGCCAAACCCCCTCGCAGTACACGGGTGCCCCCTCAGGGCACCATGCAATAACATGGAGATATACCGCACTGATAATCCTCAAACTATGCACAGAGAACTCTCCACGTTAGCACACAGCAACGTCAAAATCACGCTCTAAGAAAGCAATGATCATCTGTACCGAGTTTGTCACGCACAGGGCGCATTCTGCCATATTGCACTAACTATCCTTGATCAGTGCACGCAGTATGTTACCAACCACTTAGCACCTCTAAAATCATGTATCACCAGGTCTCAGCCCTGAACAATACCTTACACAGGACAAGATGCAGCAGTGCACCTTGCCAACAGTAGACTTCTCCAACAAGTCAACCCAGAGACAACCCGGCCACGTCTGCCTCACATTACTGCACACCCATCCAGCCACAACACCAGCAATCTTTTCTTTCCAAATCTATAGCTTCCAAACACATGGGAACAGCACCCACAACTGAACATATCTACCAGTGTCACCCACCACCATTCAAATTGCTAGAGGCCATACCAAGTAACATGCCCCACCATTTATTTTCAGGGCCCATGACAATCCGAGCTCTGAACTCAAAAGACCCAGGTAGCATCCACACAGGGCGCTAACAGGGGCCTTGACAACCACCAATAGGTAAGATGATAACTCAACCCAACCAACCTCAAAATGCCAATGTCCAACTGTACCAAACTAACACTGAACTCTCCCTCTTCTCCCTCTCTCCTCTTCTCTTCCCCCCATGTTTACCAACCAATGAATTGTGATACCATAACTATATGTACCAATTGCCATATATATCAATTAAAAATGTAACCATGCTCACTCATGTGAATCACAACCACCAAACCTCACCACACCTCGCACTCTGCACTTGCTCACACATATCCATGTCACAATGTCACTAACTGAACATCTGCTGGATATGTGTGTGTAATTTAAAAAAAATTTCATTAGCCTTGATAAAGACCCACAAGGTCGAAACAAGTGTCAGCTGACCACATTTGGGCTAAAAGCCCACACTCTTATTTATGAATAAAATCTGCACTTATCACAGAAACGCACAAAGCATGGAAAATCTACATTTTCAACAAACTAAAATTGCGAGGTACCCAGGACAATCTCCCCTATTGAACTGAACAAGGAGTTGTGGGTTTCACCTCAAAAACAACCTGTGACCTTGCATCACTATCAAGAACACCACAACAAATAAACAGAGTTTAGCGAAGGACGGTTCAAAACCAAGGGCCCAATCTCATTTTCTTTTAACCCGAAACTAGACAAAAGCAGAGTACAGATTTGTCCTTGCATAGATAATTAAATAAAGGAAGAACACTCTCCATAATGAGCACTGTAGAGATTAATATAGCTAGGCAGCAACTTCTGTCCAAACTATTCATTAGAGGGGTTATGGGTGGAGCTTCTGGGGAATGGGCTTCCACCTGGATAGCCAGGCACAAGCCTGGCTATCCAGCATGATGCAACAGGTCACCTCCACGAACATGGATGTGTAGCAAGACAGTGTCCTGTTACATCAAACCTTGACTGAGTTGTATATGACTCTGAATATTAAAGAGGAGCAGCTTAAAATGGATCCGACTCACTACCTACATATACCTCCACCTGATGGTTATGGAGGAAAAATCCCAAGAAAGTATAACTATTGCACAAAACCAGTATTAGATCTTAAACCAAACCCAGAGTGTATTAAAACAGGTAGAAGAAAAATTGCAAAAGAGCCAAAATTCTGAGGTAGAATTTGAAAACAACATGAAACAGTTAAAAGAGGAGTTGGCAGTACAGCGACAAACCAATTCAGGAAGCCAAATTAGCTACATTAAAAGAGGAGTGTCAGGATAAAGTTCATTATGTGAAAGAGAGTCAACTAAAATTAAAACAACAAGTGACATATAATAGCGCCTGCTCACAGCAGATAACCACTTTATTGAATCAGATCAAGAAATTGGAAGAGGAGAGTAATAAATTAATTATTAAGGAACTCCATTCCCAAACATATTTTGACCAAGAGCACCAGAACAATAAAGAGATGAACTGACTGAACAGGTTGGCACCCTGGATCAGGGAAAAGGAAAAGATGCCCTACACCAGGAAGTGTGCACATTAAAAACAGACCTACAGAAAAGAGAGTCAGACCTTCTGGAAATGACTGACCTAAAAACTGAATGTGAAAATTAAATGGGGCGCATGAGATAAGTAGAAGGTGCTCTAGAAGAGACCACCCAAGCAAAAATGTGCAGAGTCAGGAGATGTATCTCCTGCACGAAAAATGGTCTCAGTATTCCCAGGCCATACTAGAAGCACAAAAAGACAATGAGGCCCTCTGTGATGAGAACAGGGGACTCAAGAGACAGGTAGCAGCCCAAGGGAAGGTAATAGAGGTACGTCTATCACTGATAGCACAGCAAAAGGATCAGGCCTTTGCTTACTATCAAGAGGTAGGGGCTAAGAAGGAGAAACTTGGGAAGTTAGAAAAAGAGTGTGCTAGGTTGAATTAAAACTTGAGGGACCCCGAACAAGTAGAGAGTGGCAGGGCAACCCCTGATCACAGTGTGATGCACTCTGTACCAAGGGCCTCAAACCCATTTACCACCTCGTATGCAAAAGGCACTGCTGACTTCATGTCTACAGGTTCACATGAAGCAGAAACCATGAGGCAGCTAGACTTAAACAGTCCTAGCCTGATTGAGCTGCAAGTCAGCGTCCATCAGAGACTGATGGGCGGGCATCCATGTTCCGATTAAAAAATGTCATGGCTGATGGATCTGACCAGGAAAGTTCCTATGAGGAGAATATCAGGGAGCTGGGCCTGCAGAAACATCACCTACAAAAGAACCACTTAATTCACTTTTCAGAGAAAAAGGAATCTGAATTGAGGCCCTGAAAGAGTATTCTGAAAACCTTCACCCAATTAGGGAAGTGGGGAGGGTTCTCCACCAACCCTGGAAGCAGGGAGGCGTCAGATGACTACTCTCCTGTGTGAAAGAGGGAGACCCATGGGAGTGACCCATAGAGCCCAAGGCACAACAGGAGAGATGAGACTAGGCCCCATCATTCTGGGAGAAACCCACAAGCTCAAAGAATTAGGGAATGCCTAGAGGATAAGGAGGGGGCCTCAAATAGCAGCAGCTCTGAGTCTGAAGGCAAATGGACTCAGGTGCAGCGGCACAAGAAGGCTAACAAGCAAAAGAGAGATCAGGTGAAAGACCCCATTAAACAGATCAAAGCTATTAGGAGTTTCATTACCTTGTACCACAAGAATGCCAAATATTCCGTCTGGGAGCATCTGGAGCTATATGAACAAATGATGACCTCTTTTGACATAAAAAATAACCAGAGTTCTATAGAATTTGCAAAATGGACGTTCTCTCCAGAGTACTCCAGCCTCTTTGTTGGGCTCGAAGACCAGCACCATTCAAAGTGGTCCACCTACAAGGCAGCCATCTTGAAGCACTTCTCCACACACAGAAACCCCCAGGAGGCCCACAAGGTGGCCTACAATCTGCATTGTGGAGAGGATTAGGCCCCAAGAGAATTTTCAGGAGCTAACGCGGGCATTTGCGCAATCTACTAGGCGGGTGCGCAAGAATAGTAGGACATTTATAAATACCTATTTTAATGCACTCCCAAAACATGGATCCATGTAATAATGTCGCCACAAAAATATCGCCATACAAAAATATCGCCGAAAAATGGCCGTTTTTTGTGGCGACATTATTGCATGGAACATCTTTTTAAAAAAAAAATTTTTTTTGCCCCTGTCCCCATATATATGGTCACCCAAATAATATTGCCACAACCTTTTCCCAGCGATATTATTTACGGCGACCATATATATGGGGATAATATTACCTGATACCCAAAACATATCATGACACAGCTAATAAGTGATTTCCATGGTGGCAGGACCCTGGACTGGGTAATAGAGCAAGCCACCCAGATCTACGAGGTCCAAAAGCCTGTAGAAAAAAAAAATCCAACCAAAACCCCAAACCAACCGACACCCCCGCTGCTTGCAAGGTGGCCGAGGTGAAGGTTGCCCCCATTTTGGACCTAGAAATGGGGGGCCTAAAAATACACCTTCCCAAAACTAACCAAATCAGAGGCAAAGAAGACCTTCTGATCAATCACAGGCAGATGGTAGTCAGGTAGGGTACCCCACAAATGTGCCCCCTAACTCTGCCAGTTACATCAACCCCAGGTATAAGGGCAACAGACCCATCTTGGGGTACGTATGGACTCCCCTGGCCCAAGTGGCGTGGGGGAAACCAAACAGGTGAGTACGGCCCCGGGGAACTTCCCTCCTAACTTCCCTCAGGAGGGCAGTAATCTCCCAAATCCTAGTTTAAGCTTCTTCACCTGGTACCCTCAAAACGCCAACATCCAAGACAACCCTCCTTACTCTCCCCGTTTTCAGGAGTCCAGACCACCAAATCCGGGAATGGGGAGCTCAAGGGTGGAGGGCTACGAGGGGAATCCTCACTATCCAGGTTACTCTGGGAGAAGGGATAGTTACCCTTCCCGAGAGCAACCCAGAGTTGATCTAAGACCCCTGTACCAGCCAGAGCGGCTGTCCCAACTGGAGCAACAGGTCCAGATCTAACTCAAGTTCTGGGTCGCATATTGAGGGCTCAGCAGAACCATCAGATGAACATGGTGGCTCAGAATAACTCAAACCCAGGATCTAGCAACCCGGAATAATGATGGCGAGAGAACCCCGATAACCAACCAGTTCCAGAGCAGGAGGCACGGGAGGAGGGGGGATGCAAAGCCGTAGAGGAAGCTTCCTTGCTCACCCTTGAAAAGCCCCTAGACACCCCGGAACCAGAACTTAAAAAATCTCCTGCCCCCGAAAATCTGCAACCCAGGGAACAGAGGGTGGTTAGGAGAAACAAAGAGACCAAGAAAAGCCATTTTGTGGAGGAAGTCAGTGTCCTCCAGTTTGAAGGGGAAGAATCCTTGGAGGATTCTGGGAATAAAGTCTTCTCCTTCAAGGATGAGGGAATTCCTCCAATAGAAAAGTGGGTGCCCAGAAGACCATAACCCAGACTGGGAGGTGTGGGGACTGATTCAGAATTGCCCATCCCTGAACCTGAGAATTGTCCTCCAGAGAACATGACGATAACTGAGGGATTCTCCCCACAAATCAATTCTGGTGACTGTCTCCAACAAGGGGGGGACAGCCCAGAATCAGAAGATTAAAAGTGGATTCCCAAATCCCCCAAATCAATCCGAGTGACTGTCCCCAGGGCAAGGGGACAGCAAAGTATCAGACGAAAAAGGGGATTCCCAAATCCCCCAAATCAATCCGAGTGACTGTGCCTAGGACAAGGGGGACAGCACAGAATAAAGAGAGAAAGGGGAGCCTGAAACTCCCCAAATATCAGAATGCCAAATTGTGTTTCCAGATTCCCAAACTCCGACACAGAAAACTGTCCAAAATCCCACAGGGTCAGAGTCCAAAATAAAGAAACTCACCACCCAGCTTGCTCATTTCCTTTGCCCCTTGGAGGAGAAAGATGGTAGGTTCTATGCCCCCGTCCGAGTGCAAGGGCAATGTGAACTTTTAGCACTGGTGGACACTGGATGCCAAGCCACTCTTCTGTCCAAAAGGGCCTTTGAGCAGCTAAATTCAGGAAGGGGGAGAGACACCAGATACCTCTCACGCCTCTTCCTGGACAACTCCAGAACTTCGACAGGAATGAAATTCACATCAAGGGGACTGCATCTGGAAATTAAAATTGGGGGACAAGTAGAACCAAGTTGAGTTCCATTTCCAAAACAATCAAATACCTGACATTACAGTAATTGCTGGAGGACAAAAAACTGGTGATGGGAACTCCTCTCCATTCCTGAAACTCAACCTTCCTTCCAGTTCCAAGTGGCATTCCACACTGGAAAGAAATACCTTGAAATTTTATACCGATCCCCAATCTGAAAACCCAAGTCCTGTAGTCAAAAGTGATGAAAAACCAGCACAAAGCCTGGCTGAGATTCAGAAAAAGGGTGAACAGCTGTTCCTCCCCATTCAGTAAAATGAGGGGAGGGAGCCTGTTCTCGCCAGAGTTGGCCTGAATAGTGAAGAAAGTTTCATCAGCGAAGTGTTATTCAGGAAACTCCCAAAAGATCAGACCCTTCCCACTGGTGAGTAGGTTTATTAGTGGGAATGGGGCCTGGAAATTCACTATTCCAAACATCTTCTGCTTAGCAGTTGTATGCTAAAAATGTCAATCTCTGGTAAAAGCATAGAGCATAATTGTTGGATCGTGTGAGGTGTTCCCTCTGCCTTTTACTTAGGCAGTAACACTCTCAGCCGACTCGCAATTAATTTGGATCTCATTAATTGCCAAGCCCGGACCCACCTGGAGGGTAACCGCAAGGGCCTTAGCAATCCTAAAGAAAGCCTTCCGGTCAGCCCCATTGCTACCATAGGCAGTTGAAGAGGAGGTCACCATCTCAGGCAAAGGAGAGCTGTCAGAAGAGAAATGGGTCCACATCAATCAGTTAAAAAGTTGTCACCCCAGAGACACTTTGCAGCTGATTGATGAGCCAAAGGAAATTCAAACAGAGGGACCATCTGAAGAATGAGAACAAATGAAAAGAAAAGGCAGAGGGAGGTATGTAGGTGCATAGGTATATTTATATAACAGGGAGTATTTTTGTTTAGTGTTACTGTGTAAAATGGAAAAAATGTGCTTTAAAATTCAATTTGTTGTTCTTGTCCGGTTGAGTAATCTACTTGGTGTGATGGTAAAGATGAGAAATGTTTATGTCCTAGAAAGCGTCAGTTGTAATTATTGTCCCACTGTTGTAATTCTTCCAGGAACAATGTCAGTAAAATATGCTAAAACTTGTTTTTATCTATCTTCTACTAGATAATTAACTCCATTACCTCCTAGCTTGATGTGGACCCTACCATGGACCTGGAAGCAAAGGGGGTGCCTCTCCATACCCTCCAACATAAAGACGGAAGAGGATCCCGGAGTGCCGTTCCCAGATGCAGAAGGACTCCACCAAATTAACCCCACTCTGCCCTTCTCTTCCTCAACAAGAAGTCACAGAAGAGCAGGGGGATGGGAGATTCTGTGGGGTACATTTAAGGCCCACAACAAAAATCCCTTGACCTCAAAACCACATGGAAATATTGCAGAAAAACAGCTGCACTTTGCTTTCCATGGCGCAGATGTGTGTCAAGCACTGATTACAAGAATGCCACCAAAAGAAGTGCTCTGCATTATTTTACCTCCATTTTAACCATCTGAAAATGACCTACGTGCAGAATGGTGCCACATTTGCGGTTCGGTTTTCTGAATACTGTAGCTGCACACATGACATCCGAGACGGCTTTGCAATTTGCTCATGATTTCATTTTTAAAACATCACAAAGTTGTGCTCTTCATGAAAACCCACCCTGGCATGCTTTACTTCTGCTGAGTAGCAAGAAGTGAGGCAATACATTTCCAGACAGCTGATGTAATGGGAAATCACTTTAAAGACAAAGAATTCGGATTTCCTCTTAAGCACAGCTTGTGTTTTTGTTTTGCTAGAAACCATTGCGCACAAGCTGCAGTAAATAAAAGGAATAACGTAGTGTTTCTTTCTCATGTCAATTTCAAAGAGATGTTTGACAGTATATCTTTATTTGTCCAGAAACTGACCGTATCTGTAAAAGTCCTCCAGAAGGCAAATTGAAGTGAAGCCGCATTTCTGAAGGTGACATAAAAGAAAAATTAACCTATGTGTAAAACAATGTTTTTGCCAACCAGGAAAATACTTTTTGAAAGTGAAATGTTAAATGATGCCCTTTGCTTGAATATGGGGGTTTGCTCTAAAATGTACATGATATTTATTCCCAAAAAGACTTGGTTTCTGTTGAAAGAAAGAAAAAAAAAACCTTGAAAACCTATGTAACAGGCTTGACTAGGACACTTACTTCAAAGGTGCCCTGCCTCCCATGGGAACAGAATTACCTCCCCAAGTGGACCAGCCCATGTGGGCACATGAAAGGGGCCACGGTGGAAGTGTGGAAGTTCGCAGCCTCGTCAGACTGGCCGGCATCCCTACAGAATGGAACAAAAGAACGAATGGGAACTAGTATTTCACTTTCCTTTGACATCCCTCTCCAGCCCCAACTGCCTGGTTTCAAAGGGCCTCTTGGAAACCCTTTGTTCAGACTGACAATTTGGCTGTGAGGATTTGAAGGAGCGCCCATGCATGTGACAAATCTAGCCCATTTGATTTCAAATAACTTTTCATATTAAGACATTTCTCCCAATGCCCTGAATAAGCAGTAATGTTATATTATGCCAGCATTTTATGTGAATTAAGGACAAACCCAAAGAGACTAAGCACTTGTTCCTATCACCCGGGGAACTGGAATGGCTGGAAAAACCTGGTGAAAATAAGTGAAATATGAGGGGGCATATGTGTAGCCATTTGCAGAATTTTAGATATTATGGTTCTCCTAAAAATGGCGAAATTGTGTCCAAAAGCGATGCTACCTCGCACAGAGTTGGCGATCGGATTGTCTGATTCCTTGTGAAATATGCAATAGGCATATCTGTTTCTCATGGGGGTGATTAGTATAGATGTGAAGTTGTGCTCCATAACTTATTTTTGGTAAAAAATAACTGCGATGAGACAAAGGAAGTCATCAATGTACACCATTAAATGATGTCACTTCCCCTGAACCAATCAGCCTGAAGGGAGGAGGTGACACCTGCAGCCTGGCCTATCCCATTCGAGGGGTAAGTCCAGAGTATTTCTGCCCAGATTGTAAAATTCTCTGATGTCACGTTGCCTATATAAGGGGGAGACAGGGAAACACTAGGGACAAGCAACTGAAAACCGACCCCAAGATCCAGGAAAGCAGAGATACATCCCACTATACAGATCCACGCAGAGTGTTAGGGCGCTTACCATGCAAAACTCCTTAACGCAATCAGACCTTATCTGTCAAAAGACACTTGCACTAACATAGCCAGGGCCATAACCGGCTCGCGACTTGATTACTGCAATATTCTTTTCCTTGGGACCTCCAACAAAAATCTTGAGAAGCTCCAAGTAATACAGAATAATGCCCTACGCGCTGCACAAGGCATTGCCAAGAGAGAGCACATCACCGCTGCCAGAAAAGCATCCCACTGGCTCCCCATAAAGGAGAGGATCCTATTCAAGGCTCTAAGCATCACCCACAAATGTGTCCATCTTGCCGCCCCAATGTACCTTTCCCAGAGGATCCACCTGGTCTCCTCCACAAGACCCACTAGATCACCCTATGCCAGCATGCTCTCAGTACCTAGGGTAAAAAGGACCAGAGCAGGGGGCTCCAGTTTCCCGTACCTCGCTGCCGTACACTGGAACACCCTCCCTAGCTCCCTGCGCTCTGAACCCTCACTGACCGCCTTTCGGAAAACCCTGAAAACGACCCTGTTCATCTAACAATTACATGGCCTAGCCCTCATAATTGTATTGTATGATGTATTATGTGGTATATCTGATCACAGGTCACTGCCTCACTGTAACCCAAGGCACAACCTACACACATTGTAACTAAGTCTTCCTTGCAAGTAACAGTGCCACAATGCCCCTGGGCTGCCTGCGCGCTATATAAATTTAATAAATAAATAAATAAATAGGGAGAATTCTCTGTAAGGCTAATTTCCCAAACCTAGTGAGTCCCCCAGCAGCTTTGCTGGATTTTTGGGGTTTATTTTTTTCTCCCCTGCTAAGAGTGAGATTCTTTTGCTCCCACTCTTAGACATGATTTGAGGTGTTCCTTTCACTTTCCATGTGTTTTATGGGCTAAGAGGTCTTTTACTCCATAGGGTCTCATGTGTTTTTATGTGGGTTACACAGCACCCTCCGTGCCGTAACCCAGGGGTGTCGTAGCGACCCACCAACATAGACTCCATACCCTGGGACTGACTACTGTCTCCCAGGGCATGTAAAGTCACCATTGGCTTTACTAGTCCCAAATTATGAACAGAAACCAGTGCAAACCATCATATTGTGGACGTACTGGTTGGGGCAATTTGATTGCCCCGGGGTCTGTTGTTCGAGGGGGCACGTATCCGTTCCCCCTGATCGAGTTTTGGCTGGTGGCAGTGATACTACTTTTTATATTCGACCGCGAATATATCTCTATGGGATTTTCCCATTGTTCGAGGCTACCACCAACTTTAATTATTTAATTCTTATAGCCTCGAACATACCGCTGGTTTATTTATTTGATATTAATTCACCGGTTGGTATTTTTTGCCAGAACTCGATTCTAAAATGGCGTTTGTGTTCTCTTCTGTGACTCCCACCCAAGTCGAGCCCTTTGTTCCACTTTTTGGCAGGCTTCTCCACAGAAGCCTCCAAAAGTGGTGCCACTCTGTCTGGGTACCACAGGGGGTGTGGGAGGGGGTTTAGGCACCCTGGACGGAGTTACCTTGGTAACTCAAGTCACACTCTTGTGTGATTGGCCCAAGTGGTGAGCCGGCCGGCTCACCACTTAGCATGTTTGATTGACAGCTAGGCTGAGTGAATGGGGGTGTGCTGCATAAAAGCAGGGCTTTGGGGACTGGAACTTCAGAAGTCGCCACAGGAGGGAAAAGCTGAGCCGACCTGCAACGATGACACCACCGGTGGAGCCCTGCTGAACCGTCTCACCACTTTTCCCGACGACAGAGGAGATCTCCAGTCCGGAGAGTCTTCTTCCTTTGACTGGTGTGGATAACCAGTTTCGCCTTCTTTTCACCTTCCTGGAGCATCTCGTGGCCGCCTTGCCCGTGCCAAGCACTCCGGCAACCGGAATACCACGGTTTACCACTACCGCGAAGAGAAGGGTAGTGCCTTTTAACCGGAGAACTCTGCGGCTGGTTTCATCCCTGGCAGTGCAACGACCTTCATCTTTGAAGTACAGACTGCTACCAAGTGGCACCTTTAGTGCCTCTCAGTAGTGAGAGTCCCATTTGAGAGGGTAGGGATTGACATTGTTGTTCCCCTTGATCCCCCAACCTCCTCAGGCAACAGGTTTATCCTTGTTGTAGTAGACCATGCTACTAGGTACCCTGAGAAAATTCCTATGAGGACTGTTACAGCTCAGGCTGTGGCTAAGGCCCTCCTTGGTATTTTTACCAGGGTTGGGTTTCCTAAGGATGTAATCTCTGACAGGGGGTCAAATTTTATGTCCTACTACATGAAAGCCATGTGGAAAACCTGTGGAGTTACTTACATGTTATCTACCGCCTACCACCGTCAGACAAATGGGTTGGTAGAAAGGTTCAACAGAACCATGAAGAGCATGATAGGTGCTTTAGAGGATCCCCTTAAAAGAAAGTGGGACCTTCTATTGCCATGTCTTCTCTTTGCTTATAGAGAAGTCCCTCAGGAGGGAGCAGGTTATTCTCCCTTTGAACTTCTCTATGGTGTTCCGGTCAGAGGTCCATTGGCCCTGATCAAGGAGGGGTTGGAGGGTGCTCCTTCCCCCAAGCCAGTCAGAGTAACTGACTATGTGATAGGTCTCTGCAGGAGAATGTCACAAATGATGGCAGAAGCTAGTGATAACCTGAAAGCTGGACAAGCCCTGGTCAAGCATTGGCATGACCAGAAGGCTAACATGGTTTAGTTCACTCAAGACCAGCTTGTTCTAGTTATGATCCCAACAAGGCAGAGGGCCTTGCAAGATAAATGGATGGGACCCTTCAAGGTTGTGGGTAAACTTGGAGAGGTGAACTATCTGGTGGACTTGGGCAATCCCAAGGAGGTTCCTAGTGTCTTTCACACCAACCGACTAAAGGCGTATGTCTCCAGACCTGAATTAGGAGCCTTGCTTCTAGCTTCAACAGAAGAGGAAGAAGAGAGCAAAGCTCTACTGGATCTCCTCAGAGGCTTACCCTTGGACGAAAAGATTGAAGGAGTAAATCTCTCTTCAAATCTGACACCTGAGCAACAAGAAGAGTGCAAAGCCATGGTAAATCAGTTTGCCTCTCTGTTCTCACTTTCACCAGGCTTGACCCCTTGGGTACAACATGATATACTCACTGGTGACTGTCTGCCAGTCAAAAGCAGAGGATATAGAATGTCAGAAAACTTAAGGTCCCACATTAAAGGGGAGGTCAAGAAGATGCTTGATCTCGGGTAATAGAGCCCTCTACTAGCCCATGGTCTAGCCCAGTTGTGTTAGTACCAAAGGCAGGATCCAAAGAATTGAGATTCTGTGTGGACTATAGAGCTCTTAATGCAGTCACCAAGACTGATGCCCACCCTTTGCCAAGGACAGATGAGTTGGTGGATAGACTTGGTTCAGCCAAGTTCCTCAACACATTTGACCTTACGTCAGGCTATTGGCAAATAGCCCTGACAGACCATGCCAAGGAGAAGACTGCATTTTCTACCCCAGTTGGCTTATACCAATTTAAGGTTATGCCTTTTGGATTGAAAAATGTACCTGCTACATTCCAAAGAATGGTGCACCAGGTTCTGAATGGGATGGAGGACTTCTGCATGGCATACTTGGATGACATTGCAGTATTCAGCCAGACCTGGGAAGAACATGTGAACCACTTAGGATATGTTTTGCAGTTCTCTTGGACAGGCCAATCGGACCATAAAGGCAAGTAAATGCCAAATTGGTCAGAGTAAGGTGGTCTACCTTGGGCATGAGGTAGGAGGTGGAGAAATAAGGCCTTTGCTCAGTAAGATTGAAGCTGTGCAAAATTGGACAACACCTACTACTCAAACCCAGGTGAGAGCCTTCCTAGGTCTCACTGGGTATTACAGGAACTTAATTGGGAACTATGGGACCATAGCTTCTCCACTGAATGTGATCTCCTCTCAAAAATTCCCTAAGAAGGTCAAATGGAATGAGGAATGCAATCAGCATTTGAAAACCTGAAGAAAGCTGTTTGCCAAGCACCAGTACTGAGAGCTCCTGACTATCACCAAACTTTCATTTTGCAGACAGATGCTTCTAATGTAGGTATAGGTGCAGTCTTTAGCCAACTGGATGAGAAGGGTAGGGAGCACCCCATTTGCTAAATCAATAGAAAACTGAAGGATCCTGAGACAAGGTGGGCAACAATCGAAAGAGAATGCTTTGCTATTGGTGGGCACTGAAGAAGTTTAGGCCCTACTTGTATGGTT
This sequence comes from Ambystoma mexicanum, assembly GCF_040938575.1. Taxonomy (NCBI): domain Eukaryota; kingdom Metazoa; phylum Chordata; class Amphibia; order Caudata; family Ambystomatidae; genus Ambystoma; species Ambystoma mexicanum. The sequence continues at coordinate 267,220,268 of NC_090922.1, forward strand.
CTACTTTTGTCATTCAGACTGACCACCAACCCTTGAGATGGTTAATGCAAATGAAGGGAGAAAATCCAAAACTATTGAGGTATTTTTTGCCAGAACTCGATTCTAAAATAGCGTTTGTGTTCTCTTCTGTGACTCCCACCCAAGTCGAGCCCTTTGTTCCACTTTTTGGCAGGCTTCTCCACAGAAGCCTCCAAAAGTGGTGCCACTCTGGGTACCACAGGGGGTGTGGGAGGGGGTTTAGGCACCCTGGACGGAGTTACCTTGGTAACTCAAGTCACACTCTTGTGTGATTGGCCCAAGTGGTGAGCCGGCCGGCTCACCACTTAGCATGTTTGATTGACAGCTAGGCTGAGTGAATGGGGGTGTGCTGCATAAAAGCAGGGCTTTGGGGACTGGAACTTCAGAAGTCGCCACAGGAGGGAAAAGCTGAGCCGACCTGCAACGATGACACCACCGGTGGAGCCCTGCTGAACCGTCTCACCACTTTTCCCGACGACAGAGGAGATCTCCAGTCCGGAGAGTCTTCTTCCTTTGACTGGTGTGGATAACCAGTTTCGCCTTCTTTTCACCTTCCTGGAGCATCTCGTGGCCGCCTTGCCCGTGCCAAGCACTCCGGCAACCGGAATACCACGGTTTACCACTACCGCGAAGAGAAGGGTAGTGCCTTTTAACCGGAGAACTCTGCGGCTGGTTTCATCCCTGGCAGTGCAACGACCTTCATCTTTCCTCCATGGCGAGACCTCTTCTTCCTCTGGACGAAACACCGACTCGCACCTGCTGCCAGGAACAACTGCCCCCGCTGGAGCTTCCTTCACACTTAAGGTACTGTATCCCGCCTGGCTTCCCTTGCGACAGATCGTTCGGGGTGACAGTAAAGCCTCGACTTTCTAACCTGAGCTGGCCTGGGACAACCTAGCTAACTTTTCCTGACTTTAATTTAATCCTTTTTGTGCGAACTATCTACAAGACTCTTTGGGCATAACCCCACTGTGTGAACCTGGACCCCTTCTGCTTGCTCTCTCCAAGAGTGAGCCTTGCAATTGACTTCCTTGCTCTCCAGTAGAACTCTGCCTACCCTGCCTTACTGTGGTTCTTTGTAAAAGTATTGAAACTTGTGTGCTTCTTTAACTCTGCCTTTTTCCCTCCCTTTCTTTAAAACTTATTAGAGTGTCATCTTATGTTAAGCGCTCACCTCTGTCTGAAAATAAGTGGTGTTTCTCACTAAGACCTGTCTAATAAGTGAATAGGGTTGATAGGTATGATAGTGACTGTGGGCTGAATTTCATTACCTCTTTTTTGCTAGTGTGAATTACAAGTGTGTTTTTAAATAAATAATTATATACTTTTACACCAAAGCTATGGTCAGTGTTTGTTTGTACTACTGTGTCTCTGTACCTATTGTGTATACTCAGCATACTACCTAACTCTTCTTGAGGGAAGTCTGACTGCTCAGCCACAGCTACCAAGTGAATCTGTGTGGTACAGACTGCTACCAAGTGGGTTTACTGCCAAACACCTGTAGTCTTAAATCTTTTGCAGTGGTCCCTAAGGGAACTGCACATGTTTCTGCCTAACACTGGTGGCAGCGGTGGGATTTGCATCGAGTATACATTTTAGTGTGCTTAAAGATACCTTAGTGCAACTAACCACAAAGCTTAGCACTAAGAGAGGTATTTTCTAAAAACATGTCAACTATGGAAAGTTATAGCCAAGAGTCCCTTGCTACAAAAACTGCACATTGTTTAAGAGTTCTCTGTAAGCATAAGAATCTCCTGACTAAAGGCAAGAAAATGGAGCTAATAGAAAGGTTTTTAGCAAACCAAAGTCTGGATGTGGTTCAGAGGAACCTACCACTCCAGCAACTGTAGAGCACAGCAATGATATTGATATGAATGTTAGTATTGATAACTGAGTCAGAAGCATTAGAGGAAGTGGAAGATGATAGAGTTGTCTCCCCTGGGCCTCTACCTGCCCTGCCAGCTGTACCTACTGGACCCTTACCAGGTCCCACACTTAATCCTCAATATATGGAACTAGAAAAAATGAAGCTTGAATTAGAATTCAAAAGAATAAATGCTCAAACAGAACAACGACACCAAGAACTAAGGCTCAGAGAAATGGAGCTCAACCATGAGCTAGAAATGAAAAAATTGTCTGTGGAAAGTGCTTCTCTCTCCGAATCCTCTAGGAGTTCCAGTCCCAAAAGACCCCGGATGCCTAAGGAGTTGGTGGGTATGTATGAACCTAAGTTGGATATGTTGGACTGGTTGAGTTTGTTTGAATATCATTATGGGCTCCAGAACATTACAGGAAATGAGTTACTTTCCTGGTTGTTCTCTAGGCTCCCCCCAGTTGCAACTGATGTGGTAATGGAGTTGGGGGAGGAGGATAAGAAGGATTATGAATGTGTGAAACTAGCTTTGATAGCTAGATTTGTGAAGACCTCTTCCCAGTACCTTAAGAGGATTAGGACCCACAAAAAGCATGATGGTACCCCTTGGGCTACCTGGGTGAGTGAAAGTTTGAAGAACTTAGAGGGATGGATTAAGGGTTACAAGAAGAACACTTATGAAGAAATGAAGAATCTTGTAATGTTGGAGTCAATTTATGATGCCTGCTCTCCTGAGCTCAGACAGCACTTGGCTGATTCAAAGGAATTAGATTCCAGGAAACTAGCTAAGGCTGCTGACTTGTGGGTTGCCAACAGGGCTACTCACAAGGACTCTGGGGTAACTCAGAAAAAGGATGAGGGGAAGCAGCCAAAAAAGGACTCCAAAGAGAATTCAAATAATTCCAATCCCCAAGAGGGCCCCAAACAGAACAATAAGGGTAAACCACAAGGGAAACCAAATCAGAGTAGTGTACCCTCTGGTGGTAAACCAGAAGGAGGTCAGAGCAAGCCACCATTCCAGAAAGCATTTGGTAAATGCTTTGTTTGTGGCTCGCCTGACCATGTGAAAGGAGATCCCAGATGTAAGGGTAAACCTTCAGGGGTCCAGCTTGTCTCCTTAGCCTTCGCTCCAGAGGAGGAAGCACAAATGGCAAGTGGAAACTTTCTACTGCTGGCTGATGAACCCATTGGAGTCTCAGCCAGTGTTTCTTTAGTGTCTCTGGGTCTGTGGGAACAACAGAATGTAGATGTCTATAACTCTATCCCAGATAACACTAAAGACTATTATAAGGACAGTGTCCAGGTGAATGGTCAGGAGACCCCTGCCATTAGGGACACTGGGGCCAGCATAACTGTGATGGATAAATCATTTTTTCAGGCTGAGGATGTTGCTAAGGCACCCAAACGCCTCCCCAAGTTAGCTGGAGGGCCTGTGCAGATGCTTCCCCAATTACCAGTTCTCATCCAGTGTAATGACATGACTGTGAAGATACCTGTCAGCATACAAAGTGAGGTGCCAGGAAGGGTTCTGTTGGGTAATGACATGAAAACTCTTGGAGTAGTGTCACATACCCCCAGACCTCCTAGTAAAAGGTTACAGGAGCTCACCAGACCTGCAAGGAAGAGAACCATGAGAGGTACTCCCCAGAAGATGATGAAGAAAGATATCACTCCTACTCCACTGGAGTTACAACTTGCTATCACTGAACAAAAAGAAGCAAAGGGGAAACCCAAGACTTCAAAGAAACAGCCAACAGCAAGCACTCCAGTGCTTCCAACAAGGACTTCCCCTAGGTTGTCCAAAGTTACACCTGTAACTCCACCTCCAGCTGAGGCTGAGAGGGAGGTACAACCCTGTATGGTAGAACTAGACTCTGAAGAAGAGCTAGTGGAAGGCCAGGAACTCATTGGAGATCTGGATCCTGTTGACCATCCTGAGCTGCAGTCTTTACCGGCAGAAGGTGGACCCAACAGGGCAGACTTCAGTAAGGGACAGAGAGAATGTCCAACTCTGGAAGGTCTTCGCCAACAGGCAGCTTCTCAGGCTGATGGGCAAGAGCCTGGGAAGTATAGGTTGCACTGGGAAGATGGCCTCTTCTACAGTGAACCAACTGAGTCTGCACCTGGAGACTACAAGCGGCTTGTAGTACCTCAAGAAAACAAACAACAGTTCTTGCAACTAGCCCACGAGATTCCTTTGGCTGGTCACTTGAGTTTCAAGAAGACCAAGGAAAGGCTCTCACTCTACTTTTATTGGCCAAAAATGGGGGCTGAGGTAGATAAGTTTTGCAAGAGCTGCCATACCTGCCAGACTTCTGGTAAGGTTGGGTCCAAGAATGTGGCACCTTTAGTGCCTCTCAGTAGTGAGAGTCCCATTTGAGAGGGTAGGGATTGACATTGTTGTTCCCCTTGATCCCCCAACCTCCTCAGGCAACAGGTTTATCCTTGTTGTAGTAGACCATGCTACTAGGTACCCTGAGAAAATTCCTATGAGGACTGTTACAGCTCAGGCTGTGGCTAAGGCCCTCCTTGGTATTTTTACCAGGGTTGGGTTTCCTAAGGATGTAATCTCTGACAGGGGGTCAAATTTTATGTCCTACTACATGAAAGCCATGTGGAAAACCTGTGGAGTTACTTACATGTTATCTACCGCCTACCACCGTCAGACAAATGGGTTGGTAGAAAGGTTCAACAGAACCATGAAGAGCATGATAGGTGCTTTAGAGGATCCCCTTAAAAGAAAGTGGGACCTTCTATTGCCATGTCTTCTCTTTGCTTATAGAGAAGTCCCTCAGGAGGGAGCAGGTTATTCTCCCTTTGAACTTCTCTATGGTGTTCCGGTCAGAGGTCCATTGGCCCTGATCAAGGAGGGGTTGGAGGGTGCTCCTTCCCCCAAGCCAGTCAGAGTAACTGACTATGTGATAGGTCTCTGCAGGAGAATGTCACAAATGATGGCAGAAGCTAGTGATAACCTGAAAGCTGGACAAGCCCTGGTCAAGCATTGGCATGACCAGAAGGCTAACATGGTTTAGTTCACTCAAGACCAGCTTGTTCTAGTTATGATCCCAACAAGGCAGAGGGCCTTGCAAGATAAATGGATGGGACCCTTCAAGGTTGTGGGTAAACTTGGAGAGGTGAACTATCTGGTGGACTTGGGCAATCCCAAGGAGGTTCCTAGTGTCTTTCACACCAACCGACTAAAGGCGTATGTCTCCAGACCTGAAGTAGGAGCCTTGCTTCTAGCTTCAACAGAAGAGGAAGAAGAGAGCAAAGCTCTACTGGATCTCCTCAGAGGCTTACCCTTGGACGAAAAGATTGAAGGAGTAAATCTCTCTTCAAATCTGACACCTGAGCAACAAGAAGAGTGCAAAGCCATGGTAAATCAGTTTGCCTCTCTGTTCTCACTTTCACCAGGCTTGACCCCTTGGGTACAACATGATATACTCACTGGTGACTGTCTGCCAGTCAAAAGCAGAGGATATAGAATGTCAGAAAACTTAAGGTCCCACATTAAAGGGGAGGTCAAGAAGATGCTTGATCTCGGGTAATAGAGCCCTCTACTAGCCCATGGTCTAGCCCAGTTGTGTTAGTACCAAAGGCAGGATCCAAAGAATTGAGATTCTGTGTGGACTATAGAGCTCTTAATGCAGTCACCAAGACTGATGCCCACCCTTTGCCAAGGACAGATGAGTTGGTGGATAGACTTGGTTCAGCCAAGTTCCTCAACACATTTGACCTTACGTCAGGCTATTGGCAAATAGCCCTGACAGACCATGCCAAGGAGAAGACTGCATTTTCTACCCCAGTTGGCTTATACCAATTTAAGGTTATGCCTTTTGGATTGAAAAATGTACCTGCTACATTCCAAAGAATGGTGCACCAGGTTCTGAATGGGATGGAGGACTTCTGCATGGCATACTTGGATGACATTGCAGTATTCAGCCAGACCTGGGAAGAACATGTGAACCACTTAGGATATGTTTTGCAGTTCTCTTGGACAGGCCAATCGGACCATAAAGGCAAGTAAATGCCAAATTGGTCAGAGTAAGGTGGTCTACCTTGGGCATGAGGTAGGAGGTGGAGAAATAAGGCCTTTGCTCAGTAAGATTGAAGCTGTGCAAAATTGGACAACACCTACTACTCAAACCCAGGTGAGAGCCTTCCTAGGTCTCACTGGGTATTACAGGAACTTAATTGGGAACTATGGGACCATAGCTTCTCCACTGAATGTGATCTCCTCTCAAAAATTCCCTAAGAAGGTCAAATGGAATGAGGAATGCAATCAGCATTTGAAAACCTGAAGAAAGCTGTTTGCCAAGCACCAGTACTGAGAGCTCCTGACTATCACCAAACTTTCATTTTGCAGACAGATGCTTCTAATGTAGGTATAGGTGCAGTCTTTAGCCAACTGGATGAGAAGGGTAGGGAGCACCCCATTTGCTAAATCAATAGAAAACTGAAGGATCCTGAGACAAGGTGGGCAACAATCGAAAGAGAATGCTTTGCTATTGGTGGGCACTGAAGAAGTTTAGGCCCTACTTGTATGGTTCTACTTTTGTCATTCAGACTGACCACCAACCCTTGAGATGGTTAATGCAAATGAAGGGAGAAAATCCAAAACTATTGAGATGGTCTATCTGCCTGCAAGATTTTGATTTTACCATTGAGCACAGGTCAGGGTGTCACCATCAAAATGCTGATGGACTCTCTAGGATGTATGTCATCGACTAGAGGTATGAGGTTCATCCAGGAGTGGATTAAATCCTCCGGTCCCTTAGTCTGGGGGGGCGAGTGTTAGGGAGAATTCTCTGTAAGGCTAATTTCCCAAACCTAGTGAGTCCCCCAGCAGCTTTGCTGGATTTTTGGGGTTTATTTTTTTCTCTCCTGCTAAGAGTGAGATTCTTTTGCTCCCACTCTTAGACATGATTTGAGGTGTTCCTATCACTTTCCATGTGTTTTATGGGCTATGGGGTCTTTTACTCCATAGGGTCTCATGTGTTTCTTATGTGGGTTACACAGCACCCTCCGTGCCGTAACCCAGGGGTGTCGTAGCGACCCCCCAACATAAACTCCATACCCTGACTACTGTCTCCCAGGGCATGTAAAGTCACCATTGGCTTTACTAGTCCCAAATTATGAACAGAAGCCAGTACAAACCATCATATTGTGGACGTACTGGTCGGGGCAATTCGATTGCCCCGGGGTCTGTTGTTTGAGGGTGCATGTCTCCGTCCCCCCTGATCGAGTTTTGGCTGGTGGCAGTGGATACTACTTTTTATATTCGACCGCGAATATATCTCTATGGGATTTTCCCATTGTTCGAGGCTACCAACTTTAATTATTTAATACTTATAGCCTCGAACATACCGCCGGTTTATTTATTTAATATTAATTCACAGGTTGGTATTTTTTGCCAGAACTCGATTCTAAAATAGCGTTTGTGTTCTCTTCTGTGACTCCAACCCAAGTCGAGCTCTTTGTTCCACTTTTTGGCGGGCTTCTCCACAGAAGCCTCCAAAAGTGGTGCCACTCTGTCTGGGTACCACAGGGGGTTTGGGAGGGGGTTTAGGCACCCTGGACTGAGTTACCTTGGTAACTCAAGTCGCACTCTTGTGTGATTGGCCCAAGTGGTGAGCCGGCCGGCTGACCACTTAGCATGTTTGATTGACAGCTAGGCTGAGTGAATGGGGGTGTGCTGCATAAAAGCAGGGCTTTGGGGACTGGAACTTCAGAAGTCGTCACAGGACCTAAGAATCTGAGGAGGGAGAAGCTGAGCCGACCTGCAACGACAACACCACCGGTGGAGCCCTGCTGAACCGTCTCACCACTTTTCCTGACGACAGAGGAGATCTCCAGTCAGGAGAGTCTTCTTCCTTTGACTGGTGGGGATAACCAGTTTTGCCTTCTTTTCACATTCCTGGAGCATCTCGTGGCCGCCTTGCCCGTGCCAAGCACACCGGCAACTGGAATACCACGGTTTACCACTACCGCGAAGAGAAGGGTAGTGCCTTTTAACTGGAGAACTCCACGGCTGGTTTCTTCCATGGCAGTGCAACGACCTTCATCTTTCCTCCACGGTGAGACCTCTTCTTCATGTGGATGAAACACCGACTTGCACCTGCTGCCAGGAACAACTGCCCCCGCTGGAGCTTCCTTCACACTTAAGGTACTCTGTCCCACCTGGCTTCCCTTGCGACAGATCGTTCGGGGTGGCAGTAAAGCCTCGACTTTCTAACCTGGGCTGGCCTGGGACAACCTAGCTAACTTTTCCTGACTTTAATTTCATCCTTTTTGTGCAAACTATCTACAAAACTCTTTGGGCATAACCCCACTGTGTGAACCTGGGCCCCTTCTGCTTGCTGTCTCCAAGAGTGGGCCTTGAAATTGACTTCCTTGCTTTCCAGTAGAACTCTGCCTACCCTGCCTTACTGTGGTTCTTTGTAAATGTATTGAAACTTGTGTGCTTCTTTAACTCTGCCTTTTTCCCTCCCTTTCTTTACAACTTATTAGAGTGTCATCTTATGTTAAGCGCTCACCTCTGTCTGAAAATAAGTGGTGTTTCTCACTAAGACCTGTCTAATAAGTGAATAGGGTTGTATATATATGATAGTGACTGTGGGCTGAATTTCATTACCTCTTTTTTGCTAGTGTGAATTACAAGTGTGTTTTTAAATAAATAATTATATACTTTTACACCAAAGCTCTGGTCAGTGTTTGTTTGTACTACTGTGTCTCTGTACCTATTGTGTATACTCTGCATACTGTCTAACTCTTCTTGAGGGAAGTCTGACTGCTCAGCCACAGCTACCAAGTGAATCTGTGTGGTACATACTGCTACCAAGTGGGTTTACTGCCAAACACCTGTAGTCTTAAATCTTTTGCAGTGGTCCCTAAGGGAACTGCACAGGTTTCTGCCTAACACAGACCACCTATCCAGATTGAGCAGAACCCACCTATTCAGAACCAGGGATACCCCTAATCCAGGGAGAAAGGAGGAAAGGCCCCTGATCCCCTTTAGGAGAATCCAGTGATCAGGCCTTTTGCCCAGCTGACCCATCCCACTGTCCGCAGTGAAAAGACCTTGCCCAGCTGTTCTCATCCAGGAGAGCCCGCTGTCCAGAGACCTTGCTGGCTGTCCAAATTACCAAACTCAAGTGTATCTTGTAAGTATCACATCACCCAGTATAAAAAAATGGCATATCCCTTCTCTTTCACCTTGCATCCTGTTAAAATCCTATTAAAATCCAATAAAACCCCCAGTCATTTCTCAAATTGCCAGTATCCTCTGTTCACCCTTCCCTTAGGAGAATCTGTGTTAGCCTACATCTGTTAGCATATTTATTTGCTAATATCTTCCAATTATCTGTGTAAGTCCCCACTATCATTTGAAATAAATAAATGAATTCCCCTATAAAGAGATTTACGGTGAGCTGGTTGCAATTTGAATCCAACAACTTCATCACAAGTGCCTTTCTTTAACAATTATATTCCTTACAATATAGTCTCAGTAGAACTAATCATTGTGCTAACAAAACCGATTTTGCCTGTGTATTTTGCTTTTCTTTAATAATCTGGCTTGCAGTTCCCATAAAAAAAATACTATCATCCTACACAGAGTCATCCTTTCCTCTCATTATCCTATCTGTTCTGTGCCTTTGTTTCAATCCCAAAACCGATTTCCGATTTTGACTGCTAAGCCCATTTTCTGAGCTGTTTGCTAGTTTAAAGCCTGTGTGAAATAAGAAATTGGCATTTTGCCGCGTGTGATTTCTGTTGCATTGTTTTCCTCCCAAAATCGATTTTCTCACCTCTGTTCACGTTGCTTTAGTGCCCTCCTCAGTAGCCTTTAAGCTGCCTTGTCTCTGTAGTGCAGCCACAGGAATTTCTGTCCTAGCTATCCCACCGCAAGTGTAAACTGACCTAGAAGTAACAAGTGAAATCCGTTATGCCATTTTGCTCATTTTGAAGGTTTTAATTTTTCGTTTCTGACCTCCCATTCTGGGGTGGTGGGCTGAATTTTCAATGATATGATATGGCATTTGTAACGCGCCTATACACAAGTGTTTCAAGGCGTGACGAGGCAGGGAGGGGGGAACAAGGGGAGACAGAAAACGATCCTACTAGGCCAGGTGTCATTCAGATCGCGCAAGTGCATGGGTAGAAGGGAAGGGAAAAGTGCATGGGGGAAAGGGAGAGGGGAAGTGCAGTACAGGGTTAGTAGAATACAAGATAACATAATAAGGGCTAGCTGGTGGCAAGTGCAAGGTAATTGCAGACAAGTGCTGAGAAGGGGGGGCTGTAGGGATACAGAGACAGTCCCGCAGTGCAGGGGTTGCCAGGGAGGCAGTGCAGGGGAGAGTGGCTGGGCCAAGGACTAAGAAAGGTGAGTGGCCCAGTTGCGGATTTAGTGCAGTTTCAGTAAATTAGCAGGGGAGAGGGGGAGAGAAAGCAGAAGCAAAGAGGAAGGTTTTGTGGTGCTTCCGGAACCGGAGATGGTTCTCTTCAAGTTTCAGGGAGGCAGGAAGGCTGTTCCAGAGGGAGGCTCCTGCTGCAGACACAGATCTACCCCCAACTCGTTGCTTGGAGGAGCAGCTGACCCTGAGGGAGTTGGAGGCGGATGAGTGAAGAGCTCGAAAAGGAAGATATTTAGGAAGAGAGAGTTGAAGGTATTTTGGCCCCAGGCCCCAGAAGGCCTTGTGGACAATACAGAGGGTTTTGAACTTAATCCTCGCAGTCACTGGGAGCCAGTGTAGCGATTTCAGTCCTGGAGAGATACGGTCCCTGGGCTTGAGGCCAAGGACAAGTCTCGCAGTCCTGTTCTGGATGAGTTGCAGAGGGCGGAGAGTTGAGGCAGGCAGATTTAGATAGAGGCTGTTACAGTAGTCCAGCTTCGAGAGAACCAGGGCTCTGGAGACAGTGAGCTTCTGGGGGAAGGAGAGGAAAGGAAGGATACCTCTGAGGAGGTGCAGCTGGTAGTGTGACTTCTTAGAGACATCGGATATGTGAGGAGAGAAGGAGAGAGTGGAGTCGAAGATGACCCCGAGGTTTTTTGCCTTGCAGGCTGGAGCAGGAAGAGGGCAATTTTTCCCTCTTCTTTCTGACTTCTTGCCACTGCTTTCCATCCACTCAGAATTTAGTCAGCAGGTGTGTGTGGGAAGTGTTGCAGTGGGAGTGCATAACCTATTTGCCATCTACGATTGTGAAGAAAGGTGATTTGTTTGCCATTTCTCTTAAAGGTGTATGTATATTGTGTAAAAGCTGAATTAACTGTGTTATAAGGTTTTGCATTTGTACTGCCACACAGCAGTGGATGCTGCCCTAATTTTGATTTGCTTGATTTTATTTGAATTCTAAAAATTAATAAATATTTCATTGTTACACACCAGTCTGGTTCATAGTCCATTGCGACACAGGTGTTTGTTAAGGTAGGTGTGAGGTGGGTTGGGTGCCTTCTTCAAGTAGAATCCAAAATCAATAAAGATAGAAAGCGTTTTTATTGTGTGCCACATTCCTTGCCAGTGGAAAGAGTCCTTGTCTGGAGTGTGCCGTGTCGTAAATCCGTTACACTTGTAAGAAGATTCAATTCAACACTACAGCTAAGTCAATGCCTAGTCTGGGATACTAAATGGAAACCCTTATTGATATATCTTTATGTCCAGTTCATGAGTTCTGGATGACTACCCCTATATAACACCCCTCTCTTAAAATCCCCCTGAGCCCACTGAGCCAAGAAGTAGTTCTGTTTTGCAAGTTTAAAAGGTTTATTTGAGAAATAAGACAAAATATAGATACCACGCTTTTATAATAAATTAATAATCGATATCGCCCTTTTAAATATCATGTTAATCAACAATGGGTAATCTGACACTAGCACACTTCTTTATAATCAATGAGGAGTTAGTATAGGATGGATCAAGTAGCAAAAATACTTTTATGATTTCAAGGGAAAAGCAAGGAGGAATAAAATGCAGTACAGAAATACTTGAGATGATTTTAGCAAAAGATAATATAATCACTTTTTCTCTGGCAATTCACCCACCTCCCCTATGCAATGTAAGACATGGAAGTAGATGGAAAGAGGAGCACACAGTTCTCAGGAATGCAATCAAATACAATACGAAATTCAGTTCCCCCCCAGCAAGCTTAGAGAAAACCGGTATGAGTTTTAAAACACAGGCCCAAGTGCTTTGAATGTGGTGGCAATGAAGTGAGAAATATGCTGAAAAATGCTTTTAACTCCCTTTAGGAGGTTCAGGGTGAGTGAGAGATACTTGGGATGAGCTCAGGCTCACTTTAGCAATGATTCAGGGATGGTTATCAAGAGACAAACAAATTTTTAGCACAGGAAAGCAAAAAGCTGCTATCTTTTTACAGGTAAAGAAATCAGGCCAAATAGCAAATCGCGGCACAATTCGCAAGTCGGTTCTAGGTTCGTTGGAAATCTGAGATTCTAAGCTTTCAGAGGAAAGTTAAACCAAGTTCCTAGCCCAAACGGTTCCAGAGATATGAACGATTTTGTAAAGGTCATTTTTCGGATTTAAAGTAAACTCAAAATGACAGGTGACAGCTTGCAGCTGCAGAATTGACAGGTGACAGTTGTGCAGCTTTAAAAATGACAGATGACACGATTTCTAGGAGGCAGTTCTACTTAGGTTAAAATAGTTTGGATTAGATTATTTTAACTAAGAGATTGGTTCTGCTAGGTACTCACAATATAAATTTCGAATAGGCCTCGCCACGGATCTGGTCAGGTTTTGGACTGGACTCCGGTTCTGGTCTCGGAACTTCACAGTGATCTGGGTCAGCTCTCTGGTTCTGCTCACAGCGGTCTGGGTCACTCTGGATCTCTGGTCTGGTTTCTGGGTCTCTCTGCTTTCTCTGGGTACAGCACTGCTTCTGGATCTTTCTGGCGCAGGGTTTCAGGCCAGAATCAACAGCTCAGCCTGGCTGTGAATAGTCTGCAAATGATTTTGAGGCCTGCTGACAAATACTTTTGCTTGCAGTGGGCCTTCTTGGTTCAAAGTTCTGTAGTCTCTGTTTAGCTTGGAAGTCTAAGTGTTGGATCTCTGGATGGGAAGTCGTCGGTCAGCATGCTCCGCAGCAAATGGAATTGAATGTCTCTACCTGTCCCAGCAGTCTCTTTTTATGTGTTTTGAAAGTGGGTGTGTGCGCAGCATCACTAAGCCAGCCCCTCTCTCAACTGATCATTGGTCAAGCTTTTCTCTCTTCCTTGATAGGGGAAAGGAAATGTGAGTCAGAGTGATGCTGTAGGTTTTATGGTCAGAGGAACCGCCCCTTGTCAGTTTGCCCACAAATCTATATTTGATTCAAATACATCCTTCCCAGATATACAATTTGTTGAAATTACATGTGCACATTATATATTCCTTATGGTCCATGCTTGTCCGCCTCTGATCTTCCTGGGGGCTTGCATTCAAAAATGACAACATTTTGCGCTTTTTAACTGGTTTTGCAATGTCGGACATTTACCCAAATTTACACACATGTGCGCAAGGAGCATGGACATTAATTGATGAAGTGTCAGATTTTTAACATGCATACATTTGGAGTGAGACCCTATTTTCCGCTATCAACCCCCCAGAATACACCACAGGGTCCTAACGCATCTCAAAATGTTCACAGAAAAATCACAAAAATAATGATATTACTTATATAATTCTGACAAGTCCGCACTTTGAGTTATCTATCTTTTTAAAATTATGCCCTGGTCAAAAAGGGGTGTGGCTTCCCACATCACAGGGTGAAATAACTAGTTTATCCACTTCCCCCAAGCTCAGCTGCTAGCAGAGGCACTGCCCCTCCCAGTTTCCCCTAAGAGGAAGCCACTTTACGGCCCCCCAATATAACATTTGCCTGAGTCCAGGACAGGCCTTTGTTCAACTCCCTGTAGTCCCCAGCTGCTCCACCCCTAATCTAATCAACAGGGCCATGTGACCTCAGGATGCAGCCAGGCCTGGCAGCCATGCCTGGGAACACAGCTGTTGATCCAGTATCAACTCCTGTCGGGGGTAGTTGTCAGGCAGAATTCAGTTTCATTAAGCCAGGTTTCAGCTAAATGTCACTTTTTGTTCCCAGTTTTCTACATTCAAAACAAACTGACAATTTTTACATATACATTAAATAATTACTTCCTTCAAGTCATTTCAGAATATAGTTTTACATTGTATCCACCTCTTAGCAAGTCTTTCCTTGGTCTGGTTTTGTTTCATTTGTTCAGTTTCACACCGAAGTCTGATGGTTTTAAAACGCCGGCTTTCTGATAGTGGTGAGTACTGGTAATGCAACCATTTTTGGGATTAAGAAAATGAATTCCCCACAAGAAGGTTGTATCTTTGGAGTGGTCTCGTGCCAACTGCGCAGTTCTCCTATTCTGGCGTGAATGTGGGCGGCGATAGCTCATCCCCACATCCACCCAGTCTATTGATTTAGTTTGTTCTGGGATAGAATAATGGGCAGCGACAGCTCATCCCCACATCTACCCAGTCTATTGATTCAACATGGGTCAAAATCCATGACACACTGCATGGGGGTAGCAAAATAACTCAGCTGGGGTGGCCACTAGATATGCTGTGGCATTGGCTCCATAGTGCCTGTGCCTTGCAAGGAGTGACTGTAGGGATGACTGAACACATGGAGAAAGGTGGGAAGTGCCAGTCGCAGCTGGCTATCCTGCAGAGACTCCACTCTGGCTGGCGGCAAGAAATCAGCAAGGATAGGTGCTAGCATGGAAAGGATGGAGAGCACTGTGGTATCCTTGGGCCCTCCTGCCTCATGAACACCAACTGAAGAATCAATGCAGCAAGCTCTCCCACCGGAACACGCTGTGATCCTATAGCAAATGAAGAGTTGCTTTGACTTGGTAAACCGGAAGCTGGATAATCTGGTGTTCAACATTGACACAATACAGCAAAGAATCGAAGGAGAGTGGTCGGATAATAGAGTCTGAAAAATGCTAGAAGATGACGTATCGGCTCTCACAGCCAAGGTCCACACTCTACAATCAGACAAGAAAATGGTACAAACTAAAAATCAGGATTTCGAGGCAAGATCCCAGAGGAATAACGTACGAATGGTGGGCCTCCTGGAACAATCTGGTACAGCAAACCATGGAACAATTAATGGAATCTTTCATCCTAACTGTTTTATAGGAACCCCCCTTGTCCTCTCAATTCCTGGTGGAGCGAGTGCACAGGACCCTTGGACCGCCCCCACCCATGCCAAAACCTGAGACCATTCAATTGCTCAACTATAGGGACATGGACACAATACTTTATAGCGCAAGTGAGTTGGGCGAGCTCCGATACCAGGAAGCAAGAGTGTCCATCTACCTGGTTTTTATGGCGAGCACGCAAAGATCTCAACATTCCTTTGTGTCGGTTAAGCAGAGGCTGAGGGAGAGAGGACTGAAGTACGCTATGATCTTCCCATCAAAGCTTCGGTTCCTACATGGCAAAAAAACACATTTTTTTCCTGACCCCAGAGGATAACCCCATTTTTGGATAACCTTGCATCGGCCTATACCTCTGGGACTGGTGAAGGATAGGTGACCTATGTCATGTCATCATAACTATGCTCTAAGGTGATATGTTTATATATTCAAGAATGTATCGATTTAGCCAATGTTTGTAACTCCTTCATGGTATATTGGTCTTGGTGCTGTGACCCAGGCAGAACGCGCTCGTGGTGCAACACTGCGGCCCGGGCAGTAGCCCACAAGAGTTCAAATTCTTCTGTTGTAAGGGTGGAGTTTCTGAGTTTGGGTTCACCCAAGTGATGTTGATAAGATCATCTCAGCTTAAGGGGTATCTAAGACTGCTAGCGGGCGAAGTGCAATGAAGGAGGGGGTTAGGGGTGACAATGATGTTGGTTTGGGAATATATTGGGGGGGAATGAATCACAACTCAGCAATTTAACCTGCAAGTGTTCTATGTCTGCAACCAATGGTAGTACTAAATGGCATAACAAAGACGGGGACCGCTGTAATAAGAGAGCCATTACATGGATTGGCTGGAATGTTAGCGGTCTCAATAATGTCATCAATGCCAGTAAGATCCAGGCGTATTGTGCGTGCCAGGGTGCTCCAATTCTGATTCTGATACTGCAGGAGTCGCATACACGTGGCTCTTACAATGAATCTTTTGCTGAAATATGGAGCCCTCTTTGTTTTTATATGGCATTCTCATCGAGCTCTATTGGGTTTATCACCCATATTCATAAGTCACAGGTGGATGCAGTGGAGATCGACCAGAAAGGGAGGTTTGTTATTGTATCGGGTTCTCTGGCAAATAGCAAAGTAACGCTTGTTAATGTCTATGCTCCCAACACTGATGATCCGCTCTTTTTTTCTAATCTAGCCGATCAGTACCTAAAATATGTGGACTCCCAAGTGATTTAGGTACAGGACTTTAATACTATTTTTGATAAATCTCAGGAGAGGTGAAGTAGCAAGGTGAGGGATCCCATGATTAAGGAGGTTATATCCTTCCTTGGTACCGATCTCTGGAGTATGCTTCATGGTGAATCAGTCAGCTTTTCCATTTTTTTAATGAAACATTTTTTTTCAGTATACATGGTACTTTTTACATTATATTACATGTGACTTTCATTGACAAATCCTGGTACCAAAGAAAATAGAAAAAGAGAGAGAGAAAAAAAAAAGCAAAAACACAGCACAAACTAAAATACACAGAACTTGAGCCCTCTAAAATAAGTATACTAAACTAAATTGAATAAAATGTAATCCATTTTCCCCCCTCCTAGTTGAGATGAGTCATTTGTCGATCCAATCACAGATTACACCAATTACCCTAATCCTTTTCCACTTTCTATCCATGTGGTTTTAGATAGACCCTAACAACCGCACCCCCCCAAAGTTAGACCACCCACCTTTTCGCGGCTTATACTTTTGCTTCTTCTTTTGCTGTCATCATCACCTTGTCAATGCTTTCAAAACTCTGACTGATATAATGACTGCTGGTGAATTGGCAAAGGGACCCAACATGTGAATCCTTCTGTCCATTAGCCTTTGGCGATCCATTGCTAGATATTTTAATGTTTCTGTTTCCTGCCCACACAATCAATGGGCTCTCATCTCCAGAGGGATCCCCACTTGGGGCCCATCACTTTGAGCATCGGTAGGCAATTAAACCTATTCTTTAAGTGCCTATTTCAAAGCTTAGCTGAAGGAAATCTTTTAACATATAATCTCGGTTCCTTCTTTGGAAGGAACATAGCTTCGTAACCCCTGTACCTTTTCAAATGGCTTATATCGTGTTGTCCTCTATATTGTCCCATCTTTCTATCCTTGCCTTTAGAAGCACATCCGAAACTGGACTCCAAAGATCTAACTCATCCATTAACTTTTCACACTTTCTTTACATTTGGAAAGGAAGGGATTTGTTCCTTTCCCCATTGTGGGATTTAAGAAGTAATTTATCTGGGACGTTCTACTTTTATCATCTTAAAAACACAGTGAGGATGCGCTTCATCAGTTGTGCCCACCATGAAATCAGCCCCAACTCAAGTCTGATCAGACTCACAGGGACTAATGTTGACAACCCCAAGACTCTCTTCGGAATCCTCCCTTCCATGACATCATAGAACTTTCTACACCTGCTGGTGGTTAGCTCACAGCCATACAGAACCACCACAGATATCTTGGCCATAGAATTGTATGAGAGGCAGAAGTGAGAATTCACATAGAGTACCCTTAACTTTCTTGGCCAGAGACAGACATGCCCAAACCCTTTCTTCCATCTTGCTTCCTCAGTTCTCCTTTTCTCTTAAAACACACAGAGAATCCCAGGCATTGCAGACATTCCACCTTCCTTATCAGTAACTCATTGATCCTCCATGTGTAACTAGTTTGCTTCCTCCTCCTGCTACATGTCATTACGAGGGATTTGGCAGGGTTCACCATGAGGTGGTTCTTTTGCAGGTAGTTTCTAAGCCAGTTAAGCAGCGCTGTAGTCCTTCCGGGGTGTAGTCCACAAGGACTACATCTATGCATAGGCAATGCATCCCACCCGCAAATCCCCCCATCTTGGTGCATAGCCCCCCAGGTCTTGACTTCCTTCCATAAGTCGGCCAAATACAGGTTGAAGAGGGTCAGAGCGACTACGCAACCTTGTTGAAGACCCATTGAGACCTTAATGTCTCTGGAGAGATGACCCCTACGATTGAGCCTGATTTTCGTGTTGCTGCCGGAGTATAGCATCTGAATCCTGGCCAACAAGCCTGGGTTGATGTCCCTTTCTGATAGCTTCGTTCAAAGGCATCAGAGGTCGACGTTATCAAAGGCTGATGAGAGGTTGAAGGTGGCTACATACAAATTTGCATACATTCCACCTCTGACCTCTCAGAGACAGGCGTGGAGAGTAATTTCACTTTGTAAGGTGCCCACCACTCTCCTAAAGCCTGTCTTTAGCAGGTGTAATCGTTGTACCTTCTCTTCCCAAGTTTTCAATTCTCTAAGAACCATTGTCGGAAACACCTTAGAGGTGGTGTCTAATAGCGAGATAATCCTATAGCTGCCGGGGGACCCACTATCACCCATTTTAAAAATGGGAATCAGAATATAATTGTGCCATGAGTCAGGGATCTACCCTTTTTGGGCTATCTGCCTAAATAAATTCCCCAAGATATCAGCCGATAACTGCAGATTGTTTTTGATTACTTGATTTGTTACGCCATCTGGGCCACTTGCCCTGGAATTATTAAGATTCATAATAATGAATTCCCGGTCGTCCTTCTCAAACTTAACATCCCATGCTTGCAGCTGTTCGTCATCCACAGTCCCCTGGGTATATTGGACGGAATCGTCACTAAACATTGACTGAAAGAAATATACCCAATCTTTCTCAGCCAAGCCAGACATCTGTAGTGCTGATTGCAATCTGCTCTTTTGATTTAGTATCCACCATATTCCCTGAGTGTCTTTCTTAACCAACTTTAGTAGGGTAACCTGATTATTGTGGATATGGTTCCGTATCTTATGATGTTTACTCCACAACCTGTATTTCTGCTTTAGGGATGTTACGGCCCTTGTCTCCTCTAGCCTATTCTGCCCCTTGGACTTTTTCACTAACCTGATTTCTTTGGCTAACATGCGCTTCTTCTCACTCACTTTCTTATCAAACGTGTGGCAGTGGCCTTCATTGTTTAACCTAATGGGGCACCCCTGCACCAATTTGCACACTTTCCCTAGCTTCACCAGCAGGTTCGGGAAGGATGTCAGCGAGCACATTCCCCATCTATCCTCGTGATTTAGTCCATCCCACCATGCTGCCAGCCTTTTGTTTGCTACACCCACAGTGGAGCTGCGCTGGATCAATCTTCCCCTTTCTACCCCAATTAGAATATTTGTGTCCACCATTTTCCACCTGTGGGGGTTTTCAGACCATAAGCATAAGAAGGAAGTGATCCCTCTGTTTATTTGGGACTATTTGCAAGTCTTGGAGCCTGCAGGTTCTATATTCTTCGTGAATATATAGTCGATGGTTGCAGAAGTAAATGCAATGGCCCAGGTGTCCTTTGGTTTCTCATCCCCTATTACATTTGTTTGGGTGAAATCCCATCTGGAGAGGAAGAGAGACCATTCCCGCCCTATATTATCCCTTCAAGTGGAACCAGAGCTTATACTTTTAGTCACCTTCTCATCCAACTCCAAAACCTCTCCTGTTGTGACCATACAATTACAGCTCAAGTCTCCTCCTAAGACAATTGGCCTTCCTTCGCCCTCTTTCTCCCAGTCAAGCAGGACATTTTCAATCTCATTGGTGAAACTATCAAACACGCTCAACCTAGGATTAAAATAGATATTGATTAGGAGGGACTGTTCCTTATGACCATCCCGCATTTCGATTATTTTTGTGATTAGCAGGCTTTGAGTGTTCGTTTTCACTAAGAGTAGGGACCTCCTCCTCTCCATTTTAACAGCCACCAAAAGCCGGCCACCGGCCTTCCTTTATGCACCTTGTTAGCAATGCTGCCGAAAGGTGTGTAGCCGTCCAAAGAGGGGGTCTTGCTTAGCCATGTTTCCTGCAAAATAATAACATCTGCCCACTTAAATAGTACATTGAGGTCAACATTTATAAAGGAATTATGGCACAGGCAGTGTCATTAGAATCCCAGGTGTTTTCTTGGGCAGATTGGTAGGGAGCAAGATAGCCAACCCCATCTTGCTGTGTCCTCATTCTGTTCAACCTGCCTCCACTGATCTTGATCAAAGTGGCATTGGATAGTCAACTGTTCCTTCCCTCTAAGTGGTGGGGCTTCTTCATTCACTTTATGGTAGTAGGTTTCGAACCCGTTTAACAGTAGCTCTTCTTGAAGGTCACTTACCAACTTTTCAATCAGCCTTGAGTGTAAGAAGACAGCACATTTGCCAAGTCGACAGCAGTCAAACAGGTGGACAAATTGAATATCTGCAGAGGAAATGTGTTTTAGTGCTGGGATTGTGGATAATAGGGTCAGAATACAACGTCTATTAAGTGGAATGTTTTTTCCTCCTCAAAGACAGATTCAAAGATAATGGGGCGAGTTATCGATTTCTGTGATGCAGAGCCCCAATTTCTAGAGACTTCATCCTCCCTCCTACCCACACCGTGGGCTGTCAGTGGCACCAGAGTCCCTGAGGTTGTCGCAGCCGGTATTTCTGGCAAGTTCTGATCCTGGGTTACTGGGCAGCTCTCTTTGGCTTGGGATGCAACTCAGGACTCATTTCATGATTATTCTGGATCTTCTTTTCCTGCCAATTTTTTTGATTGATCTTTTGTTACCGTGCCTTTAGCCCATATCTGGTTGCAGGGGTTGAAGCACCCTTACTGGCTCTGCTGTGTGGCTTGGTCGGTGCCTCTGCTCTCCTCGGGGAGGCACAATTATTTCTGCCCTTACCCTTCAATTGTGCAGCCTTCTCTTCTGTCTTGTGCATTGCCATATTCTCTGCTCCCCTTCTCCCTTTCTGTTGGTAAGTCACCAAATAGACCTCAGAAAGTTTCCAGACCCCTGCAGAGGTCTTTTGTATTCATCATGGTCTTGGCCTAGAGTGAGACAGGGTGCTTTTTCTGAGTTGCTTTGGTTCCACAATCAGCCCCTGTCAGAGAGCTCCTGCACTCTGAGTTTGAGGCGTTAGACACAGTTGGTACGTTATCACAGGTGTCTAGTTAGCCCACCTGTTTCGATCCCTTCTCCCGGTTACAAGGGTGGCAGCATAACCCCTCCCCAGGTTGTTTGTTGATGTGAGTCAGGGAGATAGTGTTTGCTATGACTTCCAGGGCAATCGTGTCATAAAGTCTAATAAAGGCTTGTAGTACAATGATCAGAGCTGCCAGTGAGCTCGTCCCCGCATCTTTGGGGTCTGGGTGCCCTGTCACATTCGTCTTACAAGCTGGGGATGCTTGATCCATAGCCTCAAAGGAGAGGTCATCATGGACTGATGGCATCCCAGGAGTACTCAGAGTGCCAATCACTTCCACCTCTTTTGTTTTAAATAATCCAGGTGACATGCTAAAGCGCTTGTACGCACTTTCTGCCATTCTTATTTCCTTTTTGAGTCTGTCGCACACTTGCATCGGGGGCAGACTAGCCTCTAGTTCCACTTGGGACAGAGCCGCCCCTGAAATATAAGTTGATTCTTTTGCACTCTAAGTCCCTCAGATTACTCTAGACCTTAGGAACAGGATTGGCCCTCAGGACTTAAATGTATGGTGTATTCCCGTTCTGTGGGAAGAACTTTGTGAACTTCTGTTGGACAAGGTTTCCCCCTCTTGAGCCTACCGCCGGTAAAACTGATTCAGCTGTCGGTTCCTTGGAGTGTTCTGGAGTGTTCCGTATGTTGGTCGAAACTGCTTAGATGGTATCGTTTAGTGCACGTTTTAATCTTTCCTTTCATGTCACAGTTATCTTGTTGTTGACATCCCTTGGTTTCTAGCAGGTCAAAGGGTTACAACCCCGCAGTCCTTGCTACCAGCACTGTCTAAGGGACCCTTGAACCGGGGCCCCTGTTGTGAAATGTTCCCCAATATGCACTCCAGAGCAATACAAGGGTGTGGCAAGTGTCTGCTCCTTCCCCCACTCACTGCTCTTTCTTACGCCGTTGATGACCCAGCTGTGGTTCAAATCTCAGAGTTGCTTGACCGAAGAGCCATGGAACACAAAACACTTAGCACTCTCTGCTGTGCTCCGCTTGGAGGTGGTGTTGATGTAGTGATCGTACGTAGCGTGAACCTTAGGGAAACAGCAAGAACAGACTCCACAGGCAGCACAAAGAAAACAGCCTCCTCTCACTGCTCAGTACACGAAACACTCAGCACTCTCTGCTTTTCCTTTTATTCCTCGGCTCATGACATGTATTCTAGCATTGATATGATACTAACGTCCCCTCAATGTTGCATGCCACCTCTAGCTCTCAATTACTCCAGAAAACCTTTTCTGACCTCTCCTCCCTGAAGTGGTCCTCTGCAATCCCTGATGTGCTTCTGCATCCACCTCCCTGGAAGTTCAAATCTGAAGCACTGGTGAATGTCGTTTTTGAGGCAGAGCTGGAAGCCGCCATTTCATCGTACTTTGCCCGGAATACAGGGTCAGTTGCACTAATGGCAACATTGTGGGAGTTCCTTTAAGGTTTACACTCGAGGGATATGTATGGGGTTAGAAGGCAGGATACTTAAAACTATCAGATGGGAGCTAATGGCCCTGCAAACAGAAATAAAGCAATTACAGCACAAGCTGGAATGTACAACTGATGGGGCCCTGCAGCACCCTTTGCACATTGCACTCGCAAAGATGTGGGCGTTGGCTGACAGAGAAATAAGATTCCTAACTAGACCTGCTATGGCACGTAGATTTGGGGAAAGCGATAGGCTGGGTAGATCTTTAGCCTGGCTATTAAGGGGGGAAAGGGGCAGGTTGAATATTACTACTGTGAGAAATAATGCAGGTCATTTGGTCACCATGTCTGAGGATATCCTGGGTGTATTCCATGCGTATTTTGCTAATTTGTACAAGAATAAAGATGGCAGATCCCTGGGAGAGGCCACATGTTATCTCGCAGGTGTCTGCCCTTGAAGGATTGATAGCAATAAACTCCCTACCCATGGCAAAGTTGCCGGGGGTGACGTCATTGCTGCAGAATCTGATAAGGAATATGCAGTGAAACTAGCACTGCAGCTTCAGAATCTATGAGAACTATCGCTAAAGCTGGGTCACCTGCCTGCGACCATAGACAAGGCTTGTATTACAACCCCGTTAAAACTCATCAAAGACCCAGGGAACTGCTCCTCTTATAGACCGATCTCTCTGCTAAACATTGACATAATTTTTTTCCCAAAGTGTTGGAGAAACGCATGTTGAAATCAGTATCATCAGCTATACACCTGGAACAAGTGGGGTTCGTACACTGGAGGTCAACAACTCACAATCAAATGCAGTTATTTGCGTCACTGTCGCAAACAGGGTCTCTGCAGGGGACACCGTTTTTTAGACACTCAAAAGGCCTTGGATTCCTTATTATGGCAGTGGCTGTTCACATTTTCACATTGCTGGAGAAAATGGGCATGGATGGTTACTTAATGCTATATTCGGCTCCCACTGCCAAAGTGTACACCATGGGCGAGAGCTCTCCATCATTTCCATTATTGAGGGGAGAGCCACTAGCGATCAGGATTAGAGTCTCCTATCGGGTAGAGGTCTCACTCTGGGGGGACGCAGAGAGATCATTTGCCTCTATGCAGATGATATTAAGAACCTCGGCCAGAACGGGCACCTGCTTACGCGGAGGATAGTCAAATTTGGGGCACAGTCCGGGCTGCACATTAACTGATCGAAATCAAAAATCTTTCCAATGACTGAAGCCAAACAATAATGGGGAACAAAGATGGGGAACAAAGATGGGGAACAACAGTCAGCGAAACATCTTGGGATAACAATCAGTAGAGACAATTCTCGTCTACTCAATAAAAACCATATCCGGTTCTTAGAATCACTGACACCTTAAATTGACAGGTGGAAGGCCTTCCGCTCTCACTATACGGTAGAATATTGCTAGCTAAAATGATAATCGTAACAAAATGTCTGTATTTCTTCGAGAATATCCAGGTCTAGCCTGGCAGGGTGTTTTTTAAGAAGCTACAATCCGTATTGGTGTCTCTGGCCTGGTCACTGAAGCTCCCGCGGATCATATGGGAAATATTATTTAAACTATGTGGGCAGGGTGGATTAAGAGCACTGGAGGTGAAATGGAAGATGTACCTCCCGATGGTAAATCCTACACTTAAACCCGAACAATCAATGTATTTACTGAGGCTAAATTACCTCTCGCTATAAGGCCATTAACTGAGCTACCACTGCATTACCGCTACATTAACGCACCACCGAAGTACAGGTTTGGAAGTAAGGTTGAGGAAAAACCTCCAGCACAATGCTGGAGGTAATTCCTCCACCTTATTGCCAAAAAATTGCCAAATCAGCAAAATTAACACCAGCGGTAATTCCACCAAAATCACTGCCAGCAGTAATTCTGCCAAAGTCCCCATGAAGTCTTATGCACTCTGAAAAATGGACAATAACACCACCAACAACCATTCATTATATGGTGGTAACTCCGCCAGACCAAGGGGTGGCAATGGTAAATCCATTTGGTGGTATTTCAGGAGATTTACCACCGAAATAACACCAAACTTGAAATTAGGCCCAATGTCCTGCACTCGTGCTAGGTGACATATACCTTTCTTGTGACTTCTAAACTCATAACCCAAATCATATGCAGAAGTGCAGACGCTAGTGTGGTCTAACGCGGCTGGGTTTGGTTTCCCAGAGGACTGTGTTTCATGCAACATGCTGTTGTGAGGAGAACGAAGAATGCCTTTAAAATCAGGCTTGCCGTGCGGAGCAAAAGCAAGGATTCATGTGTATTCTGTCGTGGCTTGGTTTGTTTCCCGGAGAACTGTCCTTGATGCAACACCCTGCTATGAGGAGAAAGCAGAAAGCTTTTAAAATCAGTCTTGCTGTGCACTTGGCGCAGAAGTACAGAAACAAGTGTCGTCTGTCTTCTGTCGTGGCTTGGTTTGGTTTCCCGGAGAACTGTGTTTGAGGCAACATGCTGCTGTGAGGACAAAGGAGAAAGCCTTGAAAACCAGGCTTGCAATGCAGACTGCGGCACAGAAGTGAGAATTTAAATGTGGTCTCCCATGGAATGCTGTGGATCGCGAGATCCAACACATCCTCATCCCTTGGAGCTGCTGTTTAGAGATCTTCCAGACAAGTAAGCGTCCCTCTATCCTCTCTCTTTTGAACTGTGATTGCAGTCTGTTATGAGCTCCCCTTCGTGCTCCAAGTATAATCTAAGAAGCAACGCTAATATTCCTCAAGTTATTGGTCTGCAGCCCAATGATATGTCAGTGGAAATAATAGAAATAGATACTCCTTTCATTGAATTTATTGAAAGTGAACAATTAGCGGGGCTTTCCGGCCAGTTTCCAGCAAACCATTTGCCAAAAATCTTACAATCTATCACAGGGCTATGTGGCAATATAAAGGAGTCAGTTCAATTCTTCTCAGCTCTAATATCTTCTATTGCAAATAAACTGAAAATAACCTTCAAAGAGCTCTTATGAAGGGGGTTTGCCAATTGATGATTTTCATTTGATTTTCCCGATGGAAGCAGGGGGTGGGGCTCACCCTCTAGGGTGTCTAATGGAGCTAAAGCACATTATAAAAATCAAGAGAGGATGAGTATTACTCCTGATCTTTTTAAATCTGCGGAAACGTTGAACCAGATTACTGAAGTAGAAGAATGCGTACAACCAGTCCAAGTAGACTAGTTGGAGATTTAACATGCACAGCCTGTGAGGCGAGGACAGAATAAACTGTGAGCAATAAAAAAAAATAGAAACGAATCAAACCAAACCTGAATAAAAATCGCTCTTCTAGGAAATGTCTACGTGCTTTATCCATGACTGAGGAAGTAATTGATTTGAACCTCCAATCTCAATCCAATGCCACAAATAAGCCCCAAGATTTTAACAAGAAGATTCCAAAAGCTTCAAAAAGCACACAGAAATTTAAAGGCAACTTTCAAAATAAGATTACAAAATTCTTTCTTCCAGGTAATCAAACCAGGCCATCCTCGTACGCCTCTCCACTGGTGCATGTCCAAGGTGTAGTTGGAGAGGCTTCCACAACCCTACCAAATAACTCTCTGTGCGATTTGCAAGATTTAAAAACAGTAGGCGTGTGCTCTTTTAAGACCACCAGCTTGGATGATTCTATGATAGATTTGTCATGTTGCCAAGAGCAGTCCCTTAGGAGGCTTCCATCAGGAGCACCGGTCGATCCCATGGGCACAGTCTTTTGATTTGAGAACATTAGGCGAGCCAATCAACGTATGTTACTTAAATGGTCTTGAATACTCCAGATGTTTTCCTAGATACCTGCTCTTTGTTCGATACATTCTGTTGATATTGATTATGTTGACATACCTAAGGAGGGAGGGAACAAAATTGTGGTCCACTTCTTTTCCCCAATTGTTGCGTGTCTCGTGTGGGAACAAGCTGTCCACTTTAGATCTGTGGATTTAGATATACATAATCTCAATAATCTCCTGAATTCAGGAAACGTTATTTCGAACAATGTTTGCATTCCCGATGCTTTTAAGGTCGATTTTCCGTCTTTGGCAATCAAACTAGACTTTTGAAGAAATGGAACTTGATAAGTGTTCAGAACCAAGAATAAGAAAAATCGACTAAAAGAACTTGAAGATTGGTCTTGGTTATCCTCTGCCCTTTTTAAAGACAGTAGGAAAGCTACCATTAATTCTCACCTTTAGCCTAGACCTTTTGAAGGTGCTTTCCAGGAATACCTGTGGTATTTTAAATACTGTAAATCTTGGAAATGTTCCTTATTTCCTTGCAGGTTTGGATATTCTTATATTACAAAAGATTATGCTACTAAACTCATTGTTCTTTGAGGGCTAAAATGTATTCTCTATGATGGCAAGGAAGGGCACTAGGGGACAGCCATGTGGAGGATTAGCAACTACTATCGATGTAAAATTGGGGATTTCCTTGACTCTTATTGATAACCCAAATGATGGCTTAAAGTCAGGAGCAGAAGATCTTAAGAATGCAATTCTAATTCTAAATGATTGGTTTGGAAAAGGGAATCAGAACAAAATATTGATATCAGGAGATTGTGCATATACCTAGGATTTTATTAAAGAGGTTTCACATTGCTCTTTGGATCATTACATATCTATTAGTAAGAAAATAGGTGCTTTATAGATTCTTGGGGTTTGAAACTGTTGTTACCCACAATATGCTCCACCCACGGAAAACTTATATCTTGGAAAAGAGGCAAGTCTATCTCTTAGATTCACCATGATTTTCTTAACACACCTTTACATATAAGAGCACCCCTTTAAGTATAGACTACAATGGCGATCACGCTATTATTACTTTTAAGATTGAGTACAAACTTCCTGTGTTCCTCTCTTGCTTTTATTTCACCATGAAGAGTGGGACTTAATGTACAGTGGAATTTTTCATTCCTAAAGAAATTCACGAGAGCACTTACAGGACTCACTGAGGCTACAATATCTGATACTTGTGATTATCTCTTTAATGTAAATAAGATCAATAGGATCATGTATACTTGTTTGTCCAAAATAACGTGCAAAGCATTGGTCTCATTCCGTAAACCTGACACCCATGTTTTTAATGCTTTGGTTGCGGAAGCAGAAAGAGAAAAAAGGGCCAAACGTAGATGTCTGAGGCAGGAATTTACCCCAGACATGCAGACATTTAAAGGAATAGTTCACTCTAAAATGTTATTGTCTCAAAAGATGGGCAATAATCAAAAACATACATAAAACATTGTTTTAAAGAAAGCTCTGATGTAAACTTTTGAGCAAACGAGGCTCAAAGCGTGTACATGGGAGCATCCATTTTGTCATTTCAGGCAGCCTCCTCTGTTCATGTTAAGCTCTAAGTTAGGCACTAAACAAGCAGCAAAAGCCCCCTTCTGGGAGCTTTTGCTGCCTGCAGCCAGAGCAGAGCTGAACATGGAGGAGGCTGCCTTCACTTTCATTTTACATTTTCGGTGCTCCCCAAGCCCGGGGAAGCACAGAAAATGTAAAATGAAAGGCAAAAAGCAAAGATGAAGCAATTATAAATGCAACGTTGTTGTATTTGTGATTGCTGTGGTTAGAAAACCACGGAAATCATAAATACAACAACGCTGTATTCATGATTGCGGTGGCTTCAGCTTTGAGTCTCCTGGGCTCCCCCTATTTTTTTACCTTACCCCTCTCGGTCTGCAGTGAAAGTTCAAGTCTTTTAAAATGTATGCTGATCATAACAACCGACTGGTCAATGGGAATAAATGAAAAATCATAATATATTCCAACAAGGGGGCATCCAAAACTATGTATTGGTCAGCTGGGAATACTAAATTAGGGAAGATTGGTACGCTTCCTTATTTAGGATTTACCATCTCAATTCTCATTATATTAGTCAAACATTCTTTGCAAGCCAAAATTAAACCCGTGTCTGCACAACTCAAACGTATTTACGTGAACATGTGTAAATACACTTTGCTGCCAATATTAAAATCTTACTGTTAAAAAAAATTGTCCTGGTCCTGTTGTATGGCTTCGATATCATTCTGTTTGACTTAGGTTCTTTTCTTAATTATTTAGAAGGTACTAGCTGGAGAAAACCTTGCGACTCCTTTTCAGTGCTGATTTGTCTAAGGTGTCATTAGCTTGCTATAAAGATTTGAAAATGCTTCCTTTTTCCTTGTTTGTTGTTTTGTCTACATTGTTTATTAATTATGTTTTATGGAATTGTTTTAATGGAGTACAATATGTAGATAAATGTTCCATACTTATTTGTACTTCATGGACTTTTTCTATTCAACCAGACATATTGAAATTGGTTTAAAAATAATTGCTTTGAACAAACAGGAACTCTCCCATTTGTCTATTTGTGTATGATATGGATCCGACTTGTGTGTCCGTGATACCAAATAACTTGATCTGGGTTACCTGTTTTGTGTGTGTTTTAATGACCAGAACAAACAAAAGATTATCAAGAAATACACTAATATCTTGATGATGAGCCTAGTGAAAAACAAAATGGTACAAAGTTCAATAGCTGCATAATATGCGTGCTGAAGCATGTCAGAGGGGAAATGACCTATTTTGATGTACCACATTTGACATTGTTCAACTTATTTCTACAACTGTCTTGGATCGGTTCCATTGGCAGTGGTTTGAGTTAAATTGCTTTCAAATGCATCTGATACATGTTATTGTAACACATGGGATAAATATACGATATAGGGATATTGCAAGCCACTGAGGTGTTCCATGACCAAATCGAGAAATGAGGCCCAGGTGGCACTCAAATATTCACAGATCATCCGAGGGTAAGATGATCCTTTACAAACTCCACAGATTCCCAGGGCATCCATGAGGTCCCACAATGCCCTTACCTTCTCCCCACTCCTACTTCCGTTATTTCTCTGTGTCGTCGGCTCACCATTGCATTGAAAATGCATAGTTTACATTTATAATGGGAGCAGACATGCTTGGTCTCACCCACACTGGAAATGGTTGGTTGGAGTGGTGAGACGACATTGTTATTCTATTTCCATATTGAAAACATTTTTTTTGTTTTTCTATTTCTAGCATGCTTGCTCTGTAAATAGAAATGCTTTTTCTTTCTGCATTCAGCGAAAGTGTGCTGGGAAAAGGAAATGTTTCACATTCCGAAATGAACTAGGTTGCTAATGAGGGCCCTACAATGCAATGAGGCATGTTTTAGTGCACTGCTGGGAATGGGGGCAAGCCTTCCTTTGTGGGGTCCGTTCGTTGATGGGTGAATATCTTGGTTTTTTCGACAGAAGCATCAATCTTCTTTAAGAGACCTCAAACCACACAAAGTGTGAATACTTCTGTATTCCCTCGAACTCGTTGTCCAGGGCTACTATAGAGAAGCAACCAAGACTGCTCAGAGAAAATTAGTCACAAGATGATATGCTGGCACTGCCAACTCATAGGTAAATAGATAAATTGCTACCTCTGCTCAAAAATAAAAATGTACCAAAATATTTATGAAATCCCTTTTACAATACAAAGAAAACAGTTTTGAACAATATATAGGCCATAGCAAGGGCACTTTTTGGGTGGCTTATAACTTCGCCCTTCTGGGTGAATCCCCACGGAACTCTGTGAAAATAGTATATGCCCGTCACATTGATTCTGCGATGTTTGGTAAGGGTTCGTCAGGAAGAGGGGGCATATTTATAGGGGCAGGTCCCAAAATGTGTTGTATTCCTGATTGACACAATGGAAAAAAAATGTGCTCACACCTACAGCCCAAACTGCTGGACTGATTTTCACCAAATTTGCGGCAAGAACTGCAGCTTGGTCCCAAAAGCGTGCTTTTGTAAATTTGATATAAAATCATCCAGTCATTTTTTTTTAAACAGCCAAAAAGTAGGTAAAAATAAATTAGTGATATCTGGGTTTGGTCTGTGGACTCACTTCCCTGTTCAGTCCGCGGATGGCTCTGATTGGCCCAGAGGGCAGCGTGAGGTCCGGGGACATCGGACGCACCCGCTGATTGGACAGAGAAAAGCATGAGGTGCTTCATATTTTTGGAAACGCCCACCATGTTGGATTCGCAGACAGTTGCCGTTGTCAGCGAACATCATGGTGAAAACATGTTAAAAAACACAACATTGTACTTGTCGAACTAATGAAACAATGGGCCTCATTATAACTCAGGCGGTCCGGAAATAACGGTGGCGGTAAACCCGCCGCCACCATTGTTTCCGGACTGCCTGATCCCGACTCCTGCAGGCGGGAGGTGATGTTCCCGCCAGGTCTGACCTGGCGGGTTTAACACCGCCCGCCTGCAGGCGGACGAGGAAACACCGGCAGCATTACGAGATGCTGCCGGTGTTTCCATGATCCCCATTCCCATTGAGTCCCATAGGACTCAATGGGAATGGGGATTAACACCATTCCGCCTCTGTGATTCCCGGAAAACCGGGGTTGTAATGCCCCGGTATTTCCGGTAATCACGGAGGCGGAATGGTAATACAAGTCCGGCGGTAACCAGGCAGTTTTACCGCCTCGGTTACCGCCGGACTCGTAATGAGGCCCAATGTCTGGGGAGGTGAGGGGTGATGAGGATGGGATGGGATATGGCCTTGAATAGCCCAAAAACTGGTGGTTTTTCAACTCTGATGTCTGCAAACTGTCCTGATATCCAGGGCAGTCCTGTGATGTTTGCGAACATCTCAGATGTTCGGGGACATCTATGCCTATTTCTGCATCACAGGGTTGGATGACTTATAACTTTGGTGCCACTCAATGAAACTGCATGACATTTTGGAATTATATTCTAGACCTGACTCTGAATGGTTCCACAAAGTGTGGTGCTGTTTTGACAACAGGGAACAACATATTTATAGGATTATAAATGGAGTGCCATTTGACGAATTTGCACAAAGGTTTGCAAACAGGTTTTAGACCTAGATATGAATCTTTCTGCAAACTTTGGTGGCAAAATTAGAGGGGGGTCTCAACATTTCTAGATGGTTTATAACTTTGTTGCCATTTGACCAATGTGGACAAACGTTTTTACAACGATTATAGACACAACCTTGAATGTTTTTGCAAAGTCTGAATGGATTTTGTCAAGTGGGAGCTACTGTTTTATGTACATACATTTTGACACTTTTAAAGAAATAAAACATGCGCCGATTTGCAGCAAACTCGTGTAAGGGGCATTGACAAGGACCTGAAAGCATGGTTTTGCAAATGTGTCTGTGTTTCATTTTATGAAAAGTGTCATAATGTAGGTACAAAAGATAGTGATATACCTTTGCTGCCTGAGGTATAGCCTATGGCCCTGGGCAGTGGCCAGATTGTCCGGGTCATGGCTTAGTGCCATGACCCGGACAATCTGGCTACTCGCCCTGACCAGTTTTTTAAAATTGGGATAGGGTTGAATGGGAAAATAAATCTGCTTGTGGTATAGTTTGAAGTGCTAGATGGGATTGCAGGAAATATGCACAAGGAGGGTCAGCAAGAACTTCAAAGCATGGTTTTGCAAATATGTCTTGTGTTTTATTTTTTTGAAAGTCTGAAAATGTAAGTACACAAAACAGTGATATAACACTGGTGTATGGGAAATGGGCCTGGCAGTCAGCAAGGGGAAATGTGTATTGTAATTTTCTTATTGGGGCAGGTGGCATGGCCGAAGCGGTAGGTTTGAATGGGAACAAATATATAGAACCTGAAGGCATATTTTGGGAAATTGTGTTGTGTTTTATTTTTCCAAAGTGTAAGAATGTAAGTAGAAAAACTAGTGATATACATTTGGCGTCTGGGTAGTGGGTTTGGCCCTCGGCAAATGCAAATATGTACTCTGATTTGCTTATTGGGGAATATGGCATGGGCTATGCCCATGCCCTATAGATTTGGAGACTGGCCATGGCTGCAAGCCATGACCACTGGCCATTGGTTACATTTTTACGGTATAGTGGACACTGCGCTAGGATTCAGGCTAGGTGCAGTGAATAATAGGGGTGGTTTGGTTTGGCTGGGTTCATGGTCTAGTCTTATGCCATAGGCAATTTACCAATGATTTGCATCCCTAGCATGCGCTGCTGATAAGGACAGACATAAGTATGTTTTGCAAAAAATACCTTTCTTAAAGGAGGTTTATAGTTCTTTCATGCATATGAAAAGAGGAATTATTAATAACTTATATACAGTGATGTAACACCATGAAACATTTTCTCTTATAAAAACTATGAAATTGACAGAAAAATCTGTGATATGCTGGGTGTTAGTCTTAGCAGTGCATGGTGGTGGCACAAGTTATGGTTGCTTAGCTTACCATACAATCTGGCTACTTGCCATGATCATGAGGGGCTGGCAATGGGGTTAAAGCGGGCATGGCCAACATGGACCAGCTACGTGGTAAGGTTTTTCAAAGTCGGTATAGGTTTGAATGGGAAAACAAATTCCGCTCATGGCTACAGCCCGAAGTGCTGGACAAGATTGCATCAACAGATCGCAGTGACTACCGCTGCATACACTGCAAGCCCCAACGGGCTCTGAGACAATACCAATCAGCAGATAATTACTGTGCATGCCGAACCAGGCGCCCACGTGGTCACCTGGCCACCCCTCCAAATCATCATGCACCCTTATTTGCGACCTTAATGGGAAAAGATATTGGGATTGCATCCCGGACTCATTTCAACAACATTACAGCAACGACTGGCCCACAATCCGCACGCCTTAAGACAGACCCTGGAGGGTCGAAACACATGTTGGCTGACTTCTAACAATAAATGTAGCACCAACAATGGCTTTCAAGACTGCTTTATTATGACAACAGTTACTTATTGAATAACCCAGCGCTCAGGTGAGCAGAGCTCACTCTCCTATTTGAAAACAAACACTTGAAGAAAGAAGGGCACCTTCACAAAAGAACCCCATCACCAGCAGCAGGGTAATCCAATTAAAGTAATAGATCAAGCGCAATGATCTACCCATTCTACCACCCTGCAGATACTTCATAATCATGTACTCTGATTTGCTTATTGGGGCATGCGGCATGTCTGAAGCCCTAGGTTTGAATGGGAAAAATGTTTCTGCTTGCAGCTACAGCCTGAAATGCTGGATTGGATTACAACAAACCTCTCCGAGGAGCATCAGCAGGGACCTGAAAGCATGCTTTTGCAAATCTGCCTTGTGAGATATTTTTTCCAAAGTGTCGAAATGTAAGTAAAAAAAATAGTGATATAACTTTGGTGCATGGACAGGAGGCCTGGCCCTCGGCAAGGACGAATGGTTACCCTGATTTACTTACTGGGGCATGCGGCATGGGCAAAGCCCTAGGTTTGAATGGGAACACATATTCTGCTTGTGGCTATTGCCTGAAGTGCTGGACTGGATTACTATAAACCTGCATGAGAATCATCAGCAAGATGTGACTTTTACTCCTACTTTCACAATGGTAAAAGTGGAACTACAAGTGCCATAATGCAAACAAAAAATCTCGAACTACATAAACACCTACAGATTAGAATGCATCATGTTGGTAAACATGCATACATTCCTAACACATTAAACGTCTGCACACCAACTGCCATTTAACAGTGTACTACAAATATTTTCCATCAACTTCTCTCCCTTTACAAAATGTTACAGAGCTTCTGCAAATGCACATACGCATTTCTACACTTTCATGAAAATACTCCTAAAAGCAACCATTTTTAACCGTCCACCAATTTTCTTAACTTTTTCCCCACCACCCCCCTTCCATTGTAAATATGAACCTTGCTTCGTAAAAGTACTTCACCATTACCACATATCCCCATTAACTTTCTTTTACAATTACAGGAAAGAAGCACATCACTGCAATCAACAACCGAAAAATGAATACCCTTCGCAATCCGACAAAGTACATTAATGTACCAGGTATATGTATGTACTTATAGCAGCACAGTTCCACTATATATATTACCGCAGACTACTCTTTTCAAACCAACATTTCTTTTACTCTAACCCATTATATTCCACCATTCACACACCTACTATTCCCATCTACACACCACCATTGCAACACCCACTCTGTTCCTCAAAACAGCACAATCACCATACAGATTCCATCATATCACCACAGCCTTCTTCACTAACCCAACACCGGTTTATGGTCATAATCTCAAAAAAAGAAATCTCGAAATAAAAAGTCGAAAAAAAAGGCCAAAAAAAAGAAAAGTCAATTTTTTTTAATGACGTTTTTTATTCGAAATGGGGGGGTTCCTCCCCAACCCCCTTTTTTTTACCAGTTTTTTTTAATCCCGGACCCCAAAATAAATATATAATTAAAAAAAGAGAAATTCGACTTTTTTTTCGGTCTTTTTTTTTCGAGATTATTGTTAGTCGAGATTTGTTTTTCGATATTTTGACTGACCACCCCCAACACTATCACATGTCTGTACACTCATCTTCTCACAACCTTCCCACCCACATCTAATATACCACTTCACAATCAAACAGCACTGTATTCATCTCCACAATCACACCCAGACATCCATGACCCATACATGCACATACATTGCACAACTTTCCCAACAGACACACCAAAATGCCTACTAAACAGCATCTCAGTAGAAAAGAAGGAAAAAGTATATCAGATAAGACTAAAAGTACAAAAAAGGTAGCAGGCGCCCCTCTCTCGAAAGAACAAGGCATGATAACCTGTTCAGTGGTTATTAACCACATTGAGAGTTCGCAGCCATTGCTTTTTGCTCACTGTACCTTCACAGATGGGAAATATCCATTTGCATATCAGTTTTTTTTGTCCCGCCCACAAGGGCAGTCCAGCACCGAAATGCTATGGCAATTCCTCTCTGAACAAGAGTACCATCAGCAACCCCATACACGTGTTTCAGCCTTGTTGGGCATCATCAGTGAGGTGAAGCTGAGCCTCTCTAAGCACAGTGAGCAGAGAGTCCACGTCTGGTTGCCCCCAGGTAACCTAGGGTGACCAACCCCAAGTTCCTTTCATAAATACAAAAAAGGTAGCAGGCGCCCCTCTCTCGAAAGAACAAGGCATGATAACCTGTTCAGTGGTTATTAACCACATTGAGAGTTCGCAGCCATTGCTTTTTGCTCACTGTACCTTCACAGATGGGAAATATCCATTTGCATATCAGTCTTTGTCCCGCCCACAAGGGCAGTCCAGCACCGAAATGCTATGGCAATTCCTCTCTGAACAAGAGTACCATCAGCAACCCCATACACGTGTTTCAGCCTTGTTGGGCATCATCAGTGAGGTGAAGCTGAGCCTCTCTAAGCACAGTGAGCAGGGAGTCCACGTCTGGTTGCCCCCAGGTAACCTAGGGTGACCAACCCCAAGTTCCTTTCATAAATACAAAAAAGGTAGCAGGCGCCCCTCTCTCGAAAGAACAAGGCATGATAACCTGTTCAGTAGTTATTAACCACATTGAGAGTTCGCAGCCATTGCTTTTTGCTCACTGTACCTTCACAGATGGGAAATATCCATTTGCATATCAGTCTTTGGCCCTCATTACGACCCAGGCGGTAAGGGGTTTACGTCGGCGTAAACTTCGCCGACCCTTACCGCCTGAGTACGAGTTCCCGTAGCGCCATGGTGATTTTTACGCCTGCTTTTTGCAGGCGGTAAAATCCATGGCGCTACGGGACCTTGTTGTTAATTACGCCACCGTAATTTACGGTGGCGTAATTAACGCCTTCCCCACTCCCATTATGCCCTATGGGGCAAAAATGGGAATGGGGAAGGGTAAATGGGGATTGGGGACTTACCGCCCCGCCAAGGTCGGAATGGGGCGGTAAGTCCGCCAACCACCATGGCGGAGTTGGCAACTTAGCGCCATGGACCATGGTGCTAATAGCACCATGGTTCTCCGCCAAGGTCGTAATGAGGGCCTTTGTCCCTGATGATCCCCAACAAGGGTGAAACACGTGTATGGGGTTGCTGGTGGTACTCTCGTTCAGGTTGGAATTGCCATTGCATTTCGGTGCTGGACTGCCCCTGGGCAGGACAAAGACTGATATGCAAATGGATATTTCCCATCTGTGAAAGGCACAGTGAGTAAAAGCAGTGGCTGCGAACTCTCAAGTGGTTAATAACCACTGAACAGGTTATCAGGCCTTGTTCTGTCGAGAGAGGGGCGCCCGCTACCTTTGCAAACTAAATTTCAAGGAACCTGGGATTGGTAACCCTAGGTCTCCTGGGGGCAACCAGACGTGGTCTCCCTCTCACTGTGCTTAGAGAGGCATCAGCTTCACCTCACTGATGATCCCCAACAAGGGTGAAACACGTGTATGGGGTTGCTGGTGGTACTCTCGTTCAGGTTGGAATTGCCATTGCATTTCGGTGCTGGACTGCCCCTGGGCAGGACAAAGACTGATATGCAAATGGATATTTCCCATCTGTGAAAGGCACAGTGAGTAAAAGCAGTGGCTGCGAACTCTCAAGTGGTTAATAACCACTGAACAGGTTATCAGGCCTTGTTCTGTCGAGAGAGGGGCGCCCGCTACCTTTGCAAACTAAATTTCAAGGAACCTGGGATTGGTAACCCTAGGTCTCCTGGGGGCAACCAGACGTGGTCTCCCTCTCACTGTGCTTAGAGAGGCATCAGCTTCACCTCACTGATGATCCCCAACAAGGGTGAAACACGTGTATGGGGTTGCTGGTGGTACTCTCGTTGAGGTTGGAATTGCCATTGCATTTCGGTGCTGGACTGCCCCTGGGCAGGACAAAGACTGATATGCAAATGGATATTTCCCATCTGTGAAAGGCACAGTGAGTAAAAGCAGTGGCTGCGAACTCTCAAGTGGTTAATAACCACTGAACAGGTTATCAGGCCTTGTTCTGTCGAGAGAGGGGCGCCCGCTACCTTTGCAAACTAAGACTAAAAGTACACCCCATAGTGATCCACCTCTAAAGAAATGTACAGAAAACATTAAAACAAGAGCTAGTAACCTCACTAAAGAAAACTAAACTAGCCACACCTAAAGCAACTAACGCCCCTCTTGCAAAAAACAATTATGTACAAAGAAAAGCAGACTTACTAACGGACACAATCCTCTATCAACCAGTGTTAACGTAGTCACAGTAAAATATTTCCACCGTAGAGTACTTCACAATCTTAAAAAAACATCTGAAAAGTCACAATCTTCCCTTAAAACCTACTGCAGGAGAGTAATCCTGCAAGCTCTAATAGACAGCACTTTTCTACTCAAGAGAACATTTTTATATTGATTTTAAACAGAATTAAACCACTGACTAAATTAATCAATACATAAAAACAAGTACTTATAAGCATGCACTGTGTCAATATACAGACCTTTTCAAACTTAAGTGATGGTGCATGGATTCAGACAAGC